>NC_064621.1:221483750-222117981 GCF_023898315.1 Schistocerca nitens | reverse complement strand
TTAGGAGCACCCTTGGAAATAAGTTTGAGAAAAACATTGTGCCATTTAATACTTCAGACTGGTGTGTAAGTAGCATCTGCACACACAGATGAGACAAAATTGAACAGAAACGTAATAAAGAAATGGTAGGGCATCGACTGACTAATTGAGATTCTGTTGCTCAATGCCAGTACTGCAACTGGCTATTGCAGTCCATTTGGGACAGAGAGGTTAAAACATAAAGGCTCCTTTCTCCTGATGAAGCACTGCTTTATTTCGGATCGAGACTCGAACTCGGGACTTTTGCCTTTCATGGGCAAGTGGTCTACTGCCTGAGCTATCCAGGCACGACTCGCAACCCGTCCTCACAGCTTTAATTCCACCAGGCAGTACCTCAGCTCCTGCCTTCCAAATTTCACAAAAGCTTTCCTGCAAAACTTGAACTAGCACTCCAGTAAGAAAGGATACTGTGGAGACATGTCTTAGCCACAGCCTGGGTGATGTCTCCAGAGTGAAATTTTCACTCTGCTGCAGTGTGTGTGCTGATATGAAACTTCCTGGCAGGTTAAAACAATGTGCCGGACTGAGACTCGAATTCACAACCTTTGCCTTTCACGGACAAATGCTCTACTGACTGAACTACCCAAGCATGACTCACGACCCATCCTCACAGCTTTAATTCCTTTAATTCTGGCATTACCTTGTCTCAAAACTTCAGAGAAGCTCTCCTGTGACTCTTGCAGAACTAGGACTCCTGGAAGAAAGGATATTGTGAAGACATGGCTTAGCAACATCCCCCAGGCACCTCGTATGATACTGCTAAAGTCCAAGAAATGAGGTAGAGTGTACGTGATGATCAGAGTCTGCCTCCTCGGTATTGGTTCCCAAGCAATAGCAGGCACCAGCACTTGCATCATACATGAAACATCCTGCACATTTGGCTTTCATTTTTTCTATCATATTATTTTTGTGACATGGTTATCTTTTGGTCAAATCTGAATTCCAGTTCTTAACTAACAATAATCTGTAGTGTCTCAGTTCCACTTATTAATCGTTCTTTTCTCTACTGCTCCCATTTCCCATTGCATTTTACCACAATCACGTCAGCAAGGATTTGACAAAATCTACACTACTTTTATGTTTTTGCAGCTACTGCAGATGGTTTGTCTCAAAAGTCTAGGATATCTTTCCCTCTTCATTGTTATGTTACATAAGGTTTCAATACATTTTTCATAGTGACAGTACAATAGATTGACCAGTCATATGGGTTGATAAGAGCATCCACTTTGTACTAATGCTGAGAGCCACATAACAACGGATGTTTCTGGATGTCTGCAAATAATATATAAACCAAGTTTTGAAGTAAAAAAAAAAAAAAAAAAAAAAAAAAAAAAAAAAAATTACAGAAACTAATAAAAAAGTGGCTGTGAATTTACAGAAAATGTGGGAGATTACCTTTCCTGCTTCAGCATTAAAAGAATAGAAGTCAAAGCCTCAGCGTGTCTTGTGAATTCCAGGCGTGGCAGAATTGGTAGTATGTAATCAACTGGAATGCCATGTGCTGCTACAAGCTGCCACAAACAGTACTGCTCGAACGTCTCCCATGAAAGTGATGCAGAAAGAAGAGCACGAAATCCATCATGTCGAAACATTACGAGGCGTCCTTGGAGAATATGACAGACAAGTTCCTGTAACTGCAAGGCATCTACTGCAGATACAACTAGTTGCAGCAGTTGAGCATTGCCCACGGCGACTGCAGGAAACTGTGCATATACCTCAGGCAGCAACCACACAAGTAACCTCACATCTTCTTCCTGGCATAACTGTAAGACACCAAGAAATCAAAATTAATTGCATGCAACAAATATCAGAAATAACATTTAGAGTAATGTGAGTTACAGGTATAACTCTGAAATCCGTCATTTACACGACAGTTATCTACAGTAAACTACAAACATGGTTACATTTCTATACAAAGTATCGATTAGGTTTCAAAAAGTATTTTAAGAAATAATTTACTCTGTATTTATGTTTTCTTTACAGCCTTATATTGATAGATAGTGGTCCCCCCCATGAACCATGGACCTTGCCGTTGGTGGGGAGGCTTGCATGCCTCAGCGATACAGATGGCCGTACCGTAGGTGCAACCACAACGGAGGGGTATCTGTTGAGAGGCCAGACAAACGTGTGGTTCCTGAAGACGGGCATCAGCCTTTTCTGTAGTTGCAGGGGCAACAGTCTGGATGATTGACTGATCTGGCCTTGTAACATTAACCAAAACGGCCTTGCTGTGCTGGTACTGCGAACGGCTGAAAGCAAGGGGAAACTACCGCCGTAATTTTTCCCGAGGGCATGCAGCTTTACTGTATGGTTAAATGATGGTGGCGTCCTCTTGGGTAAAATATTCCGGAGGTAAAATAGTCCCCCATTCGGATCTCCGGGTGGGGACTACTCAAGAGGACGTCATTATCAGGAGAAAGAAAACTGGCGTTCTGCGGATCGGAGCGTGGAACGTCAGATCCCTTAATCGGGCAGGCAGGTTAGAAAACTTAAAAAGGGAAATGGATAGGGTAAAGTTAGATATAGTGGGAATTAGTGAAGTTCGGTGGCAGGAGGAACAAGACTTTTGGTCAGGTGAATACAGGGTTATAAATACAAAATCAAATAGGGGTAATGCAGGAGTAGCTTTAATAATGAATAGGAAAATAGGAGTGCGGGTAAGCTACTACAAACAGCATAGTGAACGCATTATTGTGGCCAAGATAGACACGAAGCCCACACCTACTACAATAGTACAAGTTTATATGCCAACTAGCTCTGCAGATGATGAACAAATTGATGAAATGTATGATGAGATAAAAGAAATTATTCAGGTCGTGAGGGGAGACGAAAATTTAATAGTCATGGGTGACTGGAATGCGAGAGTAGGAAAAGAGAGAGAAGGAAACATAGTAGGTGAATATGGATTGGGGGAAAGAAATGAAAGAGAAAGCCGACTGGTAGAATTTTGCACAGAGCACAACTTAATCATAGCTAACACTTGGTTCAAGAATCATAAAAGAAGGTTGTACACATGGAAGAATCCTGGAAATACTAGAAGGTATCAGATCGATTATATAATGGTAAGACAGAGATTTAGGAACCAGGCATTAAATTGTAAGACATTTCCAGGGGCAGATGTGGACTCTGACCACAATCTATTGGTTATGAGCTGTAGATTAAAACTGAAGAAACTGCAAAAAGGTGGGAGTTTAAGGAGATGGGACCTGGATAAACTGAAAGAACCAGAGGTTGTACAAAGTTCCAGGGAGAGCATAAGGGAACAATTGTCACAAATGGGGGAAAGAAATACAGTAGAAGAAGAATGGGTAGCTCTAAGGGATGAAGTAGTGAAGGCAGCAGAGGATCAAGTAGGTAAAAAGACGAGGGCTAGTAGAAATCCTTGGGTAACAGAAGAAATATTGAATTTAATTGATGAAAGGAGAAAATATAAATATGCAGTAAATGAAGCAGGCAAAAAGGAATACAAACGTCTCAAAAAAAGAGATCGACAGGAAGTGCAATATGGCTAAGCAGGGATGGCTAGAGGACAAATGTAAGGATGTAGAGGCTTATCTCACTAGGGGTAAGATAGATACTGCCTACAGGAAAACTAAAGAGACCTTTGGAGAAAAGAGAACCACTTGTATGAACATCAAGAGCTCAGATGGAAACCCAGTTCTAAGCGAAGAAAGGAAAGCAGAAAGGTGGAAGGAGTACATAGAGGGTCTATACAAGGGCGATGTACTTGAGGACAATATTTTGGAAATAGAGGAGAATGTAGATGAAGACGAAATGAGAGATAGGATACTGCATGAGAGTTTGACAGAGCACTGAAAGACCTGAGTCGAAACAAGGTCCCGGGAGTAGACAACATTCCATTAGAACTACTGACGGCCTTGGGAGAGCCAGTCCTGACAAAACTCTACCATCTGGTGAGCAAGATGTACGAGACAGGCGAAATACCCTCAGACTTCAAGAAGAATATAATAATTCCAATCCCAAAGAAAGCAGGTGTTGACAGATGTGAAAATTACCGAACAATCAGTTTAATAAGCCACAGCTGCAAAATACTAACGCGAATTCTTTACAGACGAATGGAAAAACTAGTAGAAGCTGACCTTGGGGAAGAATAGTTTGGATTCCGTAGAAATATTGGAACACGTGAGGCAATATTGACCCTACGACTTATCTTAGAAGAAAGAATAAGGAAAGGCAAACCTACGTTTCTAGCATTTGTAGACTTAGAGAAAGCTTTTGACAATGTTGACTGGAATACTCTCTTTCAAATTCTGAAGGTGGCAGGGGTAAAATACAGGGAGCAAAAGGCTATTTACAATTTGTACAGAAAGCAGATGGCAGTTATAAGAGTCGAGGGACATGAAAGGGAAGCAGCGGTTGGGAAGGGAGTGTGACAGGGTTGTAGCCTCTCCCAGATGTTATTCAATCTGTATATTGAGCAAGCAGTGAAGGAAACAAAAGAAAAATTCAGAGTAGGTATTAAAATCCATGGAGAAGAAATAAAAACTTTGAGGTTCGCCGATGACATTGCAATTCTGTCAGAGACAGCAAAGGACTTGGAAGAGCAGTTGAACGGAATGGACAGTGTCTTGAAAGGAGGATATAAGATGAACATCAACAAAAGCAAAACGAGGATAATGGAATGTAGTCGAATTAAGTCGGGTGATGCTGAGTGAATTAGATTAGGAAATGAGACACTTAAAGTAGTAAAGGAGTTTTGCTATTTGGGGAGCAAAATAACTGATGGTGGTCGAAGTAGAGAGGATATAAAAGGTAGACTGGCAATGGCAAGAAAAGCGTTTCTGAAGAAGAGAAATTTGTTAACATCGAGTATAGATTTAAGTGTCAGGAAGTCGTTTCTGAAAGTATTTGTATGGAGTGTAGCCATGTATGGAAGTGAAACATGGACGATAAATAGTTTAGACAAGAAGAGAATAGAAGCTTTCGAAATGTGGTGCTACAGAAGAATGCTGAAGATTAGATGGGTAGATCACATAACTAATGAGGAGGTACTGAATAGAATTGGGGAGAAGAGGAGTTTGTGGCACAACTTGACAAGAAGAAGGGACCGGTTGGTAGGACATGTTCTGAGGCATCAAGGGATCACAAATTTAGCATTGGAGGACAGTGTGGAGGGTAAAAATCATAGAGGGCGACCAAGAGATGAATACACTACGCAAATTCAGAAGGACGTAGGTTGCAGCAAGTACTGGGAGATGAAGACGCTTGCACAGGATAGAGTAGCATGGAGAGCTGCATCAAACCAGTCTCAGGACTGAAGACCACAACAACAACAACAACATTGATAGTGGAATTGTTAAATAAGTAGTAATAATCAATACTGTTTATTAGAGGTTGCCCAAATAGGTTACTGTGGGTAAAGTGTAAGAAGGGAGGGAGGGCTGTGGTGAGTGAAAAGACATGTGCAGGGCACTAGGAGGTGGTGGGAAGTATTGGGAAGCAGCAGAGAGGGAGATAGATGGCTCACAGCAACCAAATTAGGATAAATTCAGTAAATACTTGATAAAATCAATTATAGTGTAAAACTCATTAAGCAAAAACCAACTAACACCACTACACCAGTGGCACCAGAAAGAGGTACCATTTGTAGGGTCCTAAGAATGTGACGACACATACAAGGAGATTAAATGAAAGACCTGGTGATCTCACTCAAAAGAAGGCTACATGAGCTGAGAAGCTCAAACATAATCATCTTCGCTGTTTCACACTGGCATGACTTGCCAATCTGATCGTGTATAAATAAAGATTTGTGAAGCGCAAATACACAGATCCTAAATATATGCATAAGATCAAAAAATGTTACAATTGTGGACATAAGCTGTGTAGGAAGAAGATTCGACACATTCCATGGCTTACATATCAACAGACAAGGGAAAGATTTAGTCAATGTGCAGTGTTGTGCTACAGAGCCCATCCCTCTCAAGGACAAAAATAATGAATACTTGGGGGAATCAACCATGAAATGCCAAGTCAGTAAAACAATACATCAGCAGGACTAGAGCAATGTTTTTTTAGTACAATAAAACCTTCCACCAGTGCGACACCAAATGCAAGTGTGTTTCATATGTGTCTCAAACAGACTTCAGTCCACACAAGAATAATTTATCACTTTTGCATTATAATGTACAGGGTTTAGGAAACAAAATAGATGCTTTTGAATCATTCATCACAGGACTATCTCCACATGTAATAATAGTTACAGAACACCAGAAAACAATGGACAACATTCAATATTGCAAATTTAAAGGCTGCAATCTAGCTACTTTCTACTGTAGAACACACAATAAAGGTAGTGATGCCATCTATGCAAGAAATTGTAAGTTCACAAGCACAACAGAAAAAGTGCTACGGGGGAACAATTTCTGTGTTGACAAAGATTTCGAAATTGCAGTTCTTAAACTCACATTTTGCAACGTTCCTTTCTATGTTATAGGTGTATATACAGATCCCCCCTCCCCCCGTGGAAAGTTTGATGCTTTTCTGAAATCACTTGATGGAGTTTTAAGTAAATTAATGTCAGGCTGTAGAAGGGTAAATCTTGTCAAGTACCCACAAGAATAGCTAACACACATAGTAGTCCAACTGATCATGTTATTACAAATTATGACCACACCATTTCAACATACATCATAAATGGTCACCTCTCAGATCATTTAGACCAAACACTAGTGCTAAAATGTAATACTATCTGCAAATAACATTGCTACACTAAGACACTGTTTAAGCCGGGAAACATGGGAATCAGTTATGACTGCCATTGAGGTCTACAATAAATGGAACATGTTCACAGAAATTCTGACTGATTTAAGCAGAGCCAAACAAAAGATCTGAAAGAAAAAATGGAAAACAAGTATAGTTTACACAGACTGACTAACTCAGAGTTACATAAAGAATTCTGCAAGAAGTACAAATATAAGTACCGCAAAGAAATCGGGAGATTAAAATCAGAAAGAATCAGCCAACAGATACGAGGTTCAGATGTTTCGAAGACTTGCTGGTCAATTGCAAATAAAATCAGAAACAATAAAATGGAAACTAAAATTAATAATGTACAATTAACTGTGAATAATGATATCTCTGATCCTCTTCTAGTGAGCAATTTTTTAAATAATTACTTCATAGATACTGTCGAAAATAATGTATTTATGAAACAGGATGTACAGTACACATTTAAGTCCAGTAACAATCAGAACTGCAGTGCACTACCCGCAGTAAGCACATATGACATTCTGCAGCTAATTGACAGCCTCAGAAACAAAAAATCAGCAGGATTAGATGAAATTTCTCCATATCTGTTGAAGAAATGTAAACATGAACTAATGAAACCACTAGTTCATCTAATACACTGTGTTTTCGAAGATGGTGTGTTCCCTGACAAGTTAAAACTATCTGTAGTGAAACAAATACACAAAAAGGGGGAAATAAAGCATGTATAGAACTACAGACCCATTGCCCTAATCTCATCTTTCAGCTAACTGATACAGAAAATAAAATTAAAAAAAAAAAAAAATCCTCCATCATGTACTTGAAAAAATAAATGAAAAATCCCAAGCAACAGGAGTATTCCTGGACCTCTCAAGGGCTTTTGACTGAGTACATCGCGAGGTGCTCTTATCAAAAATTGTGAAGAGTGGTGTGACTGGAAAACTCATGCAATTTTTAGAAACACATTTAAAGGTTAGACAGCAGTGCACGGAGATTATAAACACTAATGGAGAAATACTGGAGAGGAGAAGGTCAAGTATAAGAAATATACATTTTGATATTCCTCAGGGCTCCATTTCCGGTCCAGTCCTATTCATATGCTATGTAAATGATTTACCAAGTTCTCTTGACAATAAGCAATGTATGCAGATGATACATCTGGTGTCTGCTATGTGAGCCCAGTCTGAGACAACCTAAACGTAAACACAGAAAAAGTAATATTCTTCATTTCAAACCAAGTGGTCCACACAGACAAAATACTGTGATTGCTGAAATTCTACAAAAACCTGTAAAGACCTATTAAAAACCTTTACAGATTGTAAAATCTTGGGTTTATGCATAGATGATTGACTTTCATGGAAGCAGCAAGCTGAGTACTTCTGGAAAAAAATAACACCCAGACTATCTGTATTAAGAAGATTATCACCATATCTTAAGTCTGAAACGCTTAGGACTGTATATTATGGATTAGAGTACACTTTCTTGCTTACGGAATAGTACTGTGGGGTGGGAAACTAATATGAAAGAGTTTTCATACTGCAGAAGCGAGCCTTGAGGATCATAGCAAAAGTAAACCCAGGAACTTCTTGCAAACCCCTATTCATCAGACACAATATTCTCACAGTTTATGCCATGTATATACTAGAAATTATAATGCTAGTGGAAGAAGATACTAAGATCACAAAAAGATACATGGATATTCACACTTATGAAACATGGCAGAGAAAACTTTCATATGGTTAACTGAAGCTGAACTTTACCAGCGAAAAGCCCTTATAACAAAGGAGTTGTTTTTAATAACTTGTTACCAAATGAAATTACAATATTGGCAGGGGATACTTTTAAAAAGCGAGTCAAGCAGTGGCTTATCCAAAAGTGCCCTTATAACTTGAATTTATTATGAATTATAATGTAATAAGAAATAATGTAAACTAAAAAAATTGTAATTGTAAAAACTTTACACTTAGTTGAAAATGCACATGCTTGTAAAACTATGTATTGTGAGCAATAAACTGAAACTGAAGTGACAACTGTTGCAATACCACGCATTTTCCAATATGGTTCCAGCCAAGCTATTACGAGTTGTTACAGATAGCTCACAGTGAGGTATTGGAGTAGTACTCTCCCATAAGGAACTAGTTCGGACTGCTCCACTGCATGGGCATCAAAGACACTGGATATAGATTGGTACAAAGATTCATACACTGAATGATAGACATTGTGCAACAATTTTACCAATATTTATACAGGATAAAAGTCCAGCTGATCACAGACAATAAATCTTAAGTTACCCAATTTTGGCATGACCAAAACGTTTAAGAATGAATGACTTAGTGACTTCAGAGATGGGCACTACTACTTCACAACTACCATTATTAACTCCACTGTTGGCTAACAGTGCACCAAGCTGACATCAATACACAGACCACATCATGGGCACCTTCAAACAAATCTTTTAATACCTGTGAGGAACTGATGTTTCAAGTGGACACAACAAATACTTCCAGTGTTTCCAGCAGATGAAGCTGAAATTGCTCACAAGATTCGAGAACCTGTTCTGAAAGCACTCAACACATATAGGAGCCAGGGGGGGAAAAAAAAGTGCAGATAGGACGTATCAACTTCTGGGCCTCTATTTCTTTGGTGTTGCAGGGGGAGATTAATATCCGCTCCATCATAGTCATTGCAAAGTATTATAAATATAGCAAATTGCTAGTCATTACTGTTTCTGGCCAAGAATCGGCACTGCCATAAAATGAATGGCATATCTGTGTGAATCTAAATCGGCATTCATTGTGATGTTACATCTCCGAGTCTCCACCTTTCACACAGTGGGATTAAACTAACTTCGGATATAGTGGGCTGCTTTTAGATTTACAATGGTTTTCTCAATGTGAATGCATATTCCAACATTCTGTACGCAGTCAACATGTCCTGTATTTTGGTTAAAGCAAAGTTACGAGATATAGCCAAAATCTCACTACTAAAGTCCTACTGCAAATGTTGGTAACAGATAATAGACCACAGTTTGTGGCAAGAGTTTAAAGAATTTTCTACAAACAACAAGATTACACAATGTCTAATGGATTCCTTCAACCCCAAATCAAACTGTTAGGCAGAGAGGATGATTACAAATGTTGAGCAGCAAATGCAAAATGCTGTCTGCATGCATGCTAAAAATTCTGCACAACATATTCTTCAGCTTATATCCTGGTACATCGAAGAAGCCGAGCATACTGCTATAGTTGACAATACCACTAGACTCAAAAAAGTATTGCCCACTTAAAATTAGATAAACATTGAATCAAGTTGTATCTGGTAGGTTGAATGGAAGATGCTGAATATGAGTGAATTCTTATCCACAGTACCATACAACAAACACCATCACTGTGTGATGTGTCATAATGAAATCTAGCTACCTATACACCTATTGATACCACTGGACATAAACAACTACAGTAGAAAAATAAAAATGTATATAAATTAATTTGCAACTGTGAGCAATGTAAATTTGAATATTTTAGTCATTTGTTATGAACTAAACAATTTTGCAAACTAGTCACATGAATATGAAATTATATAAAAATTACTTATAACATTTTTTGACTTTTATATTGTTTATGTGCAATTTATAGAAAGTAAATCAAACAATTTGTTTATTAATAATTTGAATGTTAGTATTCTCTGTTCTGCTTATAATGATAATTCTACAATAAATTATACTGTGACAATTATTGCAAAAGAAAGCATTGTTTGGTTGATACTTATATTCACATTATGCTTGGTGTTAGTTGTTAGCAGTTCTAGTTAGTAGTAGGCCAGAGGGTGTAACTTTTGTGAAAAGAAGCTGCAGTTGTTGTGAAGACAAAATGTATTGTTCTTTATAAGACCTTTTTGAAGGCAATATATAAAACAGAGACCTCGAAACAAAATTGTGTTAGATGATTAAATAACCCGGGCAAACTACACAGTCCACTTCAGTTTCTGAAGATAACTACAGCTTCTTGCTCTTGGCCCTTCCAAAGTCAATTACTGTATTTAACCAATTACAAGATGAGGTTTTATTTCACAAATTTCTAATTAAAAAAAATATGGGATCAACTTACTGATTAACTACTGCTGCTAGGGTCAACGTTCTTACATTTTGTGATTTATCCTACTATATAGAGACAAGACATTGTTAGCAAAAATATCGAAATGTTCTTGATGGATTTACTTCATATTTTTAATAAACATTCAGATGGACAAAGGCTATATAATTTTTTAAACAACAATGTACAGGTTTTCTGTTAAAACCAACTTCAAGAGAGAAAATGCTCTACAATGCTGTGCTGTGAAAGTTGGCGATTTAGTTTTCTTTCTCCCAGTTTTAACTATAATAGCAGGACATTTAAACCATTAAACAAATTGTTTCTTCCATATATATTCTTTCTCTTTCTAAGATGAAACAAAAACTATACACACAACAATGTGCTGTTTTGTTTTCTTCCTCATAGTTTCAACAGGAAACTGGGAAGCCATATTTATGGATTTTCGAGTTATGATTGGTATGCTATTACAGAATCTGAATCATCTCAAACTTTGTAGTTGCACCCATTCACAAATTAAAACTATGCAAAATATTGTCATTGAAGCTAGTGTTCTCACAGATCCCGCAGCTGGACAGGTCGCTCTCATACCCTGTACACCAATGATTCCAACCTATTTACCCACTCATTTTAAGCAATTTCAATTCCCAAACAAAGTTTTGTTTGCAATGACAATAAACAAGGCTCAAGTCCAGAGAGAAGGGAGAAGAGGAAAGGAACAGAGAGGAGAGGAAGGGGGCAGGAAATGGCCACAGAGAATGGGAAAGACGAAATGGACAGAGCAGGGACAAAGGGGGCAGTATGGCCATAGAGAGAGAGAGAGACAGAGGAAGGGGGAAGGAGGAGGTGATGGACAGAGAAAGGGCGGAGCTGGAGTTTACAATGTCTGTCCAATTTCAGTAAATATTTAGCAATTTCAAAGCATTGCTAGGTTTGCTAGTAGGTTAATATGTTTACAGGTGAAGCATTGACAACTGAAGTTACATAAAGACTTATTTTTAGGGCTGGGCAAACGATACATGCATTCAAATGGGATTGAGATTTTTCCAATAAGCCACAGTGCTCTATACGGTATTGAGTATTCTAATACAATCACTTGACATTTGATGTGGTGTCAGTGAAAAGGACATGGAGGGAAATTACAAACAAGCCACAACAACAAGCTATAGCTCTGCTTAAAAATGGACAGTTTCACAAAACACAGTTGGAAATAGCACTAAATCCCATCACCTGCATTCTCCTGTACTTGAAGAAATTTCTAACAGGAGTCCCCAAACAGTGTTGCCATGTATGCACATATAAATAACCACACTGACTTTTAAGTAAAGCTACCAGTCAAAGGTAAAGATGTTGTTCTTCGAAAAATATTACTTGTCTATGAACCTGGTGCTATATTTTATTTAGATATGAGAGACTGTAATGATTTACCACATGGACTGAAAATGAACATTTCAAATCTTTTCCACATTTTATGTTAATGATTAACAACGTTACCACTTTTAATCAACTTAGAAACAAAATTGTAAAATTTACACAAAATAAGAAAGAAATTTAATCAAACAATAAATCCCTAATAAACAAAATAAATCATATTAAACTGACAGTAATTGCTATCAAGAGAATAAATTACAGCAGCTAGACCCATGCTAAAGATAGTAGATTGCCAGATGTGCAAAAGATTGCAAAGTTGCACAGGTCACACCAATACTCAATCAAGGAAGTACAAGTAATCCAATGAACTACACATCCATATCACTGACATCAATTTACAGCATGATTTTGGAACATATGCTGGATTTGGACATTATGAATTCCCTCGAGGAAAATGATCTGGTGACACATAGTCAGCACAGATTCGGAAAATATCATTCTGATGATATACAAGTAGCTCTTTATTCACACGAAGTAATGAGTGCTATTGAGAGTGGGTCTCAAATTGATTTGATATTTCTAAATTTCCAAAAGGCTTTTGATACCATCCTTTGCAAGCAGCTTCTAATCAAATTGCGTGCCTGTGGAGAATAATCTCAGCTGTGCAACTGGATTCATTCGTAGCAAATGAAGGAAAGTTATTGAATAAAACAGAAGTGATATCTGGCATTTCTCACAGAAGTATTATAGATCCTCTGCTGTGTCTAATCTATATAAATGATTTAGGAGAGAGCAGCCATCTAGTACACGCATCAGAAGACCAAAACCAATTGCAAAAGATTTAGACAATACATCTGTATTGTGCAAAAAGTGGCAATGGACCATAAACAATGAACAGTGCAAGGTGACCTACATGAATACTAAAGGGAAGCCTTTATATTTCGCTTACATTATAACACACACAAATTTAAAGGCTGTCATTTCAGATAAATACCTGGGAATTACGATTGCAAATAACTTAAATTGGAATGATCACATAGATAATGTTGTTGGAAATTCAAATGAAAGAGGTTCTATTAGCAGAATACTTAGAAAATGTAACAAGTCTACTGAAGCGGCTGCTTATGCTACTCTTGTCTTGCTATTTCTAGAGCAATGCTATGTAGTATGGGATCCTTATCAATTAGGATTGATGGAGGACATCGAAGAAGTCCAAAGAAGAAGGGCAGCTCGCCTTGTATTATTGCGAAATAGGGAAGAGAATGTCACAGATATGATAGGCAAGTTGGGGTGGCAGCTATTAAATCAAAGACGTCCTCTGTTGCGACAGGAATTTTTCAGGAAATTTAAGTCTGTAACATTCTCCTCCGAATGTGAAAATAGTTTGTTACACCCACCTACACAGGGAGAAATTATCACTGTAATAAAATATGAGAAATCAGAGCTTGCACAAAAGATTTAAGAGTTTGTTTCTCCTACACGCTGTTCGAGAGTGGAATGGTAAAGAAATAATGTGACAGTGGTTGGATGAACCCTTTGCCAGGCACTTAAGTGTAAACTGTACAGTAGCCGTGTACATGTAGGTATTTTTGTTACATATGACCTGCATCTGAGACACTGCAATTTGTGTTTAATACAGTTATTTTTGTTAATAAAATCCACAGTATGTTAAAACAATAAGACACGTCTTGATAGAGATAATACTAACAGAAGTCACTAGATCGCAAAGTGATCAAAAGATTTGAGCACAAAACAAGACTTCTTGAACTGTGAAGAAAATTACTCAAGCAGCCAAATGAAGCTAAAAAACACCACTATTTATTTTAAAAAATTGTAGGGGATGAAGGGGGAACAGTGATACCAGCTTGCCTGAGAACTTGGAAGAATGTGGGGAGGGGAGTGGTGAAGCGGCACCAAATGTCATCAAACTCCCAACCAAGGGAATTTGTACCATGTGCCTCAGCTTTTTATGAATATCTACCAAGTTAAAACTGTAGTTTTCCTGACCCCATTTGTAGTCTGAATTGAACTAACCTTAAAATTGGATGAATAATCAGCTATAGTAAGCATTTATTTCTACAGGAGGCTGTGGTGTATTGCAGCAACTAGAGTACTTCAGAAGGAGGTCAAACAGACATTACAACACACTAACATTGTAAATACTTAAATTTGGAAACAATTAGTGGCCATACAGATGACACGTATTTGATGCCATCGCGACACTTATAACATTACCACGACATTCACTGCAGAATCAGAGAATCACAACAGAGTACAGCTGTCTGTAACATGATATGGAATTCAGAATAACTGTTCTATCTGCAAACAGCTGGATCTGTGCTATGAAGATACTGTCATCATTAGTGATGATTACTAGTATGTGCTGATTACATAGACACTGGGTGAGCAGCACTGCACTTGGACATAAATACTTTCCAGCTGTGGCAGCGTAAGGAAGCGCATAGGGGTGTGTCTACGCTGACGTCTCCGATTGATTGATGCATCGGCAATGACTATCTTTCCTTGTGGTGCCATTGTGAGGTACCAATTTTCGCGTGAGACGTTGTTCTGTGGGTGACACCACACAGATGGTAAAAGTCTAGATAAGGGCCAACTGCATACTTATGTATTTTGTGCAGTAATGTTGTCAAGGTATGAAAGGAACAAAGGGGGTTGTATCACCTGATGGTTTACATAGCCAATGAGAGAGCAGCTGGCAGATGACATGTTTGGAAGCAACAGACGAAGGAATATTGTCACACTCTCATATCAGTATACATACAAAATACCCTATGTATTCAGTGAATACAGCTGTTTTCTCACAATCTTAAGCATAATGTCGGAAATTGAAACATATTCAGATGTAACAGCTGAATATTTGTGACAACAGCGAAGAAAGGAAGGGTTTGATTTTCACCATTGAAAATTCACTGCCTCTTTTCTCACCTCTTATCAGTTACATCGACAAATGGCATAAGTTTGGAATAGATACATTGTTAAATTTTAGGCAGGTACTTTACGTAAAAAAAAACACTTTGTAACTTCGACAATATTATAAAAAGGATAGATTGCTACTCACGTAAGATAGCACGCTGAGTTTCAGACAGGCACAATGAGGTGGGGAAGAGGGAGGAATATCAGGGTACAAGTGGGGGAGAGTCGTCAGCATCATCACTGGCTGGTGGAGCATGCAGAAACTGGGTGACAGGACAAGGCTGTCAGGTGCAGAGTCTGATGTCTGTAGGAGAGGGAGGGATGAGGTGGGGGGGGGGGGGCAGAAAAAGAGAGGAGCAGAGAAGGGAAAAGACCGGTTGGTGGAATGGCAGAGAGCAGTATGCAGTGAGCGTGAGGGGCGCGAATTGGGAGGAGGCGATAGGACAGGGGAGATGGAAACTGTTGGGAGTAGTGTGCAGGAACAGCAGGTTACTATAGGCTGAGGCCAGGGTAATTTTGTGACCAGAGAATGTGTTGTAAGGATGACTCTCATCTGCACAGCCTGCTACAGTCATTGCACAGATTTATTATATTGATATGACTACCAAACTGCTGTCCACCAGGACAATGGCCACTACCAATTTCTGGCGAAGAGCAAAGTGGACAACCCTGGGGCACAACAGGCAGCTGAACATAACATGCTTAATTTAAATGGCTGCTTCATGACCCGGGCCATCTGGATCCTCACTTCCATCACCAGCTTTTCTGAACTGCGCAGATGGGAGTTAGCCTTACAACATATTCTCTACTCCCCAAATCATACCGACCTCAACCTACAGCAACCTACTGTCCCCATGCCCTTCATCGAACAGTTTCCGCCCCTCGGTCCTATCAACTTCTCCCATTTCAAGTCCCCAACCTCTCACTCTGTGCTGCTCTCTGCCAGTGCATTCACTTCCATCAGTCAACCACAGAAGTTCATGACAATAATGAGAAACATATCTTGAATTCACTGAAACTGTCTCTGTTATTAAAACACTGTTCATTTAACTTTGGAGACGCATGTACATATCTAACTAAATCAACAATTCATTATTTACAAACACTAAAATCTAAAAAGTGTAAAAATTGGTTGTTTTATTAAACTGTTGTATTACCCTAAGATCTTCCAGGAGGCAATCTTCAAGCTTTTTGTCCATTGTCTGGCAGAAATCCTTGTAGACTGATGCCTTTCCGTCATTCAGTTTGCTAGTAACATATAAGAAGAAAATATGTTATACATTACACTGCTTCATTTCATAAAAACATTACAGTAAAACAATTAAATACAGTGAAACCTCTTTATAACGTTCCTCCATATAATGTTTTCCTCTATGTTACATCTGTTTTTTTCTGTCCCGACTAAAAGCCCATATAAACAATGCTAAATTTTCCTCTTTACTGTGTTTCCTCTATATTACAATTTCCTCCATGTAATGCTCATATTTTTGGACCCCTGGTCAATTATTTACCTCTTTATAACATTTAAGTGACTGGATGTAGACACATCGTTTTCCGTTCTGTGGATCCACAGTTTGCACTGGCTCGGAAAGCCTGCACTCAGCATGTTTCATATGTCAGCGGCAGAACCTGGTCACGTTACATGTGACACACATTCTGCTTGTGATCTTTTTGGCGCTATTTACTTTCACCCATCAACCTACCGGGCCCCATGTTTTAATTACAAAAAACTAATCATTTGATACATTGATCATTTGCAAATGAATATCATACTACAGTATTGTGAAAGTTTAAAATGTCATCTATGGCACCATTTGTCAAAGCTGATTAGTGGTATCCCGATCTTCAGTAATGCCCTATAATTATTATTTGGAAGCTTTCCTCTTTATAGTATTTTCCTCTATACAGTGTTCAGAATTTGTGGTCCCTTGAAAAACGTTATATAGAGGTTTCACCGAACTTCATAACAATCAACAGAAACTAGCGGCTTTAGATACTAAAGAGAAGTATTAAAGACAATGTTTTGGCATTTTATGGGGCATATATATATAAATGTAATCATCTATTTTATATTCTGTTGCACTACACAGTCACACTTTTTTAAACTACATTTATTTTGCTGAAGACTGTAATTAATGCTGAATTAATTTTCTTCACCAATGAAATGTGAAAATTCCAAACAATACAATTTTGCTACTAAAAAGAGATCACAAAATAACATTATGCAAACCAAGCAGATGTATGTAGTCAAGAAAAAAAGGCCAGACCTGCAACTTAATGCTTTCTACTTCAATAATTATTCTTTTGTGGACAAATGAAACAGAAATTGCACTAATATGTAAACAATTAACTCAACTATAAATCAGATCATGTTTTGTGCTTTCTGCACTCAGTCCAAAAAGAACATCTGAAAGCTGACTATTCAGAGCTATTTAATCACGATCTATCTCACGCCATTATATAAATTCTGACCAGAACCCACTTGGTAGAGCATGTTTAACAGGATGGAAATATTTGGTATTTTCAGTGGAAATGTTGGCTTGTGCAGACTGCTTATATAATTAAACTGAAATTACACTTCAGTGATACTAAATGTGCATCTGTGGTTAATAAACAGCGTTATTAACAAATGATTGAAGTGGTTTCAACAATGTACCATAGCTATTTTTTTTATTTCTTTGGCTTTATACTGCAAAACTTTTCAGTCACAGTGAGAAACTCAAAAAAGTGTTTCGGAGAGCAATTACGTGTAAAGTCTGTTGGAAGTCACAAAGTGTGCTCATTCTCAAATACTGGATGCATAAAGTCCAGTTATTTCTGCACCATCAGTTACTCTGCTTAAAACACACACACACACACACACACACACACACACACACACACACACACACACACACACACACACACACACATATTTTCTAACAGCAATATTTATCTTATTGTGTTTAACTTTAAACACAAGCTCATACCTCTTAATGAATAGATTATGATAGCATTTTAAATTTTTAAAGCATTGGAAATGAAAATCCATAATACCAATATTCACTGAATAACTCAGAAATCCTAAGAAAATTAAACAAATCTCTACAAATATTATAGGTGATTTTCATCATTTATATACATGACATGTACAGAAAGGCTGGTTTGACTAGTCTCATCCAGATATGAATAATGATTATGAGAAACATTAAGGACATTTAATACGTTTAGGCAAATTTCATTAGAGAAACTAAAAGAGATGAAGTGTCTCATCACAGTTACAAAGGCAAAAGTGAACAGAGCGTAGCCATAACAATTCAGATTCACAATGAATTAATCGAAATGGTTCAGGACTTCTCATTCCTTGGCTGTAAAAGTTACTACAATGGGAATGTAAAATTAGAGAATCTTTTCATCTGCTTAGCTGTAATCAATTTAGCATACAAAATAAAAAGTAAGGAGATCAATAACTGATCCATATACTTATTAATCAGTTCTATCATTTGCAGACTGTGAAGCTAGAAGAATGCAAATAGATAAAATATTAATGCATGTAACTTGGTTCTTCGTGATTTTGACTGGAAGCGATATGGGTATCCAAAACTTTTAACAAGCACATTTAAGAATAGATCACACAAAATACTATTCTTGAAGGTAGGATAGTGAGACTGAAGTCCTGCTTTTGCCTACTTCATAAAAAAGTTTTTCACTATAAGGATTTCATGTTAGACATAGGAGTGGAAGAAAAAAGATGTGGTAGATACGTGCAATAAAATAGAAATTCCTCGTGTACTTACAATTCAGGGGATGCCTATCTGGTGTTGGACACTTGTGTGGAACTTAAAAGCTGACTCTAATAGTAATAAATTCAGGAGGGTCAATGGGCAACAGTAGAAACTTTAGGGAAATGAGGTTCAAGGTGCATTATCCCCACAATTCTCAGCTGAACAAACGCAAGGATGGCTGACATAGTGTTTCGTGTACCTGGGATTGTAAAACAGTTACGATCCTCAGACACCAGGAAGGCGTCTGGCCCAGACGGTATCCCCGTAAGATTATACGTTGACTTTGCTAACAATATAGCACCATTCTTATCCATCATCTATCAGAGAGCGGAAAGTTCTACGGGACTGGAAGAAGGCCCAGGTCATAGCAGTCTATAAAAAGGGTAGAAAATCAGATGCACACAATTACTAGCCAATTTCACAGACATTGATTTGTTGCAGGATCATGGAACACATTTTGTGTTCAGACATAATGACCTTCCTAGACTCTGAGAAGGTCATCTGCAGAAACCAGCACGGTTTTAGGAAACAGTGGTGATGCGAGACACAGCTGGCTCTCTTTGTGCATGATATACAACAGGCTCAAGATACCGGCTCCCAGGTTGATGCCATATTCCTTGACATTCGAAAGGCGTTCGACTCAGTTCCGCACTGTCGCTTGCTCCAAAAGTGCACGCTTATGGTCTATCCGATGACATATGCAGTTGGATACAAAGTTTTTAACAGACAGAGAGCAGTATGTCATCCTGAATTGGGAGACTTCAGCAGAAACGAGCGTAATATCAGGTGTGCCCCAGGGTAGCGTAATAGTTCAGCTGCTTTTTACGATTTACATAGAAAAATCTGGTTGTAGGTATTGACAGCGGCATTAGACTGTTTGCCAATGATGCTGTAGTCTACAGGAAAGTATAAGGTGTACAACTTCGCTTCCGCTGTTTGCCGATAGCGACAACGGTAAGTAGAGGTCGAAAGAAACAGATCGCAGGCATCACGCAGTTTGCTTGGACTTCGGTCAACATAACCTCATTCAAACATTGTGTTCGCATCATAAAGTTGTTCTTGATTGAAAATGTCAGTTTACGAGCCTAATCCTCCTCATTTGCAGAAGGTGTTCCTGTTTTGTTTCAATATGAAGAAAACAGCAGCTTAGTCTCATCAAATGCTCTCTAGTACGTATGGTAAGGACACTATTAGTGAAAGAACATGTTGTGACTGGTTTCAACGATTCAAGAACGGTGATTTTAACATTGTAGACTGGCACAGTGGTGGAAGAGAGAATGTTTTTGAAGATGCAGAGTTGGAGACGTTGCTGAGTGAAGACTCGTGTCAAACTCAAGAAGAATTGGCACAATTAGTGGAATTGGCACAGCAAACCATTTAAAATGTCTGAAGGCTATGAGCATTTAAAATGTCTCAAGGCTATGGGCATGATTGAAAAAGAAGGAACTTGGGTCCTGCATGAGCTGAAACCCAGAGACATTGAATGGCGTTGTGCGTTTGTGAACAGTTGCTTCGGAGACAAAAACGGAAGGGATTTCTGCATGGTGACTGGGGATGAAAAATGGGTTTATTGCGATAACCCTAAACGCAAAAAATCGTGGGGATATCCCGGCCATGCTTCCACATCGACGGCCAAACCGAATATTCACGGCTCCAAGATCATGCTTTGCATTTGGTGGGACCAGCTTGGTGTCGTGTACTATGAGGTTTGACCCCAGGTTGCAAAAGACGTTAAAATGTACTTGGAAACGTTAAATTGGTAAGTCCTATCTCATCTGCTGTACTCTCCAGACATTGCTCCCACTGGCTATCACCTGTTTAGATCAATGGTGCATGGCCTGCCTGACTAACACTTCTGATCTCATGAAGAAGTCACACATTGGATTGATTCGTGGATCGCTTCAAAAGATAAACAACTTTTTTGATGTGGGATTCGTACACTGGCTGAAAGATGGGAGAAAGTAGTGGCCAGTGAATGAAAATACTTTGAATGATACGCGTGTAACCAATTTGTTTCATTAAAGCGTTAAATGTTGGGGAAAAAATGGTGGAAGCAAAGTTGTACACCTTGTAGTATCACACGAAAGTTGTGAACAAATCAATGAGGATTTGCAGAAAATAAATGTGTGGTGTAATGACTGGCAGTTATCTCTCAACATTAGCAAGTGTAGCCTACTGCGTATAACAAAGCAAAAATCTCCATTAATGAACGAGTACAAAATAAATGCCCAGTCTTTGGAAGCAGTAACATCAGTCAAGTATCTGGGTGTGACTATTCGAAATGATATCAAATGGAACAATCACATTACACAAGTATGGGTTAAGGCGAACTCTAGAGTGTGGTTTATTTGTAGAATCCTTAAGCGATGCAGTTCTTCAACAAAGGAAATTGCTTGCAATATTTTGGTTTGTCCAGTCTTAAGAGTACTGTTCATCTGTATGGGACCCTTACTAGTTGGGTCTGATTCAAGAGATTGAGAAGGTCCAATGAAGAGCGGTAAGATTCGTGACTGGAACATTTAGCCATTGTGAGAGCATTACAATTCTCATAGAAAGTTTGAAGTGGGACACACTTGCAGATAGACGACGTGCTAAATGGAAGGGGCTGCTCACTAAATTCCAAAATCTGATCTTCGCCGAGGATGTAGAGCATATATTATTACAATGAAATTTCAAATCGCGCAATGATCACCATTCAAAGATAAGGTAAATTAGAGCTCATGCTGAGGTGTTCAGACAGTCGTTTTTCCCACACGCGATCCATGAGTGGAACAGAGGGGGGGGGAAATATGACTTTGGAGCGAATTGTGCCCTCTGTAGCAGACTGCTATAGTGGCTAACAGGGTATATATTGTCGCTAGGCAATGAAAACCTCGTAACTCCATCTGACAATGAAATCCACGTAACTGCATTACCAAATGTAGAAAATTATGCCACATAGGCTGTTGAAACCTTCCATCTTCGAGTTGAACGGTGTTGCCATCTAGCGGCAATAATGAAAACCTCACATCTCCAGCGATATGTAGTTTGTGCTGTAAACCTCGTACCTCCGATAATCGCCATTGTTAGTGTGCAGGGCGAACACATACTCCGAGATTTAAACGTTTTTTGACGTGATAGTAACGTTTTTGACTGACAGACCCAACACTGCTTTATTGCTACAGGTACGTGTTAGTATTTCTAGGTATTTATGTATTGTATTTTAATATACAGAATTAATAATGACCTCATTAAATACAATGTTGACTTATGAGTTTTTCATCACGCGTAAAGCAGGATGCGCTCGGTACATAGGAGGTTCTAATTTTAGAACTGAACAGAATCCTATACATTCTACAGTAACTACTTTGTTTTCAGCTATGGGTAAAAAGAGTAAATTCACTCTTCACCTTGTGAAACAAGCCGACGGATCATATCGTATAAAATCACCGGAAGAAGATTCTAGTCAGGTTCCTCCTTGTCCTACACCAAAAGAAAGGGTAGACCTACAAAATGGAGGTAAACCGTAGTTTATATTGTTGTAACTGGAAGTAAGATCCTTGTTTGGAAGTTGGGGTGATTAAATTATTTAAATGTTATTGATGACGTTATGGTTTACACTACAGATAATGCGGAAAAAGAAGCCAATACAGAGGCGAATTCCACTTCTGAGTTTGAAAGTCTTTTCGAACACAGCAGCGAGGATGATATCTCCAGTGGCAGTAGTGATGCGTACGATCCAGATAAAAACGAAAATGACCATAGCAGTAACAAGAGCAAGGAAGACGACGATGATGAAGTTGATGTGGGAGTGAAGAGTACTAAGCAGCGCCGTAAAAGGAAAAGCAATCAATCACTTCAAAGTTTGCAGAAAGAAAAACGTATGAGGGGACAGGATTATTTAGGAATGCAAAAAGATGAGTTTGGCAAAAAGAGACCAAAAACGAGCAGGAGCAGGAGGGAAATAAAACCACGATGTACTTGTAAACATTCTTCCTTAAATCAGAACAGGAATTGCAAGGATATTACAGAGGAGCAGACACAGCGAATATTTAATCATTTCTGGCAGGATATGTCTTGGGGTGAAAGAAAAATTTTTGTTAGAAGCCATGTCTACTACGTTTCAGTTAAAAGACGCAGAAATAATTCAGAATCTAATAAATCTCACCGTTCTAACACACTATATTACAATTTTGTAGTAGAAGGACAGAGAAAAACTGTCTGCAAGACTATGTTTCTGAATACTTTGTGCTTAGGCGAATGGAGTGTCAGAACATGGGCATCTAGTGCATCAGGAAGAACGCTTGCAGAAGGGCCTCAAATGCAGGAGAGACCAACGAAAGTTTCAGGTGGACGACAATCAGCATCAGAATTTTTTGCAGAGTTGCCGAAACTGGAATCGCATTACTGCCGTCGTTCTTCCACAAAACTCTACTTGGAACCTAACTGGCAGAGTAAATCAGAACTACATAGGGAATATATACAATTTTGCAAGAAAAGAGGACAAATCCCAGCTGCTTACAAACAGTTCTGCGAGGTATTCGATGAAAATAATCTTAACTTATTTTCACCTAAAAAGGACCAGTGCGATCTTTGTTGTTCTCACCAGACAGGCAATCCCTCAGACAATGAATACTCTTTGCATATGGCCCGAAAAACTGAGGCAAGGGAAGCGAAAAACAGTGATAAATTAGGATCAGCTAGAGTGTTTACAATGGACCTTCAAGCACCTCTCCTTTCTCCCAGACTAAAAGCATCTGCACTGTACTATAAAAGCAAACTGAAGGTCCACAACTTTACCATCTATGATTTAAAAAGTAACGATGGTTATTGTTACCTTTGGCACGAGAGTGAAGGTGGACTAACAGCTTCGGAATTTGCCAGTATACTCGTGCATTTTATAGAAACGTACGTCCAAAATGATTCAGAAGCTATTTTCTATAGCGACGGATGCACGTACCAGAATCGAAACTCAGTCATGAGTAATGCACTGGCTTATCTCGCCAATCAGAAAGGCATTACAATAGTGCAAAAATTTCTGGAGAAAGGTCACACTCAAATGGAGTGTGATTCTATGCACTCCACCATAGAAAGGAAGTTAAAAAACAGCCACATTTATACTCCTGCTGGCTATGTAGAAGTTTGTGCTACCGCAAGACAAAGTCCTAGACCTTATGTTGTCAATTATTTGGACCACACGTTTTTCAAGTCCTATGATAAACTCTCGTTGTATTCATCTATTCGGCCAGGATCCAAAATTGGGGATCCAACAGTGACTGATACCCGGTGTCTCAAGTATGATCCCTCCAGAAAAATGGAATATAAACTGAAATTCAGCGATACATGGGAACCACTTCCAAGAAGGATGTCAAACATACCCAGCTCACTTACAGTGCCCCCTCTCTACAGTTCACCACTAAAGATCAGCGCAGAAAAGTTTACGCATTTGCAACAACTAAAGCTGGTCCTTCCTAAGGACGTGCATTCATTTTATGACACACTGCCTCACATTTGTAATGAGAGAACATGTCCGTGCATTAAAAAATGCAGCCAAAATTATACTTGTTTACAGCCACCTATGACTGTCAGTGTAGCAGCAATAGTAACAATAATAAATGTTAATAAACTGCACATATGTTTACAGTAAGAAAAGGTTAATTAAAGCTAACAACATTGTTTCTATGTTTTTTAAACACTGCAATTTATTAACATCCAGATTCCAATATTTTGATCAAAGTGAAATTATTCATTTCACTTTATATCTGTAACAATGTATCGTTACAGACGTTTCATAATACACAAATAATGTAAAATTTAAGTAAGTTTTTTTAAAACAAGGTCATTTCAATTCTTAACCGTGCACTCATTACATGCCTCTTATCTCCATCACTACCAAAAAAATAACTGTGAAAACCTCGTAACTCCAAAAACCAGCAGACAATTTGAAGTGCATAATAAAGTCTTATGTACCAATGACCGGATCCATATGGTGTAGCAGAAACCACTACATTTAACTAATCAGGTCCTCATGTGATTTCTATAATTAGTTTTTTGTTTCTCCTGTAAAATTTGACCAATTTGAGTTACGAGGTTTTCATTGCCTAGCGACGATATGTAGATGTAGAATGGACGAGATAATGACGTATCTTTCACACTGCAATTATAAGATCACAACTATCCTCATCACCTACTGGAAAGAAATCTACTCTGCACAGAAAGAATGCAAATTTATTCGAATTAAAAATGAACAGGTTTGTACTACAAATCTTTCCTCCTTTGATGTCCTCTTACTTTTAAATTCTTCAATTCAGGAGAACACAGAACAATAACTGAAAATGAAAAGGCATTAATCAAAACTGTTATAGTTGTTGACTGTTAAAACCATAGATCCTATGAGCCCATAAGGTCTTAATAAAAGACAAAACTCATTAATTATGATGTAACAAAATATTTTTAGTTTTGAAAAAAATATATTTTTTAAAATTCAACAAGTTCATAGCAGCTGTGCAACTAAAAGTAAATTACTTCTTGATTAGCAAGTATACATTTAGCTAAAACAGCAAATTTACATTATTATAAAGAAGAACTTTTAGTTAATTACAGGGTGTCCCAAACCTTAATGATCAACTTTATATACATAATAGAGGATACAAAGATGAGTACTTTGGAATAACATGTCAACACTTGGAAATAAATAAGACAGAACTGCTGGCCAGTACTTATCTTTACGAGGCAAAATGTGGAGTATTGCTGACAGACACACAGAAAAGTAAAAGTGACACTCTGCTTAGCTTTCAACAACTAACATTTTCTTCTTCGAAGAGAAGAGGGAGAGAGTGGGGAAGGTTAAAAAGGGCAGGTGACTCAGACCCGAGTACGGGAGGTACCCACCTGAAATGAAGAAGAAGGCAGACAAACATCAAGGAGGAAGTGTCAGAGAAAGGAGGTCAGAGATGCTACACTGCTAAGCAATGTGCCAGCTTCTGTCTAGAAACAATAAGGACAGAGTGAGAAGTAAAGACAGATTTGGGAGAAGAGAAATGAATGGTGGAATTAAGAACTGGGGAAAATTTCATAATAAATAAAAAAATATATAATAAAAAAGTGTAAAGGGGGGGGGGGATATGTAACCAGAGATAAGTCCAGGAGGGTGTTGGGCTGCAAGGATGTGTTTGAGGGAAAGTACCCATCTTTGGAGATCACGGAAACCAGAATCAGGTGGGAGGGTGCAGATAGCATGCATTGTGTAGAAAATGTTCAGGGCTTGAGTCATGCTGCAGAGTACGTTCAACAAGCAACTGGGTGCTGACACTACTTCTACGCCTGTTCATGCGATCAGTTTGTTTAGTGGTGGTCATGCCTAGACAACTGAGCAATGGGCTTAAGTTAGTTCATAAAAACATGCACTGTGTGGGATTTACCCACTAGTAGGCAGGAGCAGATGGCAATGGGTGGTGCATGGTGCAGATTTTACAGCAGTGTCAATTGCATGGACAGGAGCCTTAGGGTAGGGTTGATTAGGATGTTACAAAGGTTAGGACAATGGAAGGATACAGTGGTTGACGTGGAGAGGATATCAGGGAAAGAGGATCTCATATTTGGACTTGAGATGAGGAAGTAACCTTTGCAGAGTAAAGTTTCAAATGAATAGGCCTAGTGTACTGGGTGACAAGAGGGTGTTTCTGAGATTTTTGGATGTGGAAACTATTAGTTGGAGAGTGAGAGGAAGCTACTGCCAGGGAAATTTGGTAGTTATAGGAGAGGAAAGCCTGAGGGATGTTATTGATTCTTGTGGTGAAACTTTTCTCTCTCAATGTGTTTTATCTTGTTGAGGGATTCAGTGTCACAGCAGGTATATTTGCTGTGCATGTCTGAGCTGTTTGGAAGAGATTGTTGGATGTGTAAGGATGGCAGCTGTCAAAGTGTAGGGATTGTTGCTTATTGGTTGGTTTTATATGAACTGAGGTCTGGATGTGGGTTTCAGTGAGGTGGAGGGAAATATCAATAAGATTAGGTCTGAGCAACCTGCCCTTCCTTTTTGAACTTCCTCATTCTATCACTCACTCCTTTGCTGGGAATGAACTATTAGTTCTGAAAGTCAGGTAGCATGTCACTTTTTATATGTATCTATTTGCAGAATTAAACATTTTGTCTCCTGATAGTACACAATTGCCAGAAATTCTGTCTCAATAAATCAGTTTTCACGGTTGAATTTTCCTGTCATGCAAACAAATATGAAGTTTTTATAAGAATGAATAACACACCGTCCAACAAACTTAAGCTCATAGCAATTGCTCGAAGAGGCAAATGCCAGTCTCAATACGTACCTGACAAAAACCCCTAAATATTTCCTATAGTCTCTCAGATTTCCCTGCTGTAAAACGATACAGACAGCTAGGACTCTTAATAACTTGTTCTTCTTCAATTTTTGCTGGTTTGTTACACACCAATCCGACTAAAAATAACCTCACAGCAAAACATCTACTGCACAGCAATTCAGTTATCACACTAGATGTGGGACAGGACCCCACCCTCCAAACCAACAGTGAGAGTATCTGTTCTTCAAATGCTCCCAGATATTAATATCAAAATGAGATAGTGAACTAGCACATTGAAACCACAACTCCTGGACAAAAAGATGTCCAGACTTCAATGACTGTGGCAAACATATCTAATGAGCACCTGGTAATGTGCTCCATCGCAACGGCATGGCGACAGGTAACTTTTTATAATTTTCTGAATATAATAGAGGGAAACATTCCATGTGGGAAAAAAATATCTAAAAACAAATATGATGTGACTTACCAAACGAAAGCACTGGCATGTTGATAGACACACAAACAAACACAAACATACACACAAAATTCAAGCTTTCGCAATCAACGGTTGCTTCATCGGGAAAGAGGGAAGGAGAGGGAAAGATGAAAGGATGTGGGTTTTAAGGGAGAGGGTAAGGAGTCATTCCAATCCCGGGAGTGGAAAGACTTACCTTGGGGGGAAAAAAAGGACAGGTATACACTCGCGCGCACACACACACATATCCATCCGCACATACACAGACACAAGCAGACATTTGTAAAGGCAAAGAGTTTGCAACACAACCACCTAACCTTTGGGCACATCGTTGTTTACCAACCAAAGTTCACCACAGGATCAACATAGCTCAGCTTTAACCAACACTTTTTCGACTTTTTTCACACCAGATCTCCAGTTGCTCTCTAGTTCACCTTCATCTCTCCCCATATATTTTTATTTTCATTTGCATTTCAGCCTCATGTTACATTTTCCACCTTCTAATAATACCATGTCACCCTCACAACATCCCCACAATGACCCCATTAAGTTTGCCCCAAACTCTTTGCCTTTACAAATGTCTGCTTGTGTCTGTGTATGTGCAGGTGGATATGTGAGAATGTGCGAGTGTATACCTGTCCTTTTTTCCCCCTAAGGTAAGTCTTTCCGCTCCCGGGATTGGAATGACTCCTTACCCCGTCCCTTAAAACCCACATCCTTTCTTCTTTCCCTCTCCTTCTGTTGTGACAGTGCCACGAGATTTAAAAGTGCCGCTACATCACTACGCGAACACGGCGATAGAGGCACTCCGCAGCTGGGCTGAGCGCGGGAGCGCCACCTGGCTATGAACGGCGCTGGCCGCATGTCACGGCACGGCAGTTGAGTTACAGATACGGAGTTGTATATCCACGCAATTTATTAGTGATTAAAGGTTATAACACCTTCCCTCTTTCTTGATGAAGCAACCATTGGTTGCGAAAGCTTGAATTTTGTGTGTATGTTTGTGTGTCTATCAACATGCCAGCGCTTTCGTTTGGTAAGTCACATCATCTTTGTTTTTAGATATTTCTATAATTTTCTATTCACTGTAAAAATGTTTCTTACAGTAAGGATGATGCATGTTGTGAAACTTTTCCCTCTGCATTTGCTTGATTTTTTTTTTGAGCACTTCATGCTGCTGCATAATACATTAAATACAAATCATCAGAAGTTCCAGTAACGAGTACTGAACTATCATCGACAGCCAGTCATGAATTGTAAACAATGGTACACTTTACTGAATACATCACAGAAGACTGTGTACTGTTTTTCAAGTATTGCTACCAATGTTGATGCAGCAGTAAGAAAACATAAGCAGGTTCCACACACTGACTTCAAACACATTGCTCAGTCATTATCTTGTACCATCCTTCCCCCCCCCCCCCCCCTCCATCTCAAAATACTCAGTTTAGGAGCTTCTGTTGCATGTACCATTTTCACTCAATAGTTTTGGTATAGTACAATATAACTACAATCTTCCATTAAAAGCCAGAGCACTATCATCAGCACAATTTGATTACTGGAAGTGGATATATATGATCAACACAACTGTTTCAAAGATCACTGCACTCACAATCAATCCTTGTCACATCACCGTCTCACAATTAATATAACAACAGATGGTTGCACTCACCAGGCCTTCAGGAAGTACAGGAGTAAGTAGCCAACACGTTGTGCTTGGGGCGCCAGTTCTGCAAGGACTGCTAGCAATGGTAACCGCCTGCTATCATCTTCAGGCAACTGAATAAGATTCCGTAATAGTACAAATAGTGGCTTCCCAATACTGTCCTCTATGCTCCTGTAATGTCAGAATTACAACAGTCAATTTAATGTAAATAAAGAAAAACAAACATGCTACCACAAAATTATTGTGCAAGTTTATTATTTGTTCATGGCTGTAATTTTCAGCAACTGTACAAATAATTGCAATTATTATGAGCATTCGTTACACACTGAATACTTACTCATCACTGACTTCCTCTGGGAAAACTGTTCCTTCAAATTGCTCTTTTAATACAACAGCAAGACACTGCCCCAGAACAGCCGTAGTTTCAGAGTCAATGTCATCTTCCTGGACTATCAGCTGCACCAACCGTTCCATTGCCTGGCATCTGCAAAAATATATTTTGCACTTTTGGGTCCAGGAAGACAAGGGAAATAGCAAAAATTGGAAAAAAAAATGGAAAAGTACACCAACCTAATAAAAATCCCAGTACTTCTGTCTATACCTACAAACCAAAAAGAAACAGAACATAAGCTGCAACATCCCAATCACATGCAGTATTGCCTGTGTTACAGTTAAAAAATTGCCCGTCTGATCCTTTCTTCTACCAACTGTAACGTTAGGTCAGTGCTAAATTTTTTGAGTTCGGAGTGTTATTGTGGTGTGGTGGCTGTGCGGACTGTTAGGTGATGTAACAATTCAGGAGCCAATAACAGCTTCTAACCAGAAATAGCTGTTTCTTTGAGCGTATGCTTTGAGACTCAGCGGTTGAATTTAAAAGGTCGATGATCGATCTTGTTGCTGAATGCAGTATATCAGAAGTACACGCAAAAAGACAAGACTGGGTTATAAGATGGCAGCTAGTCTCCTTCATCACGTACTGCCTTATTCTGGAGCACGTCGTATCAACTGTCGTATTTTTCCAATGCTGTCATAATCTAGCAGTAGTTGTATCACAATTGCGTGGTGAAGCTAAACACTGTAAGTTGCTCTGGCAACGCTAATTGTGGATTACGTCAGTATTTCCTCTGTCAGAGCTTCCCTCCCCGCAACAGCTTAAGATATTTTCTTAACTCCACCACCAGCCATCATGCAAACAGTCTGTCTTTTGAGCCACTTTTATCTTGTTCAGTTACATGAAACTACATTAGTTGGATGAAGTCAAGTGAGATGTCAAGTAAGACTGTAGAACTGAAGTAAACCTTACTCGGAAGAAACGTAAAATCAGAGAATTTTTAGCACGGGTTTTTCATGAAGGCTATTACTTTATGGTTTAGAATAATGAAAAATGTAAAATCTGCGAATGTAACATCAGAGTTCCACTGTATAGACAAACAATAAATGGCCTAAGTTCAGAATAAGTATAACATTGATGTTTTAGGCAGATACTTTGTCAATAAAACAGTTTGTGACTCTGATAAGTCACAATATGTTAAAAAAATCTCTCAAGAAGCCTTTTCAAAAGTGGAGGGTTGTCTTGCACTCTGGTAAATCTTGCTCCCATTAATTTTCACATTTTCCAACACCCTAAGAAATTACTGTCCACACACACACACACACACACACACACACACACACACACACACAAAACCATCTGAGTGGATGGAAATAGGTGAACCATTAATTACATTTTAGTTCAACAATCCTTCAATCAAACAGCATAGCAGGGGACAGTACAGCGTCTTACAATGTGCTTACTTATGTTCCTTTGGCTACTGTGACAACTTCTATGCATTACTGGACTCTCCAATGCTAGAAGGGCTCTCTTGCTATGTATTTGCAAGAGAAGAAGACATTTTTAATGCTTTGAAGTATACTGTCAGTGTATTATGAGTGACTGAAGGGTAATTTTGCCTCAGTTGGAGCTTTGTCTGCTCTATTGACTGCTCACAAGCTGCATGTATTAAATTACCAGAAAATTATGACTTGTGGATACATTTGTCTCATATTTAGACAGTTTACTACTACATCACAGTAAAATCATACATTCACCAACATGTACAAATGAAAGTATAGCACGTTTACTATATTCAAAAATTTGTTTACCTGGCTTCGTTGTCTGTCTCAGTATGTAGAGACTCTACAGCTAACCGGAAATCTCCATCCAACTGCTGAATGATATCTGCATCTGCATCAGAATCTGCAGTTGGCTTCTCTTTGAGACGAACTTTTGCTGTGAAAAAAGTATTCCGAAATTTAATGTCCACTGCCTTGTATAATGAAGAAAATTAAAGTTAATACACTACTGATTTTTCAATAGTATTTTAGTGTCTGAAATTAATATATCAACGTATATAACATAAAATAGAAAATCCAGGATGGAATGATGACAGTATTATGAAAAGAATAGATTGCCACTCACCATATATAGTGCAGATGTTGAGTTACAGAGAGGCACAACAAAAAGATTGCTAAAAAAGTAAGCTTTCAGGCAAATGGCCTTCTTCTGAATTAGACAAAACACACACACACACACACACACACACACACACACACAGACAGAGAGAGAGAGAGAGAGAGAGAGAGAATGTGGCCATTTGGCTGAAAGCTTGCTTGTTTAGAAGTCTTTTTGTTGTGGGTGTCTGCGACTCATCTCCACTATTTGGTAAGTGGCAATCTACCCTTTTCATAATATTGTCATTATATAACATAAAAGTAAGGGAATCGTACAAGCAAAGTAAAGTGGAACAGCACACAGCAGACTGAACGCTAACCCACTGAATAGAGGGTTGATATGCCTATGCTTAATCAAAGCTATCGACAATATTTTATTACTTTCAGTGTTTCTTGTTGGTAGCTCAGTTGTGATTTTCAAGTAGAAATCAGAAATTCCAGCACGTAGAATATGAGACAAACATTTTACTTTTGAACTAACTGAGAAACAAAACCAAACATCAACAGCTCTTCTAAATTTATAGTAGCAATAACTGGTGTTAAGTTCACAGATATGTTTAAAGTTTCATTTTTACCAAGGGGAATGTCATCGTCATCTTCTTCGTCCAGAGAGTGCAGACGTGGTGCATGTGTACGACTGAGAACTGTGGCAGGTGTAAGTACTGGAGCAGAACTAGAGCCCTGTGGATCCTCATCATCATCACTAAAGGTTGGTTCAGAGCTGTGCTGGACGCTACCTGGAGCAGTTGGCCCATCACCATCCACTGCATCATCGTGATTAGTATCCTGGTCTGTCACGGTAGCTGGCTCATCCTTCACATTGACTCCAGGATCTTCTAACTTGACTCCTGTTGTTAACATACAGTTTTTTAAAAAATTGTGATGTTTTCTATTGACGGAGTGCATAAATCTAATGTTAAAAACAGTGTGTGAACTGTGCCATAAACAAGTTCTGAATTAAGTGGAAAATGAATGTAACAAGGAGCCAGCATAAAATTTGAGGTATATCAATGTTATTTTTGATGATGTCAAATTTAAGCTATTATAAAAAGCTGTTCTGAACACTATAAATGGTTATTAGTCTGAACGATGTTATTCTACGTTACAAGAAAAGCTTTTGTCATCCATATACACCGCCTGATGAAACATGTGAAGAACTCAGAAGGCATGGTCAAATATGAATGTAACTTCATACACAACAGCACAGGGTATGTAAATGATCACAGCTGCAATTCCGTGTAACACGTACAATGGTCACCAGAATGCATTATTGTTGTTTGTGTTTAGTGTTGTTACCAGACGAGGTACGATATATAAGGGCCCTGAACAGCATCAGATGTAAAGCGATCGCGGGGAAGGACACGGAGATGCCGCCTACTCAAATACGACAGCGTCATCAACATCTGACACGAGTTTGTAAAGAAATTCATCATTGTGGGTCTTCATTCGACCTCCTGGTCGATTTGTCAAATACCAAGATCTATGGGGCACTCAGATGTGGCTGTGACCCAGCGTTGACCTGCATGGGAATTTGAGGGCTGGCATACTCATCACCAAGGTGCTGGTCGACCATGACTGACCACCAAAAGAGAGGTCATACCCCACACCAAGTACAATGTAGCCTTTTCACATCTGCACCTGCCACCCGACATCAATTAACAGACTCCCTGCAACATTCCGTGCCATCCAACATCACTGGTCACAGACCTTCCCACGCATAGGTTGCCGTTAATACCACTACAAAAACAGCTGCATTTGCACTAGCACCACGACTGGAAAGTACAGATTGCTGATGAATGGCTTCACATTGTGTTCAACAATGAATCACAGTTCTGAACTTCCTTGGATGATCACTGACAGCAAGTATGGCAACAACCTGGGAAGAAGTCCCATACTTCCAATGTCTTGGAGTAGCACAGTGGTGTTTACTCCTGGTTTCATGGTGTACAGGTTTGACTTCACGTCACAACTGGTAGTAATTGAGGTAACTCCGGAAACACAACAGTACGTCACAGATATACTGCATCCTCATGTGTTACCTCTAATTTGACAGTGTCATGTCATAACTTTCAACAGGACAGAACTTGTCCACACATGATTAGTCTCTATGAACTGTCTGCGTGATGTTGAGGTACTCCCATGGTCAATAAGAACCCCAGATCTGTTCCCAATAGAACATGTATAGAGTCAGCTTGGTTGTCAACCCTGTCCCAATGCCATTATCCAGGATATCAAGGGTCAGTTACAACAATTGTGGGTCACCTTGTCTTAGGATAGGATGCAACAGCTTTGTGACACCCTTCCCAACAGAATCAGTACATGCATCCAGGCCAGAGGTGGTCATACTGCCAAGTTCTTTGTAAATTTGATTCAATTTTGTATTTGCTAAAATAACATCACACCCCTCCTCAAATTGTTAGGTTTAAATTTATTTCTTCCTCTCCTTCTGGGTGTTTCACTTTATTTGTCAGGCAATGATATTTCAATAACTGTGTAAGGTAGCATGCAGGAATACCTGATGTGTATTAAAAATGAATGCAAACATCCACATGCCAACCTGTGCATGATTAGAGAATGGGTAAACTTAAGTATAGCAAAGAGGAAAAAATCAAATGGGTGAGGCCTCTGAAAGGTAAACTGCAATAATGTATACATTTTTTGTATGGTGGCAACTGGAAATTTTTTCAGTTCACACTTGGTAACTATGGAGTATTTAAAAAAGTGTTTATTTAATAATTAATACACATCTCATCAAGACAGGCTTAAGTGAACTGGAAGGAAGAGTGAAGTTTAATGCCCCATCACCAATGGGGCCATTAGACATGGAGCCCAAGTTCGGATTAAGAAGGCAATCGCCTATGCCCTTTCAAAGAAACCATCCTGGTATTTGCCTTAAGCAGTTTATGGAGATCTCTGTATACCTATATCTGGATAGTCAGATAATAAGTCACTGCCTTCCTGAATAACTTCTGTGTCTTACCATTGTGCCATTTCACTCACCAAGTGAGTTAGGGGGAAAAAAAAAAAATCAACTATGACAGCTTAATGGAAAACATAAGGTTACATAATATGTTGGCAAGAGAAGTAAGGGCCAAGAAAGATTGGAGCCACGTATAGAAAAGATTTGTAATGTGTGTGTGTTGTTGTATTTCAAAAATGTGAATTTAAATCTGCTGAGGCAAACTGTATCAAGATGAAAGAAGTATTGTTTTATGTCTCTAAACAAATAACAGAAATACTGATGGATTTGGAGAAAAGAAAATGTGTGTGATAATCTGTTGGTTAAGTGATGGAAACAGTATGGCACTGAACTTAATGCAAGTACAGAAGGTGAAGAAAACAATCTTTAACAACTATACCAGAAGAAACGGAGTCTGAACAACATAGGACCTGTGCTGAGGAGCAGTCAAGAGCAGATCCTAGCTGCAGTTACACCATTGGAAAGAAACAGAAGTGTGTGGGATGGAACTTAATGGAAAAAAATGTGGATATCTCAAAATAATAAAATCAGAGGAAAAATTAGTACAAGATCAATACTCAGAAAAGAACAGTGAAATAAACTAGGCAGTGCACGTAGGTATGAAACAGATGTGGGAAACTGGATAGGATAACGAATATAAGAGTGTTACCAATTCACCACTTTCTTGAAACATACCACTAAATGCACTCTTTTCTTCTCAGTGTTCCCCCTAACGTCAAAAACAGCAATTATAGAACTATTTACTGTAGCACTAGCATGGAGACAGCCACATTAAACAATGATACACTAGCTTTCTCCACACTGTTAACATACCAGTTTGAACTTCCTGGCAGATTGAAAGTCTGTGCCAGAGCAGTACTCAAACCCAGATCCTTGCTTTTACTAACTGTCCTCTCCAGACATGAGTCACGACTTATCCTCACAACTTTACTTCTGCTAACAGAGCTTTCCTACTTTCCAAACTTCACAACTGCATATCTTGTAGGAGAGCTGGGCCAAAAGCTACAAATCCAACTCCTTGCTTGTGTGCCTGTCCGTTGCTTGGCACCTCTTCAATACAGTGAGTGGTTATTGTCAGTCACTGCACTGTTTATATTGGACCCAGAATTTCCATTGTAATTTATTGAAAATGTTCACATTTAATTTTTCTAGTACAGTTTGAAATATTACTGGGGCTAAAAATAATAACAAATTTTAAAACTGCAGCACAGGTCAAAATGATGTATTTTATAATATACACAACACCATTATATATATACATAGTTAATATTCTTTTCAATAAGACTAGTGTTTCTCAAACTGAATTGTATATGAACGAAAAAAGTTTCCCCACACCCACCCTCTACACTTTCATTGTGTATTCTATTGAAGAAGAGAAGGAACCCATGCCCAAACGCCACTAATAACATTTCCTAATTCAACATGGCTAACACAACACTGGCATAGCATTTTCAAAATTCATACACTTTCATCTTCTGAAAATGACCCAACAAAACACACATAATAAAACACAAAACCTGCAGCAGACTGTAGGCATCATTTGACAGCAGTCTGGATTGTAATAAATAAATTAAAAGCATAATTCTGAAGCCCGAAGCCTTCTCGGTTGTCAACGCGAGCATCTCAGACAGCAGATATACCACTTGCCTGGCTGTATCCATGCACGCCTAGAGACAGAGTACAAGGAACGTTCTGAGCCAATACCTTCTGAAGAAGGTGGCAGGCAGAACTCCCTGAAGACATCGTGGACCATAGCACGCAGCTCTCCATCCAGTTTGGGGTTATCAAACAAGGGAAACAATGATGGCAGTACTCGTTTATCTAGGATCTGACGGAGGGATGCATAGATGCCAGCACGCACTTTCTCTGCCAGTGCAGGATAAAAGTTGGGCACAATCTGTAAGTAATCACAGAATATTTAGTAAAATTATATTTCACAAACAAAGAAAATTAACTTCAAAATAAAGGCAAAGAGGTAGATGACGAGACAAGAACAGATGACAAAAATGCTAGCCTTCAGAATTTGTGATTCAGTCATCTGACAACTATTAAAGGTTTAAGTAGAAAACCCTACCTAAAAGGTGTTAAGCTAGCATTGTGGTCATCTGCAGTTCATCTGAATGCTTCTTGTCAAGTGGTAAGTATAAGGGGCAGTCAAATGAAAATGAGAGAGATTGAAAAACAAAGCGAGTAAACTATTTATTATTTCTAAAGTAATCAATACAATTGTTAACACATTTAGCCCACTGTGAGACAAGACGGTGAATGGTTCATGAAATAATATTTGCGGTTGCCTATGGAACCACAACTCTACCCAGGTTTGCACCTCTTCATCCAAAGCAAGTTGACGACCATGAATGTCTTTCTTCAGTGCTCCAAAAATATGGAAATTGCATGGTGAGAGATTGGGGCTGTATGGAGAATGTGTAAGAACTTCCCAACAAAACATGTTGGTGGGCCTACATGTTGCCAATATTGTTTCGAGTACACTACAGAAGGTTCGCTGGAAAGCCATTACACATTCTTCATACAGTCCCAATCTCTCTCCCCGTGTGATTTCCGCATATTTTGAAGCCCTGAAGAAAAACATTGCCATCAATTTGTTCAGGATGAAGAGATGCAAGTCTGGGTAAAACTGTGATTGTGTAGGCAACCACAAACATTTTTCCATGAAGGCACTGTCTTTTAACACAGTGGGTTAAATATATTAACAGTTATGGTTATTACTTTATAAAAATAATGAACAGTTTACTTACTTTTATCCATCTGCGTTGTTTTCATATGACTGTCCTATATAGATGCCTTTTCTATATTTATCTAACTATGAATGTATTGCTTTAATATTTTCCATGGATTGAAAGAAAAACAAAGTTCTAAAAAATACTTTTTTGTAACAAAGTAATTTTTTTCAGCATTTTACATTAGGACAACATTTCTTTATTTTCATCTTTTTTAAATTTTTGTCGCGCACACTATTCATCAAACACAGCACCTTTTAACAATAATATGTATTTGCATTCTGTTCACTGAATAAGTTGTTTGTTATATACTACAAGAGAAAAATGTGCTTGAAAATCTAGCACATGGAAGAAATTCAATTAATTATTACATTAATAAATTAACCCTGTATCAGGTATGGACATAGAATGTACAACCAAACACATTGTAAAAATAACACAAGTAACAAGCCAAATGTGGACGGATATCAACTAAAGAGACACAAAATGCAGACATTTTCTTTCAGAGTTGTTATATAGGTGGCAGTGACCTGCAACATTTCAGTAACATTTACAACATAGCTATGTCAAAAGGCAAAGATATCAAATAATCAAATAGAAACCAAACTAATCTATTCTCAAAAGTGTAAGGCTTCCTACCTTTAAATGGACCATCACATGAAAAATACATAAATTTACTTAAAACAAAGGGCCCTAGTAGGGGGAGATGAGAGAGGAATGGTATGCAAGACTGATGGAAAGACGGTCGTCTATAAAAATGATGAAAGGCAGTAAGAGAGGCAAGAAGAGAGACTGAAGAAGAAAGTAATGTTGAAGGAAGTGAGAAGGAAATCAAGTACAAACAAAATATGCAGAGAGACAGATGCCTAGGAAGACTGGCAAGAGATGGACAAAAGGTAACTGGTTAGTGTCTGCATAGGAAGGGGAGGCAGGAAGAGAAGTGGGAGAGGGTTATTAAGGTCTTGCACTTGGAACTGACTGAGATGGGGTGAAGGGTGGAGAGTGTTGTGTAGCAAGCAAAATGTACATCTCAGATATTACACTCTGATTATTAACTTTTTGACTGGCATATAGAAGTGGCATGGGAAAGGTTGGGGGGGGGGGGGTGTCTATGTTGACGGCCTGCTGCTATCCATGCCCATGCTAGACAAGGCTCTATGTGTGGCATTTGAGAAAGAATTATGAATACTTTGCAAAATGACAGTTGAGGTCAGTTCCTGGCAACACTCACTATTACAGACTGACAGATTTGAGTAATTATTCAAGGAAGCAGTTGAACATTTCACACCAATAGTACATGTTGTGGATGTTATTGCCAAGCAGTACCTGCAAGAATAGTTCACATACACTTTCATTAAGTTGGTTTTGCATGTCAGGTCAGCATAAGCCTAACACTTACAAACTAGAGATGAAAATATGTACCGTAATCATGGGTGAATGAGAATTTGACTTATTAGATGTGTAAATCCAACTTGTCTGTGTGATATCGACCACCGCCGGTTGACTGCATTTTGAAATATGTGCGATGCTAGTCGCCACTGTGCTTCCTAAAAGCACCACTGTGGCAAAAGGGGTGCTACATCAACACTGTCGCCAATAATCTGCAAGGGACCAACCACTCCGAGGCCCAGTGGCAAATATATTTAAGTAATAAAAATGGCTTCTCCTGTGCTCACTTGTGGCTTCTTCTTGTACGTGCTATTCATTGTCCTCATGTACTTGTTGACCAGGGCTTACAGACTTCTGCAATTATCATTTATAACATGAAGTCTGACTGATAATTCAGAACTTGTGCATATGTCTTCACAAGGAACATTTATAGTCAACTGCTACCAGAAAGATACCTATTCATTCTTTTCTTAACGTTACAAGTACTTAGAATAAAAGATAACTGTCTGTGTTTATGTTAACAATGCATTATGCTCTATGCTCCCATCAACCAATTGAGGACCCACATGTGCATAAGACGAGATACAACAGTCTGCACACAAGTTGTGTCTTCTATGTGCAGTGGGCTGACAAAAAACAGTGCGGTGTCGCCACCCATATAATATCACTGAAATGGCATGGTACCCAAGTGGATAGGTGTTTGTATAATGTGATATCACTCTTGCAGAAGGCGTAGACGTACTTTCACTTCTTCATGGGTCTGTGACTGACTAAGGCCAGAGAAATAAGGATGATATCAAAGATCACTATATTAGACAATTTACACAAGAATGAATATATCAATTTTGTCTTACAGCATGACAATTATGATACACACAGAGAAGATCTTGTCAGTCAATGTCTGGAGGCTCACAATAAGTAAAAAGTGGTGTGCTGGCAAATTCTCCCAAGCTTAATCTTACATGACATGAGAGATATTCCTAACCTATCTCCTGTTAAACTGAACTAACCTTTGTCAATTTTCAGTGCATACTCTTATTTATAATTATTTGTTCTTTAAATCTTGAGAGTTTTATTGGATCTCTGATGACAAAAATTTGGTGACAACTGTATAGGGCAGTTATTAAGAAATATGCTTCACTGATCCACAGGCAGCAAGATCAGATTAATTTTGAAAAAGAAAAGACAGGATTTACCATTGTTATAAGGCCACTGAGTTATGTAACATATTGAGAAATGAAGTTGGGGGAAAAAATAAAACTGGACAAAAATGTGGCCCATAATTACTAAGTCAACATTCTACTACTGTACCACTCACACAGTGAATTAAGCTTTCATCAAAAGAATAACCTGTATATATTCATAAGTAACTTCACTAAACACAGGATAAAATCTTCTTGGTTTTCAAGCTGCATCAATTCAAATAAAATTCTTGAGTTTTCGAAAGGAAGCAACAGTGGATGCTTACGCTTGCAGGGAGGCAGGAGCGGCAGTTTCAAATGTGGCGCTGGCCCTTTGCACCACCTGACATCACTCGGTCCCGTGGCAGGCTGGAGCTGCTCAACTTGCCTTCCAACACTCGTCGTTTCAGCCCCCTCCGATTGGTGCCAGCAGCCATAATCATAGGTATATAAGTGGGAAATAGAGCCAGCCCTGGCAGTCAGTAGTTTTACTCCTATTGACGAAGCTGGAGCTAGCCATCGAAAGCTTGAGAATTTTATGGGAATTGACAAAGCTTGAAAACCGAGAAGATTTTATCCAGTTATGCTGCCATGAAAGACTCTGAGGATGCATTAAACAAATCTACCTAGTAGTGTATATAACCCTTTTTTGTCCTGATTACAGCAACAACAAATGGTGCCTCTCAAACTTCACAAGACAGTGAAACGATACACAGACATCCTGATATGTGAATATGTAATCACCACCCACAACTCATGAAGACTGCCTGAGCTGGGTAAGAGCTGTGCCTGTCTGCCTCAGTGGCATCTTAGATATGCTCAGAGGTAACGTGTGGTGGAGAGTAATACAACACACTCAAACCACTATAAAACAACTTGGGTGCAATAGGATAATGCATTTCTTGCAGAAAGTATATGTCAGCTGTAGAATGCTGTAGGTGAACAAGCAAATGTTGATGATCAGGTAGTAGGGTCTTCTATCATTCACTGGTGCAAGACTATGGCAGACATATGAGTAGCCCATTTCAGTCCCTGTAAACGTCCAAAATAATACTAGCACCATTTGCTCAACAATATTCTCTTGGCAAGCAGAATACATTATCTAGGGTATTTTTCAATATGTACCCCCACCACTGATACACAACAATGTGTAACATAACTCATCAGTTCATGTGACAGTTCTTCATGTTTCGGGTATCCAATTGGAGTGTTCCTGCACCACACTAATCTCTGTGCGTGGAAAGGTGCGTAGAGTGGAGATAAACAGATGGTATCATGGCTTCTATATCCTAAAGTGTGGTGATGATCCTGGTTGATGGTTCAGCTCCTCACCAGTTTTTCTCTAGCACTAAATTGGCAAGTGACAGATTTCTGTGGCCCTTCCGTCAATAGTTGACAACTGTAATAGTAAATGGTGACTATCGAACAACATTACTTATGGCAGTTAACTTGAGTGGCAGCTGTTTTACACACCCAAAATGATGTACTCGCAATATAACATCTAGGCCGTCACTTTGGCGCTCTAAGATCACACCGACAGCCTGTATAAGGCACGCTGACATGTTCCATCTGTTGTGGTGTGAGGAGGGCTCTCTCTCTCTCTTCCCATCATAAATATAATTAAATTTGTTGACAAATATAAGAGTTCAATAATTTAGTGATCTTCCCCCTTGTGGTATTTTGCTCTGAAAGGGAAAGCAAGATAGAGAATTAAAACACATTATGTTTATTTGTTACCAGTGTTCTTTTCGGGTCATTCCCGTCAAATCAACAAATGAAACCATCGTTTCCAACCTTACCCTCTTGGATTTAAATGAAATTAAGTATGCCTATAGTACTCACAAATAATACCACAAATTAATTTTTCCACATTTTTCTGATGAAAAGTTACCAAGTAATGGACTTTCAAAAATTGAAAAAATGACAAATTTTTGACTCGCGGAACAATGTTGTTTTCTTTATAACTCATGTTCTAATTAAGCTAGAACAATAAAATTTACTTCATTGGAAAGCTCTTTTAAAGAGCTTTTATATGATACGAAACATCATTAGTTTAATATATAAATACACATTGTTTATAAAAACAACATTGTCGAATTTATCGAATTTTGAAAAACTGTATTTTTAAAATTCTCAAAAAAAGATATGTGAAAGATACATTTTACATCTACATATTCTGAAAGTTTCAACTTGGGATGAGCATGGGATCACTATCAAAAGCAATTTTATGTTTACCACGATTCTCCAAAATCACAGTCAGATAGGTGAATTTCTATTATTTTGCTACACACGAAAATTTTACAGTGTTAGATTTTGTTACATGGTCCACAAATTGTACTTTTGAAATGAATAACTGCTTATTAAACTTAAGTGCTAACTATTTATTAATAGCTGTAAAACCACGGGAAAAAAGAAGCTATCTCTCATTTTAAAGATTATATATAAAATGATTCTTTGCTGTTACTATCTGCAATCTATTCAGTATTTTATCTCTGGTTAATATTGTCAGCAATTTTCACCTATTGTTAAAAGTGACCCACACATTCTTTTGTTGTGAGGCAGCTGTAGTGAAATTATGTGATTAACTCTGAAATGTGTTTTGAATCTAGCGTAAAGGTACTTTTGTACAAACCTCACAAGAGTCTGTAAGTTTGTATGCCTACAACCAGTTAATGTTTGCATACTATTAACGTAATGAATTATTTTTTCTACAGGAAGTGAAAGAATAGAGAAATAATACTGTGTAGTATTGAATATAAAAAGCTGGGGCATTCAACTTCAAAAACAATTTTTTAAATTAGTTTCTTCACTTGAGAAATATAAAATGCCTAAAATTTCAGCTTTGTGCTATAATCCATTTAATGAAAAGGGCCACAATAACCACAAGAAAAACTTACGGCCTGTTTCACAATGGATGATAGCAAGAAAACCTTTCTTAACTTTAAATCAAAAAGTGTGTAACAACCGCCGTAAAAAAATTGCACGAGTAGAAATTTGTTATACGTCTAGCACAGAAAATGACGATGATCTACTGTATTCTGTGGTGAAACAACAAAGTGAAAAGGTTTTATGTGATAGTGACGTACAAGACATTGCAGCAAGTGTGGCCTTAGAAAGGTTGAATGCTTCTTTGCAGTTCGTTGGTGAATCGCCAATTAAGAAGAAACAACTGTGTGAAGCAAAATATCCTAAGGAAAAACTAATTAAATTAACTTCAACAATTCAAACAAAGGTATTATTGCTTCCTTCTGAAAAAGAAGAAGAGGTACATGATTATGCAGAATCTGAGATGATCAGTCAGCTAAAAGATAAATTTGGTACATGTACATCTCGAAGTAAACAGATGGAAATTCTTACCATTTTACCTAAAAGCTGGAGTGTTAAGAAGCTTCAAGATGAATTTAACGTAACAAATTACATGGCTCGAAGAACAAAAGATTTGGTGAAGGCCAAGGGAATTATGTCTTCACCAAACCCAAAACCTGGCAAGACTCGTGATCGAACAACTGCTGATTTTGTTAAAAACTTTTATTGTTCTGATGAGATAAGCAGGGCAATGCCTGGGATAAAAGATTTTGTGCTTGTGAGAGATAATGGAGAAAAACTGCAAGTACAAAAACGGCTAGTTTGAAGTAATTTGAAAGAAATTTTCATGAACTTTAAAGACAATCATCCAGAGCTCTACATTGGATTTTCGAAGTTTGCAGACCTACGTCCCAAAAATTGTGTTTTTAGTGGTACACATAGAGAGTGTGTGTGTGTGTGTGTGTGTGTGTGTGTGTGTGTGTACTACCCACTAAAACTTCAAACTCAAGCTGACTGGATGTAACATTCCTCAGCTGACAAAGGATGAAGATAATCCAATAAAAACTTACAAAGACTGCATTGCAAGAGTTGTATGTAATCCGTCATTACCTGCTTGTCATTTTGGTGAATGTAAATTCTGCCCTGGCCCAGAAACATTTAAGACATATTTACAAGATATGTTGAATACTAATGATATTGATAATATAACTTATCAGAAATGGGTTTCTGTTGATCACACATCTCTAGAAACAATCATAAAATCATATGACAATTTTACTGATTTTTTTTTTTTGTGATAAATTAAAATCGCTTACTCGACATTCATTTGTTGCTAGTCAACAATCAACCTTCGAAAAGAGACTGAGAAATGAACTTAAAGAAGGCGAGGTCTTAGCGATCTGTGACTTTTCTGAGAATTACTCCTTTGTCATCCAGGATGAAGTTCAAGGATATCACTGGACAAACATGCAAGCAACGATTCATCCCATTGTTGATTATTACAAGGATGGGAACAAACTCGAGCACACAAGTCTTGTAATCATATCAGAATGCCTAAGACATGAGACTGTTGCTGTGCATTTGTTCCAATCGTACTTGATGGACTTCCTGACTGTTAAATTCGGTAGAAAACCAAAAAATATATATTATTTCTCTGATGGAGCATAAAAATAGGAAGAACTTTATCAACCTGTGCCATCATGAAGATGATTTCCAGACTGAAGCTGAATGGCAGTTTTCAGCCGCCTCGCATGGGAAGGGAGCTAGTGATGGTGTTGGTGGAACAGTTAAACGACTTGCAGCTAGAGCAAGTCTGCAACAGCCATACATTGATCAAATAATAACACCAAAACAACTTTATATGTTTTTCAAGGATAACATAGAAGGAATGAACTTCAAGTATGCTACTAAAGAAGATCACAAAAATGAAGAAATGAAACTTAAGGAGAGATTTGAGAAATGCTGCAAAATTGTAGGGAATCAAAAACTTCACACTTTTATTGCTTTTAGCAAGGACAAAATAATTACAAAAGTGTATTCAAACTCTGATGATAGTAAAATTGAACTGGCGACAGTTTCTGAGAGTGATACAATACTGTTCAAGGACATAAAAGGATATGTTGCTTGTGATTATAATGGAAACTAGTGGTTAACCTGTGTACTTGAAAAAAAAAAAATCAGGGGAAGGATGAAAGCACAGTTAGTTTCTTACATCCACATGGACCGTCACCATCTTTTACATTTCCAAGTCATCCAGACATTCTTTCCATAAGCAGTAGGGAAATAGTGGCAATCGTGAACCCTAAAACTGCTACAGGGCGAACATATAAGTTATCCAGTGCAGAAATGTTGATGTGCAATAGACTGATTAGTTCAAAGTATGAAGAAGTGCACTAATAGGACGCCTATTTGTAAATAATAGTAATTACTAACTGAATTTAGGTCTAATCTCAGGTATTCATCTTTCTGTGATTTTTTTAAAAAGTTTTCATTTTGTATTCATTAATTACACAAGCATAAAACATATGTTCTTTTATCAATTATAATTATTTTTAATTTCCACATTTTACAACAACATACAGCTGGTGAGAAGTAGGCCTAATATCTAAAATAAATTAGTTTTTACAAATTTTTAAAGCACCACCCTTAACGTAAAATTGCTTTTGATAGTGATCCCATGCTCATCCCAAGTTGTAACTTTCAGAATATGTAGATGTAAAGTGTATCTTTCACATATATTTTTTGAGAATTTTAAAAATACAGTTTTTCAAAATTCAGTAAATTCAACAATGATGTGTTTTTTAACCGTTTGTGTATATATATTAAACTAATGGTGTTTGGTATCATATAAAAGCTCTTTAAAAGAGCTTTCTAATGAAGTAAATTTTATTGTTCTAGCTTAATTAGAACACGAGTTGTAAAGAAAACAACATTGTTCCGCGAGTCAAAAATTTGTCATTTTTTCGGGTTTTGAAGGTCCATTACTCAGTAACTTTTCGTCAGAAAAATGTGAAAAAATTAATTTGTTTCATGATTTATGAGTAATATATGCATACTTAATTTAAGAAATATCTGAGAAGGTCAGGTTGTAGCACTTGTTGATTTGACATGGAATTGCCCTTTCCTCTTAAGTGACCAAATGCATTTCTGTCGTAAGATGATTACAAGTTTCACTTAACTTGTATCCCCTCCTAAAACACACCTCACATTTGGCATCCACATTTGTTCCTGGCCTTCCTTTTTTAGTTTTGTTATTTTTTTATTTAACTTAGCATGTTGCATTTTTTGCTCTTTTTTCCTCCGACTTACATCACTTTTCTCTCTCTCTGTCTAATATAATGAGTTATTATTTACCAATCTGGAGCATGAATTTTTAGCTTTTCTTTAAATTATTACTTTCAGCTTCTGTTCTGTATTGTGGAAGACCTCCTTAAGTTACTGCAATTAAACACTTATCCTTCTTTTCATTGTCTTCACATTAATATTGACACTTCATTCAGCAGTTCCTTCCCCTTCATACCTCAGAGAGATGCACTGTAGATTGTGTTACACTACTATTAATCAAGTCAAGTCTTTTATCCTCTAAACTGTGGATTTATTATCTAGAAGTACATATCCATCCTTAAAAAAGGAAATGTACAACATGGAATATTATGATTTAATTCGAAGAAGAGATGTTACAAAGAACTCACCCTACACAGGAAGTCAAGTAGAGTTGCAGTTACAGCTGGATGGGACCGCATTGAGTTGTTCATTACCAAAATTGCTGGTTCTGCAGAAAAAAAAACAACAGATTAAAGAACTACAGATGTAATCAAACAACATTATAAGAATTAAATGATTAGGAATACAGCATTAACTGCAAAAATCACCTGTACATTATGCTCATCAAATAACTGTTCACAGATGAGCACAAATGGATAGCAAATCAGCGATACATGATGAAATACATCTAATACAGTAACAGGCTCCAAGCAGCAGTGAATAATGGGTATTAAGACACTCTGACAAGTAACTTGATCAATTATGTACAGATACAGAAAATATTCACAATAGCATCAATCATGTCACCTAAACAACAACAAATGCAAACAAATACACCAATATAAACCACAAAAAATGCAAAAGATTAAGAAGGAACACAAACACTTAACGGAAACACACATCGAAACATGAACACAAAGTGACATGACAAACAGGAAACCCTTTTAGTGCTCTCTATCGCAGTCATGACAATCAACACATTAAAAAAATGAACTAACCAAAAAAAGTTTGTGTGTTAATTGAAAGCCCCCCCGCCCGCCCTCCTCTGCCACACTCCTAAGTTGTTGCGACTTGGCTGAAAGAGCCAAGCTCTAGAATGGTTCAGTGGATTGGATTCCAAAACAGATCATCTAGCTCTTGAATAGAACACTAACACATAATTGTGGTATCTCTATGATCAGTATATCAGTTTTGTAAAATTATTCAAGGAGAAAAAACGTTAAATACTGAACAACTACTAGAACAAAAATAAATACAAATTAAAAAATAACCATGTTATTTGACAAGTAATATAATTCAGAAATGAATGTCACAAAAAGAAGCATGTGGACAGAGTGAAATATATACAGATGTTCAGCCACACATCAGTTATTCACAGCTTATCTAATTTTGGTCACACACTGAAACAGACATACCTATATTCATTATATTGTCCTTGTCCGAATCAAAGAACAACCAGTCATAGAATAATGCCAATTTCGTATTCGAAGCAGTCACAACAGATGTGCATGTTGTAAGTAGCCAACCAATGACAGCCCATCGTGGTATGATATCAGAACACAGTAATTCATTTGTCGGATGAATAACACCAACAATAAATCGGATTAGGTCACAGCGTAAAGACTGTGATTCAGGTGTTGCCAGGTACTGAAACAAAATTTTATGAAGATAAGTCCAACGAGCCACTGTATTCTTCTCCTTGCCTTAAAAACAGAACTTGCTAATTTAGGTATCACCAATAAAGAATGGAACAAAAATAATTTGTGGTATTTACAGTTCTATTAATTTTTAGGATTTTTAATCAATAACCTCAATAATAAACCTCATTCACCAGCCTTGCACTCCTGTTTCTCCATTTTTGTGGCATACAGGTATAAATGAAATGAAAACCATTTAACGAAAGACAAGAAACTAAAGTAAAAAACATACATATATTACAAAATGAATGATGATAACTTTGAAAGCAACACCAGAAACAAATATCTAAATACAAAAGAGGAACCAACTGTCCTCAATAACTACAGCTCAAACTGGTTAAATGTTATTTGTGAATTTTGTCCCTGTGTCCTACTTCGCCTGTCTACTGCCCCATTGAAAATAGAACCGATAATAAAATCATTATCAACATGATTCCTCATGTATCAAACTTTCAGTTTTAATGTATGCCTTATTTGGACTCTGAGCAAGAAACCTCTTTCCCATTTCCTCTTATTTACATATTTTCTTCTTATTCTATTATTCAAGTTTCTTTATTAAACATTTGTCTAAAAAATGTGGTATTTTTCAGTTGCTAATGGACAAATCCTGCAACCAAGTAGGTTGATTGATAAGATTTTTGAAATCTTCCCAGAACATCTCTATATGTCAGAAATTATTGTATACTACACTAGGAACTGACTACTATGGAACTACTGTATTGTGTGTGCTTACATATGCTATAAATGAACATAACTGAATTAGCTGGAGAGCAGTGGCCATGAGCGGAAAAAAGTGATGTTTCTTCTGTTCTACTAAGTAGCTACTGGTTTACAGTTAGCTTAATGTTTACAGGAGAACACAGATACCAAAGAACATAATTTATCTATATGCTGTGAGAACAGATGTTCATCCATTTTGGAAATTGTTACTTTTCAAGCTACTAACAGATATTTCAGATATTTTTGCTCCTGGGATCTATATAACTTAGATAATTTGTGTGGTTAGTGAATGAGATTTTTTAAAATTGTATTTTGGATTTGCCGGAATTTCCAAATGTTTATTTTGTATAGTCTGTTAAAGGTCTTTGCTTGAGAACATATGTCCCACATTAAACCCCAAACAAGCAGAGAAAATGTACTTGTATATTATTTTTGTGCCTTGTATTGTGAAAGTGTTAATAATTGTCCATCTGAAGCAGCTTTTTATTATTAGCTACAACAACCATTTAGCAGGGGACACATTGCGTAGTGAGTGTAGGAATTCCAAGTTCCTTGAAGACACCATTCCAAGACGTCCATTTATCTGCTTTACACAATATCAGGATTGCTTCATTTTGCTAAATAAACATTTCATTCATATTAAAAAGGAAAACACTACCTAATGCTCGACAATATTATATTTATCTGGCTAAAAACCAGCTTTTGGTCTCTTAGGACAGCTTCAGGTCAACTGAATGTCGTAAACACAAATAAACATGATGTGCAAGGTATATTTTTGTATCCAACAGTGATTCGGATTTCCCACCTAGCACAGATGTAGACACATCTAAGGCCGCAAGTGGCAGCTGCGGGCCACTCCTGTAAGCAGAGCAACTGCCGATGTATTCGCCTCACTTGGCATTGCATGGTAGTGACTGCCGATGAAACTGTAGCCTGGGCTTGTGGGTCACTGCTTGTTGCACTCTGCAGCTGTTTGTATCGTGCCACTGCACAGCGAAGTTGACTTAGTTTGTTTCTGATCTAAAATGCTTACTGATTTGGAACTGTCATACTGGTATGTCAACTTATCAGTGCTTCATTCACTTCATGAACTCAAGACTCATGTGGACTTACAGGAATGAGTGTTCATTTCCCTGTGGTTTGTTGTAGCCCCCTCAGCAAGTGACAATAAATAGTTCCTACCTACACCAAGCAGGATAGAAAACTGATGACCAGGAACTTTCCGACTGTGCTGTTTCGTTTAGTGACCTATGGATGCTGAGGCAACAGCTGTAGTTTCTAAGCCTTCCCCTTGTACCATTCGCTTCTTTGATGAGGAAAGCAAGAGATAGAATGTCTATTTATGACACTTTGAACTACACAGCAAGGCAAGTCAAACAGATGATCCTGAACGCCGTTGTGCACTGTTTCTGTCATGTAGTAGTAAACTGTACGAAGTGGTGCAAAAATTAAGTGCATCCTGGTAGTTTGAAGTTTTCTGAAGTTAGCAGACTGAATATTATAGTCATCAAACACACATTGTTGCAGCTAGCCTCAAGTTCAATCAGTGTGTTAAGCAAAGTAAATAATCCTATGCAGCATGGCCTGTCAAAAATGTGATATGTTTTATGCAGATGCTTTAATTTGATACATTATAATCTGCCTGGCTCCAGATCTTGCAGTTAGTACAAAGGCTTTAGAAACTTTGCTAAGGCATAAGAAGTGACTGCCTCAGCACAAGCTCTGTTCGATGATTCTTCTGGTTTCAATGTCGGTAGCAGTATTACTTGTCATCATACTCTTCGATCAAGTGATGACTCCCAGTCACGGTCATCATCTGATTTAACGAGTTCTTGTGCGTCTGGTGATACAGGATTCAGTAGTTAGTCACCGTTGTGCTCACTGTTCGTCTCTTGGCTCTCAGTCAACGTCTTCAACTGATTCATCAAGCTCCCATGTGTCTGGTAGTCCGGTGCCATGGGATTCAGTAGGTACTACTTCCTCACCCTCCACACTGATGATATGTAAAGACAGAAGTGCTTAATCCACTGTTGGCATGTCCCAAAGTAAGCTATGGCTCCTGAAGAATTTTTCTCCAGTCATCGTATGAGAACCCCAGCACAAGTTGTGATGGCAAAGCATGTCCCGAGTGCGGCTCTCATCATCACTAGCATCACTGCCTGGGCTGGTGGGTGTCAACTTCAGCTGCTAGCATGCTATCCTGCCGCTGCCAAGGACAACAGCAGGTGGGATGCAGTATATCAAGCGACGGGGTAATGGTAGTCTTCCAGCTGCACACCAGCACAACCACCTCCATAATTAATTGGGATATTTACTGGTGCATTGGCTCCCTGCCACTGCATGCACTGTAGTGCAAAGTGCTGATGTACAACGGCCATTCAGTTCCACTATGGGGTGCAGGCTAAATACAGAAACATAGCTCAGAACTAACCTTTCCTGCAGATAATTCTTGGACGACTACTAACATTTTTGGTCTCAATTCTTTCGCGCTTTTCAGGTTCCAAATTCAAGATCAGGCGAATCAGATTTCTAATGCACTCCAATTTGGAACTGCATGTGTTGTGTGAAAATTTCAAACAGTTGTTTGAACCTACCTTAGGTTGTGCTACGAATTTTCAAGCACACATGTTGTTGTATCATTCGGCTGTGACTAAATTCTCTAGAGCTCATCTGATACCTCTTACCATGAGCAAACAAGTTAAGGCATAACTAGACAAGCTGTAGAATATGCATGTTATCTCTCCAGTGTCGTCTAATCAATGGGCAATGCCTATGGTTACTGTACAAAAGCTTCATGGGTTACTTCATATCTGTGGCATTTTTAAGCTTAACTTTAATGCACAAGCAAACGTTCATTTGTACCCAATACTTTCCAGAAGTTAAGCTCACTGACGCATATTTTCAGTTACCTATTGGTTAGCCTACAAAACAGTTTCTGGTGATTAATAATCCATTTGGCACACACAGATATATCAGATTGGCTTTTGGGATCACTAGCAATCCAGCAATTTTTTAGAGGTATCTAGAACAACTCATCCAGGGTATCCCTAATTGTGTCAATTATTTGGAGATTTGTTAGATACAGGGGCCATAAGGGAGCAGCACTTGCACAATTTATGACTGTTTTTTGAGTGGCTGCAAGCCAATGACCAATGTTGTTGTCTCGCCAAGAGTAGTTTCTTCCAGCTGGCACTCAAGTATTTGGGCCACATTTTAAGTAAGACAGGCTTACATTCACACAAGACCACGAGACTGCCTTTATTAATTTATTGGTGCCTTAGAATCTTTAAGAACTGCAATCCTTTCTGGGTAAAATCAATTATTATGCTAAATTCATTCCAAGTGCTGCTCATATTTCTCACCCACTTACTCCAGTTACGTAAAAAAAAGGTGGTTTGTTTATGTGGTCAGAGGCATGCCAACGGGCGTTCGTGAGACCCGAAAAGAGCCTCAGGTTGGTCCCTTGATTGGTGATGTTCCAACTGGGCGAATGGTTAACACTGGCCAAGGATGCGTCTGATTGTGGTGCTGGTGCTGTCCTGTCACATAAATTTGCCTGCAGCACAGAACAACCTTTCCAATTTGCTTCTAAGACACTGAACTCATTAAAGTGAAATTATTCACAGTTGAAAAAGAGGTGTGGCCATCATCTTTGGTGTCCAGAAATTCCCTGTCTACCTCTATGGTACAAAGTTGCAATGATTATGAATCACAAGCCTCTCCTGTCATCATTTGGGCCCCAAGCTAAACTCCAAACAAAATGGTTGCAGCGGTGGGTGTTGTTTCTTAGTCACTACACTTATGACACGTAGCCCTCTAATGCTGATGCCTTGTCTCATTTGCCATGTGGTTCTGACGCCAATTTTGACAGACATGAAATGCTGTGTTTTGCATGGACACAAAGCAACAGCACAACCTTGATGAGTTCCTTATTAAGGTGGGCAACGGGGCGGCAGAGACAAGCTGGGACGTGCTCCTACACAGGGTGTCATCCACAGTGCAGCAGGGCTGGTCTGAACATTTGCTTAAAGACACGGACCCAGAATGGTACAGTTACTTTTCCCTCAGGGAAAGACTTAATGTTACAGACAGGTTCATTATGTTAGCCACAGACAATACAGAATGTTGGGCTGTTGTCCCTCCTGTGCTCCACCCCCGCGTATTGAAACTCCTCCACACAGTACACTGAAGAATGTGCCAAATGAAAGCAATAGTGCAGCATCACACGTATTGGCCAGGCATTGGTGCCGCCACTGAACATTCCATCTGAAACTGCTACGCCTCTGTGTATAGCCAATTGGCCGCAGCACAGCAGTTTAACTCATGGCGCCACCCTGACCACACATGGCAAAGAGAACATGTAGATTTTGCCATTCACCAGCCCTCTCCAGGAAGCGGTATTGCTCTTGTTCACTGATGCATTTTAAAATATCGCATATGTAGCGCGGCAGTCTACAGCTTCCTCCGGGCCCATGGCCTGGCCTTTATCTACTACCTTTGCTATAGAAGGAGCCCTAGCTACATTGGTTTCTGACAGTCCACAATCACAGTTTCAGCAGTCGGGGATTTTTGTAGATATAATGGTACTGAACATACTACCACTGCCCTGTTTCACCCAGCATCCAGTTTGGAATCCAAGCTGCTGTTCAGGACACTCAAGTCGCAGAGGTGAAAACATTTTGAAATCAGTGAACTCAAGGAATGCACTCAGCAGCTTCCTGGCCATGTCTGTCAATGGACATAGTCCAGCCAAGATTTTGCACAAGCGCCTACCACTTTCATCTGGCGGTGCAGCCTCTGTGCCCCACCACATTACTGTGCTGGCTCTCGCGTGGGGGCCTGCACATTTGGCCAGAATCCCAGGAGGCATCTTGGTGGGCATAGGGGGCGACAGATGTTCAAGATGGGGTCAGCCAGTAGAGGCTAGTCCGTCACCGGAATCAACTCCGCCTACAGTGTTATGTGCCAATCCCGAAATGTCCTCAGGCACTGATGTGGCACCACCACTGGACTCATCCCAAAACCGCACCAGCCTCTGGGTCTGCTTCTTTCCCCTCTACCCTTTGACCTAGTGCAAGGCATCCATGAGAAGTAGATACTGACAAGTGATGGGAGTGAACTGAGAAGGATCACCTCCCTCTCATCCTATCGGGTGTGTGGTTCCTGTCCCTACAGCGGGCGGGCACCGCCCGCTCCGAATAATCTCAGAATAGTGTGTGTTCTAGGGACGAGGTGCTGATGAGACCAACCCATTGGCACCACCCTGTCACACACGCAACTTCCACTTCCCTGTGGGCCAACATGAGCTGCACCCCAAAGATTATTACCAGCCTCAATCCATGTAATTGGTGTCATGTCCTACTCTGTCCGTGGGGGTCGTGCCACTCAAACCATTGGGGGAGATTCCAGTATTGCCACACTGTATCTGACACTGTTCTGAATTCCCTTCCAAGCACAGATGCAGACATGTCAGTACTGAGGTTGAGTGGTGGCTGCGGGCCACCATTGAAAGGGGAGGCACCACCGATATGTGTGTGTCTTGTGGTGGCAATTGTACACCGCTGAGCTTGTGGCCTGCACTCATGGCATGCGTCATTCCTTGTTGTAGTTTGTAGCTGTTTGTATTGCACCACTGCACAGCCAAGATGACTTTGTTTCCAGTCTCAAGTGGTTACTGATTTGGAATTGTTGTGTTGTTATGCTGACTTTGCTAAATCCTGGACTTGTTAGAGTGTGTTCATTTCATGAACTTAGTATACTGGTGGCTTATACGAATGTGTGATCATTTCCCTATAGTTTGGTGTACTCATCAGAGCAAGTGATGATAAATGGTTGCTAATTATGCCATACAGGAAAGAATATAGACAGATATTATTTGTACACAAGATACAAAAATGACGCAGAATGTTTACATAGGAAAACATTTAGGAAAATATTACACTTTTTGTCATGTAGAATGTATTCCCATGTAAACACTGGTGTCCTTTTCGTATTTTCTGTACAAATGATACCTTTGTACATTGAATATCTTGTTTATCTGTGTTTGTGACATGTACCTGTCACCTGAACATGGCCTGAGAAGCTGAAAGCCGGTTTGTGACTAAATAAATATAATTTTGCAGAACATTAGGAAGTTTCTTCCTCTTTTGACATTATCATCATTTTCTGCCATGCACCAATGGAAAATTCAGTTAAATATTTCATTGGTTTTAGCTACACTTTCCAGAAGATAATTCCACGTGACAATAAGGAGTGAAAATACGTGAACTACTTGTTTACCAGTCAACACAATAGCAGACATTTCAAAAGGCACAATAAGCCAAACTGAATATATTCATCCATTCATCAATGAGCTGAATCCATTTTTGTTCATTATACACCTGGAGAACATGAAATTTCACACAGTTTTTCATTTAGTAAGTAACAATTAATAACATCTATTTACAGAAGGATGGTTCTGAGCGAGTAAGACTTAAAACTGGTATTGTAACCCATTGTAGGTGATCTGGCTCCGCCTACACCAGAAGGAAGCCATTAATTCCTCAATACATAAGTTTTCAGAGTAAATTTTATGATCCACACAAAGTCTTTAATTAGCTCACTGAAAACAATAGTAGTACATTTGTTCTTGTTAAGCTCATAACTTCATTCGAGAGGCATCACAATCCAGTTTACTGTTACAACTCCAAGAGCATAAATTCTTAAAAGTGTTGACCAATAATTGCTTCTTCCAATGTATATCTCATAAAAAAAAAAGCATGAAGGTAAAATTGGAGGGATTCCGCCTCACTTGGAGGTTTACAAACAATAATTCTTCCCATGGGACATTCACAACTAGAACAGGAAAGAGGGAAGGGGCAGTTATAGACAAATTACCTTCACTACTAACACCAAAAGATGGCTTGTTGGGTATAAACACATGTGACAGTTTTTACATGGATTTCTCTTCTTCCACTGTAGACAGTTCTTTATGGGAGCTGAAGAGCAACTAACAATGAAACTTGCAGGATAAGTAATGTTATCACCCCCCCCCCCCCCACACACACACACACAAACGCAATATTCTTTCTTTGATTCTGGAGACAATAAATAGTTTATCTCATCACAATAGTCAAACATTAAAGATAAAACTTGTCAAGAAAAATGCTGTGTAAAAGGATAGACATTAACAAATTAGACACAATATTTAGAGAACTTATCAACTGTGTCAGGAAGAAAGACATCTACCTAATTCAGAAAACTGGCTATAAACAAGACTCACCTGCCTTTGAAACCATTCTTGATACCGTTTGTGATAACCGAATCTAACTTGTGAAGTGAGGAAGACCAGCTTTCTCTCCATATCAGGTGTAAGACGAGACTGTAAAAACCTCCTTGAAGTCCTGGACTGTAGCAGCTGAAGGACACCTGCCCAAAAATCCAATAATTACTCACTAATTTGTGTACAAGCAATGCACATATGAAAACTGAATATTAACTGTTTTTTACTCTGGCACAACAAAGCAACACACAAAACATGTGTCTTTCATGAGATCACATATCATGACAAATATAATTAATTTTAAAATGAAAGTTCCATTAGTCTTAAATGTTATAAAAGCAAACTGTTAAATATGACTGTTAATGAATCCCACTAACATTTTTCTGAAATTTGTGTGATTAATTGGGGATTCCTTTTTATCAGATCATATAGGTACTATATCCACATCAGAGCTGACATTATCATCACATTACCTGAGGACTCATTTGGTCTATCACAAATGATCATGACAAACTGATACATATTTGTCTTCTATAAGGAACTTTATAATGGGAGATAAAAACCTTATGGCAAATGAACTGAATGTATCATTATACCACGATGTACTGCTTAGTAACTACAAAATTTGTTCTAATTTTCTTTTCTTCTTATTTATCTTCATACTGAAGATCCTTTTCAAACACAGTCACCATAGCTGTGATACCTATAGAACAAGAATAAATTCAGTATACTACCATCTCATGCTGTGTTAACATACCCTTTAGAAAGGCACATTTAGTACAGATATATAATTGAAGAAAAAAAAAGTGTTTTTCATCTCAAAAAGGTGAACGAGTTTATGAAGTTCAGTGAATCATTTTTTCCTCCCGTTTTGTTTACACATTCAAAAAAATCTTTCCAATCATGATCCAAATATTTTCTTACTGCAACACTGCCAATTTCACATTTGTGTTGTGTGCAGAGTTTTCCACATTTTCACCAAAATGTTATGAGACATACTGGTGAATAATTGTGTCTTAGTTCAAGTTTGTTTGTGTAACCAATAGGTGACCATATTAGCAAGACGAGACAAGTACCTGTTAACTCTTTGACTCTCTGATGCTGGGCTCAACAAAAGTATGTATAAGTCCCTTTTTTTATTATTCTTATCTTAAGAAACTAGCACTGAACTTACTAATTTGTAGATGTAATCTAATATACCTTCTTGAGTAGTATTTACACATTTTTCTGTCCTTTAGAAGATTACACTGCAGATAAAAAGCATACTTTATATCTGGGTAACACTTTATAATTTCAGCTCTGTGTGTGTGTGTGTGTGTGTGTGTGTGTGTGTGTGTGGAAAAGGGGGGGGGGGATGGGTAAAATACACTTAATTGAACAGGACAACATCTACATGGTTGCTTCTGGGTCTGAATGTTACCAACTCATAAAATATTTTTAAGTAAACAGCGCCTGCTGTTAAACTATTCGTAGGTTGATTTGGGGGAAGGGACCAAACAGCAATAGGAGTAGGGAAGAATGAAGAAGGAAGTTGGCCTTGCTGTTTCAAAGGAACCATCCAGGCATTTACTTGAAGCGATTTAGGGAAATCACGGAGAACCTAAATCAGGATGGCCAGACGCGGGTTTGAACAGTTGTCCTCCCAAATGCAGGTCCAGTGTGCTAACCACTCCGCCACCTGACTCTGTGTGTTAAACAATTAAACAGGAATATATTGAAGAGTGGAATTAAAGTGGCTGTGGGAATATTTAATTTTTATCTTATTTCGGACAAGAAGAAAGGAAAAGCTGTTCTACAGACCTGTGAATGTTGGGCACAAAGAGCGTGGGTTCAGCAAAATATCCTTCCACAATTGCTCAACTTCTGGAATTCGTGCAACGTTTTGAAGCAATCGTACAAGATCACGGCCAATGGCCAGGCAATCTGAGAAACGCTCTCGTAACAATGTCACAACGAATGTAACTTCACGCTGCCGCAGGGCAGCCAGTGATGGTGAGAAATGGTCCTCTATAAGACGCAAAAATGTATAAGCAGCAGCAGCAGTCAGCAGCGGAAACTTATCCAGCCATGCCCTAGGGAATGAAAATATAGAATATTAATTAACCAGACAGAGGCACAAAAAGTTATTTTAAGAATTACCAACAGAATAAGACCGCAATTTGTTGCCTTAATGAGAAGTGAATAGGAATTTCTCAGTATATTTCAACTGACCACAATGTTTTTAAGTTACTGTAAAGCATACAATCTATTATTATTAGAATATTTTTTTCCCTTTTGATTATTAAACAAGAGAATGTATCTCTTGCAATCAACACAGATGAAGGAAAATGAACAACAGATTTAAGGCAACATGCATAAAGCACATTATTCAGACATCATCTTTACAATCTTAGGATGAAAATCATTACCTCCCATACTGTGGTACCAGTGATGTCTAAACTAGATGTAAATGACGAGGGTAATGATTAAACATTCCTTAGTGGTTTGACATTACTATCTTTGGTATTCATTTTTACAACAAGGAAGGGAAAAAAATCTCTTCGCTTTTCAGGTGCAACATGAAATCAAAATGGTTTACGTAATAAGCTGCAGCTGATAAATAACATACAAGAAAATAAGCAACGAGGTACAAAGCCAACACAATCTTTTAGTCTAATAAATTGTGTATATACACTAACTTACAATTTATTCATAGCTGCAGTTTCTTACGATAGTATATGTCCTACAAAACATATTCACAATAACTTTTGTCGAGTGTACAGTATAAGTTACATGACAATGAATTAATGAATAAATAAACAAAAAACCAAAGGATACAACTGGTTAAAATTTATGCACAGGCACAAGGTGGTAATTTACACTTTACAGTGAGTTATTATCTTCTACTGATGAAGCTGACTCCACTAAGCTCCTCATCAATGACAAATTATTGCGAATGTTAATTACTAAGTAGTGCAATAAATCACAAAATTTAGAGCATTCTTCATATTACACAATAACCAATAGGCCTACTTCCATATCTGGGGAAAAGTTAACACCCCCTAAGAAGCTATCAGATTTCATAGTTTATTGGAATTTTCCAGGAAACAAATAGTACTGAAATACAGATATCAGCAAAATAATGCCCTACTCCAACAACAATAAAAATAAACATAATTGCCAGATTCAATGTTCCATCACTGGTGCATCAATTTCCTGAATTATGTTTAAAAATTTTAACAACCACAATCTATTATTTCTCTTTGATTTTTCCCATGGTAATGTACTTCAAAGCTGCTATTCTCAAGTATGGAATGCAACCAAAGAACAGTTCTCAATTCTTTCATACCAGATGCTCATCAGTCAACTAAAGCACACTGCCAACATGTATTTGTTTGTGTTCGCTAACATCTTGATTAATTATAGCACCCTGAAGGCTTGCCTTAATGCTCGGAAAGTGCAAGTAAATAGAGGGAATGCACCTGCGTGACAGAGTTGCATTCACAGGCAAGTAGAAAACTTGTTTTAGTACACACACATTGTCAGTTCAATAGATTTGTATCTGCCTAATGTAAAATGATACGTATTGTGGAAGCAGTCAGCATTGCAGACTGGGTTCTACAGCCTCACAAGGTACATGGCTTTTGCATACTACAAGCAAAATATATTTCTTACAAAATAGACGTTTTTTCCTCTAACATGTCCTAGGCCTAAGCTATAAATTTCAGATGCAGAATCAAGACTCTTCTAAATAAGTTTCATTTCTATTTCTGAATAATTACTTCAGATCCTACTCATATCACAACCTGCAATCGTAAATATTCACAAAAGCCATAAGGTGTTTGGAACTAAACCCACTGGAATCAGGACATTTATAACTTCAGAAGAAACAGAAAATATATTAGAGAACATGATATGTAGGAGTTCCCATATTAAAAAATGCAAGAGGCAAAAATGATACTGGTACCTCATAAGCAGATTTTATGACATGGGGTACATAAACCAGGAAAACTCCATTGTAGGCATATAGTCACAAAGTGATAATTGACAAAATGGTAATAATCCTCTAAAGAGTAAAAATATTTTTTGCCACATCACACCAGACAACAAATAGAAAATCTGATAGGTTCTACTTACAATTTGACAACAGTGACAAATAATTACTTGTGGTATAAACAGAATAAAGTGCACTATACAAACACACACAATGCTGAAATAAAAGCTCAAAATCGACACTGGTTCAATATAGAGACCAAACATCTGATAAAAATGGTCTTTAAACAAAACCACTCTTCTGCTGTTACTTCACCATATTTTAAAACGAAAGTTATATAAATATTAAAAGAGATAGTGTTTAGAACCAACTTTACAGTAATCACTGTGATATGCCTCTTATTTGGTTATGAATTTTAATTTTATCATTATATTTTTAACTTTTCTATAATACAATGGTAATCAATATGGTCATTAAAATAGTAGCTCGCAGTACCTGTTTTCAGTGTAGAGATCAAGCAGAGCTTCAACAAGAACAAGGTTACGAGGCGAGACATCTCCTCCTGCAGCATGCCTCTGCAAGCTCCAACAAAGTGAGTCCACATTAGCAACAGAAGCACGGATCATTTCTCGAACAAGCCACAAAAGTTGGGAACGTGCTCTATCAGTAAGTCTGAGGTATCGTTCCATAACAAGATGAGTGAGACTAGCAAGCACATGTGCCAGTCCATCGCGGGTAACTAAAGTAAGATCACGATACCACCGAGGTGCCCGTTCAGGTTCTGTTAGTATTGCATACAGCAGGCCCAAAGAAAGCTCTTCATGTACTTTATCCTTGCAAACAGCTGCATTAAGTGCATTTTGTGCCTCCTTCTCAGAAAGACCAGACACCAGTGACTGCAGTGATGCATAGCACTTCTCATATTTCTGGAAATAAAAGGAACATACTGAGAATGTGCACATAACTACTTTAATAGAGGCATCAAATCTACTGACAACTCAAAACAATGTTTGTTGCATGAATTATGCTGTATAACGTAACAGGTGGATATAAAGTTTTAGCCTCTCATTTATGTAAAAACATAAAATTTTATCACATATTATCAACTATTTCTATTATTGTACTAGAAAATAGTTTTAATGGCAGTAAAACAATGGGATTTGCAATTGGAAATGATGACTTCAACATAATACACATCTTGAGAAAACTTTGTTTACACAGCTTTACACTGAAACCTATCCAATACTAAATTGAGTGGTCTATATCCTGCACTATTTTGAGTCTTACATTAATGTGTCTGATACTGGTTAATTCAATGAAGCTTATGACTAAGAACTTACTCCATTTAGTGGCAGCTAAAATTCTCAGGTTCTTAAGCTCAGAACCCGAACAAAATAAATATTATTGAGGCAAACACTAAAAAGCATTTACAGTTCAACTTTCAGAGTGTTCACTGGAGTGTGTACACATTAAAGCAACATATCAATGAAGGTGTCACACGTATTCCATCACTAGTGCTATCCACAATAACAACACTTATTGAAACAGCCACACGACACAAGTTTTATAAATTAATTTCACGTACTCTGTGGTTATTGACTGTTTATTTTTCTCATTCAGTAACCACACATAAATGTAATTTTTCAGAAGGCCTTCCAAAGTGAGTATTGTACTAACACGCATACATAAAACTTTCAAATCTAAAAGTTATATTGTTTCAACTCAAAATTTATATTCTTATCAAGAAGCACAACATTTCACCATGTAGCAGTAACACAGCAGACGCACACACACTTTTTTTCATTTATGGGATTTCATTTACAGGTATTCAAATAGCCCTCGCAAAGCAATACTAGCGCCATCAAACGACAGTTGAAGGAAGTAAAACCAGCAATCCATTATGGCCGCCTTGTACATTCTAACATGAATAAAACATGCAATTATTTTTACCTCCTCTAATTCATCCTTATTTTCCAAAACAGTAGAAATGAATAGCTTCTGCGGCAGCGGTTTAGTTTGCTCCATGCTTTTAAAAACGAATCACTGGGTCTACACAGCTACGAGCAATTAAGGTACGGTCTCTGCATTCTACATCATTTGCCTGCCCTCGAAACGCGTTCTGAGGTTAGCGGATGAATACATTCAGCTTGTCAGCTTGTAAACTTATACTTGAGCCAAGAGAAGTAGTGCGACGTATAGTCGTGGAATAATCAGTGTATCACCATCACACAACAGACGTGTTGGAATTGTGAATATGTTGCCGCTTATGGTCTCAGTAAAAATAATGATATTATTTACTGCGACAAAAGCAGCTCTGCGGCAGACTATGTACCCACGACTGTCAGATATATTTACGTATGCTCGACACAAATGTAATAGACTCGCTCGTCTCTTGTGAACACTGCAACGACATCGATTTGAAAGAGAATGTACGAACAATTACGAGTGGCGTGTAAAATAACAGCGGTAAGCTCAGTGTGAGCTAGGCGATTGCTGGAGGTGGGACGACAAGGAAAGGTTAAACTAAAGAGATCAGTGTTCCAGTGAGGTGTGGTACGAGTCTGTAGACGTTGAGCAACGCGTTTTAGCAGACATTGCGCTGATAAGTGTATCAAATGAGAAAGCTGTAAAGTCATGTGTAACCAGTTTCGGTCCTCTGCGTTAGATATAACAATATTTCTTGTGGAGAATAGCTGTGTTACGGACATACATTGAACATAATTTCTGAAGCTGTGTTAGAGAAATAAGTTTTTCATTTTCGTTGGCACGCGTTGACTATAACCTACATAACTTTGTTTATATGTGAGAAGAAAGAAATGATTGGAGGCGTAGATTTTCGTGCGTGCTGACGTATTAAACGTGGCATTGAAATTGTTGGTACATTTACGGGAGACAATGTTCCGTACAGCACATAAAACGTGGGCTATTGAAACTTTTTCTCGCGCAAAATCAGAAGATTATCCGTATATAATTTGGATGGTGAATTCGATTAGGTAATATCAAACGTGTTTAGTGTGTGATAACACGTAGTTCCGAACGAACACTATTTTAGATTGCATAAAATTACCTTCCGTACACATTCTGGCCTTCAGTGGGTGTGAGTTTTCGTGCTCTGTGCGTTTTAGCAAAATTAACGAAGCTGATACGAAAAAGATAGATTCACATAAAAAATTACAACGATTTTGAGTTGAATCCATCATTGTATGATGCGAGTTTTCGGATGAAAACAAGTTTAGGCGGTATGAAAATTTGTTAACTTAAAGGCAACATATTAAGAAAGTAAGAGCGTACATTTCAGTATTATGTCATTGTTGAAGTTTTCTCCAAATTAAATCTTGTGGCTGGATGGAGTCAGGTTGCTGGCAGATCGGTGGCAACTGTTATTAGGAGAACTATTAGTAATGTAGAATTTCATTTGACGTCTTACCATTTAATAAAGTAATTATGCTTGTGCAGTCAAAAAGGCCTGTATTTAAGAAAGTGTGTGTGTGTGGGGGGGGGGGGGAGGGGGGAGAGAGAGAGAGAGAGAGAGACTGAAATTAAGTGTGTATATGCTAAGTATACATTGAAGGATGTTTTTTCCTAAAAACTTGCATTTTTGTTAACCCGTGTGAGTGACGCTAGGAAGCTGCAGCCGGCTGTATTAAAATGTTCAAAATATATAAAAACTTTCCTTATGGGTAAGGGTATCGAAATGGAAGTTTGAGAGATAAGTCACTTTTGAGTTTTGCCGCGCTTCGTTTCAAAGTTTTCTGCGTCGTTTGATATAATTTGGACGGAAATATGAACACAAGAATAACATTACTAAGAAAAGTATTGCCGTCTGTCGACAGATAAGTTTTATGGTTAATATTTTTCAAAGCAATGGCCTCGTGATGTATATCTGCAACTATACAAAGCCACGTTACTGCATGTTGCAATGTGCGTGTAATGTCAGAGTGAAGAGTTAAAAAGTGAACAATGGTTGTATTGTTTCTTGCGGTTTGTTGTCCCACACACGTCTGCACTTTCTTTCATTTCATCTTCTAAGATTGATCTCTCGTATAGATTCATGTCAGTCAGGGTTAATTTCATTTACAGAAAACTGGGGGTGGGAGAGAGAAGATAATATTAGATGTGAACTTTAATGTTATAATCATTTCAATCAGTTTTACGGCATTTCAAGTTAGTAATTCCAATTTATACGTCTTGACGTTTTTACTAACTATAATTAACTACTGCTGCCACTGGATATGAGTATCCTTTGTGAAATATAGGCAACAGGATATTACGAATACATACGTATCATTTATGCTGCACATTCTTTTGTTTCGTTTACCCTCCCCCTAAATTGGTAGCGTTCAAATCGTGCAGATAAACATTTATTGAAGGAAAGTTTTGAAGAGTTGATTTGTGATGCGTTCCTGTGTAGGGTCGCATTCATAAAGCAGCTTGGTTAATAAATTCTTCATTTACGGAAATGAAATAGAGAATACATTGCAACGGGAATGAATATTCGCATCCGTACCGGTGATTGCCACTTTTCCCGTTTACATGCTCAATTTTTTCACGAGCTGCCCCTTGTATTGTTGCCACCAGTTTGCTCATTAATATGTGCTCCATAACTAAATACCAAGTTTTCTCTTGGGAATATATTTCCTGCAGATTTCTTTTTAGGCGACTGAGCTTTCAGTAAACATTTGAGAATGCGTTAGACGTGGGGCTGTTACTAAGAGATGAGCGATAAATAACTATCCGCATACCGAAAAATGAGTCTAGTTTTAGTTCAAATGGCTCCAAGCACTATGGGACTTAACATCTGAGGTCATCAGTCCCCTAGACTTAGAACTATGTAAACCTAACTAACCTAAGTACATCACATACATCCATGCCCGAGGCAGGATTCGAACCTGCGACCGTAGCAGCCGCGTGGTCTAGTTTTAGTGTCTTAGGCATGTGACAGCGGTCTGTTTGCACAGATGATGCGAAAGTTAAAAAGCAGTGGATGTTTGAAAGTCCTTTAGTCTTAAAAAGGGCGCACATCACGTCTTGGAAGGACGTTTTACGAAAAGAAAAAGTAAAAATGGAACGTAACCGAGGAGGCAGTTTTCGATTGCAGAAAGAAATGGTGAGGATAGAGAAAATTTATGGAGGGACTGTTAAGTGGAAAATCAAAAAGGTGAAGCTGAAACATTCGAAAAAATAGTTAAGGAGCGCATGCTTGTGCGTAGCGTACGATCAGTACAAAAAGTGGCGAGAAAAAAAAAGAAGCATTTGTGTTTCTCGCAAAGTTCGTCAGTTTGACGAAGCATAACAAAGCTGTTAAGTCTGAAAATTATTTGGTTCCGAAATTTCTGACAAAAACTCTGCGGGACCGGGACTAAAAACATGTTGCCTTTGTCTGACGCGATGAGCGTACTCACCTTTCACGACTCTACTAAACTCGTTAGGGATAAACGGCTGTGTCGACACATTGAATCAGTGACTCGGGACATGGAGATCACTAGAGCTTACTTGAATGGCATAATTTGTAGAATTAAAAATGCCTGGATTTACAGGCATTAAAACTGTCAAAATGGTTCGTTACAGTACACACACACACACACACACACACACACACACACACACACACACACGGCTGCACGATGACTTACAATCTACATCCACCGTATTTGTAAAGAAGTCGCAGATCGGTATCCAGTATTATACCATTTTTGCAGTGGTCGAAGAGAAAAGTTTGAAACAATAGCCATTATTATCGCAGCAACTAGAGGGTATGTCAGATTGCATTGTATTCTGTCTCGGTATTTATGTTTTGCAGCGATAAAATTGAGTCAAATCAATTTCGCGAAGTGCGCACTCGCGCTTAATGTGTTGCCATTAAGCAACCAATTAGATAAACGAGAACAGTGTTGTAACTCAGCCGTCTTTCGCTGTGATGGATAATAGTGATTAAATGCTGATCATACACTATCTGATCAAAAGTATCTGGACACCCAGTGGACATCAGTATGGCGTGTATCCACCCTTCGCATTTGACAGCTTGAGATCTGCTGGCATCACTATCAATAACGTGGCTGAATGGTAGCGCGTTCTTCCTCAAGAACCGAAACCAGAGAACATAAGCTTCATTGTTGGCCGCTGGGGTGTGGAGCGACGTTCTAATTCAGTTGTCGTCAAACCTTTTTGCTTAAGAGCCAATACTGACGTTTTAGGGCGACACGTCGGGCCGCATAAGAAAGGGGGAGGGGGGGGGGGGGGAGTGTGTGAAGTGGTCACTCAAAGAGAGATTCAATTTTCACCAAACCATGGTTACTGAATGAAGCTTACCACGTAGTGACTAATTTCCGTACCTAAGCGGGTACTGCGGCCAGTGTCATCGCAATAAGATCTCATCTTTTTTTTCTGATCCCGGGTACATTCTCTAAGCATCTTCACACCCTAGTGTCTGAACGAATACCGAGCGTCTGCAGCAGACCGTTTACAATCGGCGTATTGTATTAGGCCGAAAATAATATAACATAGACGGTTTTAAGTAATATAACTTAATTAATTCAAAATTGGCAAAAATGGGTAGAAAGGCAGACGATAGCTTTGTATATGAAATGGTTTTAGAAATCAGTTTTATCCACGGTACTGTTTGCTTTTTTTTGAAAGTAACCAACTTTTATTGGGGTGAACACCTTGGCCTCTTTTTCTCGATGCGTACTGTGCCTTCTTTTCCCAATCGGACGCCATGTCCCCATGAGTGATCCACAGAAGGACCTGTCAAATTGAAATAAATAACAAAGAACTACATGTGCAGGCCAAAAGGCGTTATTTAATTATTGATATGTTAACAAATTATTACTCGCCATAGAAGTGAGGTAACGAGAATGATACAGGGTGTTACAAAAAGGTATGGCCAAACTTTCAGGAAACATTCCTCACACACAAATAAAGAAAAGATGTTATGTGGACATGTGTCCGGAAACGCTTAATTTCCATGTTAGAGCTCATTTTAGTTTCGTCAGTATGTACTGTACTTCCTCGATTCACCGCTAGTTGGCCCAATTGAAGGAAGATAATGTTGACATTGGTGCTTGTGTTGACATGCGACTCATTGCTCTGCAGTACTAGCATCAAGCACATCAGTACGTAGCATCAACAGTTTAGTGTTCATCACGAACGTGGTTTTGCAGTCAGTGCAATGTTTTACAAATGCGGAGTTGGAAGATGCCCATTTGATGTATGGATTAGCACGGGGCAATAGCAGTGGCGCGGTACGTTTGTATCGAGACAGATTTCCAGAACGAAGGTGTCCCGACAGGAAGACATCCGAAGCAATTGATCGGCGTCTTAGGGAGCACGGAACATTCCAGCCTATGACTCGCGACTGGGAAGACCTAGAACGAGGAGGACACCTGCAATGGACGAGGCAATTCATGTGCAGTTGACGATAACCTTAATGTCAGCGTCAGAGAAGTTGCTGCTGTACAAGGTAACGTTGACCACGTCTCTGTATGGAGAGTGCTACGGGAGAACCAGTATTTCCGTACCATGTACAGCGTGTGCAGGCACTATCAGCAGCTGATTGGCCTCCACGGGTACACTTCTGCGAATGGTTCATCCAACAATGTGTCAATCCTAATTTCAGTGCAAATGTTCTGTTAACGGATGGGGCTTCATTCCAACGTGATCAAATTGTAAATTTTCACAATCGACATGTGTGGGCTGACGAGAATCCGCACGCAATTGTGCAATCACGTCATCAACACAGATTTTCTGTGAACGTTTGGGCAGGCATTGTCGGTGATGTCTCGATTGGGCCCCATGTTCTTCCACCTACGCTCAATGGAGCACGTTATCACGATTTCATACGGGATACTCTACCTGTGCCGCTAGAACATGTGCCTTTACAAGTACGACACAACATGTGGTTCATGCACGATGGAGCACCTGCACATTTCAGTCAAAGTGTTCGTACGCTTCTCAACAACAGATTCGGTGACCGATGGATTGGTAGAGGCGGACCAATTCCATGGCCTCCACGCTCTCCTGACCTCAACCCTCTTGACTTTCATTTATGGGGGCATTTGAAAGCTCTTGTCTACGCAACCCCGGTACCAAACGTAGAGACTCTTCGTGCTCGTATGGTGGACGGCTGTGATACAATACGCCATTCTCCAGGGCTGCATCAGGGATTCCATGCGACGGAGGGTTGATGCGTGTATCCTCGCTAACGGAGGACATTTTGAACATTTCCTGTAACAAAGTGTTTGAAGTCACGCTGGTACGTTCTGTTGCTGTGTGTTTCCATTCCATGATTAATGTGATTTGAAGAGAAGTAATAAAATGAGCTCTAACATGGAAAGTAAGCGTTTCCGGACACAAGTCCACATAACATATTTTCTTTCTTTGTGTGTGAGGAATGTTTCCTGAAAGTTTAGCCGTACCTTTTTTTAACACCCTGTATAAATGACTTACATCACGCAACTAAAAAATAAAATCGTTTTTACTAAAAAATAGCTGAACAAGCTTCGTCTGTCTGTGTCACTGACAACAATGGCGATGTATATTAGAATTAGTTTGACCACTTCCTGGCAGGTAGCAACGCTGTGGGCAAAAAATAGGTATTCCCGCCCTGGTCACTTTACCACCTTCCCCTACCATTCTTACTATTAACCGGTAACCTCCACAAATCAACTAATAACAGTAACTGCAGTATGAGACACAATCACAAATCCTTACTAAATGCTTTGAATGACATTTTTCTTTTACTCATTGAAGTGTATTACAGGATCCCTAATTTGATTGCATATTATTTGCTACAAATGCGTACCACATTTGAAGATGATCGTCTGTATAATGCATATTCACGAATCCATGTGATTTCCGCTTGACATTTATACCATAGTAGTTGATCGGTGATAGTTGCACACACACTGGTGAATCTTCAGCACTGGAAGACAAACAATAAAATATTCCCCCTCTCACTTCTATTAACCCTGCAACGGCCGTGCTGCATATCACTCTGCCCCTGACGCGCAAACTTTACTTAGCTCACGGCCGAATTCACCGTCAATCAAGACTGAAGCTCATCTTTAAAATATCATTCTAAGTATTTTGTTCGTTACTGGGCAAGAAAGGTACACGCTTAAGAAGCTCTGAACGTTAGTTAGCGTTTTTGGATTCGGCTGTGAGTTTCTAGACGGATGTTACAAAATACGACTGAGACCCACTGGGCCCAAGACTACTGGATTCGGGCTGCATGCAGCCCACGATTTGAAGACCATTGTTCTGACTCATCCCAAAGGTGTTCCATTGGACAGAGGTCGGGACTCGGGCAGGCCAGTCTGTTTCAGAAATGTTGCTGTCCATAAGCCAATGCCTCACAGATGCTGCTTTATGAAAGAGTGCATTGTCACGCTGACACAGTCATCGACTCGAAACTGATGCTCTACTGCACGCAGTTCACAGTGCCTTAAAAAGTGTACACACCTTTTCGTATTTAGCGTTTTCTTAAGCACAACGAGTGAACCACACACTAAACACGAAAAACGCCTTCATACCATAACACCACCTCGTCCGTACTTCCATGTGGCACTACACATGTCAGATGGCATTCTCCAGGCTTGCATCAAACCCTTCCATCGGACTGCCGTAGGACAAGGGTTGTCAAACTTTTCCTCTGACGAAATGCTGGTACTTTGTCAGAACGCTGTATTTTCGAGGTTGGCAAAATTTTTAAAAAATGAGGAAAAGTTGTTTTATGCAGTGATTTTGAATCGTAACTAATAACACAGAAACCACAATAATATTTTAAAAAATAATTAGTATCGTCAAATTGTGAAAAAGAAACGCAATGGCTGGTATAGAGCACCTGCCCTCGAAAGGCAAAGGTCCCGAGTTCGAGTCTCGGTCCGGCATACAGTTTTAATCTGCCAGGAACTTTCAAGGAATGCAATGTTATTAATAGCACTTACTCACTTCCCGCGAAACACACTGCTGCAGAGTAGAGGGTAATTCAACACTCCAGATCACTCCTATCCAGTCATCAACTGCACAATGGCGTCGTTCTTTACGAGGGTGGTCGAAAAGTTTCTAGCCTAACAAATAAAGAATGACAGAAATTTCATAATACCAGTTTATTTTTAAATATAATACTCGTGTACACTAATACACTTGCGGGCAGGCTCAGATAAGTTCTGCGAACCATTCAAATAAAAGGTCTTCGATTTCGAGTGCAACCAAGCGTTCAAAGCATCAATCACTGTATCATCATTGCCAAATCGTGCATTGAAGTTTTTTTTAGGTTTGGGAAAAGAAAAAAGTCTGATGGAGTCAAATCTGGAGACTATGGCGGATGACGTTGAACCCGCAGCCACGCAGTTTTTCCAGTGTTGCGAAGGCTTTGTGCGCCAGTGCATTGTCCTGATGAAAAGGAACTCCGCGCCTTTTCTTCTTAATCTCTTCTCTCAAACGGTGCAGGAAGGTGCAATAGTACGATGCATTCATATTAACGACCTTTTGCAAGTAATCAATCATAATTACCCCTTCTGCATCCCAGAAGACCGATGCCGTCACCTTACAGGCTGATTTTTTGCACCCGAAATTTTTTTGGAGTGAGGGATGAAGGATGCTTCCATTGTTGTGGTTGTTGTTTTGTTTCAGGAACAAAGTGGTGATCCCACGTTTCGTCCATTGCCACATACCTTGCAAGAAAACCGCCTTCATCCGTTTCAAATTGGCGGATGATTTCTTCACAACACTGCACACACTCCCATCTCTGACCTGCATTAAAGTCTCTCGGTACCCACCGAGACGAAACTTTCCACATTCCCAAAATATACACAATAATGTCATGAGCACACCCATGGGAGATTCCAAATGCGGTTTCAATGTGCTGAAACGTTGTTTTCACGATCCTGCAAAATCGTATCGTGTATTGCAGTCCCTGTTTCATCACTGATAGGTCTTCCGCTCCTTGGCGCATCTTCCACATTTGTTCTTCCACGTTTGTAGTCGGACACCCATTTTTTAACTGTTGTACGAGGGGGGACCCAAAACAAACCAGATTGTTGTCATAAAAAATTTATTGATGAACCTTTTTACAAAATTACTTCAGTCACGTTCAAAATACTCTCCATTACATGCGATGCACTTGTCAAGTCTCTTTTCCCGCTGTTGGAAGCATGTTTGGAACTCTTCAAGTTTATTATTGTCCAGTGCCCTTTGCGAAGCTGTTATTACCGCCTCCACATCGTCATAACGCCTCCCTTTTAGGGTTTCTTTCATTCGTAGAAATAGGAAAAAGTTGCATGGGGCTAGGTCCGGCGAATACGGAGCGTGGAGAACGACAGACCACCTCTGAGATGCCAAATAGTGGGTCACTCGTAAGGCCGTGTGTGCTGGAGCGTTGTCGTGATGCAGAAACCAATCACCTGATCGCCAAAGTTTTGGGCGTTTCCTCCTCACATCCTCTCGCAGACGCCTTAAAACATCCAAGTAAAAGTGCTGCTTAACAGTATGGCCAGGGGGTACGAATTCCCGCTGCACAATTCCACGAACATCAAAAAAGACAATGATCATCGTCTTCACATTTGACCTCACTTGCCTTGTTTTTTTTTTTGGTTTGGGAGAGTTGGGAGTCCTCCACTAGCTTGACGCTTGCTTGGTTTCTGGGTCATATCCGTAACACCAACTCTCATCCCCTGTAATGACTTTGTTCAAGAAGTTAGGATCACGTGCAATCTCTGTTTTCAAGTCCTGACACACATTCATGCGGATGGTTTTTTGCTCTTGTGTGAGAAGGCGCGGAACAAATTTAGCAGCAACACGTCTCATGTGCAAATCCTCACTCAAAATCCGCTGGCACGAGCTCCAACTGATTCGTCTCTGCTGAAATTTGGTCGATCGTTTGGCGACGATCCTCGTTGATCTTTTGGTGGACCTCTTCAATGTTCTCCTCATTTCGCGATGTTGAAGGGCGTCCAGAACGAGCTTGGTCTTCAACACACATCTCACCACGTTTAATGCGCCCAAACCACTCGAAAACCTGTGTGCGGCTCATAGCGTCCTCCTGGAAAGCTTCCTGAAGCATCTGGTGTGTCTCAGTTGCAGTTTTTTTCAGCAGGAAACAAAATTTCACACACACTCTTTGTTCCTTTAAAGTTGCCATAACTACTTCGCAGAGGTAACCCGCCAACAGTCAGAGAAACACAATACCACACTTGCACGCTCAGCTCTACACTGACGCCGTCTGCACAGCTGTTTCATGAAGGTCTCTACTAACACCATCTAGCGTGAGAACCCTGCACTACGTCTACGAGTGGCAGCGCCCTCGGAGTCCGGTTTCTTTTGGGTCCCCCCTCATATAAGACGGATCACTGCCCTTAAGTGTATTCCGCATGCCCTCAGCAATTTCCTTCGGCCTCATTCCCTTCAAATAAAGATATTCAATCACAGCACGGTTCTTGATTCTCTCGTTATTCGCCATTTTGCTTACACTAGGGTATACAGCGCATCCTAGCGGCAAAATTAACGAAGCTGGAGCCGCGAAATTTGACTTGCTTACCCACAAACCCATAAAAGCAGGTGATGTTGTTTGTGTGAGACATTACGGAAACTATGTAGGGATAGAAACTTTCCGACCGCCCCTCGTACACCTCCTGAAGTCTTGCTTAGAACTGACTACAGAAATATGTGACTTATGAGGCGCTGGTGGATCATCGTACCCCATTCTTTTAGCTCCCTATGTACAGTCAATGTACTAGTTGATCTGCACTTTGTTGAAAGTTTTGTTCTTCCACCCTTTAATGATCAAAGTTCGCTGTCCATCAGTATATGATGTCTGCCTGGTGTTGGTTTAGCTTCGGTTGTTCCTTCGCATTTCCACTTCACAGTCACGGCACCAACAGTCGATGTGGAGTGTAGTAGGCAGGGGCACTACAAATGTAGTGTGTGGACAGCAAGTTGGAGGGTTCGAGTCCCGGTCAGAGCACAGAGTTTCAACTGTCCGCGTTGATATTTATCAATGCCTGTAAGCAGCTGATTGTCTGGATTTCATTGTAATTTCATTCTTCGAGAGCTCCAAGGTCACCAGTAGTATGTCCGAAAGAACAGATACCATCTTCATTTATACTACAGGCCATTAAAATTGCTACACCAATAAGAAATGCAGATGATAAACGGGTATTCGTTGGACAAGTATAGTATACTAGAACTGACATGTGATTACATTTTCACGCAATTTGGGTGCATAGTTCCTGAGAAATCAGTACCCAGTACCACCTCTGGCCGTAATAATGACCTTGATACGCCTGGGCATTGAGTCAGAGCTTGGATGGCGTGTACAGGTACAGCTGCCCATGCAGCCTCAACACGATACCACAGTTCATCAAGAGTAGTGACTGGCGTATTGTGACGAGCCAGTTGCTCGGCCACCATTGACCAGACATTTTCAATTGGTGAGAGATCTGGAGAATGTGCTGGCTAGGGCAGCAGTCGAACATTTTCTGTATCCAGAAAGGCCCGTACAGGACCTGCAATATGCGGTCGTGCATTATCCTGCTGAAATGTAGCGATTCGCAGGGATCGAGTGAAGGGTAGAGCCACGGGTCGTAACACATCTGAAATGTAGCGTCCACTGTTCAAAGTGCCGTCAAGAGGTGACGGAGACGTGGAACCAATGACACCCCATACCATCACGCCGGGTGATACGCCAGTATGGCGATGACGAATACACGCTTCCAATGTGCGTTCACCGCGATGTCGCCAAACACGGATGCGACCATCATGATGCTGTAAACAGAACCTGGATTCATCTGAAAAAATGACGTTTTGCCATTGGTGCACCCAGGTTCGTCGTTGAGTACACCATCGCAGGCGCTCCTGTCTGTGATGCAGCGTGAAGGGTAACCGCAGCTATGGTCTCCGAGCTCATAGTTCATGCTGCTGCAAACGTCGTCGAACTGTTCGTGCAGATGGTTGTCGTCTTGTAAACGTCCCCATCTGTTGACTCAGGGATCGAGACGTGGCTGCACGATCGGTTACAGCCATGCGGATAAGATGCCTGTCATCTCGACTGCTAGTGATACGAGGCCGTTGGGATCCAGCACGGCGTTCCGTATTACCCTCCTTAACCCACCGACTCCATATTCTGCCAACAGTCATTGGATGTCGACCAACGCGAGCAGCAATGTCGCGATACGATAAACCGCAATCGCGATAGGCTACAATCCGACCTTTATCAAAGTCAGAAACGTGATGGTACGCATTTCTCCTCCTTACACAAGGCATCACAACAACGTTTCACCAGGCAACGCCGGTCAACTGCTGTTTGTGTATGAGAAATCGGTTGGAAACTTTCCTCATGTCAGCACGTTGTAGGTGTCGCCACCGGCGCCAACCTTGTGTGAATGCTCTGAAAAGCTAACCATTTGCATATCACAGCATCTTCTTCCTGTCGGTTAAATTTAGCGTCTGTAGCACGTCATCTTCGTGGTGTAGCAATTTTAATGGGCAGTAGTGTAATATCTTCAAGGAGGAGTTGAGGCTTTTTCGTATGTCCGATGCTCACTCTGATTTTCTGACTACCGAGACCGCAGACGAAGGCGAAACGTTGGGTTTCAACAGGAAATTCATCCGACCACAGCGTAGTAGCCAGGAATATACAGGGTGTTTCAAAATGAAAGGCTTGGTAGCATTTATGACATTCCACTTATAGTTATAAATAACACATCAAAAATAAAGAGCAGCTCAAACAGATTTGTTTGTATACCCGTGCGCAAAGGGAAGAGTATGGGACGACCAAGAATGAATGAAACACACACTTGAACGAGTGAGAGTCCATCACGCGTAGTCCCAAGGAATCAGTTCGTCCTTGTCGTTCGCATTTCTTACAAGCTCTAAAGCCTACATACTACGGTTTACGTGCCAGCTTTGTCAACGAAATTTCGCTGCATGAGAGGAAGATTTTCTGGATCGTGTCGTCTTCAGTGGTGAATCGACATTTCACGTAAATGGAAATGCGAACACACATAATTTGTGTGTCTGGGGGTAAGGAAATCCCCACGAGATGGTACAGTTGCAACGAGACTCCTCTCGACTTTTTCGGTGAAGCAACAATAACTGGTGTTTCTCAGCAGCGAAATGGTTCGCCATCTCACTGGCATAGCACAGTACGCAACTTGTTAACCGACGTTGTACCCGACCGCTGGATTGGCCGCAAGGCGCTGTATGACAGAACTAGTTTTATATGATCTTCTTGTTCACACACGATCTGACCCCATGCGATTTTTCCCATGGGGGTTCATAAAGGACGATGTGTGTATGCCTTCGCTACCAGGTGATCTATCCGACTTCAGAAATAGCACTGTTGCAACAATTTCTATAGGCATAGTGATCAAGGTTTTGGAAAAACTCACCTATCGACTCGTTGTGTGACGATGGTGCTCACATTGAAAACTTTTAAGAAAAACTGTTAAAGTTGCTCTTTCATTTTATGTATTATTTATAATTGTAAGTTAAATGTAATAAATGGCCGGCCCTTGTGGCCGAGCGGTTCTAGGCGCTTCAGTCCGGAACCGCGCTGGTGCTACGGTCGCAGGTTCGAATCCTGCCTCAGGCATGGACGTGTGTGATGTCCTTAGGTTAGTTAGGTTTAAGTAGTTCTAAGTCTAGGGGACTAATGACCTGAGATGGTAAGTCCCAATAGTGCTCAGAGCCTTTTGAGCCATTTTGTAATAAATGCTACACAGCCTTAAAACCCGTATATTCATTTTGAAATACCCTGTCTTTTAATAAACCGTTGGAGATTACGTTTTAAACCAAATACTCAACATATCCTTAAATACTGGCGGGTCCGTGTCTACTGATATCTAATTTTTCAGTTGCGCGTTACATAAGACTGTCTGGATAAAGTTGATCATACTGTATGCCGAATATATATTTGAGTTCGGATGAATAAGCGTATCTGTGCTTTGTTTATCTGATCTCTAGCCACTAGATTAATAAATAATATAAGAGCGTGCTGAATATTAATGCCTCTGAATTTTTTATGTGAAAACTCTTACAGCTTTTTAAATAAAACAAACGTTATTAACGTTCAACATCTTTGTTCTTCATGTCTACGAATTTGCAGCGCTCTGCCGGTAGAGCATTACAGGGTGGGATGTAACGTAACTATGTCCATGCGTGAGAAACAGCGTGCTGTAATCGAGTTTCGAAATCAAAGACTTCATCCATACATGGAGTATCCTCTCCGTCAGCATGACAATGTCAGATCGAGCATGAGCGCAACGACATCTATAACAGCCTTGGGTTCATTGTCATCGATAATCCTCCATACAGTCCCGACTCGGCCCCATCCGATTTTCATCGTTTCACAAACTTAAAGAATACCTTCGAGGGCTTCACTTTGGTAGTGATGAAGTGGTGCAAGAAGAGATGAGGTTGTGGCTCCGTCAAAATACTCAAAACATTCTACATTGACGGTATCAAGGTCTCTCGTTGGGAGAAATGTGTTCGTCGCCAGAGTGACTATGTTGAGAAACAAGAGTGTAGGCATGAAGAAGAAAGATGTAGAATAATAGTTTTTTCTACAACAGCGAAAAAAAAAAATCACAACACGATGAAGGGGTTCTGCGATGTAAACGAAAGTTGGTAGGCCTGTTTCCACTCTATTCAGATTTGGCGCCAGTCGCATAAGAGTGGCACTACTAGCGCCACTACGAGGATGCAAATCAGATTTCCTTTAAAAACACGCTGTAACGGACGCGAGCGTTAGTTACCTTTGAGATTCGACGTGGAGGTGTTGATGTTAGTCAAGAATGTCTTTAAGGCGACAAAGGCGCCATTTTCAACACCCTATTGAGTCTGAACGAGGTCATGTGATAAGGCTACGAGAAGCTGGATGTTCGTTCTGTGATATTGCAGAAAGACTTGAAGGAATGTAGCCACTGTACATGATTGCTGGCAGCAGTGGTCACGAGAAAGTACGGTCGCAGGAAGATTGGGCTTTGGTCTACCATGTGGTACTACCGAGAAGGAAGAGTATCGTGTTCTGCGTATGGCCCTGGCGCATCGTATTTCATCTGTAGCAGCAACCACTGCAGTGACCACAGCGTTGTTGTTGTTGTGGTCTTCAGCCCTGAGACTGGGTTGATGCAGCTCTCCATGCTACTCTATCCTGTGCAAGCTTCTTCATCTCCCAGTACCTACTGCAACCTACATCTTTCTGAATCTGCTTGGTGTATTCATCTCTTGGGCTCCCTCTACGATTTTTACCCTCCACGCTGCCCTCCAATACTAAATTTGTGATCCCTTGATGCTTCAGAACATGTCCTACCAACCGGTCCCTTCTTCTTGTCAAGTTGTGCCACAAACTCCTCCCCAATTATATTCAATACCTCCACATTAGTTATGTGATCTATCCATCTAATCTTCAGCATTCTTCTGTAGCACCACATTTCGAAAGCTTCTATTCTCTTCTTGTCCAAACTATTTATCGTCCATGTTTCACTTCCATACATGGCTACACTCCATACAAATACTTTCAGAAACGACTTCCTGACACTTAAATCTATACTCGATGTTAACAAATTTCTCTTCTTCAGAAACGCTTTCCTTCCCATTGCCAGTCTACATTTTATATCCTCTCTACTTCGACCATCATCAGTTATTTTGCTCCCCAAATAGCAAAACTCATTTACTACTTTAAGTGTCTCATTTCCTAATCTAATTCCCTCAGCATCACCCGACTTAATTCTACTGCATTCCATTTTCCTCGTTTTGCTTTTGTTGATGTTCATCTTATATCTTCCTTTCAAGACACTGTCCATTCCGTTCAACTGCTCTTCCAAGTCCTTTACTGTCTCTGACAGAATTACAGTGTCATCGGCGAACCTCAAAGTTTTTATTTCTGCTCCATGGATTTTAATACCTACTCCGAATTTTTCTTTTGTTTCCTTTACTGCTTGCTCAATATACAGATTGAATAACATCGGGGATAGGCGACAACCCCATCTCACTCCCTTCCCAACCACTGCTTTACTTTCATGTCCCTCGACTCTTATAACTACCATCTGGTTTCTATACAAATTATAAATAGCCTTTCGCTCCCTGTATTTTATTCCTGCCACCTTTAGAATTTGAAAGCGAGTATTCCAGTCAACATTGTCAAAAGCTTTCTCTAAGTCTACAAATGCTAGAAACGTAGGTTTGCCTTTCCTTAATTTAGCTTCTAAGGTAAGTCGTAGGGTCAGTATTGCCTCACGTATTCCAACATTTCTACGGAATCCAAACTGATCTTCCCCGAGGTCGGCTTGTACTAGTTTTTCCATTCGTCTGTAAAGAATTCGCGTTAGTATTTTGCAGCTGTGACTTAAACTTATAGTTTGGTAATTTTCACATCTATCAACACCTGCTTTCTTTGGGATTGGAATTATTATATTCTTCTTGAAGTCTGAGGGAATTTCACCTGTCTCATACATCTTGCTCACCAGATGGTAGAGGTTTGTCAGGACTGGCTCTCCGAAGGCCATCAGTAGGTGTAATGGAATGTTGTCTACTCCCTGGGCCTTGTTTCGACTCAGGTCTTTCAGTGCTCTGTCAGTCTCTTGACGCATTATCGTATCTTCCATTTCATCTTCATCTACATCCTCTTCCATTTCCACAATATTGTCCTCAAGTACATCTGGTCTACCATGTGGTACTACCGAGAAGGAAGAGTATCGTGTTCAGCGTATGGCTCTGGCACATCGTATTGCATCTGTAGCAGCAACCACTGCAGTGACCACAGCGATCTGTTACAGATCTATTACTTCAAGGCCAGCTCCGCGCCAGACGTCCTGAGGCGCGCATTCCATTGATCCAAAACCACCTCCAATTGCGACTTCAGTGGTGTCAAGCGAGAGCTCATTGGAGGGCAGGATAGAGGTCTGTTGCCTTTTCTGATGAAAGCTGTTTCTGCCTTGGTGCCCGTGATGGCCGCGTGTTGGTTATCAGGGGGCCAGTTGAGGGCGTCCAACTAACCTGTCTGCGTGCTAGACACACTGGACCCACACCTGGAGTTATGGTCTGGAGCGCGATTTCGTATGTCGGCGGGAGCATTCTGACTGCAAATTTGTATGCCAGTCTGGTTAGTCGACCTGTTGTGCTTCCATTCGTGAACAGCATGCCATGGGGTGTTTTCCGACAGGGTGATGTTCGCCCACATATCGCTGTTCTAACCCAACATGCTCTACAGAGTGTCAACATGTTGCCTTGGCCTGATCGATCACTGGATCTATCTCCAGTCGAGAACATATCTGACATCCTTGGACAACTCCAGTCTCATCCACAACCAGCACTAACCATCCCTGTATTGACCGACCAAATGCGACAGGCATGGAACTCCAGCCCACAAACTGACACACTGCACTTATACAGCACAATATATGCCTGCCTTTAACATTCTGGCGGTTATATCGGCTGTTAATGTACCAGCATTTCACAGTTGCAATGGCTTATATCGCGCTTACATTAACCTGTGATCTTGCAGTGTTAATCATTTAAATATGTTACCGAGACAAATGTATTCCAGAAATTTCATTACTCTACGTTAATTATTCGATTTTTTTTCCCGCCAGTGTATTTTAAAGTTTTAAGAATTTTCACGTAAAAAATTCGAAGGCATTACTTTTCAGAACGCCCTCACATAATTTTCCTTGAGGTTGCAGCTTTTTTCTGAGACTGATTGGCGTCAGTGTGAGTAGAGCAGATATGTTGTTGGTGATTGATAACACTGGAACTTTAGAAATGTAATCCCATAGCTTTGAGACAAGGATGTGGCGGTTATTTAGAAATATCACAGAAAAAAAGAAAATCAACTATTGATATTGATATGGCACAGTAAAGAGTCAGTTTTTAGTTGTTGGTAAGGAAGGCCACAATAAAATTTACGAGGGGCGTTTGAAAAGTTCGTGCAAAAATAAAAAGTACTTACATGTTTGGGGTAAACCTTTTTTATTTTTCGACATAGTCTCCTTTTAGACTTATACACTTTGTCCAACGCTCTTCTAATTTTTTGATCCCTTCTGAATAATAGGAATTATCCAAGTCTGCAAAATAGCTATTAGTTGCTGCAATCACCTCCTCATCTGAATAAAATCTTTGTCCCGCCAGCCATTTCTTCAAATTGGGGAACAAATAGTGGTCTGAGGGAGCCAAGTCTGGACAATAGGGGGGATATGAAACGAGTTGGAATCCTATTTCCAATAGTTTTGCGACCACAACTGCTGAGGTGTGTGCTGGTGTATTCTTGTGATGGAAAAGGACTTTTTTTGCGATCCAATTGCCGGCGTTTTTCTTGCAGCTCGGTTTTCAAACGATCCAATAACGATGAATAATATGCACCTGTAGTAGTTTTACGCTATTCCAGATAGTCCCAAAAGACAGTCGCCATAACCTTTCCGACTGAAGGAATGATCTTTGACTTTTTTGGTGCAGATTCTCCCTTTGGTAACCCTTTGCTTAGATTGGTGTTTGGTGTCAGTAGTAATGCATCCATGTTTCATCCACAGTGACGAAACGATGCTTAAAGTCCTGCGGATTCTTCCTGAAAAGCTGCAACCCATCCTTGCAACACTTCACACGATGCCGTTTTTGATCAAGCGTGAGCAATCATGGAACCCATCTTGCGGATAGCTTTCTCATGTCCAAATGTTTATGCAAAATACTATGTACCCATTCATTCTAGATGCCCACAGCACCATCAATCTCACACACCTTAACTCTTCTGTCATCCATTACCACATCATGGATTTTATCAATGATTTCTGGAGTCATAACCTCCACAGGGTGTCCAGAACGTTCAGCATCACTTGTGTCAATATGGCCACTCCTAAAATTTTGAAACCACTCATAAACTGTTCTAATCGAAGGTGCAGAGTCACCTTAATGTTTAGCAAGCTTCTCTTTAGTCTCATGAGGCGTTTTGCCTTTCATAAAGTAATGTTTAATCACCACACGAAATTCTTTTTCGTCCATTTTTTGACAATCACTCGACTTCCTTGATTCACACGAATGCCAAACACAAAGAAATAGACCAATTTGGCTGAAACTTGGTGTGCGTTCTTTCCAAAGATGCTACTAACTAAACATGACCTCAATACGCGCCGGTGGTGCCATCTCTCGGACTTTGCACGGACTTTTCAAACGCCCCTCGTATTCTTGTTCTGAAAGACATGTTCCTATTTACAATAAGCATCTCACAGCTATAACAAACCCTTTTATACAGAAGAGACGACTGTTACGAAGCTATCTGGTTTACACAAGTGTTAGGATCAAAACCTAGTAACGCCTCAGGGTAATACGCGTTGAAATCGTTTAAAAATTGCATTATACTGTTGAAGTTACTAATTTTGACTTGAAAAAAGGTTATTTAGAATCGCACTCTCATTGGATTGTCCTACGGGCTGCTAACAAATCCATGGCTGCCCCTCTCTCCCCGCCACTGTTCTCCTCACCGGGCAAACGACGTGCTCAGAGAATCTTTCTATGCTTGAGTCGCAAACTCTCTGGACCAGTGGTCGTCAAACATTTTATCCCAAGAGCCAATACTTGCTTTGTGGGGCGGCATCTCGGGCTGCATATGTATACAGATCCTATAATTAATAGGTAACCTAAATAAATTAGTATGTTATGAGCCCCCAATACACTAGGTATAACAAGGACGTGATAAGTTGGCTACTGGCCCCTTAGTACTGATCGTTAAAAGTCGGCGCTATTCGGAACACTTTGTCTCGACTGTTCTCTGCCACCCTTAATGACCCCAAAGTTGTGACGCCGTTAAGTGCCTTGCCCTGCCATCACTTAAATTGCCGACCCCACACAAAGACTTCGAAAATCTAGACATTTAGGTCAGATCGAATTTTTTCCCGGGCACATACAGTCTGTCGACGACAAGTTCGCAGATTTCCACTGTATCCCGCGCTACCCTTGTTTTCAATGGAAATGGTTGTTGAACAAATTGTGCAGACCACTTCCCTGTTATGGCACCCCCTTTTTAACACTGAATATTTATTTTGAAAATAGCAATTAAACATGAATTTGCATTTTGGCTTTTCGCATCTGGAAAGAAGAGTAGAACGTTGTCATTACAGTTTTAGGTCGCTTAACAGCGTGATTATTAACACGCGTTCAATTAAAAGAAATAGGCAAATAAAACCATGACGAGTAAGAAATCTTAACGAACATAAATGATACAAACTTACGTAAGTGGATGTACTGTACGACCTCGGTTGAGGCACTGTGTGTTGCACTTGGAGCTTTCCCAATGGACACTATAATTCGCCACAAAACAGCGGCCTAATGGCTGAAGAGGGGAAGACACGACAAAATAAGGGAAATACCTGGACAAGACATAATCGACAAACGGAAATTAAACAAATGAAGGATTGACATATGGCAGGCAGAATGGGACACAGCTACTGTCTTCCCCAGTATTCGAGAGCAGATGAATTTGAAGTACATAAACCTAACACGCGGCATGGTCCACTTCCTCAAGGGCCATGGCCCGCATCCTGTACCTCTCCATAGGTTTGGCCTAAAGTGGACTCACACTTGTGCCTGTGGTGAGTATGGCTCACCTGAAAACACAGTGCTCATCTGCGATACCCTAGGACACGTAACACTGAGGTTAGGGAACCGAGACATAAGACAGTTAATATTGAGACAGGATGACTGGAATTCTATGAACAACATCGCAGATGAAGTATCGCGAGCACTACATGCAGTGTACAAACAGGAGAGGTCATACGTTAGACTAAGACAGGCTCCACATCTGACAAATCTCCAGTACATAGTAAACGACTCAGATCCAAACACAGACTCTTACTCAGATGCTATATCACACACAGGATGTGAAGACGAGACACACATACAAATCTAGTAAAAGTAAGTTAAGATTTTCCAACATTAAGCCGAATCAGTCCGAAAGTGTAACTGTCTTTGTAGTTGTTTGTTATACCATTTCATAAGATGTAACACTGTCTGAAGATATAATATATCTTCTTCTTTTGCTACCTCAGGTGTGACTGGCTCTAAGTTTTATCGAACACTTGCGCCTGACGCAGCTGAGTATGACATATTAAATCAATTACAAGTCTCCGCTGTTACCTGAAGTTCGGAAACAGATTGTAACCTAATTAATCAATACATTATTAATAAAGTGTTACCACTCTCAAGACAACGTATGTAACAAATGTATACCAAACACATAGAAGGTATAAAAGGAAGAACTCTCACATGATATATAAGTAAAATTTATTGCCATCTCTCATATTTTTCGTTAAATACAATTTTAATTTTAACTTACAATACATTTACAACTAATCGTGCATCTTATTTATTATTGTTATCTATGTTAGCAACAAATTCAGACAAAACTGTATATAGGGTGGTCCACTGATAGTGACTGGGCCAAACATCTCATGAAATAATCATCAAACGAAAAAACCACAAAGAACTAAACTCGTCTAGCTTGGAAGGGGTAAACCAGATGGCGCTATGGTTGACCCGCTAGATGGCGCTGCCATAAGTCAAACGGATATCAACTGCGTTTTTTAAAATAGGAACACCCATTTTGTGATAGATGGTGCTGTAATTGTCACAAACGTAAAAGTACGTGGTATCACGTAACATTCCGCCAGTGCGGACGGTATTTGCTTCGTGATACATTACCCGTGTTAAAATGGACTGTTTACCAATTGCGGAAAAGGTCGATATCGTGTTGATATATGGCTATTGTGATCACTATGCCCAACGGGCGTGTGCTATGTATGCTGCTCGGTATCCTGGACGACATCATCCAAGTGTCCGGACCGTTCGCCGGATAGTTACGTTACTTAATGAAACAGGTAGTGTTCAGCCACACGTGAAACGTCAACCACGACCTGCAACAAATGATGATGCCCAAGTAGGTGTTTTAGCTGCTGTCGCGGCTAATCCGCACATCAGTAGCAGACAAATTGCGCGAGAATCGGGAATCTCAAAAACGTCGGTGTTGAGAATGCTACATCAACATCGATTGCACCCGTACCATATTTCTATGCACCAGGAATTGCATGGCGACGACTTTGAACGTCGTGTACAATTCTGCCACTGGGCACAAGCGAAATTACGGGACGATGACAGATTTTTTGCACCCGTTGTATTTAGCGACGAAGCGTCATTCACCAACAGCGGTAACGTAAGCCGGCATAATATGCGCTATTGGGCAAGGGAAAATCCACGATGGCTGAGCAAGTGGAACATCAGCGACCTTGGCGGGTTAATGTATGGTGCGGCATTATGGGAGGAAGGATAATTGGCCCCCATTTTATCGATGGCAATCTAAACGGTGCAATGTACGCTGATTTCCGACGTAATGTTCTACTGATGTTACTACAAGATGTTTCACTGCATGACAGAATGGCGATGTACTTCCAACATGATGGATGTTCGGCACATAGCTCGTGTGCGCTTGAAGCGGTATTGAATAGCATATTTCATGGCATGTGGATTGGTCGTCGAACCCCCATACCATGGCCCGCACGTTCACCGGATCTGACGTCCCCGGATTTCTTTCTGTGGGGAAAGTTGAAGGATATTTGTTATCGTGATCCACCGACAACGCTTGACAACATGCGTCAGCGCATTGTCAATGCACGTGCGAACATTACGGAAGGCGAACTACTCGCTGTTGAGAGGAATGTCGTTACACGTATTGCCAAATGCTTTGATGTTGGCGGACATTATTTTGAGCATTTATTGCATGAATGTGGTATTTACAGGTAATCACGCTGTAACAGCATGCGTTCTCAGAAATGATAAGTTCACAAAGGTACATGTATCACATTGGACCAACCGAAATAAAATGTTGAAACGTACCTACGTTCTGTATTTTAATTTAAAAAACCTACCTGTTACCAACTGTTCGTCTAAAATTGTGAGCCATTTGTTTGTGACTATTACAGCGCCATCTATCACAAAGCGAAAAAAGTGGTCCAACTAAAACATTCATATTTCTTTACGTACTACACGAATATGTAATAAAAATTGGGGGTTCCTATTTTTAAAAAACGCAGTTGATATCCGTTTGACCTATGGCAGCGCCATCTAGCGGGGCAACCATAGCACCCTATGGTTTCCCCCTTCAAGCTAGATAAGTTTCGTTCTTTGTAGTTTTTTTGTTTGACACTTATTTGGTGAGATATTTGGCCCAGTCACGATCAATGGATAACCCTGTATATAGATTTGTACTTCTTTCTGTTTTTCCCCTTTTTTCTTTTCTTTTTTTTCTCTGGTTTTATCCTTTTATAAAGTTCTCCAAAAATGTAGCAGTAATAAAACTGAATCTGTACGACATAGCACGTAAAATTACAAAATGTACGACTTACGATATAACAACAGGTAGCAGGTCTTTACTCGAGAAATAAATAAATGTACTGCAGTATCGAGACATTACGCTTGCGGCCCAGACTTGTGGAATGAAAGGTACACTTGCAGAGTGACTCGTCTGCGCACAACTTTCTAATGGCCGAGGCGCCGGTGCAGCGCATGCGATCGTCGGAGTATCGAAAGTACTCGTAAGTATGTAGGAGGGCGACTAAGCGTGCTTGCTGAGTTTTAAACGAATGGAACTACTCATCGCCGACCGGTGTGGCCGTGCGGTTCTAGGCGCTTCAGTCTGGAACCGCGTGACCGCTACGGTCGCAGGTACGAATCCTGCCTCGGGCATGGATGTGTGTGATGTCCTTAGGTTAGTTAGGTTTAAGTAGTTCTAAGTTCTAGGGGACTGATGACCACAGATGTTAAGTCCCATAGTGCTCAGAGCCATTTTTTTGAACTCTTCATGCGCCAGTTCTCAGTCAATGATTTTAAACAAAGATTTATTGAAATCTATTTGTTTCGAATTAGTCGAATTTTCCTTGACAGAAAAAAGGTCCGGATCTGCCTTGGACAATCGTGTAACTCCCCCCACCCCCCACCCCCACCCCCACCCATCCCCTCCTCAACCCAGGGCACCCCTGGACGCCCACGTACCAACTTACTTAAATTTTGGTAACCTGCCATTGTAGCAGCAGTAACCGATCTAACATATGCACCAGACATTTTCTGTCTAATATAGGTGTTGCCGACCGCAGCGTCGTATTCTGCCTGTTGATGTACAGGGTGTTTCAAAAATGACCGGTATATTTGAAACGGCAATACAAACTAAACGAGCAGCGATAGAAATACACCGTTTGTTGCAATATGCTTGGGACAACAGTACATTTTCAGGCAGACAAACTTTCGAAATTACAGTAGTTACAATTTTCAACAACAGATGGGGCTGCGGTCTGGGAAACTCTATAGTACGATATTTTCCACATATCCACCATGCGTAGCAATAATATGGCGTAGTCTCTGAATGAAATTACCCGAAACCTTTGACAACGTGTCTGGCGAAATGGCTTCACATGCAGATGAGATGTACTGACTGCTTCAGCTGTTCAATTGTTTCTGGATTCTGGCGGTACACCTGGTCTTTCAAGTGTCCCCACAGAAAGAAGTCACAGGGGTTCATGTCTGGCGAATAGGGAGGCCAATCCACGCCGCCTCCTGTATGTTTCGGATAGCCCAAAGCAATCACACGATCATCGAAATATTCATTCAGGAAATTAAAGACGTCGGCCGTGCGATGTGGCCGGGCACCATCTTGCATAAACCACGAGGTGTTCGCAGTGTCGTCTAAGGCAGTTTGTACCGCCACAAATTCACGAAGAATGTCCAGATAGCGTGATGCAGTAATCGTTTCGGATCTGAAAAATGGGCCAATGATTCCTTTGGAAGAAATGGCGGCCCAGACCAGTACTTTTTGGGGATGCAGGGACGATGGGACTGCAACATGGGGCTTTTCGGTTCCCCATATGCGCCAGTTCTGTTTATTGACGAAGCCATCCAGGTAAAAATAAGCTTCGTCAGTAAACCAAATGCTGCCCACATGCATATCGCCGTCATCAATCCTGTGCACTATATCGTTAGCGAATGTCTCTCGTGCAGCAATGGTAGCGGCGCTGAGGGGTTGCCGCGTTTGAATTTTGTATGAATAGAGGTGTAAACTCTGGCGCATGAGACGATACATGGACGTTGGCGTCATTTGGACCGCAGCTGCAACACGGCGAACGGAAACCCGAGGCCGCTGTCGGATCACCTGCTGCACTAGCTGCGCGTTGCCCTCTGTGGTTGCCGTACGCGGTCGCCCTACCTTTCCAGCACGTTCATCCGTCACGTTCCCAGTCCGTTGAAATTTGTCAAACAGATCCTTTATTGTATCGCTTTTCGGTCCTTTGGTTACATTAAACCTCCGTTGAAAACTTCGTCTTGTTGCAACAACACTGTGTTCTAGGCGGTGGAATTCCAACACCAGAAAAATCCTCTGTTCTAAGGAATAAACCATGTTGTCCACAGCACACTTGCACGTTGTGAACAGCACACGCTTACAGCAGAAAGACGACGTACAGAATGGCGCACCCACAGACTGCGTTGTCGTCTATATCTTTCACATCACTTGCAGCGCCATCTGTTGTTGAAAATTGTAACTACTGTAATTTCGAAAGTTTGTCCGCCTGAAAATGTACTGTTGTCCCAAGCATATTGCAACAAACGGTGTATTTCTATCGCTGCTCGTTTAGTTTTTATTGCCGTTTCAAATATACCGGTCATTTTTGAAACACCCTGTACCTTTGTATGTGAATACGCATGCCTATATCAGTTTCTTTGGCGCTTCAGTGTATATGAATGCGTGTAGACTGTTCTTCTGGACATGTTCAAAAGAGTAGACTCCACACATCCATATAACTGATTCGCCTCGATGGGCAATAAATGCGCAGCCTTCACTGCGGGTGCACAATATCTTCCGACTTGTGGCGAAAATCTAAAAAGAGAGTATGGAGAACGTGGTCGGGGACTCTGGACAGGTGACGCTACGTATGAATGTGAGTCGGCCGGAGAGCTTGCCGAGGTATTCTGTGCATTTTCGATGAACACTGTGTCGAAAATGGTTCAAATGGCTCTAAGCACCATGGGACTTAACATCTGAGGTCATCAGTTCCCTAGACTTAGAACTACTTAAAACCTAACTAACCTAAGGACATCACACGCATCCACAGCCCCTGCGACCGTAGCAGCAGGGCGGTGCCGGACTGAAGCACCTAGAACCGCTCGGCCACAGAGGCCGGCAACACTGTGTCTACTTGACGCAGTGGTTAACGCAACTGTCTAGTAAGCAGGAGATCCCGGGTTCGAGTTCTGGTCCGTCACACATTTTCATCACCGCCGCCGATTCCGCATAAATGTCCCGATGCAGCTGATATTACGAGTTCCTTCCGTTCCCCTTTCTTTCTTCCTCATCCACCTTCACTTTAACACTGGACTCGCATTCGGGAGGACGACGGTTCAATCCCGCGTCCGGCCATCCTGATTTAGGTTTTCCGTGATTTCCCTAGATCACTCCAGGCAAATGTCCGGATGGTTACTTTCAAAGGGCACGGCCGACTTCCTTCCCCATCCTTCCCTAATCCGAGATTGTGCTCCGTCTCTAATGTCCTCGTTGTCGACGGGACGTTAAACACCAATATCCTGCTCCACCTTCACTTTACATAATTCTTCAAAGGATCGAATTCCCATGTACTAAACAGCTCCAAACGTATGATGACTTTACAAATGAATTAATCTGTTAAGAATTTGACGTGAAGTATGTAAACGAGCAAAAGTTTACAAAAGGGTTGAAGATATGTTTAAAGTTTATCGGATGTCGCTCAGTACTGTCAGTATCAAACACTGGGTGAGTATAATAGTGGCAATTTGCGCTCCTTTTCAAGTAAAAGCTGGTTTTGCACGCATCTCAATATTTATGACGTCATATCTCCTGAACTATTTGCCGTACAATGATATAGTTTTGCAGGTACAGTTAACGGTGTATGTGCGTATTCTCTGCAAAATATGTTGTGAATAGAGTTAGTGGTAAAGTCGTAATAAATTGTGGCGTCATGCCTGGTGATGAAGTTTTCGGGTGCTGACGTGTTAGTGTGTAGTTATTTTGCTGCGTTAATCTGTGCTTTATTCGCATGAAGTGTTGAGTGCTATTGACAAGGGATTTCAGATCTTTTTCGTATATCTGGATTTCCGGGAGGATTTTGACACTGTACCACACAAGCGGCTCGTAGTGAAATTGCGTGCTTATGGAATACCGTCTCTGTTATGTGACTGGATTTGTGATTTCCTGTCAGAGAGGTCACAGTTCGTAGTAATATTCGGACATACATCAAATAAAACAGAAGTGATTTCTGGCGTTCCCCAAGATAGTGCCATAGGCCCTTTGCTGTTCCTTATCTATATAAACGATTTGGGAGACAATCTGAGCAGCCGTCTTCGGTTTTTTGCAGATGACGCTGTCGTTTATCGATTAATAAAGTCATTAGAAGATCAAAACAAACTGCAAAAAGATTTATAAGAAATATCGGAATGGGTCGAAAAGTGGCAGTTGACCCTAAATAACGAAAAGTATGAGGTCATCCACATGAGTGCTAAAAGGAACTCGTTAAACTTCGGTTACCCCATAAATCAGTCTAATGTAAAACCTGTAAATTCAACTAAATACCTAGGTATTACAGTTACGAACAACTTAAATTGGAAGGAACACAGAGAAAATGTTGTGGGGAAGGCTAACCAAAGACTGCGTTTTATTGGCAACACTTGGAAAATGTGACAGATCTACTACACTTGTCCGTCCTCTTTTAGAATACTGTTGCTCGGTGTGGGATCCTTACCAGGTAGGACTGACGGAGTACATCGAAAAAGTTCAAAGAATGGAAGCACGTTTTGTATTATCGCGAAATATGGGAGAGAGTGTCACTGAAATAATATAGGATTTGGGCTGGACATCACTAAAAGAAAGGCGTTTTTCGTTGCGACGGAATCTTCTCACGAAATTCCAATCACCAACTTTCTCCTCCGAATGCGAAAATATTTAGTTGACACCGACCTACATAGGGAGAAACGATCATCACGATAAAATAAGGAAAATCAGAGCTTATACGGAGAGATATAGGCGTTCGTTCTTTCCGCGCGCTATACGAGATTGGAATAAAAGAGAATTGTGAAGGTGGTTCGATGAACCGTCTGCCAGGCACTTAAATGTGATTTGCAGAGTATCATGTAGATGTCGATGTAGATGTGCTGCCTTTATTGCAATGTTGATTGACTTCAGGGTCAAGTTATGTAATCAAGTTATGTAAAGGTATGTCTAATACAAGCAGTGGCGACACTCTCTGATGTGAAAGTTGGTTACCATTCCACAACGGAAGCGACAGTTGCGCTCCAAGCGGTGAGAAAGCAGTTACCGGCTTCGTAAGGACAGTGCTTGTTTTGTCAGGAGACATCAATTACCCTGAAATAAGTGTAAAAACAGCAGAATCTTACTGATTCAATGATATAAGCTACAACTTTCTCATGACGAAATACTTTCGAATACGTATATAATTGAAGCTTACTCTACTGAAACAAGAGACTGTAAACATATTTCATCCGTGAGAAGTTTATATTCTTGTTGTTCTCTGTTCTTATCACGATAGGAACTTTCTTTGATACGTAAAAAATTTGTACAGAGTCTAATGATTCGCCTATTTCTACACTTTGCTTGAATTTCTAATCCGTGAATATTTTTGTAAATGCTATTAATTTCGTTTCAAAAGCGAATATGTTGAAAATTGCAGTAATTTTCGGGTTTGCAGCCGGATCCCATCAACAGTCTGCCACGATATTTCGGCCCAGAGGTGTCCGGCCATCCTCAGGTGAATAGACGTAGTACTGCAGAGAAGTGATGCAGTCATGGTATTTATAGCGAATTCCGCGCATGCGAATCGTACTGGCGGTTTATGGCGCATGCAGCAAGATTCGCATGCGCGGAATTCGCTGTAAATACCATGACTGCATCAGGTCTCTGCAGTACTTCGTCTACTCACCTGAGGATGGCCGGACGTCTCTGGGCCGAAATATCGTGGCAGAATGTTGATGGGATCTGGCTGCAAACCCGAAAATTACTGGAAGAAGAAATACGCCGGGAAAATTTCAGAAGTCACATGTTGAAGATTCTTGTCGTTTGTAGGTCAGATGTAGGAACGTGTTAGGAAATAATTTCATTGCTTTTGACGCTTTATTATCATGTCTGTGTGGTTTTCTCTTCAGCTACAGGTGTGGTGGCTTATTTTGTACGTTAAATAATGTAGCTATTGCATTCCATACATGTTTCCCACGTCCCTCATTCGCTGATTTGGATGAAAGTGTAGCAAACAAAACTATACATTGCTGGGTAGATATACGATGTCTTTCTGCAAAAGGTCAGTTAGTCCGGTTTTTGTTTTTAAAGCAGAAGGACATCCTTCAGTAAGTATCTGTATGTTAACAAGAGAATCGGAAATTAACAGTCCTGTAAGATGTCGTTCCACACATCCCAGGGCCCTTAGGAAACTAAGGAATGGCAAATGGGCGTAATTTTTTTAGTTACTGTCGATTTTTATGGCACTACATATGCTCCATGTGGCATGAAGTATGTTACAAATCAATATAAACTATAGTATTGCCAGTGATACCACATTCAGAAGTGTCGCTTCCTAGCCGCTTTTGCGCTGCTATCGCAGTGGGTGACAAGAAAGAGACGGTGCGTAGTAACTGTTACGTTCATGAAGTTAGAAAAAGAAGGGAGTTGTCATTACATGATAAACTTGAAGACGACGTCCACTATCGTTAAGTAGCCCAAAACATTAGATTCATCGCGGTTATACTTCCCCGTGACGTCAGTCTGGCATACCCATGCCCAGCTTCGGCCGCGTTGGGTGCTTTGAATGTGTGGATACGTAGCTGTTTCATCAAAAATAACAACTTGCGTTGTTTACTGGTATACTAATCGATCCGATCGTAATCTTAAGTTTAAAGGAATCACATTTCATTCGGAAGTGGAGCCATTCTCACAATATTTTCTTTCGTGTACTGAATTATGGCTGCGCTCTTTACTTTTAGCCGGCCAGTGGCCGAGCGGCTCTAGCTGCTACAGTCTGGAACCGCGCGACCGCTACGGTCGCAGGTTCGAATCCTGCCTCGAGCATGGATGTGTGTGATGTCCTTAGGTTAGTAAGGTTTAAGTAGTTCTAGGTTCTAGGGGACTGATGACCTCAGAAGTTAAGTCCCATAGTGCTCAGAGCCATTTGAACCAATCTTTACTTTTAATGTAGTGGTTTTACTTCTGTCATTTGACTTTAGATTTGCCTCACTTTACTCAGTGTCCATTCTTTCTCTTCTTCTCTGTGTTTTTCATTGCCTTCCAAATCGCAAATGCTCCGACATACGAGCTACACTGTAGCAACGGTCTCATCCCTACACAACAAACGGCTACGTAATCGCGCTGATTGTTGGGGAGGCATCTCATGCCCTAAATTCCTCCTGCCCATAATTATTCATTGTTCACATTTCTTCCCCCTTTAAAGAAGATTCTGGCTAGAACGGCCGTAGGTGGCGGTCATGTGTGTGAATGTGTATGTGTGTTTTGCTACCTTACTGAAGAGGGCTTTGGCCGAAAACTTATGTGAATACTCCTTTCGCCGTGCCTGCCTGCTGCTCGGCATGTGAGTAGCAGTCTATCCGTTTCACAGAATAGTTCCCCGTCATAAAGTTTGTTGTAAATAATTCACTATTTCAACAGCAACAATGATGTACATAATTACAATACCAGAAGATAAAAATGACATTCATTACGCCACATTACGATTGTACGTACCACAAACAGGGCTCTCAAAGCTGCAGTCAAAAGTTATGATCACTTATTTATAATAAAGGTGGAAATTTAGCTGTTGCTCATGAAATAGTTGAAATATGTAGCACATCTACTAATCCAATGTTAATTAGTGGTATTAAGGGAAAGAAAGATGTATCAAAAATTATGTGGGGAGATGGATATAACGATTATCCTTCTTGTACAACAGTAGTACGTAATTGGTCTAATTATGATTCATGGATTATACCATTTGATAATAATGGTTCAGGAAAAAAGAATATGTGGAGTATACAGAATGAAGTAAGAGGACCAGTATTATTAAATAAAATATATTCACAAGGTATAGCAAGTCGGGCAGATGATAATTCAGAAATTTTTTCATGGAATTACAAGCCACAAATAGGTATAATTAAAACAGCACGGCGTGCTCATGGTATTGGTTTAGCAGATGATACATATATGTTAGGTTCAATGAATAGACCTGCTTTTTCAACTGTAATGAAAAATGTAAGTCCATCTGGTTTTGCAATGCAAGAAGAAAACGAAAAATTAAAACCAATATCTAATAATATAACATTATTTGTGTATGACCAGTGTATTGAAAAAGGTCAGGAAATAGGTAAATTAAATGAAATTCATCAAGCACCTCAAATACCTAGTTTCAGCTTAGGTATTAATCCTGTACCAAATAATACTCCTACAGAAGGAAATTCATTTGTAAATGCTAAAATGGTAATTCAGATGACAACTAGAATTACTATAGGCACTAATTATGAAACATATAATTCTCAAACACGTACATTGTCATACTGACGAAATGTGGATGACTTCTTCTACTAAATCATTTGTAGATGATTTTAGAGGTGTTTGTTTGGATTCGAATGCAATGTATAGTACTGATATATTACCTGGGTCTTCTGCACGTGTTTCTAGTAATTTAAATGTACCAAAAAATAAAGAAAAAAAGGTAGGAATCGTGATCGTAGTAGATCACCTATTTTAGGTGAGAAGGATGTTGAGGATTTACGATAAAAGACTATGTATTATTTTTGTAACAGTTTATATTCAATAAACAAATTGTACAAAGAAAATGGATTTAATTGTTTTTCTAATTTTATATCCCATGTAGTCCAATAATATTTACAAATCCTTTGTTCCCATACATCCCCTTTGAAATATTCAATATTAGAACATACAAATACAGGAGTTTTATCAAGAGTAAAATCTCCTTCAAACTTTATTTGAATATTAGTCGGATCACCACTAAATACATTTTAATTGTTCAAATGATCCTGGATCAAAATTGGGATCATCCATACATATTAATCGTTTATTAGCACATTCCATCAACCCAAACGTAAAATGTTTATTATTTTTATTACACCATCCTGTATTTATCATAGCACTTGATATTACACGAGCAAATGTAGATTTAAAACTATTTGGTGGACCTATTAACTGAATACAATTTCTTTTTCCATTTGTTTTGTTTAATACATTGTACAATGTACAGATAAAATCATAAATAACATCCCAGTCACCACCAAATTGATATTCTAACAAATGTTTAATTATATCTAAATATTGTTTTTCATTGAAATAATATGAATCAAATTGTTGTGCATATGCTTGAAAATACACTTCCTTTGCATTCAAAAGATAATTATACAATTGCCATAAAGAAAAATCACTTAGCATAATTTGAATATGTTTTACAACATTTGAAAAAATCTTATCATTTAAAGTACATAAAGAAATATTATTTCTCCAAAATAATGTATTTTGCATTTTGTTAATTGGAACAGTAACATGATTTTCTACGATATTAACTAGTTCTGAAAACGTGTACTTTTTTTTGTAATTTGGTCTGGATTTAAATTGTCCAGATAAATTTGTGTACTGGTTATCAAATTCCGGGCTGCTTGAGTCACTTTCGAATTGGGATTCTCCAAATTTACATACATTTGAATTTCCCTTAATTTGGCTTTGTACCAAACATTGCGGGGTAATGTTTTGATTTTCTGCCCATTGTAAAATTGACAAATCATAAATACATTTCTGGTTTGTCCAACCATGACGAAGAAACATATCCGTCGTGGTTTCGCAATGAAATACTTGAGGAGATTGATTGTTCCGTCGAAGTCATAAGGTCAGATGACCCTAGTAAATTCGGCCCTCCCAGCATTCTGGCGAGAAATATTCCGGGAAAAGCAGCGAAAAGGCTGTTGTTGGAAAGGTAGGCCTACATCTTACACAGATTAGGCTGTCATTACTAAAAAATCGTTACCCACACAGATATTAATGCGAAATATCCAGTTTCCGGAGTCTTGAGCGTTTGAGACCATTCCCTTAATCACATTTATAGCATTCCACAATGCAGGAAGATGTTTAAAAAATTGTATTGTTTTTTTACCTTGTAAATTTCTATTACTGGCAACACACTGAATGACACATTACAGGTAAGATTTCATACTGAGAAGATACGCAAACTAAAGCGAGACTAGTACACTGACAACCTAATAAAATAAGAATATTCTGCATGGTGGTATACCTCTATGCAACTCTCTTTCTTTGATGTTTCAATAATCGTTCACTTTGTACGATAGCATCCCTTGATTCTTCCCTTATTCCAAACGTTTATAGTTTAACAAAACACGCGGAAGCAAGTTTCCTGCAAACGAGAACATTAAAATGTTTTACATACGAGCTGAAAGCTGAAAATGTAACGAACAAGAAGTAGTACCAGTCGGCAAACAACCATTGGTTTCAGAGTTGCAACCTCATTGCGACAAAAACAGAGTAAAAGTGGAATTAAATGGATTGCGAAAGCATGTTTTATTCACATCACTTTCTTCTCTTCTTGGTTTCTTGAAATATATCACCAAAAGAGAAATTACATTAGCTTGGCAAAATGTGTCATATTACTAGAGCAAACAGGCAGTCAAGAAGAGAAAAACGTTCGAAATTGCCTTCCTGACGCTATGTTATTCATGTAAGCACTGTAATTTTCAGTATTTAAAATGGATATTTGCACACGACAGAAATAATGAGCAAGAAACAGTAAATAGTTCTCTGCTAATGTTTTGGGCTACTTGAAATGGCGGCAGGACCCTCCCACTCTCGCTTCAAAACGATGGACAGCGTAAGTCTATTAGCGCCGTCTCCTGTCTTTTTTTACCTCCATGGTTATGTTCATGGAAGTGATCTCTCGTCATAAAAGGTACGTCGGAATCACTGCCCAGACTGAATCTCCTCTCGTCCAAGAAGAGCACATGGACCCACTCCTCCTTGGTTCAGCTCCTGTCCTCTTGGAACCATCGCAAACGGTGCCGACGATGTGCGGGTGTCAAAAGGGGCACAACGTACTGGTCATCGGGCAAAGAGACCACACCCATGCATCGCCGTGCCACTGTACAGAGTGAGATGATGTGCCTATTAAACGTGGTTGCAACGGCACCTTTTTGTTTGAGGTCGGTCCCCATCTACATCTACACTACTGGCCATTAAAATTGCTACACCACGAAGATGACGTGCTACAGACGCGAAATTTAACCGACAGGAAGAAGATGCTGTGATATGCAAATGATTAGCTTTTCAGAGCATTCACACAAGGTTGGCGCCGGTGGCGACACCTACAACGTGCTGACATGAGGAAAGTTTCCAACCGATTACTCATACACAAACCGCAGTTGACCGGCGTTGCCTGGTGAAACGTTGTTGTGATGCCTCGTGTAAAGAGGAGAAATGCGTACCATGACGTTTCCGACTTTGATAAAGGTCGGATTGTAGCCTATCGCTATTGCGGTTTATCGTATCGCGACATTTCTGCTCACGTTGGTCGACATCCAATGACTGTTGGCAGGAAATAGAATCGGTGGGTTGAGGAGGGTAATACGGAACGCCGTGCTGGATCGCAACGGCCTCGTATCACTAGCAGTCGAGATGACAGGCATCTTATGCGCATGGCTGTAACCGATCGTGCAGCCACGTCTCGATCCCTAAGTCAACAGATGGGGACGTTTGCAAGACAACAACCATCTACACGAACAGTTCGACGGCGTCTGCAGCAGCATGGACTATCAGCTCGGAGACCATGGCTGCATCACAGACAGGAGCGCCTGCGATGGTGTACTCAACGGCGAACCTGGGTGCACGAATGACAAAACGTCATTTTTTCGGATGAATCCAGGTTCTGTTTACAGCATCATGCTGGTCGCATCTGTGTTTCGCAACATCACGGTGAACGCACATTGGAAGCGTGTATTCGTCATCGCCATACTGGCGTATCACCTGGCGTGATGGTATGGGGTGCCATTGGTTACACATGTCGGTCACCTCTTGTTCGCATTGACGGCACTTTGACCAGTGGACGTTACATTTCAGATGTGTTACGACCCGTGCCTCTATCCTTCATTCGATCCTTACGAAACCCTACATTTCAGCAGGATAATGCACGACCGCACTTTGCAGGTCCTTTACGGGCCTTTCTGGATACAGAAAATGTTCGACTGCTGCCCTGGCCAGTACGTTCTCCAGATCACTCATCAACTGAAAGCGTCTGGTCAGTGGTGGCCGAGCAACTGTCTCGTCACAATACGCCAGTCACTACTCTTGATGAACTGTGGTATCGTGTTCAAGCTGCATGGGCAGCTGTACCTGTACACGCCATCCAAGCTCTGTTTGACTCAATGCCCAGGCGTATCAAGGCCGTTATTACGGCCAGAGGTGGTTGTTCTGGGTACTGATTTTTCAGGATCTATGCACCCAAATTGCGTGAAAACGTAATCACATGTCAGTTCTAGTATAATATATTTGTCCAATGAATACCCGTTTATCATCTGCATTTCTTCTTGGTGTAGCAATTTTAATAGCCAGTAGTGTACATGGTTACTCTGCAATTCACACTTGAGTGCCTGGCAGAGGTTTCATCGAACCATTTTCATACTACTTCTCTACCATTCCACTCTCGAATGGCGCGTGGGAAAATGGAATACCTAAATTTTTTCCGTTCGAGCTCTTATTTGTCTAATATATCGATCTCGCCGCAAAGAAAACCGCCTTCGTTTCAGTGACTGCCACCCCAACTCGCGTATCATATTACTGACACTCTCACCCCTATTGCGCGATGACGCGAAACGGGCTGTCCTTCTTTGCACTTTTTCGATGTCCTCCGTCAATCCTACCTGTTAAGGATCCCACACCGCGCAGCAATATTCCAACAGAGGACGGACAAGTGTAATGTAGACTGTCTCTTTAGTGGGTTTGTCGCATCTTCTAAGTGTTCTGCCAACAAATTGCAGTCTTTGTTTCGCCTTCCCCACAGTATTATCTATGTGGTCTTTCCAATTTAAGTTGCTCGTAATTGTAATTCCTAGGTATTTAGTCGAATTGACAGCCCTTAGATTTGTGCGATTTATCGTATACCCAAAATTGACCGGATTTCTTTTAGTACCCATGTGGAAGACCTCGCACTTTTCATTGCCGCACAATATAGCTACTGTAATTGGCAGTGGTTGACCATTCAGAACGCTTCCCACGCGAATGAAACAATGCTGTCAGCAATACTAATCTTCTGGGATATACTCGTCACTCTTCGTCCTTCTACTAATTACCCAATCATTGTTCCTCGTGTGAAGATCTCCAGTCGTTGTCCCCGGCCCGTGTTGGAAATTAGAGCAGCACCACACTGCACTGTAACTGCTCGCTGATTGACTTGACAACACAGTCTTCCTGTTCCTCCAACTGCCTATTTGGGACCAAACCTATTTGGCACCAGACTCGCGCCGATCTCTTGCCATGCGATATCCAGCTTTCTTTGCACTACTGTGAAGTATCTGGAAACATGTTCCTCCACTTTCATTGTACTGTAATTTCCTCCGAGTAGTTAATATTATTTTTTCTACCTCATCCGTAAGTTTTGCAGAACCGTGTAGGAAGTGTTTCATCATAAAGTGCGATAGCTACCAAATTTGGTAGATATGTTCGCCACATAACGGACCATAGATGATTAAACTTTCATTCCATTCGGAACTGTTGTCCATCAGCATTAGTATGAAGTATGACAATGTGGACACCAATACACTCTAGTCTTCATTTTGGCATGGAAGCAAACATCTCAATGTCATATTGAGAAATTTCTTGCCATTTCTTGCCATCAGTTCATGAAGATTGCTGTTGGGGACTAGTATGAAAGTATACATCTTCCTATCGCATTCCAGACTTGCTCTATGGGGACAAAGAGGAGACCAGACAGGCCAGTCAAGGATCTGTACATTCTTCAAGGTGTCCTCAATGTAAACAGCCATGTGAGGTCATGAATTATCCTGCTGGAATGTGAGATTTGGTACCCTGATCATGAAGGGTATGACAACAGGATTTACCGTTACAGCCACACTTAAACAATCACCAAATGAGTTCTGGTGTCATATACAGAAGCCACTTATATATTGTCGTCGATCTAACCTCCACAAACTGCACCGAGACTCGTCGCTAAACGTCACAGAATACCGATCACTGTCGCAGTAGACTCTGTACCATGCATGTCTCTGTTGCCTGTAGTATGGTGTTAGTGAACAACACGTGATAACTCCTCACCTCAGCCTCCAGTAACCTCTTTCCGACATGGTGATACTCTGCCTGTATCTTCTGTCCAGATGTCAGTTGTTGTCACCGTCTTTTCGCCAGAGCCAGTCGACAGGCTTACGATCTTCTCATGGTGTAGTCCTTCTGGAAGTACTCATTCCCATTCTTCCCACACTGTTGTCCTGAGTCCATTTCATCACCACTTGTTCTGGCGTCATTGGTCATATCACTACAGTCAACAGTCTGTGTGATCTGTTGGTATGACGTTCCCAAGTCTTGCATGACGACGATTCGACTATTCATAAAGTCCAAAAGATGGCTATAAGCTGCACTTGCATGTCTCCCAGGCATACTGTGTTTCGATCTTCGCCTATGAAGTTCTAGTAGCGTTAGCCGTCATTTACTCGCACCATTCTTCATCTGTAGACGTGGCTTTCTTCTGTACTGGTAACTGGTCGTTTCCCTGGAACTTGAGCCACATATGCATTCAGATGCATATATTGAACACACCTCCTCCTCCCCCTCTCTGTGTCAGCCTCTTCCACCCTCTGTTCATCTCATTCTTCCACCTCTGTTTATCTCCTTCTTCTCATTCCCTCTGTCTTCATCTCCTCCTCCCCCTCAGGTGCATTTCCTCCACTCCTTGTCTCTGACTATACCTTCCCTCTCCATCTGATCATATCCCTTTCTATCTTCGTCCCCCTTCTTCCTTTTCCACCTTCTCACTACGCCTCCCACCTGCCTCATGCATCTTCCCTTCCACCTCTCTCTCTGACATTTCTTCCAACCCTCTCTCTGTTCATTTCTTCCTCCCTTCACTCTTTCCATTCCATCTGTAGAGGAAGCAATTGGGAGCAAGCGGTAAGGCGCTGGGCCAAAATTACTTTACACTTTTTACCAAAAAATAATTTATTATATGAAGACTAGATTTTAACACTGAAGGTCAGAACTTAGGGTTTTCTTTCACAATTAAAAGTCACATACTCTTACTTCGTATTACAGTTTCTAACACTACTAGAATAACAGCTTAACTGCTTGATTGCAGCCTACATGAAATCAGGCTCAGATTGCAAGTTTTACACACTGACTGTAATTCAGGAAAAGAAGATTTCAAAACTGATAACAGTTTCATAGAGCTTAGATAACAATTGTACAAGTTAAAGCCTGAATTAGAAAAGTTAGCTGAGCTTTCGCAAATTTTTGGATAATCCGATTCCAGACGAATGAACTGGCATTTAACACACAAATTATTAAAACTTGTAAAAGGCGTTATAGCAAAATTCACTGCAGTGTACAGATTTCTAAGGAACAACAATAATTACATAATTTTAGCTAGTGAATACTTTAAAATTTAAAAAATTGTTGAGGCTTTCGTGGCCACTTGTTGACAAACTGCCTATTGGCTTCTGTCTCGGGTTCTTCGGCCGACGTTCATCTACTGATTTTTCTGACGTTTCGCCAGCACGAGTGGCTGGCATTGTCAAAGCTTCACCCTCCATTGCCGGTGGTGAACTGGAGCCGAGCTCGCGGGCGCAGACTATATGTACCTGGCGCGCCAACGTCCGAGGGCTTCTCCGCGGTCATTTCCGGTGCGGTTCTCCTCTTGCTACCTGCGACGGTCGTTCGCTGCAGTACGGGAAGCCAGGATCCGTTGGCCTTAAGGCTTTCCTCTTTCTTGTTCAAACTGTTCGCGTGTTTTTGTATTTCTACAGCTTCTCTGAACAAGCGCGTGTGATAGTGGTTCTCTACAGCCAGAACTTCCGCCGACACGGAAGTTCTGGCTGTAGAGAACCACTATCACACGCGCTTGTTCAGAGAAGCTGTAGAAATACAAAAACACGCGAACAGTTTGAACAAGAAAGAGGAAAGCCTTAAGGTCAACGGATCCTGGCTTCCCGTACTGCAGCGAACGACCGTCGCAGGTAGCAAGAGGAGAACCGCACCGGAAATGACCGCGGAGAAGCCCTCGGACGTTGGCGCGCCAGGTACATATAGTCTGCGCCCGCGAGCTCGGCTCCAGTTCACCACCGGCAATGGAGGGTGAAGCTTTGACAATGCCAGCCACTCGTGCTGGCGAAACGTCAGAAAAATCAGTAGATGAACGTCGGCCGAAGAACCCGAGACAGAAGCCAATAGGCAGTTTGTTTAAAATTTAAGCTTGAATACACAAATACCAAATAATGTACACCTCAGGAACAGAGCCTTTTCAAACAGCATCTACCAATAGGAGCAGCTGCATCTCGTTAGAAACAGTGGTATTCCAAGAAAACAGTGGTTACAGCTTAAAATTAAAGGTCGATTTTCTATAACGAACACGAAGTAATAATTACCATTGACTAGCTTACAGCATGACAAATCAAACATTGACTAGCTTACACAACAAATTAAAACCCAGATTAATTAGCTTAAGAGCCTCGCTACAAAAAATAACAGGCCCCACTGTCAAATAGCTGCTTTCTGGTTATTAACAAAACATCACTCATTAAAGTGGCCTTTACAATGTTTTAATGAAAAAGAACATTTAGGTATAAATACTTGAATGTGAGATTTGCTACCACAAGCAACCAACATAACTAAAGCATAAGGGATGGTACTTTTAAGTTTGTTACGCACAGTAGCTATTGACATGATTGTTAACAGAGCACAAACAAATTGAGGTCATGGCACTGTTCAACGTTGAGAATAAAGATAATTTGACTTTCGGTTGTAACCAGGGCATGGGAACAGTATAAGTAATACAAATATTCTTACCTCTTTCTGGAGGACTCAGTAAAAGAAAACCAGGGCACATGGTTCTCAAGACCAGCTGTAATTAACACAGTGACGATAGGATACCCGCGTAAGATAAACTGACAAGACTCCCGCAGAATGACATGAGTTCTTTGCAGGCTCCACAAAAGCCCACGCCACAGAATTCCAAAATAACACGCAGTCTTCTGATCCAATCTTCAGGATGCTAATAGAGCTCTTTGAGACACACGTGCCTCTAGCTGGGGGAAGCCAGACCATGCTACTACACAAGTAACAACCACCTTAGACACACTATAGCCGATAGCCTGGCGCCTGTCGTCAAAATCTGTGCCACTTGCAGCACCTCACAGGGTTCAAATGGTTCAAATGGCTCTCAGCACTATGGGACTTAACAGCTGAGGTCATCAGTCCCCTAGAACTTAGAACTACTTAAACCTAACTAACCCAGAGACAGCACACACATCCATGCCCGAGGCAGGATTCGAACCTGCGACCGGAGCGGTCGCGCGGTTCCAGACTGAAGCGCCTAGAACCGCTCGGCCACACCGGCTGGCACCTCACAGGGATCTGCCACACAACCCACTGCATTACTCTCCAAACAGAAAGTGCAGCAATGTGTACAAGCCCAAACAGCCTTCTGCTCGCTGCGCAATAAACACTCTGACGGGAAAATTTCGAGAGAACAATTAAATTACACAAGAAGTTAGAAGCCACATGAAAACCATCACAAAAGAATTTGATAAAGCAAGCAGGATGGCTCACCCTTCTTTGTCCATCTCAACCTGCCCCCAGCCACACTCATCAACACTTGTAGCCCCTGCAATACAATTCAATAAAGCAAGCCAATAATACACCCAGAACATGCCTATCATGCAGGACAGGCTACACATCTGTGGCTTGAAAATTAATTATTTTCCCCTGAAGAACAGACGACCACGCAAACCATAAAGCAGTTTGATACTACTCCAACACAACATGCCTGTCATGCAGGTCAACCTGCATTCCAGGGCCCAGAAAGCTGTTTCTTGGCCCTCTTATAGGCTGCACTGCAAAGTAGCTTGTTCGGCCAAGCCAGCAGGCCAGTACTGTTCCCACACAACATACTCATCATGCTGGGTGGTCTATGCCTATGTCAGGGGTTGTAAAATCTGTTTTTGCCCATATCTCTACTTCTATTGAAGTGAGGAGGTTATAAACACCAAAGTGCTGATACTTGTGAGGCCTGCTGTCATCATTATATATATATATATATATATATATATATATATATATATATATATATATATATATATATATATATATATATATATATATATATATATAATGGAAATATGCTCACATAGGGATCAAATTTTAGTAGACACAGCCCACAGGCATGGAAATAATGTAGTATGAGTTTGATAGTGTTCAGAGAATATGATCATGGTGTAACACGTTCCATTTCTATCAATGCATTGTTATACATATTTCTTGAACGAAATTTTCACTCACTTTTCAGTCGACAACCTGAAGTCTAGGATACAAACTACTGTGGGTACTGTGACAGAACACATGTTACGAAATATCTGGCGGGAACTGGAATACCGCCTCGACATTCTCTGAGCTACCAAGGGAGCACATGTCGATGTTTACTAACGTAAGTGGTCTTAAAAAACATGTAACACTAACCTATGTAACGGCATCAATTGTAACTTATTACGTCAAACGGTTATTCCGTTATAAATTTTTATAATCAGGGCAAGACTTTGTGCTCACCCTGTACTTCTGTATTAAGAAGTAGTCTCTGGCAGCTATTAGCACTCCGTCTTGAGGCCACGAGTGGCCTACCGGGACCATTCGACCGCCGTGTCATCCTCAGAGGAGGATGCCGATAAGAAGGGCGTGGGGTCAGTACACCGCTCTCCCGGTCGTTATGATGGTATTCTTGACCGAAGCCGCTACTGTTCGCTCGAGTAGCTCCTCAATTGGCATCACGAGGCTGAGTGCACCCCGAAAATTGGTAACAGCGCATGGCGACCTGAATGGTCACCCATTCAAGTGCCGACCACGCCCGACAGCACTTAACTTCGGTAATCGCCCGGGAACCGGTGTATCCACTGCGGCAAGGCCGTTGCGGCGGTTATTAGCCGTGGTTGCAACACTTATAAGGCTATATTATGCTGTTGCAACGACTGCACCACTTCGTTGCAAGCTGGTTTACCAAGGGCAGATATTACGAAGCCTTTGACGTGTTATTTTAATCAGAGATGTGAAGAATTTGCGCAAGTTGTTTTTGGCATCACTTCCTCATCTGCCCTGTGCCGGACGAAGCAAGCCTCAGACTTTTTATCTATTATTCTTGTAAAATGAGAGCAACACTTAATCAGCATGTACTGTGAGCAAGTGTGTTTTTGTCAGTAAAGTGACATTTACATCTAAAGTTTATTACTGTTTATTTTCAAGTTCCTATTCTATTTTACTTAATTCCTGTTTTAAAAGTCGGCATTGCCGTGCGTAACAGCAACTACAATATCTGCAATGCTACAGTTAAATTTCAAGAGACATACTGCTATTCCCTTTTGATTAATCGCTTTGCTGCAGTATTTGAGTAACATTTGTTTGCATAAAATGACTTTCGTAAAGCTTGAAGGGTAAATTAACTTCATTCAAATGACAACTATTAATTTCAAAGGTTTCTTAAAAAGCCGCCTTAAAGTGACGACAGGAAGTTGATAATATTTTCTCAATTTCTTTCTGGTTCTAAATATAAAGATGACTGGTGGTGGTGGTGGTTAGTGTTTAACGTCCCGTCGACAACGAGGTCATTAGAGACGGAGCGCAAGCTCGGGTTAGGGAAAGATTGGGAAGGAAATCGGCCGTGCCCTTTCAAAGGAACCATCCCGGCATTTGCCTGAAACGATTTAGGGAAATCACGGAAAACCTAAATCAGGATGGCCGGAGACGGGATTGAACCGTCGTCCTCCCGAATGCGAGTCCAGTGTGCTAACCACTGCGCCACCTCGCTCGGTCTAAAGATGACTGGACAGATTTACATTCTCAAAATTTGTTCCATCAGAACGTGGTTCCGAAATAGCAAATAGTCTAGTTAAATTTCAGGGGGAAGTACTCAAGGCGAATTTAGTCACGATTTCTGATCCAGTGGCGAATGCCGTCACTATATTTAGTCGAGTACATAAATTATCGAAACGATAATTCACGGTATGCAGTGAAATTCCGTGGGTACTTTGTTGCTACATACAACGGCCAAATAGTTTGTCTACAAAACGCTTCAGAATGGGCTCGATAGCCAAATTAAAGTTGAGTCAGATAAACATGCGGTCAAATATTAGTCAAAGAGTACAGGATAATTTAACATAGTGTCAAAAGTGTTAATATTGTTGCTTCGGTTCGCGGGTCCGAAGTCAGGCGCTACGGAAGACAGACGAAGTCGTAGCAAGGTCAGACTGCTTCAGAGACGCGACCAGACTCTCGTAAATATGGAAGTACACAGGGTGGTCCATTGGTAGTGACTGGGCCAAACATCTCACGAAATAAGCGTAACAAAAAACTACAAAGAACGAAACTTCTCTAGCTTGAAGGGGGAAACCAGATGGCGCTATGGTTGGCCCACTAGATGGCGTTGCCATAGGTCAAACGGATATCAACTGCGTTTTTGTAAATAGGAACCCCCATTTTTTATTACATATTCGTGTAGTACGTGAAGAAATATGAATGTTTTAGTTGGACCACTTTTTTCGCTTTGTGGTAGATGGCGCTGTGGTAGTCAGAAAACATATGGCTCACAATTTTAGACGAACAGTTAGTAACAGGTAGTTTTTTTTTAAATTAAAATACAGAACGTAGGTACATTTGAACATTTTATTTCGGTTATTCGAATGTGATACATGTACCTTTGTGAACTTATCATTTCTGAGAACGCATGCTGTTACAGCGTGATTACCTGTAAATACCACATTAATGCAATAAATGCTCAAAATGATGTCCGTCAACCTCAATGCATTTGGCAATACGTGTAACGACATTCCTCTCAACAGCGAGTAGGTCGTCTTCCGTAATGTTTGCACATGCATAGACATTGCGCTGATGCATGTTGTCAGGCGTTATCGGTGGATCACGATAGCAAATATCCTTCAACTTTCCCCACAGAAAGCAATCCAGGGACGTCAGATCCGGTGAACGTGCGGGCCATGGTATGGTGCTTCGACGACCAATCCACCTGTCACAAAATATGCTATTCAATACCGTTTCAACTGCACGCGAGCTATGTGCCGGACATCCATCATGTTGGAAGTACATCGCCATTCTGTCATGCAGTGAAACATCTTGTAGTAACGTCGGTAGAACATTACGTAGGAAATCACCATATATTGCACCATTTAGATTGCCAGCTATAAAATGGGGGCCAGTTATCCTTCCTCCCATAATGCCGCACCATACATTAACCCGCTAAGGTCGCTGATGTTCCACTTGCTCAGCCATCGTGGATTTTCCTTAGTCCAATAGTGCATATTATGCCGGTTTACGTTACCGCTGTTGGCGAATGACGCTTCGTCGCTAAATAGAACGCGTGCAAAAATTCTGTCATCGTCCAGTAATTTCTCTTGTACCCAGTGGCAGAACTGTAGCGGCGTTCAAAGTCGTCGCCATGCAATTCCTGGTGCATAGAAATATGGTACGGGTGCAATCGATGTTGATGTAGCATTCTCAACACCGACGTTTTTCAGATTCCCGATTCTCGCGCAATTTGTCTGCTACTGGTGTACGGATTAGCCGCGACAGCAGCTAAAACACCTACCTGGGCATCATCATTTGTTGCAGGTCGTGGTTGACGTTTCACATGTGGCTGAACACTTCCTGTTTCCTTAAATAACGTAACTATCCGGAGAACGGTCCGGACACTTGGATGATGTCGTCTAGGATACCGAGCAGCATACATAGCACACGCCCGTTGGGCATTTCGATCACAATAGCCATGCTTCAACAAGATGTCGACCTTTTGCGCAATTGCTAAACGGTCCATTTTAACACGGGTAATGTATCACGAAGTAAATACCGTCCGCACTGGCGGAATGTTCGTAATACCACGTACTTCTACGTTTGTGACTGTTACAGCGCCATCTATCACAAAGCGAAAAAAGTGATCCAACTAAAACATTCATATTTCTTTACGTACTACACGAATGTTGTTGTTGTTGTTGTGGTCTTCAGTCCTGAGACTGGTTTGATGCAGCTCTCCATGCTACTCTATCCTGTGCAAGCTTCTTCATCTCCAAGTACCTACTGCAGCCTACATCCTTCTGAATCTGCTTAGTGTATTCACCTCTTGGTCTCCCTCTATGATTTTTACCCTCCACACTGCCCTCCAATACTAAATTGGTGATCCCTTGATGCCTCAGAACATGTCCTACCAACCGATCCCTTCTTCTGGTCAAGTTGTGCCACAAACTTCTCTTCTCCCCAATCCTATTCAATACTTCCTCATTAGTTATTTGATCTACCCATCTAATCTTCAGCATTCTTCTGTAGCACCACATTTCGAAAGCTTCTATTCTCTTCTTGTCCAAACTATTTATCGTCCATGTTTCACTTCCATACATGGCTACACTCCATACAAATACTTTCAGAAATGACTTCCTGACACTTAAATCTATACTCGATGTTAACAAATTTCTCTTCTTCAGAAACGCTTTCCTTCCCATTGCCAGTCTACATTTTATATCCTCTCTACTTCGACCATCATCAGTTATTTTGCTCCCCAAATAGCAAAACTCCTTTACTACTTTAAGTGTCTCATTTCCTAATCTAATTCCCTCAGCATCACCCGACTTAATTCGACTACATTCCATTATCCTCGTTTTGCTTTTGTTGATGTTCATCTTATATCCTCCCCTCAAGACACCATCCATTCCGTTCAACTGCTCTTCCAAGTCCTTTGCTGTCTCTGACAGAATTACAATGTCATCGGCGAACCTCAAAGTTTTTATTTCTTCTCCATGGATTTTAATACCTACTCGGAATTTTTTTTTTTGTTTCCTTTACTGCTTGCTCAATATACAGATTGAATAACATCGGGGAGAGGCTACAACCCTGTCTTACTCCCTTCCCAACAACTGCTTCCCTTTCATGTCCCTCGACTCTTATAACTGCCATCTGGTTTCTGTACAAATTGTAAATAGCCTTTCGCTCCCTGTATTTTACCCCTGCCACCTTTAGAATTTGAAAGAGAGTATTCCAGTCAACATTGTCAAAAGCTTTCTCTAAGTCTACAAATGCTAGAAACGTAGGTTTGCCTTTCCTTAATCTTTCTTCTAAGATAAGTCGTAAGGTCAGTATTGCCTCACGTGTTCCAGTATTTCTACGGAATCCAAACTGATCTTCCCCGAGATCAGCTTCTACAAGTTTTTCCATTCGTCTGTAAAGAATTCGTGTTAGTATTTTGCAGCTGTGGCTTATTAAACTGATTGTTCGGTAATTTTTACATCTGTCAACACCTGCTTTCTTTGGGATTGTAATTATTATATTCTTCTTGAAGTCTGAGGGTATTTCGCCTGTTTCATACATCCTGCTCACCAAATGGTCGAGTATTGTCAGGACTGGCTCTCCCAAGGCCGTCAGTAGTTCCAATGGAATGTTGTCTACTCCTGGGGCCTTGTTTCGACTCAGGTCTTTCAGTGCTCTGTCAAACTCTTCACGCAGTATCGTATCTCCCATTTCATGTTCATCTACATCCTCTTCCATTTCCATAATATTGTCCTCAAGTACATCGACCTTGTATAGACCCTCTATGTACTCCTTCCACCTTTCTGCTTTCCCTTCTTTGCTTAGAACTGGGTTTCCATCTGAGCTCTTGATATTCATACAAGTGGTTCTCTTTTCTCCAAAGGTCTCTTTAATTTTCCTGTAGGCAGTATCTATCTTACCCCTAGTGAGATAAGCCTCTACATCCTTACATTTGTCCTCTAGCCATCCCTGCTTAGCCATATTGCACTTCCTGTCGATCTCATTTTTGAGACGTTTGTATTCCTTTTTGCCTGCTTCATTTACTGCATTTTAATATTTTCTCCTTTCATCAATTAAATTCAATACTTCTTCTGTTACCCAAGGATTTCTACTGGCCCTCGTCTTTTTACCTACTTGATCCTCTGCTGCCTTCACTACTTCATCCCTCAAAGCTACCCATTCTTCTTCTACTGTATTTCTTTCCCCCATTCCTGTCAATTGTTCCCTCATGCTCTCCCTGAATCTATGTACAACCTCTGGTTCTTTCAGTTTATCCAGGTCCCATCTCCGTAAGTTCCCACCTTTTTGCAGTTTCTTCAGTTTTACTCTACAGGTCATAACCAATAGATTGTGGTCAGAGGCCACATCTGCCCCTGGAAATGTCTTACAATTTAAAACGTGGTTCCTAAATCTCTGTCTTACCATTATATAATCTACCTGATACCTTTTAGTATCTCCAGGGTTCTTCCATGTATACAACCTTCTTTCATGATTCTTAAACCAAGTGTTAGCTATGATTAAGTTGTGCTCTGTGCAAAATTCTACCATGCGCCTTCCTCTTTCATTTCTTAGCCCCAATCCATATTCACCTAGTACGTTTCCTTCTCTCCCTTTTCCTACTACCGAATTCCAGTCACCCATGACTATTAAATTTTCGTCACCCTTCACTATCTGAATAATTTCTTTTATTTCATCATACATTTCTTCAATTTCTTCGTCATCTGCAGAGCTAGTTGGCATATAAACTTGTACTACTGTAGTAGGTGTGGGCTTCGTATCTATCTTGGCCACAATAATGCGTTCACTATGCTGTTTGTAGTAGCTTACCCGCATTCCTATTTTCCTATTCATTATTAAAGCTACTCCTGCATTACCCCTATTTGATTTTGTGTGTATAACTCTGTAGTCACCTGACCAGAAGTCTTGTTCCTCCTGCCACCGAACTTCACTAATTCCCACTATATCTAACTTTAACCTATCCATTTCCCTTTTTAAATTTTCTAACCTACCTGCCCGATTAAGTGATCTGACATTCCACGCTCCGATCCGTAGAACGCCAGTTTTCTTTCTCCTGATAACGACATCCTCTTGAGTAGTCCCCGCCCGGAGATCCGAATGGGGGACTATTTTACCTCCGGAATATTTTACCCAAGAGGACGCCATCATCATTTAATCATACAGTAAAGCTGCATGCCCTCGGGAAAAATTACGGCCGTAGTTTCCCCTTGCTTTCAGCCGTTCGCAGTACCAGCACAGCAAGGCCGTTTTGGTTATTGTTACAAGGCCAGATCAGTCGATCATCGAGACTGTTGCCCTTGCAACTACTGTAAAGGCTGCTGCCCCTCTTCAGGAACCACACGTTTGTCTGGCCTCTCAACAGATACCCCTCCGTTGTGGTTGCACCTACGGTACGGCTATCTGTATCACTGAGGCACACAAGCCTCCCCACCAACGGCAAGGTCCATGGTTCATGGGGGGAGGACTACACGAATATGTAATAAAAATTGGGGTTCCTATTTAAAAAAAACGCAGTTGATATGCGTTTGACCCATGGCAGCGCCATCTATCGGGCCAACCATAGTGCCATCTGCTTTCTCCCTTCAAGCTAGACAAGTTTCGTTCTTTGTAGCTTTTTCGTTTGACGCTTATTTCGTGAGATATTTGGCTCGGTCACTGTCAGTGGACCACCGTGTAGAGAACGCTGTATATTAAAATAGGAAAGAGGATGATAGGGTCGTTGTAAGTGTAAATGTGCATTACTGTATATATTAAACAAAAGACAGTATTTATTGAATCGTATGGGTAGGGCCCCCGCCGGGCAGGCCGTTCGCCGGGCGCCGGTCTTTCAATTTGACGCCACTTCGGCGACTTGCAGCCGATGGGGATGATAGCATGATGACGAGGACAGCACATCACCCAGTGCCTGGGGGGAGAAAATTCCTCGACCGAGCCGGGAATCGAACCCGGGCCCAGAGGATTGACAATCCGTTACACTGACCATTCAGCTACCGGGGGCGGGAAACAAAAGACAGTAACTATGCTAGACACACATTTTATGCAGTAACAAATCTTTCCACAACCTCTACTTATCTCTTATTGACCCTCTGCCTACAATTGTGTACATTAACTTTTACTGTGTCTTAGCTGTAGCAGACGTATTTTTCCCCAATGAAAACCTTAGGTACAGATTTGTGAATGTTCAACCTTTCCATCATGTGCAAGTGCTGCCAACTGTCGGGTATCACTGAGAAAATATCAGCAAGTCACTGTAGCAGTGCGCAGCAGCTCGTGACCACCACAATACACGGATGTGGTTGGTTCGCCATATACCGCAGTACATCTGAATAATGTTACTGTTATTCTGCATGGTAATTATTTAATGAACATTTTACTACTTATTATAACAGATAATATTTCGTCATTAGTTATTTTAGTCCATAAAATGAAGCCAGGTATACGTGGTATATTTTGCAAACGGGTACATATGGTTGTATAAATCTTGCATCTATAATCATTAAAAAATCACCTACGAGCATTACCAGATAAAGAAAAATTTTCCATCCTCCAGAAAAAAATTCAGGTCTGAAAGGGTTAGCTTACAGGTGAACCTACTGTCCTTTTATAGTGTTACAACTAATACTGCTATACTGGCGCTTCGTCTGCGATTGTCGGTGAAGATAGCGTATTACGACTGTGACATGAGATTGCATTAGATTAGATTACATGTCCTTTTCGTTCCAACAGATTCATAGAGAAGGGGTCCTCCAGGGTGTAAAACATGTCAGAAAACAACACTGCGCACCAAATATTTTCAAAGAAAAACAGATTTGCTAATGTATCTTCGACAGAGCACAAGTGAAATGGTCCTCATACATTTAGAATAAGCCGAAAAATATTATACATATTTTCATTTAAAAGGCAATAACAAACCAGTCACAAAACATGTACATCTTCAACAAGACCGTGAACAAGCTACACAATACGAAAAATTAAGCACCTTCAGCGGACATCATATTAATGCCGGCTAACACTGTGCACAAGTTTCTTCGGGCGTTCGGTATCAAGCTGAACTCAATCAGTGATGATTGGATTACGAATTACGGATAAGAAATGTTTTGCTTTCAGCACCAAGGCTGCTGGATCGATGTGCGGCCGCTAAATTGTTTGGCCCTTGGTTGCTTTGTGCAATCATTCTGTTCCGCTCAGTTTTAAAATACACTACTGGCCATTAAAACTGCTACACCAAGAAGAAATGCAGATGATCAACGGGTATTCATTGGACATATATATTATACTAGAGCTGACTTGTGATTACATTTTCACGCAATTTGGGTGCACAGATCCTGAGAAATCAGTACCCAGAACAACCACCTCTGGCCGTAATAACGGCCTTGATACGTCTGGGCATTGAGTCAAACAGTTTGGATGGCGTGTACAGGTACAGCTGCCCATGCAGCTTCAACACGATACCACAGTTCATCAAGAGTAGTAACTGGCGTATTGTGACGAGACAGTTGCTCGGCCACCACTGACCAGACGTTTTCAATTGGTGAGAGATCTGGAGAATGTGCTGGCCAGGGCAGCAGTCGAACATTTTCTGTATCCAGAAAGGCCCGTACAGGACCTGCAACATGCGGTCGTGCATTATCCTGCTGAAATGTAGGTTTTCGCAGGGATCGAATGAAGGGTAGAGCCACAGGTCGTAACACATCTGAAATGTAACGTCCACTGTTCAACGTGCCAGAGGTGACCGAGACGTGTAATCAGTGGCACCCCATACCACCACGCCAGGTGATACGCCAGTATGGCGATGACGAATACACACTTCCAATGTGCGTTCACCGCGATGTCGCCAAACACGGATGAGACCATCATCATGCTGTAAACAGAATCCGGATTCATCCGAAAAAAGTGACGTTTTGCCATTCGTGTACCCAGGCTCGTCGTTGAGTACACCATCACAGGCGCTCCTGTCCGTGATGCAGCGTCAAGGGTAACCGCAGCCGTGGTCTCCGAGCTGATAGTTCATTCTGCTGCAAACGTCGTCGAACTGTTCGTGCAGTTGGTTGTTGTCTTGCAAACGTCCCCATCTGTTGACTCAGAGTTCGAGACGTGGCTGCACGATCCGTTACAGCCTTGCGGATAAGGTGCCTGTCATCTGGACTGCTAGTGGTACGAGGCCGTTGCGATCCAGCACGGCGTTCCGTATTACCCTCCTCAACCCACCGATTGCATATTCTGCTAACAGTCATTGGATCTCGACCAACGCGAACAGCAATGTCGCGATACGATAAACCGCAACGCGATAGGCTACAATCTGACCTTTATCAAAGTCGGAAACGTGATGGTACGCATTTCTCCTCCTTACACGAGGCATCACAATAACGTTTCACCAGGCAACGCCGGTCAACTGCTGTTTGTGTAAGAGAAATCGGTTGGAAGCTTTCCTCACGTCAGCACGTTGTAGGTGTCGCCACCGGCGCCAACCTTGTGTGAATGCTCTTAAAAGCTAATCATTTGCATATCACAGCATCTTCTTTCTGTCGGTTAAATTTCGCGTCTGTAGCACGTCATCTTCGTGGTGTAGCAATTTTAATTGGCAGTAGTGTATAACGGGTGTTCTCCACGATACGAGTGAGTGGTTCTCTGTTGAAGGTTTTCGATGGAGTGGACGAAGAAGTCATCCAATTAGTTTACAGATCACTTCACTGGAGTACACGACCAGACATGCTTCAGCACATCTTAACAGACTGCAGACGACAGGTGGTGATCCTCGGACACCAGCAGGCTGGCGCGGACGAGATGACACAGGTGTTGCCCATGGATGGTAGCGGCGACTCGGCTACCGCAGCATGATAGCGCATGCTGACTGATGGTTGCTGGGTTTAGGCGCGGCGGGCCGACGTCCCTGTGCCCAGGTTGGACTCTCAGGCAGCGGTCTCTGGTTCACGGCCAAGCGGAGGCAGTGTCCTAGATGCAGGTCCAGCTGTGAGACATTCTGATGGGATGGTTCTGGGTGATTTAAATCTCATTCCCACGTGCTGACAATTGCGGAAGGCCCTTGTGTCGAGGCCGAATCGAAATGTCTGGAGCAGGCTCGATGGCCTGGCATGGTGTAAACAGTAGTTCGGTCGGTCATTCAGTGGGAGTCAGTGTGAGGTCCATCTTGTCGACACACAGAAGCAGCGACTGCTGAATCGGCCTTATTGTGTTGCTGCGCTGCTGTCCCGGCTACCGGTGTCTGTTACAAAAGTCTCTGCATATTATCAAAATATAGGAAGTGAATAATCAACAACTGTAGGTAGCACACGAGAATTTATTCGATATTCTGTTTGATTAACAAAAGTCGGCAATAAACATTGGCCATCTATTTCACAGAGTGGATGGACACCTGTGTGTCTAGTCAAGTGTAAGATCTACATCTACATCTACATTTATACTCCGCAAGCCACCCAACGGTGTGGTGCGGAGGGTACTTTACGTGCCACTGTCATTACCTCCCTTTCCTGTTCCAGTCGCGTATGGTTCGCGGGAAGATGGACTGCCGCAAAGCCTCCGTGCGCACTCGAATCTCTCTAATTTTACATTCGTGATCTCCTCGGGAGGTATAGGTAGGGGGAAGCAATATATTCGATACCTCATCCAGAAACGCACCCTCTCGAAACCTGGACAGCAAGCTACACCGCGATGCAGAGCGCCTCTCTTGCAGAGTCTGCCACTTGAGTTTGCTAAACATCTCCGTAACGCTATCACGCTTACCAAATAATCCTGTGACGAAACGCGCCGCTCTTCTTTGGATCTTCTCTATCACCTCTGTCAACCCGACCTGGTACGGATCCCACCCTGATGATCAATACTCAAGTATATGTCGAACGAGTGTTTTGTAAGCCACCTCCTTTGTTGATGGACTAAATGTCCTAAGGACTCTCCCAGTGAATCTAAACCTGGCACCCGCCTTACCAACAATTAATTTTATATGATCATTGCACTTCAAATCGTTCCGTACGCATACTCCCAGATATTTTACAGAAGTAACTGCTACCAGCGTTTGTTCCGCTATCATATAATCGTACAATAAAGGATCCTTCTTTCTATGTATTCGCAATACATTACATTTGTCTATGTTAAGGATCAGTTGCCAGTCCCTGCACCAAGTGCCTATCCGCTGCAGATCTTCCTGCATTTCGCTGCAATTTTCTAATGCTGCAACGTCTTTGTATATTACAGCATCATCCGCGAAAAGCCGCATGGAACTTCCGACACTATCTAATTCCAGAACATACCAAAAATGGCCCACAATGTTCCAGAACATTTCACAACATTCGCGAGTGTTCTGGAATGTTCCACAATCATCTGGGGTCATTTATATATATTGTGAAAAGCAATGGTCCCATAACTCCCCTGTGGCACGCCAGAGGTTACTTTAACGTCTGTAGACGTCTCTCCATTGAGAACAACACGCTGTGTTCTGTTTGCTAAAAACTCTTCAATCCAGCCACACAGCTGGTCTGATATTCCGTATGCTCTTACTTTGTTTATCAGACGATAGTGCGGAATTGTATCCAACGCTTTCCGGAAGTCAAGGAAAATGTCATCTACCTGAGAGCCTGTATCTAATATTTTCTGGGTCTCATGAACGAATAAAGCGGACTGGGTCTCACACGACCGCTGTTTCCGGAATCCATGTTTATTCCTACAGAGCAGATTCTGGGTTTCCAGAAATGACATGATACGCGAGCAAAAAACATGTTCTAAAATTCTACAACAGATCGATATCAGGCCTATAGTTTTGCGCATCTGCTCGACGACCCTTCTTGAAAACTGGAACTATGTGTGCTCTTTTCCAATCATTTGGAACCTTCCTCTAGAGACTTGCGGTACACGGCTGTTAGAAGGGGGGCAAGTTCCTTCGCATGCTCTGTGTAGAATCGAATTGGTATCCCGTCAGGTCCAGTGGACTTTCCTCTGTTGAGTGATTTCAGTGAGGGAGAGATTACCTTTCACACCTGAGCTGCAATCTTCTTCCATATAATTCTACAGTTTTCAGCACCACAAACCAAGACGAAGAGTATCACCTACTGACCAGTATAGTTCACAGTTCACGACTGTTTGCTGTAAACCGCTAGGGTTCACGAAAATTCTGCTAAGTCCGGAAATTGTGCTTGTGCGCCGAAGTATTTTAAGTTCAGCACTGCGGCATTCCATCCACCCAGAATCTGTCTCCGTAACTTCTATTACACTTTCCGACTCATATAACAGCCGAATCCCTCTCAGGTAACCCTGGTTCACACACTGACCCTCAACCTGTGTGTTCATTTCCTACACAGGCTATCTACGCCTCCATTCTGCCTCAAATTCCACACTTTTGCTCCCCCAAAAAAGAAAAATTAAGATAAAACCTACATTAAAACTGTTTTCAACACTGCGTGCCTCTTTCAAAGCTGCATTCATTGACATCATACACGGCAGTGTTCTTCTTTATTAGATGGCTTCAGTAATCAGTATATTTTATATTATAAAAGTAAGAGTACAATGTGCGTGGCGCTAAAACTCAGAAACGAGTCCCGGTACGATCAAGGGAATTACACTCCTGGAAATTGAAATAAGAACACCGTGAATTCATTGTCCCAGGAAGGGGAAACTTTATTGACACATTCCTGGGGTCAGATACATCACATGATCACACTGACAGAACCACAGGCACATAGACACAGGCAACAGAGCATGCACAATGTCGGCACTAGTACAGTGTATATCCACCTTTCGCAGCAATGCAGGCTGCTATTCTCCCATGGAGACGATCGTAGAGATGCTGGATGTAGTCCTGTGGAACGGCTTGCCATGCCATTTCCACCTGGCGCCTCAGTTGGACCAGCGTTCGTGCAGCACGTGCAGACCGCGTGAGACGACGCTTCATCCAGTCCCAAACATGCTCAATGGGGGACAGATCCGGAGATCTTGCTGGCCAGGGTAGTTGACGTACACCTTCTAGAGCACGTTGGGTGGCACGGGATACATGCGGACGTGCATTGTCCTGTTGGAACAGCAAGTTCCCTTGCCGGTCTAGGAATGGTAGAACGATGGGTTCGATGACGGTTTGGATGTACCGTGCACTATTCAGTGTCCCCTCGACGATCACCAGTGGTGTACGGCCAGTGTAGGAGATCGCTGCCCACACCATGATGCCGGGTGTTGGCCCTGTGTGCCTCGGTCGTATGCAGTCCTGATTGTGGCGCTCACCTGCACGGCGCCAAACACGCATACGACCATCATTGGCACCAAGGCAGAAGCGACTCTCATCGTTGAAGACGACACGTCTCCATTCGTCCCTCCATTCACGTCTGTCGCGACACCACTGGAGGCGGGCTGCACGATGTTGGGGCGTGAGCGGAAGACGGCCTAACGGTGTGCGGGACCGTAGCACAGCTTCATGGAGACGGTTGCGAATGGTCCTCGCCGATACCCCAGGAGCAACAGTGTCCCTAATTTGCTGGGAAGTGGCGGTGCGGTCCCCTACGGCACTGCGTAGGATCCTACGGTCTTGGCGTGCATCCGTGCGTCGCTGCGGTCCGGTCCCAGGTCGACGGGCACGTGCACCTTCCGCCGACCACTGGCGACAACATCGATGTACTGCGGAGACCTCACGCCCCACGTGTTGAGCAATTCGGCGGTACGTCCACCCGGCCTCCCGCATGCCCACTATACGCCCTCGCTCAAAGTCCGTCAACTGCACATACGGTTCACGTCCACGCTGTCGCGGCATGCTACCAGTGTTAAAGACTGCGATGGAGCTCCGTATGCCACGGCAAACTGGCTGACACTGACGGCGGCGGTGCACAAATGCTGCGCAGCTAGCGCCATTCGACGGCCAACACCGCGGTTCCTGGTGTGTCCGCTGTGCCGTGCGTGTGATCATTGCTTGTACAGCCCTCTCGCAGTGTCCGGAGCAAGTATGGTGGGTCTGACACACCGGTGTCAATGTGTTCTTTTTTCCATTTCCAGGAGTGTATATGGTGTGTTAGCCCTCTACCCCTTCCGTGAAGAAAGTTCCATATTCATCTGAAGGGGGCACTTTTGAAGATATCAGAGCTAGGATGTTTCGCGCTCTAGAAATTTCTAGAACATTCCAGAACATTCGAGAGTATCTGAGAGCATTCCACAACATTCCACATTGTTCCGGAATGTTCCACAACGATTCGGGATGTTCTTGAATGTTCGGGAATAGTCTGGAACATTCAGGAAGATTCCAGAATGTCCGGGAACATCCTGGAACACCTCAGATCATTGTGGAACTTTCCAGAACACTCGCGAATGTTGTGAAATGTTCTCGAACATTGTGGGCCATTCTAAGCGTTTTTGGTATGTTCTGGAATTCGCTACTGGCGGGGCGACCTATTGATAGGGGTATGGAAAGCAAGACCCGTGGTGGATTCTAACGTCGGTTTCTTATCAGTGACGAAGGAACCGGAAAAGTAGTACAGTAACTGAATAAAAACCAACAATGAATTTCAAACAATGAAGGCTTTCACGACCGGATGGTACTGTTGTTGATAATTCTTCCGGGTTATATGGCCGTGGTCCATGGAATTCTTCTATTCCTAACGTTTCGTCCAATACTACGTTGGACATCTTCAGAGGTATGGTATGGCTGATCCTGCTGAGTCCTGAGTCGGCAGGATTCAGCAGGACCAGCCATACCTCTGAAGATGTCCAACGTAGTATTGGACGAAACGTTAGGAATAGAAGAATTCCATGGACCACGGCCATATAACCCGGAAGAATTATCAACAACAATGAATTTCAAACCTTTACGAAACTTTTTCTGTCTGACAGCCTCCATAAAATGATGAAAGCAAAAAAGTTCATCGCTTACTACATTTTCGCTGTTCATGTTGTAAGACTTCCCCATTATGTATGACGCTATAACTTATTAGTTCTTTACTACTAACTGCATACGTGAAATATTTTTAACAGCATATATCACAGAATGTGCCAGAAAAATTGCATAATTGTACTACGCTTAGTTCAGAAGACATGGTGTCATAAAAACTGGATGCATCAAAAGTTTAAATTTATTACTCCATTGTTAGTAACTCTATTCACATTTCACACACAGTAGGCGCTTATAGCGCTGGAGATAAATGCAAAATTATATCGTTGTATAGAGCATAGCTCAGGACATGCGACGCCATGAAGTAGAAACTCCAGGGCGAAATTCGCTAGACGTACAGGTAAAATATGTGTACAGATACACGTGAAACATATTGAATATGATGAAATGATACTTAAATCAAGACCCTAAGCTGTCGCCAGGCGTTGATATGCATCAACAGGGACAGTTGAAAATGTGTGCCCCGACCGGAACTCGGACGCGGGATCTCCTGCTTATATGGTAGACGCTCTATCCATCTAAGCCACCGAGGGCACAGAGGATAGTGTGACTGCAGGGATTTATCCCTTGTACTCTCCTCGTGTGACCCACATTCCCAGCTTAATGTCCACTCACTACATTCGTAGTGTCCCTGCCCACTGCACTCGTCACTCGCGGCAGACAATCTTACCGAGTACCGTAAGAGTTCTGGCAATGCGTGTGCATACAGCACAGAAGAAGGTCAATGTCTGGTTAGCCTTAACTATATAAATATGGTATCTGTTCTCCGAAACAACAGATACCATCTTCATATAGTTGCCCGAACTCTTACGGGACTCGGTAAGATTGTCTGCCGCGAGTAATGAGTGTAATGGGCAGGAGCACCATGAATGTAGTGTGTGGACGTTAAGTTGGGAATGTGGTTCACACGAGAAGAGTGCAAGAGATAAATCCCTGCAGTCGCACTATCCTCTGTGCCCTCGGTGGCTCTAATGGATAGAGCGTCCGCCATGTAAGCGGGAGATCCCGTGTTCGAGTTCCAGTCGGGGCACACATTTTCAACTGTCCCCGTTGATGTATATCAACGCCTGTCGACAGTTTAAGGTCTTGATTTAATTATCATTTCATTCTAAGAGAGCTGCATGGTCATTCATATATGTTGAATATACACTGCTGGCCACCGTAAATGCAACACCAAGAAAGACAAGAGGTAGCACAACAAAATTTATTTTGTAGATAACATGTTGACCAAGTATCAGATGATTACGTTTACAGACGTCTGTGGCATGTGGTTCCTGCCAGAATCAGTAGCCAGAGTAGCCGCCATTGTTGGAGATCACCGCTGCCACACGTCTCGGCATTGAATCAAAGAGACGTTGGATGTGTTCCTGGGGTACAGCAGCCCAAGCAGCTTCCACACGTTGCCAAAGATCATCTGGTGTGGCAGCTGGGGATGTAATCTGGGTCACTCGTTGAGCAACCATGGACCACATGTTTTCTATCGGCGAAAGATCCGGAGAGCGAGCCGGCCAGGGAAGCAATTCAATCTGGTTATTGACGAAGAACCTTTGGACAATGCGTGCCACTTGTGGTCGCGCATTATCCTATTGAAATATGGCTGTGGCCGAGCCCTGAAGGTAAGGAAGGACAACTGGCTCCAGCACCTCGGATATGTAGCGCCGGCTATTTAAAGTACCGGCAATGCGTACTAGAGGCGTGCGAGAGTAATATCCAATACCGCCCCATACCATAATACCCGGTGCAAGACCAGTGTGGCGGTGCATAATGCAGCTGTCCAGCATCGTCTCTCCACGGTGTCTCCACACTCGAATCCGACCATCGTGGTGCTGCAGACAGAAGCGTGCCTTGTCAGTAAAGACAACGTCATTCCATTCTGCCGTCCACATCCGTCTGTCATCACACCATTGGCGACGGAGACGTCTGTGGTTCTGCGTCAATGGTAGACGAAGCAATGGACGTCTTGCGGACTGACCACTCTGCTGTAAACGGCGTCGAATGGTACGCGCAGACACTGGATGATGCGTTACAGACGCAATGTGCTGTGCTATGGTTTGGGATGTCACTGAGCGATCCGTCACTGCCATGCGCACAATTTGCCTATCAGCACGTGCAGTGGTGCACCGAGGTGAATGCGATCGACCACGTCGGTCCGTCGTACCCTCCTGCATCCAACGGTCACATATCCGCATTACAGTTGTTTGGTTTCGTCCAACACGACTAGCGATTTCTCTGTATGATAATCCACAATCTCGGTAAGCCACTATCCTTCCTCTGTCGAACTCGGATACTTGATCAAAAGACGTTCGCTGTTGTCTACGAGGCATAACTGATCGTCTTGTGAAACAACCACAAGGTAAACACACGTGCCGAACGTACACTCGTCGAAATCGCCAAGCCTTAAATAGCGCTATGAGGTGGCGCCACAGGCGCGCGTGATGTGCGTCTGCGCTGAAATTCTAATCAGTTGCATATCTCATCGCTGCAAACCCATGGTGTAAATTTCACTTGATTCGGATGCTTCCTTCAGGGTGTTGCATGTACGGTGGCCAGCAGTGTATGTGAAATATATTTTATGTGCGTGTATGCGACCAAATAAACCGGTAAAAAGCTGATACTAAAATTCTGGAATGATTTCAATCAAATATGGTATACAGTTAGAATTATTCGGAAATAAATACTGTAGATTTAAGGACCACCAGCCTCCTATCGGGATGAGTCTGACAACGTGGAGAGAGGGGGGAGGGCGAGAAGATGGGCCGCGAGAGTATGGGGGAGACATGCACAAATAGGATAAGGAGGAGGAGACTGACATAGATAAGGGAGGGTGAAGTGGACAAAGAGTGGAGGATGGAGGAGGTGAACAGAAAGGGAGTGGTGGAGATGGACAGAGGGAGGGAAGAGTGGAAGTGATGGGCAGAGGTGGGTAGAGGGAGAAGGTAGGAAAGGTGGATAAAGAGAGAGGGGATGGTTAGAGAGAGGGGGAGGAAGAGGTGGATAGAGAGAGGAGGTGGATAGAGAGAGGAGGAATGGGGACATGGACTCCTGGGGCGAGAGGAGATGGACAGAGAGAGGGGGCGAGGGGAGATGCTACAGAGATAGGAGCTTGGAGCAAATGGATGAACTGAAGATTGAAATAATTAAATATTTGGGCAAAGCTGGGTTTCTCAGCTAGTCCTGTATTAAATTTGTCTTATCATAAGTTACTTTGTTTTCTTCAGTTTAAGAGATGTCATTCAGATGCACAAAGAGGCTACCCATTTCGGAATGATTTTTCCTGTTCTGCTCTTATGATGACCATTTCTTCCTAACTTCCATACTTCTTACTGAATATTCAGATTGTGAGAGGTAGTCAAATGGAAACCGAACGCCCACCATTACACGACCATGGAATGGTTCCATTCAAAGGTAATCACCACACGTGTTAAGACATTTATCTCATTGGAAGACGACACAATCGGTTCCAGTTTCGTGGAACGCAGATGATCGCTGACGGATCCACAACCGTACCCACTTCTGCATTTCCCCGTCCCACTGAAATCGACGCCCATGCATGTCTTTCTTCAGGTCGCCAAAGATGCGATGATCACATTGTGAAGTATCCGGGCTGATTGGAGGATATTGGAGTATTCCCAAACCAAATCACTGAAGCGTAGCCTTCATCCAATAGACAGTGAGGGGCGGGCGTTTGCGTGCAACAGGACGATTCTGTCCAACAGCATTCCTAGGCATTTTGACTTTATGGAACGTCGCAGTTTCTGGAAAGTGTCTTCATAGTGCTGTGCATTGATTGTGGTTCCACGTTCGAGGAGCTCGACGAATAGAGGAAGCATCCTGTTGCATGATAATGCACGCCTTCTCACTGCCAATTGGATGAAGGCTACGATTCAGCGATTTGAGAAATTATTCAGATAGTTAAGGGAGACGAAAATTTAATAGTCATCGGGGACAGGAATTCGATAGTAGGAAAAGGAAGAGAAGGAAAAATAGTAGGTGAATATGGAATGGAGGAAAGGAATGAAAGAGGAAGCCGCCTGGAAGAATTTTGCACAGAGCCTAATTTAGTCATAACTAACAATTGGTTTAAGAATCATGAAAGATACCTGGAGACACCGGAAGATGTAATGGTAAGGCAGAGATTTCGGAACCAGATTTTAAATTGTAAGACATTTCCAGGGGCAGATGTGAAATCTGACCACAATTTATTGGCTATGAACTGCAGATTAAAACTGAAGAAACTGCAAAAACGCGGGAATTTAAGGAGATGGGACCTGGATAACTTGAAAGAACAGAGGTTGTAGAGAGTTTCAGAGGAAGCATTAGAGAACGACTAACAAGAATAGGGGAGAGGAATATAGTAGAAGAAGAATGGGCAGCTTTGAGAGAAGGCGCCAGAGGATCAAGTAGGCAAAAAGACGAGGGTTAGCAGAAATCTTTGGGTAATAGATGAGATATTGAATTAAATGATGAAAACAGAAAATATAAAAATGCAACAAATGAGGCAGGCGAAAAGGAATATAGACGTCTAAAAAATGAGACCGACAGGAAGTGCAAAATGGCTAAGCAGGAATGGCTTGAGGACAAATGTAAGGATGTAGAAGCATATACACTCCTGGAAATTGAAATAAGAACACCGTGAATTCATTGTCCCAGGAAGGGGAAACTTTATTGACACATTCCTGGGGTCAGATACATCACATGATCACACTGACAGAACCACAGGCACATAGACACAGGCAACAGAGCATGCACAATGTCGGCACTAGTACAGTGTATATCCACCTTTTGCAGCAATGCAGGCTGCTATTCTCCCATGGAGACGATCGTAGAGATGCTGGATGTAGTCCTGTGGAACGGCTTGCCATGCCATTTCCACCTGGCGCCTCAGTTGGACCAGCGTTCGTGCTGAACGTGCAGACCGCGTGAGACGACGCTTCATCCAGTCCCAAACATGCTCAATGGGGGACAGATCCGGAGATCTTGCTGGCCAGGGTAGTTGACTTACACCTTCTAGAGCACGTTGGGTGGCACGGGATACATGCGGATGTGCATTGTCCTGTTGGAACAGCAAGTTCCCTTGCCGGTCTAGGAATGGTAGAACGATGGGTTCGATGACGGTTTGGATGTACCGTGCACTATTCAGTGTCCCCTCGACGATCACCAGTGGTGTACGGCCAGTGTAGGAGATCGCTCCCCACACCATGATGCCGGGTGTTGGCCCTGTGTGCCTCGGTCGTATGCAGTCCTGATTGTGGCGCTCACCTGCACGGCGCCAAACACGCATACGACCATCATTGGCACCAAGGCAGAAGCGACTCTCATCGCTGAAGACGACACGTCTCCAGTCGTCCCTCCATTCACGCCTGTCGCGACACCACTGGAGGCGGGCTGCACGATGTTGGGGCGTGAGCGGAAGACGGCCTAACGGTGTGCGGGACCGTAGCCCAGCTTCATGGAGACGGTTGCGAATGGTCCTCGCCGATACCCCAGGAGCAACAGTGTCCCTAATTTGCTGGGAAGTGGCGGTGCGGTCCCCTACGGCACTGCGTAGGATCCTACGGTCTTGGCGTGCATCCGTGCGTCGCTGCGGTCCGGTCCCAGGTCGACGGGCACGTGCACCTTCCGCCGACCACTGGCGACAACATCGATGTACTGTGGAGACCTCACGCCCCACGTGTCGAGCAATTCGGCGGTACGTCCACCCGGCCTCCCGCATGCCCACTATACGCCCTCGCTCAAAGTCCGTCAACTGCACATACGGTTCACGTCCACGCTGTCGCGGCATGCTACCAGTGTTAAAGACTGCGATGGAGCTCCGTATGCCACGGCAAACTGGCTGACACTGACGGCGGCGGTGCACAAATGCTGCGCAGCTAGCGCCATTCGACGGCCAACACCGCGGTTCCTGGTGTGTCCGCTGTGCCGTGCGTGTGATCATTGCTTGTACAGCCCTCTCGCAGTGTCCGGAGCAAGTATGGTGGGTCTGACACACTGGTGTCAATGTGTTCTTTTTTCCATTTCCAGGAGTGTATCACTAGTGGTAAAATAGATGCTGCACGGAGGAAAATTAAAGAGATTTTTATAGAAGAGAGAACCACCTGTATGAATATCAAGATCTCAGATGGAAAACCAGTCCTAAGCAAAGAAGGGAAAGCAGAAAGATAGAAGATCTATACAAGGGCGATGTGCTTGAGGGCAATATTAAGGAAATGGAAGAGGACGTAGATGAAGAGGAGAAGGGAGGTGTGATACTGCGTGAAGCACTGAAAGACTTAAATCGAAACAAGGCCCCAGGAGTAGACAACATGCCGTTGGAGCTACTGATAGTCTTATGACAGCCAGCCATGACAAAACTCTTCCAACTGGTGAGCAAGGTGTATGAGACAGACGAAATATCCATGGACTTCCGAAAGAATATAATAATTCCAATTCGAAAGAAAGCAGGTGCTGACAGGTGTGAAGATTAGCGAACTATCATTCAATAAGTCACGGCTACAAAATAGTAACACGAATCCTTTACAGAAGAATGGAAAAACTGCTAGAAGCTGACCTCGGGAAAGTTGAATTTGGATTCTGGAGAAATGTAGGCTCAAGCGAGGCAATAATGACACCACGACTTCTCATAAAAGGTAGGCTAAGGAAAAGCAAATCTACGTTTTTATCATTTGTAGACTTAGAGGTAACTTTTGACAATGTTGACTGGATTACTCTCTTTCAAATTCTAAAGCTGGCAGGGGTTAAATATAGGGGGCGGAAGGCTGTTTACAATTTGCACAGAAACATATGGCAGTTATAAGAGTCGAGGGGCACAAAAGGGAAGCAGTGATTGAGAAGGGAGTGAGATATGGTTGTAGCCTATCCCCGATGTTGTTCAATCTGTATACTGAGCAAACAGTAAAGGAAACAAAAGAAAAATCTGGAGTAGGAATTAAAATCCAGTGAGACGAAATAAAAACTTTGAGATTTGCCGACGACATTGTAATTCTGTCACAGACAGCAAAGGACTTGGAAGAGCAGTTGAATGGAATGGACAGTGTCTTGAAAGGAGGATATAAGAACATCAACAAAAGCAAAACGAGGATAATAGAATGTAGTTGAATTAAATAAAGTGATGCTGAGGGAATTAGATTAGGAAATGAGACACTTAAAGAAGAAGAGGAGTTTCGCTTTTCGGGAACAAAGTAGGGAGGATATAAAGTGTAGACTGGCAACGGCAAGAAAAGTGTTTCTGAAGAACAGAAATATATTAACATCGAATTCAGATTTAAGTGTCAGGAATTCCTTTCTGGAAGAAGGAATCGCTTGGGAGGAGGGCACATTATGAGGCATCAAGTAATCATCAATTTAGTACTGGAGAGAAGCGTGGGGGGGTAAAAATCGTAGAAGGAGACCCAGACATGAGTACAGTAAGCAGACTACGAAGGATGTAGGCTGCAGTAGTAATAATTACTATTAAAAACAGTCTTGATAACGATTTATTTAACAAGGTGACCGGTTTCCACCACTACTGTGGTCATCTTCAGACCTATAAGTTGTATACAAAGCTCTAATTAGAGAGCTACATACATTAAACAAAATACATAAAGTTATAAAGCTATAAAACGTTGAATTACCATTGAGTAGGAACCTCTTTCTGTTGAAGAATCACTACTGGAGAAACCAGTGCACGTCTTACTATATATAATGGAGGCTCCACCCACTTCTGACTGCATGATGTCATTATTAACCAATGAGTTATAAGTCGAATTACAATTTAAAATTTCTTAGTTAAAAGAACATTGTCAAGAATTAGAAATAAATACACCCTAAACTTAGCTTATTAAACAGCTATTGTCAATTAAGAAGCGTTAAAAATATTTAAATATGTAGGAAAATGAACTTCGGTTTGGCAGTACATGGGTTGCCCTCTCAAGGCCTGTCAGTGAACCATTTGGAACCACTGGTTGCTATGGTGACGTTAGACGCCGTTGCAAAGATGAAGCAGCATGCTTTTTTCACTGAAGTTATTGTAAAGTCGATAGTCGAACTAGTGGTTGCCATGATGAGGACAAACGCCAGTGCAAAGATGTGGCAGCAGGTTTCTTTCCAACGAAGTTGTTGCGAAGTAGAATGGCAAAGACTGTGGCGTCAGACGATGTATTATTGAGCAGCAACTTGTCTTTATTGAAACGAAAAGAGTAAGCTACAATAATCTGTAGCTGACATGTATACTACATGCTGTCCAAATACGATACGAAGTAGTTGTCCGTAAGTATGAAATATTATCTATGAAGTTGATATGTAGATTACATGTGCTGTTTTAAGGCATTGCTATTCCTCAAGTTATATGCCAGTAATATAAGCAAATAAAAATGAAAGAATTTGAAATAATAAAATTATGAGCCAGTGTCAAAAATAAAACGATGTAAATTAGCAATATGCAGTCTAAAAGCATAAAAGCAAAATTCTAAAACAGATAGTCAATCATAAAATAATGTTTGGTAAAAGACAATTACAATGTAAAGATAAAATATTTGCTAAAAGTCTTTATAATTAAAAGAATATATATAATTTTCTTTAACCTTTCAAGACAAAGGACAGAAGAGTAAACATTCTAAATCAGATCATCGAAAAGCTCAAAGAAATGTTTGTCTTTGAACTGAAGTTGTTCGTTTAAAACAGATAATGGATTACTTTTGTGAAGTGAAAAAATTTCAATTTCTTCTAAGGTATTTAGCAGTGGTCCTTTTGGCACAGTATGTAATATTTTCAAATGGCTAGAAACTTTATGTATTTTGTTTAATGTATGTAGCCCTCTAATTAGAGCTTTGTATACAACTTATAGGTCTGAAGATGACCACAGTAGTGGTTGAAACCGGTCACCTTGTTAAATAAATCGTGATCAAGACTGTTTTTAATAGTAATTATTTATAAGACATTGATCACTGCTGTGCCCATAATGTATTCAAAAGTAATGCAGTAGTAATGTGGAGATGAAGAGGCTTGCATAGGATATAGTAGTATGGAGAGCTGCATCAAACCAGTCTTTGAACTGGAGACCACAACGGCAACAACATTATTCTGTGGCTCTGCATGCCCCTGGATGTCTGATTTTCGCCATTTTCGAACAAATTTCTACTGAACATTTCGGTTTCACCCTTTTACTGAGTAATGAGAGTCTGTATTTACTTTACATACTGTTGCCAATTGCTGCTGTTTGTTTATCGTTCATCTTCTTTTGTGTTTTGGTGTCTTTGTGTTGTTTAGTATTCATTTGTTTTGTTATGTGTGAGTATGTGTGTTTGTTATTGTTGTAATGGGGACTGGTCTGCGAAAAAGGGGAGATTTCAGTGGGGGGAGTAATACCTTATTAGTGTCTGTCTTGGGAGATTACGTTATTATTTAGTATGGAAATTTTCATGTTCTCCATCTTGAAAGGGTACCCTGTTTGGGACTATATAAATGATTGAGAATGAAGCAAAATTTACTAGCGTTCTAACTACATTTATTTAACTGTGAACCATATTTTTTATGCTATATTATCATTTATTATTAATGTGTGCATGTATGTATGCATGTGTGTGCAATAAATCGTCTAATAACATGCAAACTAAGTACAAAGTAACATCATGTAATACAGTGTATCCTATGTGTGACAGAGAGCGGCATATCATATGTCATAGTATGTTTATGCTGTTAATTTCCAATGCAAATCGTTCAAAAGTACGAATATTTTAAAATACTTGGAAAGCAAGACCACATGAGTCGTGGTTAATTTTATATGAGAAAATACAATCGCACAAGTCGAATCTGATTTACGTCTGCTTATGAAAGTGTCGCGTTCCTGCCGACTCAAACGTGACGTCATTAAAGCTGTGCTACGGCCCTGAATTCACGAAGGCTGTGCGTCAGCTGTCAGCTGGCTGGACTAATCAGCCGCGTCTACCTTCGCTTTAGGCTCACCTATCGTTAATACGGGAAACGCACCATTTTGTCCTGCCTCAAGATCCCGTAGAGCTACTGAATTGCGGGGTTATCGATTTATATGTTTCACTTGCTGTTCCAAATAGTACCCAATATTTTCAATGGGATGAAGATCAGGTAATTAAGGAGCCCAGTCCAGGTGGGATAGCATGTCCGAATGTTCGTCAGACCAGGAACGTACGAGGGGAGTTCAGTAAGTAATGCAGCACATTATTTTCTCGGCTAGTCTGGGTAGAAAATATGCAAGAATCTATTGTCGGACATCGTTGAATATTTCTGCTTCAGACCCTCTAGTTCCACGAAGTTCCAGCAGGTGACAGCAATGTACGTAGCCTTTAAAATGGCGTCTGCAATGGAGGTGCGTTCCAAGCAGAGAGATATACTAGTTTCTTTTGGCGGAAAACCAAAACGTTGGAGAAAATCATAGGAGCTTGCTGAATCTGTACAGAGACCTGACAGTGAACAAAATCATGTTGAGTCGTTGAACGAGGCCTCTGTTATTATCAAAACAAGGTTGCATAGAACGTGTGGACTATCACATGCGAGGTAATCACTAGACCTCTGACCTTTAGGTTCTAAAAATCTTAAATTAGATACCTAAAACAGGTTCTATCACTTACAAAAATAGGTTATAAAAAACAGAAAATAGTTGACCAAAATATGACATTTTACTGTCTATAAATATAGATATATTGATAAAAATTCACATTATATTATTGTCCATAATTACAGTAAAAAGTAAATAACTAACACATTTTACGCAGAGTTTCCGTTGAGAAACTGCATCTCTTGTCTGTTAATAGCATCTTACATGCCGAGAATGAGCGTCAACAGATGTCACTAGAGCATATTTGAATGATGGTATTAGATGCAATAGGACTGCACACTCATGTTCTGTTAATTTACGTGATAAGATGTCAGCCACTGTGCAGAGGGTGGCCAGTCCTGGTTTTTTTTTTTTTTCTTTTTTTTTTTTTTTGGCACACTCTTTAGTTTCTTATTAACTTTCATGCCAATAGACCCTGGGAGCAACTTGATTTTTTTTCTAACACCTCTTCCATCAGTCGTAGTTGCGTGTACCATAGACTGGTTTCCCTGAACACTCTGGAGCTTTAATAATAAACTTTTGAACTGGCCATTTTCAACTTAATGGTGCGTTTGCTGCAACAATGGCTCGACACAGGTCAATATGAAATTCGTTTCCGTTTTCTGCATTTGGTTTAGTTACAAACATTTGTTTCAAGTTTCATTTATTTTTTTAATTTGCCTGGCGTTTAATCCGTGCGAAAAGCTGACTTAAATGCGACCTCTGTTCAGAAAGTACCTAAAAACAAAAAGAAATGACAAATAATTAGTTGAAGAATTTACGTATGAGATCTACTTAGCAAAATTAATCTGCATTATGGGTTTAGAAACAATATTTTTGCATTCGCATATGTCTGGTCCGAGTTACCTCTGGAAAAATAGTGGCATCACTGTTCTCTGAGTGGGCGTAGCAGATAGAAGGTTAACATTGTACTTACCTCTTTGTTGCACACATTGCAGAGGATAACTCTTGGGTCTGTAGAAAAACCAGGAAATTCTTGTAACCAGTGACGAATCAGAGATGATTGGGAGCTTCAAATGGTTCAAATGGCTCTGAGCACTATGGGACGTAACATCTATGGTCATCAGTCCCCTAGAACTTAGAACTACTTAAACCTAACTAACCTAAGGACATCACACAACACCCAGCCATCACGAGGCAGAGAAAATCCCTGACCCCGCCGGGAATCGAACCGGGGAACCCGGGCGTGGGAAGCGAGAACGCTACCGCACGACGACGACGTGGCGTATGCTGTCGTCGTTTGTTTGATTCACGATTGGCGTTCACGCACGCAAACAAACCAGTTATCATTCAATTACTGTTTTCTAAGTAGCCTGGAAAACCAGAAGAGTAGTTTTAGTCATACAAATTTGCCAGCCCGGTTGGCCGTGCGGTCTAACGCACGTCTTTCAGGGCGGGAAGGAGCGCCTGGTCCCCGGCACGAATCCGCCCGGCGGATTTGTGTCGAGGTCCGGTGAGCCGGCCAGTCTGTGGATGATTTTTAGGCGGTTTTCCATCTGCCTCGGCGAATGCGGGCTAGTTCCCCTTATTCCGCCTCAGTTACACTATGTCGGCGATTGCTGCGCAAACAAGTTCTCCACGTACGCGTACACCACCATTACTCTACCACGCAAAAACATAGGGGTTACACTCGTCTGGTGTGAGACGCTTCCTGGGGGGGGGGGTCCACCGGGGGCCGAACCGCACAATAACCCTGGGTTCGGTGTGGGGCGGCGCAGGAGTGAAGTGGACTGCGGTAGTCGTCGTGGGGTTGTAGACCACTGCGGCTGCGGCGGGGACGGAGCCTCTCCGTCGTTTCTAGGTCCCCGGTTAACATGCAATACAATACAATACATACAAATTTTATTTGACTGGATTTTTAAAAATTAGATACAGTCACGTTATAATGTGAAATTTGGTATTTTTAGGATTTTTTAAAGACGAGGTACAATCAGTTCCCAACATGAAATTAGGTATTTTGGGTTCTATAAAATTACAGTTTTCGATAAAATATTTGCGTAATTATTAGCTAGGAAGACCACGAGAGAATGTTAATCATAAAATTTTTTATTTAAATAGATTTTTAAAATTTAGGTATAATGAGGTACTTACCTGAAATTAGGCATTTTTAGGTCCTATAAAGCAAGCATTTTCGATCATAAATTAGCGCAATTCGTGTATGTACAACTTTTATTGCCTTTATTTAATGAGGACCAAAATAGGCTCAAATGGCTCTGAGCACTATGGGACTCAACTTCTGAGGTCATCAGTCCCCTAGAACTTAGAACTAGTTAAACCTAACTAACCTAAGGACATCACACACATCCATGCCCGAGGCAGGATTCGAACCTGCGACCGTAGCGGTCTCGTGGTTCCAGACTGCAGCGCCTAGAACCGCACGGCCACTTCGGCCGGCTGACCAAAATAGGTTTTTACCTAAAATCCGAGGTCTAGTGGCCACAATCAAACACTCGCTGCTCAACTGGACGTCTCTGTTGGTAGTGCTGACACACTCGTCCACCAGTTGGGGTAGTCTACTCAGAGGTACAGCCTGGATCTCACACCTCCCGACTTCCACCTGTTTGGCCCAATGGAGGATGCACTCTGCGGGAAACAGCACATGGATGTTGGGGAGATTACTGATGTAACAACACGTTGGCCTCGAAATCGACCAGTAGAATGGGTCCATGCAGGCACAGCTGTATTCCCAATAAAGTGACGTAAGGCCGCCGCATTGAATGGAGACAGTGTTGAAAAGTTGAGTTTTGTACCCAAAAGTGTGGGGAATAATATGGTGTATTGGAATCGTGAATGAAACTAATCACCTTTCAGAAACAAAATGTGTTGTATTACTTACTGAACGCCTGTCGCATGTGTGCAGGCGTGTGAAAATGCCTGTTATCATGTTTGGAAACTGGAATGTCCACAGAACACTCACCGTTGAGATTTAGAAGACCGGCCAACACTTGGCCACCGAGAACGTTCGCGCTAAGCTGAATCAGCTGGCTGAAGTCACGGTGCGAAATACACCCCACGCCTCTGGCGTGGACTAAAGCCTCTTGTCACTGCCTCTGTGAACTATAGCTTTCTAGAAGTAACCGACACCGAATGTTCACTGCCTGCGGTTTTCCTCGTACTATTCGGCAGTCGGTTGACAAGAACGTGACAGCTGCAGTCCCTGTCTGACTTGAAGCCGATTCTCATCGACCAGGCGTGAAACTTTTTTTTCTGGTCCCTCATGGTTAGAATGACTTTTTAGCGTTCTTTTGTCGTGTTACATAGATACGAGTGGTACATCATTGTTTACAGATACGTTGGACAAATCGGACAACTCCACTCACGATATGAACATGTGCACATCTTACCTCGGTGGCTACTTCTTTTTCATTTTTTTTGCCACGTCTATTCGCCACCCCATTTTACTGAGTTGGTTCCAAACAGCCGATTCACACACACACACACACACACTCACACTCCACTTCATTGCTATGTCTATCAGCTGCGAAAGGTAACGTGACCGCCTTGTACGAGGGACTTCAAAAAATATGCTACACATGCCATCGCACGCGAAGACCAGTGCGCAACAAGAGTGGCGTACTGTCAGAAGAGAATGCATGTTCTTCATGCACACACACGCACAACAGGTACGATTAACAGTCGCATTACAGTGCGGGAGCGAAATGGCGCGACAATTACGAGCGCACTACAAGAAATACGCTGAACAGTGGGGAGAGATCGCACTACACTGCCTCTCTGAATTATCGCACGAACGACTAAATAACTGATATCGAAATAAGTGACTGTGGGATAGAAAGGAAACTGAAATGGCTCATCAGAGGGAAGGCCATTGGACCTCACGGGATCCCAATGCGACTCTACATAGAGCATGTGAAAGAAGTCCCTGTTGTAGCAGCAATGTACGAGGGCGGTTCAGAAAGTAACCTCCGATTGGTCACAGTGCGGGTTGTGGGGGGAGTAGCGACGCCATCTGTGCGTTCACGCACTCAACAGGTCAGTCGGCATCAAGCCGTGGTCGAGTGAACGTCGTACCTGCGCTAGTTTAGTTTTTGTGGCAGTTTGAAATGTGTGCTACAATAGAAAACCCCGCCGAATGTGAAGTGCGTGCTGTCATAAGGTTTTTTACAGCCAAAGGATATTCTGCAGCAGCTATTCATCGTGAGCTTTGTGCCGTGTACGGACCAAGAGTTATGAGTGAAGGAGTTGTCCGTGAATGGGTACGTTTATTTAAAAGTGGACGAGAAAACGTTCATGATGAAGAGAGGAGTGGTAGACCATCATTGGTGACTGACGAACTCGTTCAGACAGTTGATGCAAAAGTTCGTGAAAATCGACGTTTCTCAATGTCGGAGTTGTCTACTAGTTTTCCACAGATTTCTAAGACTCTCTTGTACGAGATAGTGACAGCAAGATTGGGTTACCGTAAGTTCTGTGCACGATGGGTGCCCAAAATTCTTACCGACCACCACAAAACTCAAAGAATGGCCTCTGCATTAGACTTTCTGTCACGTTATGAGGACGAAGGAGAACCATTGTTAAACAGAATCGTGACCGGTGACGAAACCTGGATTAAGTACGTGAACCCTGAGACAAAAGAACAATCAAAGATGTGGGCACATTCAAATTCGCCTACCAAACCAAGAAAAGCCTCGCAAGATTTTTCTGCCAGAAAACTGATGGCAACGGTGTTTTGGGATGCCAAAGGGGTGTTGTTGGTTGAATTCATGGAACGTGGTACGACCATTAATCAAGACGTGTACTGTGAAACAATAAAAAAGTTACGACGGGCTATACAGAACAAACGCCATGGTATGCTGACTTCCGGTATCGTTTTTTTTTGCACGATAACGCCCGTCCTCACTCTGCTCGCAGAACAACGGCCCTTCTTGAGTCCTTACAGCCCAGACCTGGCGCCAAGTGATTATCACCTCTTCATGCATTTGAAGAAATGGCTCGGGTCACAGCGGTTTGATGACGACGAAGAGCTCAAAGATGCGGTCACAGGCTGGCTCCAGGCACAAGCGGGTGATTTTTATGCAGAAGGAATTTCAAAGCTTGTGAAGAGATACGATAAGTGCCTCAATCGCTATGGAGACTATGTAGAAAAATAGTGCAAAGATGTAATTGTAAGATGTATATATTAAAATATTTTTATTTAACTTGGTGTATTTTTTTAAATCAACCGGAGGTTACTTTCTGAACGGCCCTCGTACCATAGGACTTTGGAGGAGCAAAAGTGTTCCTGTTGATTGGAAAGAGGCACAGCTCATTCCCGTTTTCAAGAAGAATCGCCGAACAGAAGCACGAAGCTATTGGCCTTTATCACTCACGTCGGCCAATTTGTAGAATTTTGGAACATATTTTATGGGCCGAAAATCTCCTCCGTAGGAACAAACGTGGGTTCCGAAAACAACGATCGTGTGAAACCCAGCTCATTCTGGTGATCCATGAGACCCAGAAGGTAGTAGACAAAGGCGCCCATGCAGATACCGTGTTCCTTGACTTCTGGAAGACATTCGGTACACTTCCGCACGACTGCCTGATGAACAAAATACGAGTATTCGGAATATCAGGCCAACTATGTGACTGGATTGAAGAATCTCTAGCGAACAGAGAGATCTTGTCATTCTCAACGCAGAGAAGTCTTCAGTGACTGCGGGCGTGCCCCAGGGGAGTTTTATAGGACCATTAGTTTTCACAATATGTATAAATCACCTAGTAGATAACGTCGGAGGTTCCATGAGAATTTTTGCGGATGATGCCGTTGTATACAGAGAAGTCGCTAGGCTAGAAAATTTTAGCGAAATATAGAAGACCTGCAGAGAGTCGATGCTTGGTGCAGGAAGTGGCAGTTGAAGCTCAGCATAAACAAATGTAACATATTGCGCATACATAAGTAGAAAGAATTGTTGGAAGCACTTACTTCCAGAGAATATCAGCAGTGTGAGTACGGAGGGATTTGACATGGAACGACCACATAAAATTAGCCACTAGTAAGACCGATTCATTGATAGAATTCTCAGGAAATGTAGTCCATCAACAAAGCAATCGTCCGACCAATACTTAATACTGCTTGTCAGTATGAGATTCATATCAGGTGGGACTGACAGAGGAAACAGAGAAGATCCAAAGAAGCGGCGCGCTTCGTTACAGGTTCCTTTAGCACGCGCGAAAGCGTCACACAGATCTCAACCAACTTCAGTGGCAGACTCTTTATTGTTTAAAGTTCGGAAAGTGTACGTTTGTAGAAGAATCAACAAATATATTGCTTCCTCCTACGTATATCCCACGAAAAGGCCATGAAGATAAATTAGAGAGATGCGAGCCCACACGGAGGTTTACCGGCCATCGTTCTACTCGCAAACTATTCGCGACTGGAACAGGAATGGGGGGGGGGGGGGGAGGGGGAGTGACAGTGGTATACAAAGCACCCTTGACACACACTGTGAGGTGGCTTGCGGAGTATAGGTGTAGAGTTAGGATCTTGCTGGCAAAATATCTAAATTATCCGTAGATTCATCGTGAATCTATGGCTCTCTATGGACCAAATGAAACGTCGCGTCCAGCAGTATTTAAATGGTACCACCAGTCTGACCAAGGCTGTACAAGCGCTAGTGACGCGACATAGAAAGAAAGATCCTTTATCATTTAGCTACAATATAGCAGGTCAGCAACTGGAAGCAGTTAATTCCATAAATTATCTGGGAGTACGCATTAGGAGTGATTTGAAATGGAATGACCATATAAAATTAATGGTTGGTTGGTTGTTTTGGGGGAAGAGACCAAACAGCGAGGTCATCGGTCCCATCGGATTAGGGAAGGATGGGGAAGGAATTCGGCCGTGCCCTTTCAGAGGAACCATCCCGACATTTGCCTGGAGTGATTTAGGGAAATCACGGAAAACCTAAATCAGGATGGCCGGACGCGGGATTGAACCGTCGTCCTCCCGAATGCGAGTCCAGTGTGCTACCACTGCGCCACCTCGCTCGGTTTAAAATTAATGGTCCGTAAAGCAGATGCCAGACTGAGATTCACTGGAAGAATCCTAAGGAAATGCAGTCCGAAAACAAAGGAAGTAGGTTACAGTACACTTGTTCGCCCACTGGTTGAATACTGCTCACCGGTGTGGGATGCCTACCAGATAGGGTTGATAGAAGAGATAGAGAAGATCCAACGGAGAGCAGCGCGCTTCGTTAAAGGATCATTTAGTAATCGCGAAAGCGTTACGGAGATGACAGATAAACTCCAGTGGAAGACTCTGCTAGAGAGACGCTCAGAAGCTCGGTACGGCCTTTTGTTGAAGTTTAGAGAACATACGTTCACCGAGGATTCAAGCAGTATATTGCGCCCTCCTACGTATATCTCGCAAAGAGACCATGAGGATAAAATCAGAGAGATTAGAGCCCACACAGAGGCATACCGACAATCTTTCTTTCCACGAACAATACGAGAATGGAATAGGAGGGAGAACCGATAGAGGTACTCAAGGTACCCTCCGTCACACACCGTCAGGTGGCTTGCGGAGTATGGATGTAGATGTAGATGTAGACGCTGATTGACTGTGACGGTCATCGACGTCGACAGCAGGCGACAGTGTTGAAGCAATTGAGGGACTGACTTGCGACATCCGCAGATTTTCCGACGGTGAGGGAGTTCACAAAGCACTTTTCGAATGGCACTGTGACCAAGGAGCGGATTTCTATCGTCGAGGAACTGAAAAAGTGGTAAATCGATCTGACAATTGTTTACACAGAAAAAATGGTTCAAAAGGCTCTGAGCACTATGGGACTTAACTTCTGAGGTCATCAGTCCCCTAGAAGTTAGAACTACCTAAACCTAACTAACCTATAACCTAAGGACATCACACACATCCATGCCCACGGCAGGATTCGAATCTACGACCGTAGCGGTGGCGCAGTTCCAAACTGTAGCGCCTAGAACCGCTCGGCCACTACAGCCGGCTGTTTACACAGACTTGGTAACTATATTGAAAAATAGTGTCATATACAGAGTGATTTTTTTTCACGGTGTACAAACTCTAGCGATTGATCGATGAGAGGATGTGGAACAAATAAGGTCTAATGAACTTGTGTCCGGAATTGCATGGTTTCCATGCTAGAGACCATTTATTCAGTCATGCATTGTTACAGAGACTGCGGTCTAATGCGCAGTACGCATGGATTCCTCCTAGAGGGTGGTACTCTTCCTCAAACGTCATGCCCTAGCGCCCTCTCTTGCCGTGGTCATTGGTAATGTTGTGTCCGATTCACTTCTCTTGGTAACTCACCGTGTAGTGGATACGATACAGCGTTGTACACAGTGGTTCTGTATTCGAATCGAGACCTTGCCGATATAATGTTTACTTACGGAACGGCAAATAGCAATGGGCGGTGGGCAGCAAGGTTGTCACGAGACCTATCCCCGTCGACAATAACCACAGCAGTCAATGTTTACAACAGTGATTCGACCTTTGTCTGAGACAGGGTCGTTTCAGGAAGGACGAACCCAAAATGTTCGGACATGAGACTCGGAGGAAAATGTAGTTAACAGCGTGGAAGGCGATCACCGTTTCAATACAGGGTAAGCCAGACGGCCGGGTGGAACATTTTCCATGACAATTGTAACTACCCTTATCACTTACAGCGGGTTCAGGACTTACTAGCGACAGATTTTCCACATCGGGAGAAGTTTTGTGACTGGTTTCTCCACCAGACAACCACGATTCCTGGATTTGTGTCACCCATCCTATTCACAGATGAGGCCACCTTTACGCGGAGTGGTGTTTCAGTTTTCATAACAGTCATCTGAGGGGATAGTATGCAGAACCCCCATCGTATGGTGACAGCGAATCATCAGCATCGGTGCAGCCGGAATGTTTGGGCCAGGATAATTGGTGACCGTATTTTGAGACCAGTTTTCCTTCAAACGCCACCTAACTGGCCGGAACTATTGGCGTTTCTTGCGGGTGACTTTGCCCACTGGAAGAAGTACCATTGATGAGTCGAAGGGTTGTGTGACTGCTACGTGATGGTGCTCCAGCCCATTTCGCCGTTAACGTCCGGGCGCATCTCAGTCATGTCTTCCCTGGTCGATGGATCGGACGAAGGGGTCCAGTTGCATGGCCTGCTCGTTCACCACATCTCAACCCGTGCGATTTCTGGTTATGGAGCCTTGTCAAAAGCATCGTGTATACAGAGCCCATTGCAGACGTGGAGACAGTAGAGCAGCGTATTCATGCTACCTTTGACACGGTTCGGATGCAGGCTGGCCGATGTAAACGTGTGAGACAGAACATGCTGCTGCGCGTAGACGCATGCGTTGAGGCACATGGAAACCATTTTCAAACACATACTGTAACTGTGTCTGCATGGTACAGCGCGTATTAGACCGCCGACCATGTAACAAAGTATGACTGAATAAATGGCCTCCAACATGGAAACCATGCATTCCCGGACATAAGTTCATTAGACCTTTTTTGTTCCGTATCCTCTCACCGACCAACCCATACAGTTTGTACACGGTGAAAAAAATAACCCTGTATATGTCATTTTGAAGTGTAGTGCAGTGTTCAGTCAGAAGTTGCTTGGCGTGCAATAGTAATTCAACTCGAACAAGTTGTACGGCATCTAGTGCGCTCCAAAGAGATCAGTGTGCTCGTTTAAAACTGTGACAAGTCCCGTGAGCTTACAACACATACTTAGTTTTGTAGCACGTAGTCGTAATATGGTGCATGTCCAAGCCGGGACAGCAAAACTAAACTGCAGTCCTAACCAACGTTTGTCATTAACAGCTACGGTGCTAATGTTGCACGTAGCCATTACCTGTTAACTGGCTAAAATATGTGGTTTTTGGTAACATTTTCGGAGAACAGCGATTCATAAGCTTCACGGTCAGCAGAGAATAAAGATACTCTTTAAATGGTCTCATAAAATATTGCGCATTGCGTATTGAATATTACGTGATGGATATTTTTAACAGTTAATATTACAATATGCTTATTTTCATCAGAATTAAATTAATACTTCATTTGCCCACAATAGTGGTAGTTCCATTCATCAGTGCTATAATAATAATAATAATAGTTTATTCAATGAATGATTCAGTGCTTATGTATAAAAACAGTTTACAGTTCTTGATACATAGGACAATAATACATTCTTCTGAATAAATCATTGATTAACAAAATGATTAAATTAGAAATAAAATGGTTTGCTTCACACTGTTTACATATTTTTTGGAAGCACTTCTTATTCTGCATATAAGTATGGTATTCTTCTAACGTGTAAAATGGATTTTGTAACAGGAATTTCTTTGGCTGAAGTTTGAGCTTCGTTGTGTACCGGGTCATAATGTTACTGAGCAGTGCATTGGCTAACTTTAAACCTGTGTGTCGTGACCTTTTTCATAGAGTGCTGTTCTGTAGCTGCTGTTGTAAAAATTATTTTTATTTCAGGTGTTGTACTGATACTAATCGGAACAAATGTTGGTCTTCAGTCTTTAAACTAGTAATATGGCTTTTAGAATGTACATGTTAACTAAGGTTAGTACACCAGTTTTTGGAAACTGCTTTTGAACAGTTTCAGCGACTGACTATTCTGGTCATCGTCAGCTTCAGCTGATGGTGTTATTCTGAAGATCGTCTAAGACTAGGCCGAAACCGGTCACTTCCAATAAAATAACCATTGCGATCTAGACTGTTTTTCACTAATTTTATAAAATGTATGGGTTTTTTGGAAGCTAGATCTCGTGCGTACAAATACATAGTTGGAATTTCATATTATGTTTAGGTTTATTGGACTTTCTACTTTAACTATAAGTATTTTCCATCACTATTGTTATATCTGAATGTTCAGATGAAACGTCAATTTAATAGTAATCATCGAAAAAATAAACTGAAAGGGAGTTGCAGTATTCAAATGTATAGCCCCGGTAAGGAAGCAAGTGTTTTTTCTGATTAAATTTCCTTTACTGTCCATTTAAATATAAAGAAAGCAACAAAACACAAGAACAAAGCAAAATTTAGTGTTCATAGTGGAGTAGACTGTGATACGAATTGAAACCTGGAGTGATATACAGTCCAACATTACGCTCACTGGAATCATATGTTCGGACTGATTCCCTGATTTATCCGCAGGAAAATGCTTCATAACAACACAATCTGCGAAAATAATATGATAAACCTGTAACCTGAATCGTCATCATCATCTGCAAACTCGTGAAGGACTTCGTTAATCATTTGCTCCAGACGTTTCTCCTCTTCACTGCACATTTTGAACACAACATCAACACAAAGGCACACTAAACGCACGAGAGTGAATTTGACCGTCAGCGAACACCTACGAAGCAAGAGACGATAACGAAGGTTTCAAAACAATGAATTTTTCCAGTGATATCCCTAGTACCATCTAGCAAAAACTGCGAAGCCTGCATACCTGACAGACGTTAGCGGGAGCCGTAAATTTATGTTTGACACCGCGGAAAATCTTCATAACTGGCAACACGTAATATTACGTCCGCCGCACATACCCATTTCTCGGAAGCGCCTTGATATTGCGTCAGCCGCTCGCTGAGTGTTAAACTTCCTGATAAACTGAGACTGTATGTTCGGCTGAAAGTCGAACGTGGAACCTTCCCTTTCACGGGCAACGCTCTTATTGGCTGAGATATGCAAGCGCGTCTCGTAAAAAACTGCCCACGGCGTTTATTCCGCCAATACTTCTCACGTAGTTTCTAAGCTCCACATAAATTTTTCTGCGTGTCACGATGTGCTGTGCTACACTACATCTGTATCTGTACTAGATAAACGAATGATATGAACGCCCTTTGAAAATGAGATCGCATCGTGCCATATATGAGCTATTTGTTACGATAGGTTTTGACAGTTACTGAAGATGTTGAATTTTCTTGCATTTCCGATGTGTGGCGTCCGTTGAGAAGTGCGATTGTAGCCACTTTACGCAGAGTGTAGATGAGAGAAACAGTGCATGTTGTCGTCGTGTGGAAACCAACATACTGCTCAACTGGCGGGTTGATACCGGTTGCAGGTGGCTGACGGAATAAGCGTGAATTTCTCTTTATTGAAATGTTTTCAATCACGATTTCTTGATGACAATTCTGAAGCCTTCTGCAGCGTTTGGTTGCATGGAGAAAATTGTGAAAGGAAGTCATATTTCGTTCCACACGTAAGGTCGTTTTAGAAATATCAAAATTTTGCTGACACTTTTTCCTGCGATGAAGTCGTTTTGGACCCGCAGCTCGTGGTCGTGCGGTAGCGTTCTCGCTTCCCACCCCCGGGTTCCCGGGTTCGATTCCCGGCGGGGTCAGGGATTTTCTCTGCCTCGTGATGGCTGGGTGTTGTGTGATGTTCTTAGGTTAGTTAGGTCTAAGTAGTTCTAAGTTCTAGGGGACTGATGACCATAGATGTTAAGTCCCATAGTGCTCAGAGCCATTTGAACCATTTTTTTTGAAGTCGTTTTGGGGAACAGCTACGAAATGATATCGTTACTAAGCAGATGATAATGGTCTTCTATGTAAAATATTCATTTTCGTGTAAATATTACAGATTTTAAAATAAAAGTCATAATTACAAGTATCAGAAAAAATACGTTCAGTAGTGTATTAAATATTAACTGCGCGGTCTTTCTTTTTTCCTGTTCTTTACAAGAAGTTTGTAACTTCGTTTCACGTAATAATTTATACCTTTATACGTTTTTTAGTTGATGACGACTCAAAAAAAGTTTTTGACTCTTGCCTTCAAAAAGAATTATCCTAATGCAATAAACATCACTCACCTGAATATTTTGGAAGTTGGGTCCTTGGTTTCGAAAGAAATCCAAGGACAGATGCCGCGTAATGCAATTATCCTCCGCTTTCTGCATCCAGAATAAATCAAGAAATACGCAAGCGGTGTCACCTGCATCGGGTAATGAAATTTAATATGCATTAATCAGTAATTTTATCGATATAACTGCGAAGAAAACTGTTACAGACAAGTTTAAGGTCTAATCGCTTAAACGTACAGTTTCATTACCGTACATCTGAAAGCCGATTTAACAGTATATTGGATAAGTTCGTATAAAAATCAATGAGAAGCACTACGATAAGCTTTATTGAATAAGAGCTGTTGGTATCAGAGCATTAATAGTGAGGATACTGTGAGAAGAACTTCAGCATCAGAATATGATGTACGGACTTTTATATGGTATAAAAAAGTTTTTATTGAATTCTAAGTAGAATCAGTTTACGAAGATGGGATTTATGTTCGTCCACAGATCCAAAGTCGTGCAAGAAGACTGTCAGACCATAGAACGTTAATATCATCTTACTCACAGTTTACTTAGTAAGATGTTATCTAAACTTTCTGCTTCTTGTCTTACTATTGTTGTAGTATTTGAACTTAGATTGCTGATAGCCACAAAACGTAAATCCCCATTTTGTGTAAAAGCTACATTTTGTATTTAAAAGTGGGTGCTATAATCATCGTTTTACTCTTGTGTTTGAGAAATCATCTTAAAACGAAATGGTTCCTACGAAACGGTCTTTCCGCCTACGTAGCTGAGTGGTCGGCGTAGATGGCAGTCATACAAAGGACTCGGCTTCGATTCCCGGCACTGCCAAGCACTTTCCTGTGGTGGGAGGGCTGGAGGGGGAGGGGAGATTATTGTTTAACGCCCCCCTTGCCCTTTGAAAGGAAACATGCCGGAATTTGCCTGAAACGATTTAGGGAAATCACGGAAAACCTAAATCGGGATAGCCGGAGACGGGTTTGAACCGGCGTCCTCCCGAATGCGAGTCCAGTGTGCTAACCACTGCGCCACCTCGCTCGGCGGGAGGGCTGGTACGAGGTGCACGCAGCCTCGTGTTGCCAACTGAAGAGCTACTTAAAAGAGTGGTAGCTGCTCCACGGTCTGGAAAGTGTGTAAAACGGCCGCAGAGCGATGTGCTGGCCGGCCTCACTAGCCGAGCGGTTCTAGGCGCCTAAGTCTGGAACCGCGCGACAGCTACGGTCGCAGGTTCGAATCCTGCCTCGGGCATGGATGTGTGTGATGTCCTTACGTTAGTTAGGTTTAAGTAGTTCTAAGTTCTAGGGGACTGATGATCTCAGATGTTAAGTCTCATAGTGCTCAGAGCCATTTGAACCATTTTTTGAACGGTGTGCTGACCACATGTCCCTCCACACCACATCTGCTGCCGCAAGGAAGAGGATGACACGGCGGCCGGTAGACACCCCTTGAACCTTCACGGCTTCGTAGGGGCTAGTAAACTGATTGTTTTCCAGTCTCATGTGAATGGTGAACCAGATGTTGTTACACAGTGTAACAAAAAGTGAAATTCGCTGAAGGAAAGATGCTTCTGGAGCCTGTGAAAATGTACACAGAAAGAACTGCAAATACGACGTTTCAAAATAATTTTGTTAAACTTGTACCGGACTGTATGTTAAAACGAGAGGGATCGCGTAAATTATTGGTAATGTCGCAGAAATTACTTCAAATGTAGTGCTACAAATGTAATAGTATTTCTGTTGGTTGGTTGATTTGGGGGAGGGGACCAAACAGAGAGGTCATCGGTCCCATCGGAGTAGGGAAGAATGGGGAAGGAAATCGACCGTGCCCTTTCAAAGGAACCATCCCGGCATTTGCCTGAAGCCGTTTAGTGAAATTACGGAAAATCAAAATCTGGATTGTCGGACGCGGGAAATAGCAATTCAGTATGTCGCTCAGTTGCTGAAATCGTTGTTAAATTTCAGCTATAATTAAGAGAAGCTCTATCATCCCACCCCTTCGCATATCGCGTAATGTCAGGACCTCGGCGTTATTTCACCGATCACGTGGCTCTGATATGGGTTGCAAACCTCGGGAAATTATAGACAGGGCCATGCGCATTCTACAGGTGAGTCAGGAGGAAAAATATCATGTCCAGAGAGCAGTCTAGACCATTAATGACATTGGAAACTGGAGGAGGTCCGTACACTCAGCTAACCTGGAGATGGCTAAGAAGAAATGCAGATGACAAACGGGTATTCGATGGACAAATATATTATACTAGAACTGACATCAGATTACATTTTTACGCAATTTGGGTGCATAGATCCTGAAAAATAAGTACCCAGAACAACCACCTCTGGCCGTAATAACGGCCTTGAACAGAGCTCGGATGGCGTGTACAGGTACAGCTGCCCATGCAGCTTCAACACGATACCACAGTTCATCAAGAGTAGTGACTGGTGTATTGTGACGAGCCAGTTGCTCGGCCACCATTGACCAGACGTTTTCAGTTGGTGAGAGATCACGCCAGTATGGCGATGACGAATACACGCTTCCGATGTGCGTTCACCGCGATGTTGCCAAACACGGATGCGACCATCATGATGCCGTAAACAGAACCCGGATTCATCCGAAAAAATGACGTTTTGCCATTCGCGCACCCAGGTTCGTCGTTGAGTACACCATCGCAGGCGCTCCTGTCTGTGATGCAGCGTCAAGGATAACCACAGCCGTGATCTCCGAGCTGATAGTCCATGCTGCTGCAAACGTCGTCGAACTGTTCGTGCAGATGGTTGTTGTCTTGCTAACGTCCCCATCTGTTGACTCAGGGATCGAGACGTGGCTGCACGATCCGTTACAGCCATGCGGATAAGATGCCTGTCATCTGGACTGCTAGTGGTACGAGGCCGTTTGGATCCAGCACGGCGCTCCGTATCACCCTCCTGAACCAACCGATTACATATTCTGCTAACAGTCATTGGATCTCGACCAACGCGAGCAACAATGTCGCGATACGATAAACCGCAATCGCGGTAGGCTACAATCCACCTTTATCAAAGTCGCATTTCTCCTCCTTACACGAGGCATCACAACAACGTTTCACCAGGCAACGCCGGTCAACTGCTGTTTGTGTATGAGAAATCTGTTGGAAACTTTCCTCATGTCAGCACGTTGTAGGTGTTGCCACTGGCGCCAACCTTGTGTGAATGCTATGAAAAGCTAATCATTTGCATATCACAGCATCTTCTTGCTGTCGGTTAAATTTCGCGTATGTAGCACGTCATCTTCGTGGTGTAGCAATTTTAATGACCAGTAGCGTAGAAGTCTGAAAGAGTTATGGGACTCGGTCGGGAAATAATCGAACAAAGGCAAGACTTGAATAACTACTGTCTTTAATTGCTCGTCTGGGCAAGGACTGGATACTGACTTGAATGAAAGTGCGCTATTCCTGATTGCAAAATCACATTGAGGGAGGTGCGCGGCTAAGTATGAACGCGAGGTTGGGTTGGCAGTCACTAAAACAAAGGCGGATTTCTTTGCGGCGAGATCTATTTGCGAAATTTTAATCGCCAACTTTCGCTTCCGAATGCGTAAATATTTTGTTGACACCCACCTACGTAGGGAGAAATGATCATCATAATAAAATATGAGAAGTCAGAGCTCGAACGGAAAGATTTAGGTGTTCCTTTTTCCCACGCGCCATTCGAGAGTGGAATGGTAGAGAAGTAGTATGTAAATGGTTCGATGAACCCTCTGCCAGGCACTTAAGTGTGAATTGCAGAGTAACCATGTAGATATAGAGGAGAGCCAGAGCGAATACTACAAGCCCAGACCCCTAGCCTGACCTACACAAACGTCCCTCTCGGACCGCCGCCTCTACTGCACCGCCTGCGGGCTGCGTCACCTCTGCCTTTGTACTGTGCGGGTGGCCACGCCGTCCCTTCCACGATGACGCTTCCGGACACCGCCCTGCGGGACCTCTTGTATGACCATATATGGTCACTGCCGACGCACTGCTGCACCTCACGACTCGACACGTGAGCTCACGTGATACCTCGTGAGTCTTCATCATAACATTTCCAGCCAACGCCCAAATGACGCCCTTCCTGTGATGTCTCCTTTGCACTCTGAGTGCTTTGTAGAAAACTTATTCGTTCTGGCTGCTGTTCTGTTGCGTTTCAGGCATTGGATTTTTTAAATATTCGGCAGAGGTATATGCTTTGAGGTGTCATAGTGTGGTGTGCGTACTGTAAGACCTTCGGTACACACACCATCAGATTATTCGACTTGTCGCTCTAACGAAGTAGGCGAGTGTCAGAAATATGTCTCGTGGTCTTATCGTGGCGTGTTTATCTTCTGCCGTTATGCCAGACCATAGAAATGCCACATGCACGCTTAGAGTAGCAGATTGACGGTGACCAACTTTAAACAGAACTTGATTAACTTTCACACACATTTATTAAAATTATAACAAGCATAAAAATTACTTAACTTGGTTCTGGATGCTATTTACAATTGACAATCTGAAGTTCCTTTGGTCTTGGTACGTTAATCTTATTCTCACATATATCTCTGATAAATGACAAAAGTGTCTATACATTTATCTTCATGGCTATGTACAGGAATATGGTAATCTTATTAGGTGCAGACTGAAACTTGACTATAGACTGGTACGGACAGATGTAGAACTCGGAGAGACTGGTACAGACTAATGCAGACAAATGCAGACTGGTGCAGACAAATGCAGACTGACTAATCGGAGGTCTGTACACTCGTTATAATACCTCACACGTTCATGTATCACTGCACGAGTGTGATCCGCGAGGAGAAAAGGTTCTACGTTAGCAGCAATCTCATTGGCTGTGTTACATATCAATACGCGGATCGGCGGAAGCAGATTTTGGTCCGTCTCTATGGCAGCGCCATCTCGTAGTGCGGAGACGGACGAGCGCTGCGCCTGCGCTGTTGTGCTTAGCGGCGCGCGCTCTAGTGGGAAAGTTGTGTACGCGCTAACTACGCGGAACTATGTACACAACACATAGTATTATTGATTGTGAACAAAACACTTCATACCGACATACGATCTATTCCGATTGGGGCCGGCCGGTGTGGCCGCGAGGTTCTGGGCGCTTCAGTCTGGAACTGCGTGACCGCTACGGTCGCAGGTTCGAATCCTGCCTCGGGCATCGATGTGTGTGATGTCCTTAGGTTAGTTAGGTTTAAGTAGTTCTAAGTTCTAGGGGACTGATGACCACAGATGTTAAGTCCCTTAGTGCTCAGAGCCATTTGAACCATTTTTATTCCGATTGGTTTCCAAGATACAACAAATTTCACGCATATTGTTATTTATTTTCTGTATTATACAAACATTGGTATTGTTTACAGTGTACCACGTGTAGAGAAAGCTGAGAGGACCAATTTGATGTGCGGCACTTGTTGTCTATCAAGCTGGGAAGCTACCCCAAATTGGCCTACAAAAACTGCCTAAGCTACGGCGCGTGCCTGTCACGCAGGATTTTTAATATTCTTGCGCACTCTTCGTGCAAACTATTAATTCTATAGAAAAAATGACTAGGACGCTTTTTGTAGGAAACTTAATATAGTCGAATTTTGCACTGCGACACGTTTTCGCTGGGGAGGTGGAGTTCTCGAATTAATCAAGGTGAACATGCAAAACTTATATTAAATATTTTCTATCTCGGAAACCTTTCTGAATAGGGCATGCGTCCATAGGAAGTTTTTTGTTCAGAATCGCTAATACTATCACCCCTCAAAGCATATACCTTTCCTCCTGACTCACTGCATTGGTGGATGTGTGGTCTAAGGAGGCATTAGAGCAGTACCTTGGACATCCTACGTGTTGGACTGTTATCACACCTGTAGTCCTGCAGACCTCGAGTACTGTATCGTCCTCAGGAGGCATTAGCTAGAGTTCGCACAGAATACCCTGGCCAGTAAATGCGCAGGCAACATGGCACACTTGTGGGAGACTGCTAGTGGTGGGGGCAGCGGGCAGTTGCTGCAGGGGAAATGCTGAGCACTGGAGGGGAAATGCCATTCTAAACTGAAGTATAGAGTCACATCCTCTGTGAATATTAAGTGGGGACCCTCCATGTCCACACTTGCATGGTGATCTTTTAAAAACATCTGTCACCTCTGCTTTGGTTAGTATCTAAAAAGAATTCTGCTAAAAATGCAGTGATTTATTTTCATCTGACTTCTTAACTATTTGTAACTTTCAGAGTGGAGAATTTTGAGCAAAACGCACACATTTCTCTTGTTGCCATGTTAAAATTTGCTTCTTTTTCCAAAGCACAGTGGAGTTTACACACTCTCACCTCACTAATATATTCTGCAGATGCAATTGCGAGAGAATTCTGAAACACTGGTTTATTAAGTGGGGAACTCCCGAAAAGTAAGGTCAGTAACTTACGAAAAAGTACATCCTTGGTAAAAAAATAAATTGTAATGTCTTCCTTTACGTTGTTCCAAAACCCATGGCATTTCTTATTTCACTAGCTATCGATGGCCCTTAAATGTACATTCTTTCAGTAATAAAGTCTGTTGTTAGTGGAATAACACGTTAGATAATGAAGATTTGTGTAACAACCATATGACAAAATACTCTCCTCTTTGCATGCTACCAGTTGACAAAATGTCATTTCGATATCTCAAACTATTTTTGAAATATGAGCAATATTGTAGATATTTCACTCTGGCCTTATCGCTGTCGTGGCGCGATCGCAAATGAGTCTGCTATGTCAGATCAATTTTCTAGAGATCAATTCAGATAGAAACCTCCACCCAGGTCTCAAGAAAATTTTAATATGTTAGCTAAATTTCATATGCACCAAGATATTATGTAATATGCAGCAAACGCAAGATCATAGCGATACCTACTTCCCATTGCAAACTTTTTCGAATTTTTCGCAGCGTCTTACTTCCAAGTAAATATCACAATAACTATGACCATTAACGAAATGATGGGCGTATCGCCATGAACCTGACATATAAAGCTCAAAGTAAAGCAAAAATGAAATTTTTCAGCCAAATGGATTCTGTAAAATCGTTTGAGTAAGATTGCAGGGCGTGCGCCTCGATTATGTCATCGCCGATTGGCCGAAAGGTTGGTTGGTTGGTTGGTTGTTTTGAGGAAGGAGACCAGACAGCGTGATCATCGGTCTCATCGGATTAGGGAAGGAGGGGGAAGGAAGTCGGCCGTGCCCTTTGAAAGGAACCATCCCGGCATTTGCCTGGAGCGATTTAGGGAAACCACGGAAAACCTAAATCAGGATGGCCGGACGCGGGATTGAACCGTCGTCCTCCCGAATGCGAGTCCAGTGTCTAACCACTGCGCCATCTCGCTCGGTTTGGCCGAAAGGTGGCAGATACTGTCGGCCTCCCATCCAGAACAAACGAATGAACTCGCTCAGTGTAATGGACGAGAACTGGTCACAGCGCATCGGCCACCGAATCCTGCACGGAGAATGCTAATTCCTGCATTCCACCCGTGATTCAAGACAGAATGTACAGTCGAGGACAAAACGAGCGAGACCCCTCGCCTTTTCCTTATGCTGATCCGCACACCTTTAAAGTCAGCGACACAGCATAACAGGCAAGGCGACGAAGTGCAATCAACATACTATGCACAGGCGTGAAATTGACAAACTATCCGTTGTTAGACTGTTTCCAATCATGTGTAAGAGCAAATTAATGCTGATTAGTGTTTTAAACACAACACGTAAATATAAGATATAAATGAAAGAAGAAACGCTAATTAGTATGAACTGTACTAATAAAAATGAATTTCAACTTATCGAGATAACATAACTGTTTTAGTAAGACAAAGTACCCCAGATCGTTACGAATGAGGGCCGCATAAATAATTCCCCCTACTCTTTACTGGAAATGATCTAGTTGCAGTCGATACATCATCATATGACTCTTAGCTACGCCTTCGATCCAAATCACGTTTACTGGAATGCAAATAAAATCCATTTGCCTATAGACGTGGTAATTCAGATCCCAGTATTAATGCCACCGCGTTTTAGAAGTACGAGCATTCCCATTGCTAGCTAGCTTAAGAAACACTTCGGCTAATGAACGTCTTTTGGCTGTGGCGGGTGTAATGGAGAATTCGAAACATTGTAGAATACGTTTGGTAGCCGTTAATTCCTGGGGTGGTGCAGCATTTACTCGCTAATAACAGTATTTTGTCATTTCGATAAACATCCCAAATGATTGGCACATAAGCGGTGAAGTAAAGGTAGAAAATTCTGGTTTTTGAGTCCAGAAAGCTCTATGCAACAGAAACTGCAGATCATTTTGCCATTTTCATTGCGAAATTGCCGGCTTATTCATGTCTGGGGTAATAATAGAGGGCTGTTTGGCCGGGTTGTCTGCTAGTGTAGTGAAAGTTGTTTGCTACTGCAAGGGAGGTCTGGTTCATTTTCGGTTCTAATCTCGATGGAGGCAGGTAGACTATCAGCAAAGCAATTTTAAGAAATTCTCGCGCCCCCAACTCGTTTTATTGCTACCTTTATTCTGTACCGGCTCCCTGTGGATATAAATATGAAGATCTTGTAGAATTTCACACTTGTTACTGTCTACTTTTTCCGATTCTGTCAATAATTGAATTGACTTCTGTGGCACAGAATGATTTTTAACTGAATTTCGTTATGAATCTTCACACATTGCTAAATTTGCACACTTTCATGGTAGGTCAGCAATGGTAATCCAGTATGACTGGTCTGAACGTTGACACAGACCGTTTCACAGCCGAATGCGCATAATATTTTGCTAATTCGTAACGATCTGGGGTACTTCGTCTTACTAAAACAGTTATGTTATCTCGATAAGTTGAAATTCATTTTTATTAGTACAGTTCATACTAATTAGCGTTTCTTCTTTCATGTATATCTTATATTTACGTGTTGTGTTTAAAACATTAATCAGCATTAATTTACTCTTACACATGATTGGAAACAGTCTAAGAACGGATAGTTTGTCAATTTCACGCTTGTGCATAGTATGTTGGTTGCACTTCGTCGCCTTGCCTGTTATACTGTGTCACGGACTATAAAGGTGTGCGGATCAGCATAAGGAAAAGGCGAGGGGTCTCGCTCGTTTTGTCCACGACTGTACATTTCCTATGGGATTAAAATCAGATGTGACAGGGAGCCAGAGTGCATGCCAAACCACGAAAGTATGTATGCAGCTCTGGGGACATGGCTATTGCCATCTTAGAAGACGGGAGTGTCAACTGCATTTTCGTCATGAAGATGTAGAAGAAATGGCGAAACATGGTCAGTGAGAACACTAGAATAAATTTCATGGCTTATGTATACGATAACCTGAAAGAGTGGGTCCAAGTGATGGTACGAAAAACATCACTAGACTAATTCCGGATACACCCTCCATACATAGCAGATTATAGGCCTTGGTTCACTCGACGCTTTGTATTATTTGAGAAGGTGCAACATAGCGAGTCGTTTGACCACATCACACGCCTCCAGCCACCTGCTTTGCACTTTCTACACTCATGCTCATAAATTAATGACAATGCTGATACGTGGTGAAACAACGCTCTGGTGGGCGGTTTGCGGGTTATTCACCTCGGGGTATGACCATGCGGCGCATCTGACCTGCGATCGTCGCACGGTGGCGCTGGCAACAGTCCACATACGCAGAGGGGTGTTGGTGCATGCCAGAGTACGGTGCAGCGAGTAGTGTGCAGACGTTTACAGACGTGCTAATGGTGACTGTGTGTTGAAAATCGCTCAAGGAACACATATTGATGACGTTGTGAGGGGTAGAATACTAGGGTGACTGGAGGCTGGTCAATCACAGCAGGTCGTAGCACGGGCGCTCCGTGAGCCACAAAGTGTGATCTGAAGATTATGGCGACGATTCCAGCAGACAGGAAACGTGTCCAAGCCCTACAGTACGGACGCCCACAGTGTACAACACCACAAGAAGACCGATATCTCACCATCAGTGCCCGCAGACGGCCACGGAGTACTGCAGCTAGCCTTGCTCGGGACGTTACCACAGCCACTGGAACAGTTGTCTCCTGACATATAGTCTACAGACGACTGAACAGACATGGTTTATTCGCCCGGAGACCGTCAAGGTGCATTCCACTGACCCCTGGTCAGAGGAGAGCCCGTAAAACCCGGTGTCAAGAACACAGTACATGCACATTGGAACAGTGGTCCCAGGTTATGTTCACGAACAGTGAAACTCGCCGGATTTTCATCTGGTGTGAACCAGTAACCAGATACCAACCCCTTAATTTCCGTGAAGGGGACGTGTACGGAGGTCGTAGTTTGATGGTGTGGGGTGGGATTATGATTGGTGGAAGTACACCCCTGCATGTCTTTCACAGAGGAATTGTAACAGGTCAGGTGTATCGGGACGTCATTTTGCACCAGTATGTCCAACTTTTCAGGGGTGCAGTGGGTCCCACTTTCCTCCTGATGGATGATAATGCACGGTCCCACCGAGATGCCATCGTGGAGGAGTACCTTGAAACAGAAGATATCAGGCGAATGGAGTGGCCTGCCTATTCTCCAGACCTAAACCCCATCGACCATGTTTGGGATGTTCTCGGTCGACGTATCGCTGCCTGTCTTCAAACCCCTACGACACTTCAGGAGCTCCGACAGGCACTGGTGTAAGAATGGGAGGCTATACCCCAGCACCTGCTCGACTACCTGATCCAGAGTATGCCAACCCGTTGTGCGGCCTGTGTACGTGTGCATGATGATCATATCCCATATTGATGTCTGGGTGCATGAGCAGGAAACAGTGGCGTTTTGTAGCACATGTGTTTCGGGACGGTTTTCCCAACTTGTCACCAATACCGTGGACTTACAGATCTGTGTCATGTGTGTTCCCTGTGTGCCTATGCTATTAGCTCCAGTTTTGTGTAGTGCCACGTTGTGTGGCACCACATTCTGAAATTATCCTTAATTTATGAGCATGAGTGTAAATTGTTTGGCCCACTGAAGATGTGTAACTTGATGTGACACTGTGAGCAATGGCCTTTTGCGAGTTACCTGACACAGACTGTCCTTGCATGCAGTTCCTTTGGCAACATTTGGTCGGAAACTGCTTGAGATGGGCTTGTAATTACTGAAATCAGCAATTCCTGTTACGCTTGAAACCGAATGACATTGATAAGGCATGACACTTGTCTCTGGTTTGGATCCTTTTACGGTCAGTATTACACTGTTCATTCACATTAATGTGACCACCTGTCAGAAGAGAGTCAAAGAGGTTCTGGAAGGGACCAACAGCGCTGTGAAGCCATGCTGACTCAAGTGCCACAGACAGCTGCGCTAAATCGCTCAGTTGAGTATCGATGGCGCGAACAGCGAGATCGAGACGGTCCCACAAAATCTCGATTGGGTTTAAATCCGGGAAGTTTGGTGGCTAGGGGAGCACAGGAAAATCATCATGGTGCTTTTCGATCGACACATGTACACTGTGTGACAAGTTGCATTGCCCTGCTGGTAGATGCCATCGTGCGGGAAAGAAAAACAAACTGCATATATGTGTGGACATGGTACTCAAGGTTCGATGTATAATTGTGTTGAACCATTGTACATTCTAGAATGACGAGATCACACAGGGAATGCCATGAAAACATTCTCCAAGCCATAACGCTCCCTCGTCTAGTATGGACCTTCCGATGATTGCTGCAGGGTGTTTTCTTTCAGTCCAATGGAGCATAAAACGTGATTCATTGTTTGATTGTTTGTTTTATTTGGCCTCCAGAGATTGTACTCTGTTTAACCATCGAGAACACATGTATACATGGACTACATAACTCTACAAGCGAAACACTCGCTGAGCGCCGCCACGGGATGTAAACAAAGCCGCAACCGCTCCGCTGCTCCGCGCGATGTTCGCGGATACGCTGTCCGAATGCGTCTGGATGTGCTCCCCTAGCCTACCTCGAAATGCGCCTGCCAGGTACGATCACCTTCGCTTCGGCCGCTGCCGACAGGCGAGAAGCCGACACAGCGCGGCGTCGGGGCGCTCGCTTGCGCGGTGGTGGTGTAATGGTCAGCATAGTTGCCTTCCAAGCAGTTGATCCGGGTTCGATTCCCGGCCACCGTAACAGGCTTTTTAATTTCGCGTTTATGAGTACTTTCGCCACGCGCCCTTAAATTAATGTTTTTTTCCCCTCTTACTCGCTGCAGACCAGCCTAAAGTGTGTCTCGACTGTCTCGACTTGCTCTACAAGGAAAATACAAAATACAGAAATGAAAGCACAAACCGTCAACTTTTTCCACAGCAAATGTTTAACAAATAGAACGATAAGAAGCGACCTTAACCAGAGATAAGTTCAAAAAGTACTTCGTTTCTGATTATGGTTCGGTAAGTTGTCCTTGGCAATGGCTCTCCATTTGAAAGGGTAGAGTTGCTCCGTGACACGTCCAGTGTTATTTATTTAATAGGCGAATTCGTTATAACCGACTGTTTTAAGTTCAATATAACCTAGTTTCAGTTTCAATTTCGGGTATCATTTTTAGTTATAAATGCATATAACTTAATTCATATAATAAATATCTGTTATATTTATTATTTGATATTGATTGATAATTTTTTCCTATCGATATTAAATATAACGCATATTGAACTATTATAATTTGTAAAAAAAGAACAAACTAATAAAACATGTGGAAAAATAACTGTTTTCACTAGTCTGGAATGCTGAGTTTTTTCTCCTATTTCGTCTCAAGCCTATGTCCTTCAATGCTGGTTACGATATTCCCGGTTTGTAGGGTCATACCGCACCGGATCTGACCGAACGGACTCAGTCAACATCTCCATCTTCAAATAATAACTGGAAAGGTACAGGAACCACTTGACTCTTCTGACGCCTTCCTACTACTTATGAAAAATCTACATCTTTTGATATTCTTCCCACGCTTCATAAGGCGTGTTGCGTCAGATTGCGTCATATAACGCATTCCCACGTCACGTCAGCTCAATATAAACATATGCGCACAAAACTCTGTATTGCATTTTTATATCACGCCCATTATGACGTGAGCTCACGTGTTCCCACGTCACATCAGAGTAGTCTGTATTCACCTTTAGTCTACTATGGGGACAGAACTCAAGTGTGTTCAGAGCAGTTCTAAGTCGTTTAGAAAGATATTTTGAGAAGATTATCGGTTGTAGAAAATGATTATTTTGCCGATTTTGGTAGAGTTTGGACTCGCCAGGTATGGGAAAAGTTTCGATTTATTAAAGTGTGCGATGAGTTTCTCTTAGTTGTGATTTATGGTGCGTTGTGCCGCTTAATAGCCACGCGATGGTAGGCGAACCGTGTTTCAATATTTTTCGTGAGATTTTCCGTTGGATGGTGTGTGTGAAGAGACGTGTTCACGCCAAGTCGTTTACTTATTTTGTGGTTGAGGATTAAAGCACGTACTAAGGGGTAGTAGCGTTGCATTGTATAATTGTGGTTGTATAGCTGTACGCAAGCACCGAGGAATAGTGACTTAGTGATATGTGGTTGGGATTTATTGTGTGACTTCAGCGTGAGCGTCGTAATACAGTAAATTCCGGAAATCTCGTTGGATGCACTGAATGTGTAGTCGACATTAAAGTGAACGATTGTCCTGCGTAGTAGTTATTTATTGAGACACAGTCGGAATTTTATTGAGAATTTGATAGCTTTTCCCCTTGTCCCTAAACGAAAAATCAAGAACCATTTATTAAAGAACACGCTAGTTCTCTCTGAAAGAGGTCAACGAGTGCTGTGTTTCGAGTTATAAATATTAGTGGGTCGCGGAAGTCAACGCCTGAAGTGATTGACCTTTGTCTGATTATCTGAAGTTCATACAGCTGAAAAGTGGCGGTGACATTCAGGTGTTTTTTCTTTTTTTTTTTATTACATTTCCGCTTAGTGGGGTTTTGAATAGAGAACCGGCACTCGTAAAATAAAACGCTGACTTGTACCTGTAAATGTCCGCCTCCGGTAGCTGAGTGGTCAGCGCGACAGAATGTCAATCCGAAGGGCCTGGGTTCGATTCCCGACTGGGTCAGAGAATTTCTCCGCTCAGGGACTGGGTGTTGTGTTGTTTTCATCATCATTTCATCCCCATCGACGCGCAAGTCGCCGAAGTGGCGTCAAATCGAAAGACTTGCACCCGGCTAACGGTCTACCCGACGGGAGGCCCTAGGCACACGACATAATATACCTGTAAATGATTTAATTTCAGAAAAAAAACGGCTTTAAACTGAAAAAGTCAGTACCCGACTTTTCCTTTATCTCCTAACCATTACAAGAAAAAAATAATCAAAGACTTATTCGAAAGCAGAGTAATATCTTGAATATATATGTTTTCGGAATAAAGTAAATCCAAAGGGCAATGAAGTAAAAGACTTGAATACTGGTAACAACAAAGTTCACATAAATTAAAGAGAAGGAATAGTATTTCTCAGTGAACGACTTCCAACGAAAAGAAAGATAATTAATCTTTATACAGGGAAAGCAAGTTTGCGTATTACTGAATAGTCATTAATTATAAATGAAAATTTATTACATTTAATTCTGACAGGCAGAGATTAACAAAACAGTTTATTATGATAAAATTTCAGTAGTCAAGAATATTGTTGTAAAAGGGTGCTACTTACGGAAGTTATCGTTGAGTGACAACGAGAGATAAACAGTGCAAAATCATATCTTTGCCTTGTGAACGTACCCTCTGCTTTGTGTCAAAATTTATAACGTTCACACTGATCGAGTGTATATACGATTATTCGTTGAAAGTTTAAAAGAGAAGCAACTTCAACAGGGAACGGATCTATATGAATTATTCGTCAGTTGTATACGAAACCGTTTCTGGTACCTACGTTGTTGAGAAAGTGTTTAGTTGTGTTGTCAGAGTACACAGAATAAGCTTCACGGTATGTTGCTGTTTTTGATAACACTCATCTCTACTCACCATAGAAAATATGTGTGTGAATTCTTACGGGACTTAACTGCTAAGGTCATCAGTCCCTAAGCTTACACACTACTTAACCTAAATTATCCTAAGGACAAACACACACACCCATGCCCGAGCGAGGACTCGAACGTCCGCCGGGACCAGCCGCACAGTCCATGACTGCCGCGCCTTAGACCTACTCACCATAGACTCTCACGTTTGTTATTTTTCTGGAGATTGGTGCTAGCTTTGGTGGTAGTTTATCTTTCGAACCCAGTAAACCCTGATAGATACAGAGAGCAAACACGGATCCCATTATCCCACGAAGAATGTTAATGAGTCCAGCCCTTCGAAGATAGTGGTGTCGTAGCGAGCTGTAGTGTGATTTAGAGCATGAGAAGCTGAATATTAAATCTTACGTGACGTCGTCTTAGTACAGACGATTATTTCTAGTCGTTGAATGTAGGCAACGTCTTGTCAGGGCAACTTATTGTAGTCTTACGAGAATGAGCTACATTGCCTGACTTGCTTTCCACCTACGTACTGCAGTGCTGTTAGAGCCTGTTCATACAGTATGTCTCCTAAGTGTTACAGGTATCTAAAAGGTGTTGCAGTACACATTCCCTAATACCAGCAGTGGACGCGTCCCGAGTACGGTGCGCTACCAGGCCTGTTGTTCGCATCTGAAGTTCTCATATCCTCCTGGTAAGTGCATTTCATACCAGAAACAGCGGTCTCTCATTTGTGCAACTTATTTACTACGAGTGGCGATCCGTAAGCACCAACAAATATTCGCTGTTCGTGAAGATCTTGCTTCCGTGGGGATCCACAGCATCTAATCGTTTAATAAAAGAATACATTGTCCGTTGTAGGCTGTATTGGGCTTTATTAAAATCGTGCTATTAGTTAATTTCGACCACGAGCCATTATCGAGCACCTGGAATAAGCCAGCGTGGAAAAGCATGTCTGCATCGATTGTCATGTATAAATGAAACAGTCCATAACTAACATTAACGTGACCAGATTTACAGTGCAATAACATTACTTACATTTGCTATGCCATGTATTGCACATCGTGCTCATCACATTCTTTTATGTCACAAACATTCAATCAGAAGTCGTACTCCATCATACACTAATTGCTGCAGTCTGACAATCAAAACAGCTGTTATGACGTTGTCGAAGATGCACTTGCTTCCAAACATTGTAAACCTATTGATAGCTATGTGCAATTACACATGTACCAGACTTAGTTGAAATATCAGTACATTAAAATCATTAATGACAGTATAAATATGACGAAATAACGACAGAGAAATAATCTACCTGTTACTAGGGTGCCAGACTTAACGAAGATATTGTAATGTAGGTCGTCAGTAACTTAAGGTTAAGTATGGATGTACAGAGATCAGCTTAGTGCCATGTTGTACAGATGAATGTTTCATAAAAATACAGATGTCAAAAATATTTTAAGTTTACATTATCCGTGATAGATCAATGGAACCAGATGACAATTTATGACAGGCAAATCTGTGTCTATACGTATGCCTTTTATTACACCAAGATAGGTTGGAAGTGATAACAAGAATCGATAAAGATATAGGTCTGTGAGTACATTTAAAATTCATTGCTACAATATTGCACACACAAAAATGAGGAAAATTCCTTCTCAAAACCATGTATATGTACCTAACATTAAGCGAAAACATAGCACAAACTACATTACTCAAAGAAACACGAATGATTCCAAGCAGCAATGGCCGGAAAATACAGGTTAAATAATTCCAAGACATGCACCGAATAAAAGTATGAGCTACTATAAACATTACTGTAGGTCATCAGTATGCGAAAATTACAGATAGATATCAACTTAATGACGTTTAATACAAAGGATTTTTTCATTTTTTAGGCAGATATTAAAAGAGAAAGGCCACAAAAATACTCATTACTGGAGATAAACATGTGTCAAAATGCACAGCCCGAAAACATGTATACGCATCATATATGCAGAAAAGAACTTGGTAACAATACATTTTGAAGAAGAATGTAAGGTAATCAGGCAGCAAAGTTATAAAATACATGTACAGTTATTCAATGACATACATCAAGTAAGAACACTGGCAATGCAAACTACTCATTAAACGAAACAAGACATCAGATAACGTAACATTAAATGATTTTATAAAATATAAAGATGTCAAAAGATTTTAATAAAACACGATACAGCCTACAACGTACAATGTATTCTTTTATTATTCGGTTTTCGATGATATAATCATCAAAACTTGTCAGAGCGTAATATATGCTGGCAGCAAATAGCAATAAGAAAATGTGCAGCCGTTGTAACAAACCATTTTGTAGTGGAATGCAAATGTCATGTGTGTTTAAAAAGTAACGGAATTTATTTGAAGGAATTTTGCTTATTCGTCTACATCAGTGTCATGACCTTCAAATTACTCTCTACAAGATATTATATATCTACGCCAGAATGCCAGATCCGCAATAAAAATCCTTGTTCCATTTTTGGAATAGCAGTCCCTAGAGGGTCTCATATTATTGTTATTAATTTTAGGTACGCTTTACATAAGCTACTGAACATGATAGCAGAAGAGAATCCAGCCTACTCAGAGCTTATGTTTTTACAGCCCTTTCAAAGAAAGGAGACGTCTCAGAAGAGAATAGTTGCGATGAGGAAGAGGAAAATATTGACCATCTCTCTGACAAACAGTTCGCACCAGAAGCAGAAGGTAAAATTATGACTATAGTTAGCAGTAAAGTGAAAAAGGTTCACTGCAGAAAATTTACTTGGTACAAGTGAAGGTAGTGCAGCTCATGGAATACCCTTTGTAGAAAACAGTGATTTGGAAGAAACTGGTAATACTTCCACAAGACTCTCTTACTTGCAACAGAAATGGAAGGCAATAAAAAATAAGAAACGCTGTTTACAGGGGACATGGTTCTGTGCTGACCAAGGGAAGAAGCGGGCTCTGGAGTCATTAATTTCATAAAAAGGATTATAGCTTTTCTTTAATGAAGACAGCCAATACGCCATGAAAACTAAAAAACATGCAGCTAGACGCTACTGTCAATGAAGCTGAAAGTATTTTCTGCATTTCCATTTGTACCTGGTTATTCTCAGCTTCCGAGATTAAAGATGTATTGGGATAAGCGTGACGAGTGCCAGAACATCGCTGTTTCTAGTAATACGGCCTGCAACAGATCCATGTAAATTATGAGACACATTCACGTTTCAGGCAACGATAACTTGGATCTAGATAATACATTCTCTAAAGTTTGGCCTTTGTGGCAATCACTGAATGAAAAGTGCAAAGTTTTATCACGGGGACGTAAACTTATCAGCGTTTGTGGCAACTGTAACGTATTGACGAAGGAATGGAACAAAACAACACATGCATAGTAAGTCAAATAGATTCGGTTGTAAAGCCGGCTGTCTTTTTCCTGGTCTTGGATGTTTAGTGCAGTCTGTTCCTAATCAAGACGCAGAAACTGGCAATAGTATTCTAAGGCATAGTTATGGAGGAACCGCTGCCATAGATCTTCTCTATAAGGGAAAAACCAGTAACTGTAATTTCGTTTTGGACAACTTCCTAATTTCTATTATTTTATTGGAACGGCTGAAGAACTCTGGATAGAATGGCACCGGTACAGTAAAAATTGGTCAATTACATTACGTTTCTCTTTATAATTAATACATGGAAGAAGTAGATTGCCTGGATGAAAATGAAAAAGAATACATAATAAAAATTAGAGGCAAAAAGTGATGTCATGTCTGACGAATATGAAGACTGGGACAACATTACAGTTTTTTTTTTTGCCCCAAAATTCACGTAGAAGGAACGTAGTTTTAGCAAGTGCATTATCGTGGTATAAAAGCTATGAATCGTTTCCTCACAAAAGCAGACCTTTTTTCCGGATTGATTGATCACGTATGTAAGTAGTATTCTTATTGATAGCTCGACTTTCGGCAAGAAGAAACGTCCCACTAAAATCGATAAACATAGCAAGCACAATGCTCACATTTGACCCGCTTGTCGAACTTTTTTCGGTCTTGACGAAGCTAAATCCTTCTGCTGGGGCGACTGAACTTTGGTTTCGAAATCTTATCCGGAAACCCATGGTTATCACCTTTTATGGCCCGTTTCAATAACTACGCATCGTTGTTGACTTCATCTACCGACTTTTGAGCAGCGAACGTACTCTATTCTTTTTGAACAACTTTGACTGTCACACGTTTCGAATCCAAAACATCCAAAAAAATTTGTGGCACGGGTCGTTTTAATGCTAATATCGTCAGCGACTTCTCTGATTGTGATTCGTGGATCGTTCATAATAATTTTCTTTCATTTCACCGAGTGGGGATGAGCTAGGGCGCCCAGGATGGTCATCAACGTCTCCACCGCCTTTTTCAAAATCCTTTTACACTCATAAATCCTTGTTTTACTTATGGCAGAATCACCTAGAGCAATATTTAACATTTCTAAAACATTTTTGCAGTTTTTTTTCTTTCTTATAAAAAACTTTATTACAAATTCTGAGATCCATTTTAATACGAAATAAATAATCAATGATACTATGAAAACACATGCAATCTTTCGGCCAGCTGAAAACATAATATCCGATATGGCTAACACTGTAAACATGATATTTTTACCAACATACAAAACTGAAAAAAAATCTCGCCACTCCCACTAAAAATGCATAAAACTGTGCTGTCTGTTATAATGTTACATATTTTATTTTGCAACCAGTTTCGGTTCTGAACCATCATCAACGGCAGCTGTACATTTTACAAAAGTGGACAATGTGCCAACACCAAGGAGAAAAAACGTTAAATCGATCAAAAAACTCATGAAAATTATCTCACATCACACATGCTTTAAAGTAGTTACCACGCGAAGTCATAATTGCCAAAATAGTATAAAATAAAAAATTATAAAAACATAAAAATGTGATGGCACATTGACACAAGAAGTGGTGTACAGCAATACAAATCAAAGAACCTCAGAATCAAATTTGACTGTCTTGATCGCCGAATCCAGAGAAGCTGCTATTAACTAATTATGTGATGATCAGAGTACAAAAGTGAAGTTTTAACAGTTCTACACTTGACTGAGATCACATAAAACGCCAATAAAATAAAACATAAAGTAACAGATAAGCAAGAATGATGAATGTAAGAATATATATTAATACAAGTTAAATTTGACATTTTCCATTACTTTTTGAACACACTTCGTAGGTACATTCTTACTTGTTCACATAATCCATTGTGATCAATATGGTGTTACTACATGAGGAGGTTGATTTTTATTTTTTTATGTGGATGTGTGATCATACATTTACTGTATGTGTTAACATGACTTATGTGAACGTGCCAGTTGGGTATATGATGCTAAACAACTGTCCAGACATCTACGATCACGAAGGTATCAACTGCTGGGCTAAACGCTGAGCATCCCAACCAGAATCTCCACTGTCTTGAAGAAACAAAGGCCCGCAAAACTGCTGTGTAGATTATTGTGAAACAGCCTATCATCTGAAGAAGGCCAAGGTTGTAGATATCTTATTAATATTGTTTCTTAAGACTGAAAACCGGCATTCAGTGTAGTTTAGTTGTTATTTAGTGCACTTCTTGGTTGATGGAATAAACAAGAGAAAAATTACACTCAGAACATGTCTGAGTAATTTCGAGTACAATGTTTGTGCTTTTTAGCTCGAATGATATCTGATGTTACGTCAGTTTGCTGTGCGTAGATTATCATAAACTTACGTCGGCAGAAGAATAATTCGTTTATTTTCCGTAGAAGTGGTGCAAGTGACGTAGGTAAGAACTGTATTTTCTAATTCCATTGCTGGGTTTTTAATGCATTAATCCTGCTCAGTGGAATATATTACATAAATCTGATTGAAATAGTATTTATAAATGTGGTTTTACTGTTCCAGCATTATATTTTTTTAGAAGACATCCCCACCTTTGTCACTGATAAGTAATCTTACGAAGGTCAATAATTAAATGAATGCCGACTGTGAGGCCTTTAAGCGCTTGCTCTCGTTTGAAAAGCTTTTGACTGATTCACTTAAAATGTAATTAAAGTTGCGCACTGCGCAAAACGAATCTCAAATAAATTAGAAAAAATGTAAGTTACAAGCTTTCATATTACATCTGAAACGCTATTAAGTCAAATGTTTCACTAATTTACAGCATTAAGTTTTACCACTGTGTCATAAATTTGTAATAAATGACATTCGAAAGACGGCCATTTATGACTGTGAAAACATCCCATATTTTGAAACTTCCTGACAGGTTAAAACTGTGTGACGGACCGAGACTCGAACTCGGGACCTTTGTCGTTTGCGGGCAAGTGTTCTACCATCTGAGCTACCCAAGCACGACTCACGCTCCTTCCTCACAGCTTTACTTCTGCCAGTACCTCGTCTCCTACCTTCCAAACTTCACAGAAGCTCCCCTGCGAACCTTGCAGAACTAGCACTCCTGAAAGAAAGGATATTGCGGAGACATGGCTTAGCCACAGCCTGGCGGATGTTTCCAGAATGAGATTTTCACTCTGCAGCGGAGTGTGCGCTGATATGAAACTTCTTGGCGGATTAAAACTATGTGCCGGACCGAGACTCGAACTCGGGACCTTTGCCTTTCGAGGGCAAGGAAAGGCAGTGATAGTTCTGCAAGGGTCGCAGAAGAGCTTCTGTGAAGTTTGGAAGGTAGGAGACGAGGTACTACCGGAATTAGAGCTGTGTGGAGGAGTCGCGAGTCGTGCTTGGGTAGCTGTGATGGTAGAGCGCTTGCTTGCGAAAGGCAAAGTTCCCCAGTTCGAGTCTCGGTCCGGCACTGAGTTTTAATCTTCCAGGAAGTTTCATATCAGCGCAAGCTCCGCTCCAGAGTGAAAATCTCATTCTGAACCCATGTTTTGTCTGACAAAAATGCTGAATGTCGCTAACTACATTACAGTTTCAAAGTATGTATGGTTATGAAGCTTCTTCAACGAAATGTAATCAGAAATAAGAATATAACTTTCAGTACTCTGTACCACAGACATTAAAACTCAATTTATTTGTTATCGTATCTGCAAAAGTTACCAAAAAGCATTATTATTGTATTATTGTTATTATGTATAGTTTGTTAGTTGGTCCGGCGGTGGTTCGAGTCCTCCCTCGGGCATGGGTGTGTGTATTTATCCTTAGGATAATTTAGGTTTAGTGTGTAAGCTTAGGGACTGATGACCTTAGCAGTTAAGTCCCATAAGGTCCAAACACATTTGAACATTTGTTAGTTGGCTACCTAAGTGACGTAAACAATATTCAGTCATAGCCTAGTTTTGAATAACATGTGTAGATTGTACTTCGGTTTACTATCTTAATAACAATCAGCAATGATACTTCATGGCTTTTACTCAGCAGTGATCGAGACACATATATTATTAGTGAACTGAAGTTTCTCTAATGCGCGATTACTTTCCTTTTTTGTTAAGTATGACGTTATTGTAAATATCTATCACGATTATTCGAAAAGTTAATAAATATAAAACGTCGTTTCTTAATATGGCGTTTAGTACTTGTAGAGAAGTAAAAATATTGTCCGTGGGTTAAGTATAATCTTACACCTAACTGTAAAAGAGTTGAATTGTTGCTAGGTGATATAAATTTGTTTCTTTTCAGCACTAATCAGCCTGCTGTTATAACATTTCCACTAAATGAGACAAAGTTGAGGTGTTAACACAAAACACAACCCATAAAGAGGGAGGGCGGAATAATATGTTCTGCTGTAAAAACACTTTCGCTGGCGGAATATTAGCTACTACCTGTAGCATCAGACGAGGAAGAAAAAAAGTTAGCGCGTTCCATCCAATTATAATTCACGAGGGAGTATTTTGTTTCAGTATCGCTGGACGTATTTTCACACAGCTTTTGCTTAATTAAAACACGAGTTGTGAAAATACTGTAGCAATGATAACACAGAAACATAAACATGTTCGACTTGCTGTTAGTTTATTTACGAGATACAACGTGAAAAAATTCTTGTCTTCATTCTATCACGGAGTAATGGTATGAAATTTTGTAGTAAGAAAATAAACTACGTGATCAAAAGTATCCGGACACCCGCAAAAACATATGTTTTTCACATTAGGTGCATTATGCAGCCACCCACTGCGAGGTACTCCACACCAGCGACCTCAGTAGTCATCAGACATCGTGAGAGAGTAGAATGGGGCGTTCCGGGAACTCGTGGACTTCGAACGTGGTCAGGTGATTGGGTGTCACTTGCGTCATACGTCTGTACGCGAGATTTACACACTCCAAAACATCCCTAGGTCCACTGTTCCCGATGTGATAGTGAATTGGAAACGTGAAGGGACAGTACAGCACAAAACCGTGCAGGCCGACCTCGTCTGTTGACTGACAGAGACCGCCCACAGTTGAAGAGGGTCGTAATGTGTAATAGGCAAACATCTATCCAGACCATCACACAGGAATTGCAAACTGCATCAGGATCCACTGCAAGTACTATGACAGGCGGGAGATGAGAAAACTTGGATTTCACGGTCGAGCGGCTGCTCATAAGCCACTCATCACGCCGGTAAATGCCAAACGACGCTTCGCTAGATGTACGGAGCGTAAACGTTGGACGATTGAAGAGTTCGAAAACGTTGTGTGGAGTGACGAATAGCGGTACACTATGTGGCGATCCGATGGCACGGTTTGGGTATGGCGAATGGACGGTGAACGTCATCTGCCAGCGCGTGTAGTGCCAACAGTGGTTTTCATGGAGGGGGCTTGCACCCCTTATTGTTTTGCGTGGTACTATCACAACACAGGCATACATTGATGTTTTAAGCACCTTCTTGCTTCCCACTGTTGAACAGCAATTCGGGGATGGGGATTGCATCTTTCAACACGATCGAGCACCTGTTCATAATGCACTGCATGCATCGGAGAAGTTACACTACAATAACATCCCTGTAACGGACTGGCCTACGCAGAATCCTGACCTGAATACTATAGAACATCTTTCAGATGTTTTGGAACGCCGACTTTGTGCCCGGCCTCATCGACCGACATCGATACCTCTCCTCAGTGCAGCACTCCGTGAAGAATGGGCTGCTATTCCCCAAGAAACCTTTCAGCACCTGATTGAACGCATGCCTGCGAGAGTGGAAGCTGTCATCAAGGGTAAGGGTGGGTTATCTCGATATTGAATTCCAGCATCACCGATGGAGAGCACGACGAACTTGTAAGTTATTTTCAGGCAGGTGTCCGGATACGTTTGATCACGTAGTGTAGATGTGTCCAAGTTAACGCTGTCCCCTACGAACATAAAAACGATATGACGCAGGTGCAGAGTCTTTGCCGGTCATAAATTGGAGTTTATCAACCACAATATCTAAAAGACTGAGATTGGATTGCCTCGACAAACAGAATCTAATTTGCAATTCTGAATCGACATAGGCTTCGAAATAACAGGGTGTACGTCTCATTCTCGTATCTGTTTTCATTCTGCGAAATCTCATCATCATTGGCCGGTTTTAGAGTTATTTCTACCGCAAGGGACTCGTCAAATATATTCACCAGATAACGTCACTCACCCAGGTTGAAATCGGCCAATAGCTTATTCTGACTTTATACTACGATTAGGTTTTATTCTGCGCTGGTACAAGGCAGATCGCGTGCTTTTCCGAGAATAAGAGATAACTGGCTGTCATCACGAGTTCGTACAACCGACCCTAAGTGGTTCAGAGAGTAACCAGTAAATTCTCTAGTCTTAAAAAAAATCAAATTTTTATATATAAAACATCTTCAAAGGTCTGATTGCTTTGCAAATGAATTCACAAAGGCCGTCGGAAAAAAATCGCAACGCCAAAAAAGAATTAGTGAAGAGTAATGAAATTTCGATAACACATTTATCTAGGTAACGTATTCAAGTGATTAACATAGCAAGACCACACGTTAATGTTAGCGCGAGATACGCAATTCCAAATGTGAAATGCTGGTACACTAATAACCACGGTAACCGTCAGAACGTTGAATGCAAGCATGAAAACGTGCGTGTAATGTGTTGTACAGTTGCCCGTTGTATGTTCATGGGTTGGAGTTCCGTGCCTGTTGCAGTTGGTCGGGCAATACAGGGACGGTTAATGCTGTTTGTGGATGACGCTGGAGCTGTCGTCCGATGATGTCCCATACATGCTCGATTGGAGACAGATCTGGTGATGGAGTAGGCCAAGGCAATACGTCGACACTCCGTAGGGCATACTGGGTTACAAGAGCGGTATGTGGGTATGGCAGCACGGCAGGTCAAATCAACAGACTGACGTACAAGGTATAAACAAGGTATAACCGCGAGAGTGGTCTTCCTGTCGTACAAAATCGTATTTTAGACCATAATTTAAGAAGTAGGTTCAGTGTGTCTTGCACGCAGATAAATCGGATGCAGACCCTAAACTGGTCTCTTTCTAAGCAACAAACGGTCATCACGGCGCCGAGGCAGAACCATCTTTCATCAGGAAACACAACAGACCTCCACCCTGTTGTCCAGTGAGCTTGGCGCATGCGAAGTCGCAAGTGGCGGTGGTGTGCAGTCAGTGGAATGCACGATACAGGGGTCTAGCGCGGAGCTGTAACCGATCTGTGGCAGTTCGTCGTGTCACGGTGGTGTCGTCTGCTGCTCAGACTGCTGCTGCAGATTTATTACGATGGGCCAGAGCCATACGCCGAACACAATGGTCTCCCTTCTCGGTAGTTCCACGTGGCCGTCCGTAGCCCGCTCTTTTTTGCGACCTTACCTTCTCCAGACCACCGCTGCCAGCAGTCATGCACAAGCCTACATTCCTGTCAAGTCTTTCTCCAGTATCGCAGAAGGAACATCCAGCCTTTCGTAGCCTACTTACACGACCTCGTTCAGACTCAGTGAGCTGTTGATAAAGGCGTTTTTGTCGCCTTAAAGGAATTTTTGACTAACAGCAGCTCAGCACGTACAATCTCAAAAGGTCACTAAACGCCCATGATGGTAACAGTGTGTATTTCAAAGCAAACCTGATTTGCATCTTCATGGTTGCGCGACCAGCGGCTCTCTTGTACCACAGGCCTGAAACTGGAATGGACATCATTTTTCAGATGTAGAGAAACGAGTACCAGCTTTCGTTTGTGTCGCAGAACTCCTTCTAGGTGTTGCGATTTATTTTCCATCAGTGTGTTAAATATTTGACGACAAACATGTAAACGAGAAGAAGTTTAGTAAAGATTGGAAAACGCTTTGGGAGTAGCTAAGTGTTGTCATTATCAAGCGCTGGATGAGTATACTCTGAAATGATAATTAAATCAAGACCCCCATGCTGTCGACAGGCGTTGATGTACATCAACGGGGAGAGTTGAAAATGTGTGCCCCGACCGGGACTCGAACCCGGCATCTCCTGCTTATATGGCAGACGTTCTATCCATTTCACCCACCGAGGGCACAGAGGAAATCTGTTAAAAGAACAGATACCATCTCCATAGAGTATACTCTGCGTAATTTGCGCTACGTTGTAAGCAAAAGATTGTATGTTACGCATACCAGTGTTTACCATGTCGTATCTATTTGTTGAACGCTGAAAGAATTTTACTAGTACATTCAGTGAAATATGAGATTACTGTCTGAAAATTGTGTTGCGAGTGGAATTAATAGTAAACAAGTTTTACTGCATGGTGAAGGAAAATGCAGTAGACCATAAATCCTTTTTCTTTCATCATTTTATGGGGGAATGTTTGCGAGAAAAAGTTTCAAAAAGCGGTTCAAATGGCTGTGAGCACTATGGGACTTAACTTCTGAGGTCGTCAGTCCCTTAGAACTTAGAACTTAGAGCTACTTAAACCTAACTAACCTAAGGACATCACACACATCCATGCCCGAGGCAGGATTCGAACCTGCGACCGTAGCAGTCGCGCGGTTCCGGACTGAAGCGCCGAGAACCGCTCGGTCACTCCGGTCGGTGAAAAAGTTTCGTAAGGGTTTGAAATTATTAAGTTGTTGCATAAGTTGGTACCGTTTTTCTTTTCCATGTTCGTATTGTGGTTGTTGTGGGTTTATTTATCGATTGCCATTTTTTATTCAGAGTTGATTGTTGGTATTTGAGTCTACATATTGTCATTTGGAGTTAGTGATGGAGCTGTGGAGGTAGAAAACGGAGTGTCAGTTGGAGAAATAGGAATATTGCTGACGTATACCACTGTTTGAGTTCAATAGAGGATGACAGCAGCGGAGGCACACAGAAAAATTTGCCCCGAAAATGGGGATAATGCCATTGTACAGAGCACAGCAAAAAAATTGTTTCCACGTTTGAAGGAGGATAGTTTTGACGTTAGTGACTCACCAAGTTCAGGAAGACCCTTTGTATTTGATGAATATCGTCTAAACGCATTCAAAAAATGGTTCAAATGGCTCTGAGCACTATGGGACTCAACTGCTGTGGTCATCAGTCCCCTAGAACTTAGAACTACTTAAACCTAACTAACCTAAGGACATCACACACACCCATGCCCGAGGCAGGATTCGAACCTGCGACCGTAGCAGCAGCGCGGCTCCGGACTGGAGCGCCTAGAACCGCACGGCCACCTCGGCCGGCTCTAAACGCATTAATCCCCAGTGATCGACATAAGTATACTTGAGAAATGGCAAATATGATCAGCTGTGATCATTCCCCCATTCTGCGCATTTTCGTGCAGTGGGGAAGGTTCAGGCATCGGGTATATGGGTTCTGCATGCTCTAAGCCAGGGGCGGGCAGGAATTCTGCACGTGTGCGGTGCACATGCACGTGTGCAGTTAACAGGTGTTCTGCGTGCACACAGGGGCAAGCTGGCCACCCGCTTCTCACCCCTCCCCACCATACCGTCTCTCCGCTTCTTCCTCTGTAATGCGTTTTGTTTCCTGGCCTGCTTTATTAAATGAAGGAATAAGGTTAGTAGGAGTAGAAATCATGGTTTGAAAGAGTACCTATTACCTACGATACGTTTTATTTAATTATCACAGGTGGAGTTTACAATACGTTTAATGTCTGGAACAAAATTTCTAAATACAAACGCAAACAGTTACGTAAATTTTCATTACTGATGTTTGCTCTTAACGGAGACTTATTAATTTTCATAACAGAAAAAAGTCTCTCACAAAAGTATGTCAAGCCCAACATTGACTATCTTCATGGCTTCACGATGGAGACGAGGAAAAATACCTATTACACGCCGGCCGAAGTGGCCGTGCGGTTAAAGGCGCTGCAGTCTGGAACCGCAAGACCGCTACGGTCGCAGGTTCGAATCCTGCCTCGGGCATGGATGTTTGTGATGTCCTTAGGTTAGTTAGGTTTAACTAGTTCTAAGTTCTAGGGGACTAATGACCTCAGAAGTTGAGTCCCATAGTGCTCAGAGCCATTTGAACCTATTACACGTCTTGCCAAAAGGAACTTGTCTCTCAGACGAGAATTACCCTGTAGATCTATTAATTCCATTTGCAAACTGAGATGAATATCATCTACAGAAACCAGATTCTCTCGAGAACTATTCAGAACCTTGGGATAAGTAAGATATATCCCCAAATCGCTTGAGAAATTCCTCTTTTATTGCACTAAGTACGGCAACATACTGAAATTTATTGTAATGGCGTTCAATATTAAACTTCCGCTCACCAGCGACAATACTGTCACATATTATACATTTCCAGTTTTCACGTTTTTCTACAGAGAACAAATGATTCTCCCATTCCTTTTTAAAAGATAGCAAATCTCCAATTCTCCATTTCCTAGATTCACTCTGCACTTTCCGGTTCTTGAAATACAACGTTCACTACGTAGTGGTCGCTTCGCTTCAACGTCCGCAGCTTAGCCTGGTACTACACTGCCGCAACCTGCAGGCTGTCGGCACTGTCCCGTTCGACGATTGCACGCGAGCAGCACAAGTGCAGCGCTGTGTGCTCATGAGCCGCGTGCAGCGTTTGCCCGCCCCTGCTCTAAGCCAAGATAACAAAAATCATCGGGTAGCCACACGTACATCACTGCTTGGTCGTTATCAATTGGCTCGTGAACAAATCCAACGATTCCTATCCCTTACCGTTACTGGTGACAAGAAATGACATCTTTATGCCAGCATAAAGAAAAGAAAGAAATGACTAAGCGCAAACAAAGCAGCGACTCAACGTGCAAAGATCTGCGCGCATCTACAGAAGATAATATTATGCATCTGTTGCACCAGCGACGGAGTGGTGTACTACGAATAGTTTCTACGAGGTGTAATCAGCACTCTGACATTTATTGCCACCGACCGAGACGTCTTGCAGAAGCATTCCAAGAATTGCGACCAGGAAACTGCGTGAAGTAACGTTGCTCTGCGGTAACGCCCGCACGCATTCTGCTAGACTGAAAAAAAGCACTGGACAGGATTTGGATTGGGAAATCATTCCTCACCCACCTTATTCATCTCATACTGCGCCCTCAAATTTTCAACTTTTCTCTATCGAACAACCTTCAAGGAACTTCCTTTCCGCATGAAATGCGCTCCGAACATGGCTCGACAAGTTCTTCGCCTCAAAACCGCGTGATTTCGACAGTCTAGGAACCAAAACATTACCTCTGCTTTGGCAGACTGTCGTAAATAGTGAAGGAGAATATGTCATTGATTACTACAGTCTCGTTTGTGTGTTTCTGTTGCGTTTATTAAAGTTGTGGAAAAACGCTACGAACTTATGCGCCAAACTAATCTTAAATCTGGTTTCATTAGGACAGAGTGGATCAGGTTGTGGAAAGGGGTCAAGGTTAATTACAGTTAGTTGTATAAGAACTCACGCACACTTTGTTCCTCAAACCAATGCACAGTTTTCTCTTTAAAACAAGAAAGATCAATTAACGGCTGAGGGCCCAAGTAACTTTTCCAGAATAATTTTAAATGATTGCTTTTACAACACCAGGATTTAGATTCACAGCTGAAGGCCTTACTTAAGTAGAATTACAATATCTTCTCGGCTAAAGGCCGAAATAATATTTCAGATCAGCTAAAGAAATTCGTTAAAAGTCAAGCATTTACAAAATACGGCTGAAGCCCATATTAACGAAAATTCAAGTCAAGTCTTCGGCTGAAAGCATAATAAAAATTTTTTCTTTACGTAATAAAGAGAGGCTTTAAAGGTAAGCTTTTACACAGTAGAACGGAAAAATATCTTAAGAAAACTTGAAGTATTTTGTCGGCTGAAGGCCCAAACAATTACTCAAGAGTAATTAAAGACAAGCTTAAGATAAACACTTACAGGACACGGCTAAAGGCTGTTTCAAGAATTTAAGATAATTAAAGAGAAACCTTACGGACAAGGGGACAAGGATTTACATATAAAAGCCACAGATTCTCAAACAAACGCAACTGAAGTCCTAAATACAGAGCAATAAGAATTTAAAATAAAAACATGGCTGAAGGCGTAATCTTTAAATAGTTGTCGTGAAGTGATATACTAAACATAAAACAGAAAATATTAATTCACGGCTGAAGGCCTGTCACAGTACCTGCGACCAAATAAAATGACAATCACAAACAACAAACAGGGGTGTTCGGAAGTGTTGCAAGGGTCGGCATGGGGAGGAAACTCTAACCACAGTTTAGGTGAGACAGGCAGCCAAGCTGCTTAACACTAAACAATCGGGTTGCAACACGACCTAGGGACGGCGGAAGAACTAACAAACAACCTAATCAATTCCCTCTGTCGCAACCGGCCAACTGCCTATTCCAGTACTCAGACAGCTTTCATCTGCTCAGTTGAAATCACAGAAGCTACACACAATTCGACGTAAACACACTTGCACAAGAACTCGAACAATTGTAAAAGTAATCACTATGGAACAACAAGGACGAGCCAATTCGATACACACAGAGTTTCCCCAAGTGGTGGGCGACAAAATACACGTCGTCCGATGAGATGAACGACCGAACGACCAACCCAGGTCGTTCCCACTTAAGTTAGGTGTGTCGGCGACGGTCGGGCCATTCTTGGGTGTTCGAAGCTGACTGCAGCTCCAACCCGACTTAACTCCATGTCCGTTCGGACTTGGAGACACGGCGACCCGGGCACACTGGCTAGGACCCAACCATGCAGAGGTAACACTTGCCCATTGGCCACCCGACATCTCTGCACAAGGAAGGAACCGACCCACGCCCGGCAAGATGACCAACTGACGAGGCCAAGAAGCGGTCAAACGACCAAATACACGTCGCTCGATGAGGCGACCAACCGAACGACCGACTAACGGTCGTCCCGCTCCAATCTCCTTCCGTCGGACAGTTCATGTGTGTCGCCAGCGGTCTGCGAGCACTGGCTGTCCGCACCTCACTGGCGCTCCGTCCCCAACTTCAGTGCTGCTGCGTCCGCCGAACTCTCGACAGACGACGACCCGGAAATACTAGAGGTCGCTCCAGAGATGGTACTACAGTGCACTTATCGATAAGCGCTGCTGCTGCCACTCACGGGCAAGCAAACCAGCAACTTAGTGACGCCCAAAAAATTGAATAAGAAAGGGGCGACAGAACCATAAAAACAAGATGACGAGCAATAAACGGCGTGACCGCAAGCCGCGTACGGCTCACAATCCGTGTAAAGTTTGTTGGAAGTCGCTAAGAGCTCTTATTGTCAAATACTGGGTGATTACAGTCTGGGGAATTTGTGCACTGTTCGTTACGTCGCCTCGAGAAATTATTTTCAAATGCGGACCTCTCATTTGTTTTCTATATTCGGATTCTACGCCAAAAAACAGGTATGGTTCACTAAAACTATTATTTTCCGCTCATAGCAGATGGCGCTGTAATCGACAAATATCAAGTGTGGCTGTTTTTGCAGTTGCCGGCCCGTGTGGGAGAGCGGTTCTAGGCGCTACAGTCTGGAGCCGCGCGACCGCTACGGTCGCAGGTTCGAATCCTGCCTCGGCCATGGATGTGTGTGATGTCCTTAGGTTAGTTAGGTTTAAGTAGTTCTAAGTTTAGGGGACTGATGACCTCAGATGTTAAGTACCATAGTGCTCAGAGCCATTTGAACCAATCTGCAGTTAAGAATTTGATTCTATATTTCATTTACGATGTAAAAGTAAATCTCTGTGTTCTGACGATTGATATTTACGAGGGTTGGAACTTAAATAGTGATAACTATTTATTCACAACCGATACAAAAGAGTTACATGTTTGCACCTGTTACTGTCCTTCAAAGTAGTCGCCAGAGTTGTGTAGAATCAATGTGGAAGGCGTAGTATACCGTTAGCGTAGCCTGTTCTGTTGATGGTGCGAATGGAGCGGCCTACTCCATGTCGAATCTCTGGAACAATTCTAAAGCGAATGCCACGAAGTGTTTCCTTCATCTTCGGAATCAAATCAAAGTCACAAGGACTTAAGTCCGAAGGAGTATGGTGGATGGTACAGTACTTCCCAGACCAGCCACAGCTTGCGCTGTATGCACCCGCGCATTGTCGTGCAAAATGATGGGTGGGTTGCGCAGAACGTATCGCCGCTTCTTTCGCAAAGCTGGTCGCAGGTGATGCTCCAAAACCGAACAGTAATACTGTGCATTGACGGTCTGTCGTGGAGGAACGTAATTCGTTAGGATAACACCATCACTGTCGTACTCGAGAATCACCATAACTTTCATCATACTGCAGCTCTGACGCACTTTCGACTTTCGCGACGACCCATAGTGACGCCATTCGTTGTATTGGCGTTTCAGTTTTGGCTCGTGCGATGTGGCCCATGTCTCATCCAGTGTTACGATACGGCGTAAGAAAGCCTCTCCTTCGCGCTCATAGCGCTCCAAGTGCGTCTGAGCAGCGTCGTAATGCATCCATTTCTGCATTTCCGTCGTCATGCAGAACCCATCGTGTTGCAATTTTTCGCATGCCCAGGCGTTCCTTTAGGATGCGAAGCACAGTCGTATGCGCTAATCGGGTTTCGTGGGCTAGCTCACGAATCGTATAGCGTCGATCACTGTCCACTAACGCAGCAGCAGCATACACTTCTTCTTCAGAGGCGCTAGGACGACCTGCCAGATGCATGTCTGCCACAGTTTGCCGACCTTCGTAGAAGGCTTTTACCCAACTCACCACTGTTGTGTACGGCAATGCCGATTCCCCTACGCCTCTTGAAGACCTTGATGACACTGTCGTGCTGTACGACCTCTGGCACATTCAATCTTGATCCAACTCCGTTGTTCTTGTTTCGAAAACATAGTGACACCGTTACGTTAGACCGCTCGCTCACAATTGACTGTGTTTCCCTCGGTTGTGCGCACGCCAGTAACGTGGAACGGGCGAGTCCATTTGCTCGGAGGTAAGGTAGGTATGTCAACGACGTGTGCTATCAGCGACAATAGTAGATTCCATTGCATAGTGTCTCCACATCAGTGTTGCCACAATTTAAGCTCCAACCTACCTATATTCGAAATTTACTATAGTGTTGAAAATTGATTGTACAGTACAGTTTGGTTAGCCGTTTCAGTGTCTCGTTTAGTGTGTATAAGGAACAATGACATGGATGTAATAATTTTCTATTCCCGTCGGGCCGGCCGGTGTGGCCGAGCGGTTCTAGGCGCTTCAGTCTGGAACCGCGCGACTGCTACGGTCGCAGGTTCGAATCCTGCCTCGGGCATGGATGTGTGTGATGTCCTTAAGTTAGTTAGGTTTAAGTAGTTCTAAGTTCTAGGGGACTGAGGACCTCACCTGTTAAGTCCCATAGTGCTTAGAGCCATTTGAACCATTTGAACCATTCCCGTCGGGATGCTTCATTTCGGTGAGTCCCTTTGCCTCTCACCATATGGGTGCTTGATTTCGCTGAACCCCCTTGTCTCTCACCGTTGGGGTCCTTGATTTCGGTGCGTTCTCTTGCTCTCATCACTGGGGTGCTTGATGTCGATAAATATCAACGGTTGGTGAGCCTGCCACTATTACTTAATGGGCATTTTACGTCATTACAATGGTTGTGGTTTGTATCCCGCCGGTAGCTGCGCAGCAGCCAGCGCGAGTTACAGCGGTTGGATGGAAACACGCACCCAAATCAGTCAACCTGGTGGTGGGGTTCGAGGACGGCCACCGAAATCAAGCATTCCGACTGCTAGGGCACTCATCACAATGAGCCTTGTAGGGAACCGAAAACTACGTTACCTTCCAAGTAGTTTACTTGCCAGAAATGTCAGTGTCTAGCCATGTCATTTGTACTGTACAATAACATCTGCAACACTCAAGTAACCTTTGAACATCAGTATCAACCGTTAGAACACAAATGTTTACATTTACATCGCAAATGAAATGTAGATTCATATGTGTCCGTTCTTAATTGCAAAAACAGGCACGCTTGATATTTGTCGATTACAGCAACATCTACGACGAATGGAAAACAATGCTCTGAGTAACCCGTACGTATTTTTTGCAGCAGAATCCAAAGAAAAATGCCTACCAACTTTCGTTTGCTTCGCAAAACTCTTTCTTGGTGTTGCGCTTTTTTCCGTCAGTGTATTTCGATGAAGTCAGTATGGCGCTTCTTATGATCTGTGGTAAAACTTTTCGCGGAAGCGGCTTGGAATGCACTAATTATGAAAATCAGAACTGTCATCTTAGGTCAGGTTCCGCCTCAATACGCAAAGTGAAAAAGATTTTGAAGGTAGCATGCGTACCTGTAGGCTCCGTCCCTTTACACCAGTGGTTCTCAACTTGAAGGAAATTGCCCTTTAGGGTAAATATTAATTTTCTGAGGGATAAAAACAAAAGGTTTCACTTGTGTTTCGGGCACGAAACTAACTTTCAGAAGATCATTAGTATTATCACTGTTCAAAAAATGGTTCAAATGCCTCTTAGCACTATGGGACTCAACTTCTGAGGTCATTAGTCCCCTAGAACTTAGAACTAGTTAAACCTAACTATCCTAAGGACATCACAAACATCCATGCCCGAGGCAGGATTCGAACCTGCGACCGTAGCGGTCTTGCGGTTCCAGACTGCAGCGCCTTTAACCGCACGGCCACTTCGGTCGGCGTATTATCACTGTTCGTCAGACTGGAATACTGAATACAAAAGTAGCCAATATTTGAATTTTTTCCAAGTAGTAGCTGTAATCCATGACACTATACTGTGTGTGTAGGCTATAGCTTGTGAAACGACCGTATGAACAACATCTTCCACACACAGTCCATGCATTACACACATACTTTGTGCCGTGCATCTGTGACAGTAAAATTCAGCCATATAAATCACGTATGATTAAATGTCTCATAAAAGCGCCTTCATCGAGTTGTACATAGTTCCTGCAATAGACTAGAAATTGCTTCATTATTCACTTCGCAACAGTAACAAAACTGACAGCACAACATAACAGTAACTATGTAATGGCAACTACAGTCTTGTATTATTATTATTGTCAGAAGTCAGACACAAAACATTGGGAACCTGACGTCTTCCAGTTTGTGCCAGTTCAGAAATAACGAGTCCAGCAACAAGCGATTTACAAACATTAAGCTCGCTTCTTAGCTTGGTTGATTTTAAATGGGGATGCAGCGTGTGGGTGAAGCAAATGTCGCTAAGGAGATGGGTGGTGTAGAGGAAACTTTCTTTTCCACGACGTAGTTGTAGGTAGCACTCGTGAGACACAGAAAACTGCTTCATTATTCTGTAAAATAAGACTGTTAGCAATAAGCAGTAACGCTTGCGTCATTGTCTCATTAATTCGTGGATTAATAAAACACCTTCTAAAACGAAGCATGATTTCTCTTTCATTTGAAAAATAAATAAAAGTGTTACGAGAAAATTTCTTTTCCTTATAAATTTCAGTTTCATGCTAATTTTATTAAAGAGGAGAGGGGGAGGGGGGGGGGGAGTGTACGAGGTGCATTCAAGTTCTAAGGCCTCCGATTTTTTTTCTAATTAACTACTCACCCGAAATCGATGAAACTGGCGTTGCTTCTTGACGTAATCGCCCTGCAGACGTACACATTTTTCACAACGCTGACGCCATGATTCCATGGCAGCGGCGAAGGCTTCTTTAGGAGTCTGTTTTGACCACTGGAAAATCGCTGAGGCAATAGCAGCACGGCTGGTGAATGTGCGGCCACGGAGAGTGTCTTTCATTGTTGGAAAAAGCCAACAGTCACTAGGAGACAGGTCAGGTGAGTAGGGAGCATGAGGAATCACTCCAAAGTTGTTATCACGAAGAAACTGTTGCGTAACGTTAGCTCGATGTGCGGGTGCATTGTCTTGGTGAAACAGCACACGCGCAGCCCTTCCCAGACGTTTTTGTTGCAGTGCAGGGAGGAATTTGTTCTTCAAAACATTTTCGTAGGATGCACCTGTTACCGTAGTGCCCTTTGGAACGCAATGGGTAAGGATTACGCCCTCGCTGTCCCAGAACATGGACACCATCATTTTTTCAGCACTGGCGGTTACCCGAAATTTTTTTAGTGGCGGTGAATCTGTGTGCTTCCATTGAGCTGACTGGCGCTTTGTTTCTGGATTGGCCGGCCGCGGTGGTCTAGCGGTTCTAGGCTCTCAGTCAGGAACTGCGCGACTGCTACGGTCGCAGGTTCGAATCCTGCCTCGGGCATGGATGTGTGTGATGTCCTTAGGTTAGTTAGGTTTAAGTAGTTCTAAGTTCTAGGGGACTTATGACCACAGATGTTGAGTCCCATAGTGCTCAGAGCCATTTGAACCTTTTTTTTGTTTTGTTTCTGGATTGAAAAATGGCATCCACATCTCATCCATTGTCACAACCGACGAAAAGAAAGTCCCATTCATGCTGTCGTTGCGCGTCAACATTGCTTGGCAACATGCCACACGGGCAGCCATGTGGTCGTCCATCAGCATTCGTGGCACCCACCTGGATGACACTTTTCGCATTTTCAGGTCGTCATGCAGGATTGTGTGCACAGAACCCACAGAAATGCCAACTCTGGAGGCGATCTGTTCAACAGTCATTCGGCGATCCCCCAAAACAATTCTCTCCACTTTCTCGATCATGTCGTCAGACCGGCTTGTGCGAGCCCAAGGTTGTTTCGGTTTGTTGTCACACGATATTCTGCCTTCATTAAACTGTCGCACCCACGAATGCACTTTCGACACATTCATAACTCCATCACCACATGTCTCCTTCAACTGTCGATGAATTTCAATTGGTTTCACACCACGCAAATTCAGAAAACGAATGACTGCACGCTGTTCAAGTAAGGAAAACGTCGCCATTTTAAGTATTTAAAACAGTTCTCATTCTCGCCGCTGCCGGTAAAATTCCATCTGCTGTACGGTGCTGCCATCTCTGGGACGTATTGACAATGAACGCGGCCTCATTTTAAAACAATGCGCATGTTTCTATCTCTTTCCAGTCCGGAGAAAAAAAATCTGAGGCCTTAGAACGTGAATGCACCTCGTACTTCCTAGTAAGTATCTGACTGCGCTCAGAGGTAAAAGCCTAAGACAGGTTGGGAATCACTGCTTTACCGGGTGCTCAATCAGCAAAAGATTGTTAATATTCATACTTAATATCTCGTCTCTTCTGGCGGTGCTGATTTAGCGTGTAGAGCACTAGATATCGCTCCTCAAGATTCCGGGTTTAATCCCGGACAGAGACTGGGATTTGCCTCATAGCAGTCGCTCCATGACGGCCCCAGATCTCCTCTGCCTGCTGTCAAATGAGTAGCGAGGATCTTTCCCGTGGGTAAAACGCAGCCAGGACGCGGGGCTTGCCACCCTCTCCCTACTAGTGCCGCAATGAAGACAGACTGTACCATGCATACGGTCAGGTCCAAAGCCTGGTCACGAGCTTGAGCCACAGACCTCACTACTACGACTCTTGGCAGACAGTTTCACTGCAAGTAGTGAGGTGGCGCAAACCTTAAGACGTTGTATTCAGTTCGGAGAATAGATGGATCAAATCTCGACCAAAGTACTGTGACTTACGTTTTCTGTCGCTTACTTAGTGCATTCACGGACACAGGATACTTCTGAATGTAGGAAAAATTGATTTTTTAATTACTTTATTCTGTAGCTTTATCTGGTTACACTGATATACAGGGTGGTCCACTGATCGTGACCGGGCCAAATATCTCACGAAATAAGCGTCAAACGAAAAAACTACAAAGAACGAAACTTGTCTACCTTGAAGGGAGCAACCAGACGGCGCTATGGTTGGCCCGCTAGATGGCGCTGCCATAGGTCAAACGGATATTAACTGCGTTTTTTTTAAACAGGAACCCCCATTTTTTTTATTACATATTCATGTAATACCTAAATAAATATGAATGTTTTAGTTGGGCCACTTTTTTCGCTTTGTGATAGATGGCGCTGTAACAGTCACAAACATATGGCTCACAATTTTAGACGAAAAGTTGGTAGCAGGTAGGTTTTTTAAATTAAAATACAGAATGTAGGTATGTTTGAACATTTTATTTAGGTTGTTCCAATGTACCTATGTGGACTTATCATTTCTGAGAACGCATGCTGTTACAGCGTGATTACCTGTAAATACCACATTAATACAATAAATGCTCAAAATGATGTCCGTCAACCTCAATGCATTTGGCAATACGTGTAACGACATTCCTCTCAACAGCGAGTAGTTCGCCTTCCGTAATGTTCGCACATGCATTGACAATGCGCTGACGCATGTTGTCAAGCGTTGTCGGTGGATCACGATAGCAAATATCCTTCAACTTTCCCCACAGAAAGAAATCCGGGGACGTCAGATCCGGTGAACGTGCGGGCCATGGTATGGTGCTTCGACGACCAATCCACCTGTCATGAAATATGCTATTCAATACCGCTTCAACCGCACACGAGCTATGTGACGGACATCCATCATGTTGGAAGTACATCGCGATTCTGTCAATTAGCCTTCCTCCCATAATGCCGCACCATACATTAACCCACCAAGGGCGCTGATGTTCCACTTGTCGCAGCCATCGTGGATTTTCCGTTGCTCAATAGTGCATATTATGCCGGTTTACGTTAGCGCTATTGTTGAATGACGCTTCGTCGCTAAACAGAACGCATGCAAAAAATCTGTCATCGCCCCGTAATTTCTCTTGTGCCCAGTGGCAGAACTGTACACGACGTTCAAAGTCGTCGGCACGCAATTCCTGGTGCACAGTCGATGTTGATGTAGCATTCTCAACACCGAAGTTTTTGAGACCCGATTCTCGCGCAATTAGTCTGCTACTGATGAGCGGATTAGCCGCGACAGCAGCTAGAACACCTACTTGGGCATCATCATTTGTTGCAGGTTGTGGTTGACGTTTCACATGTGGCGGAACACTTCCTGTTTCCTTAAATAACGTAACTATCCGGCGAACGGTCCGGACACTTGGATGATGTCGTCCAGGATACCGAGCAGCATACATAGCACACGTCCGTTGAGCATTTTGATCACAATAGCCATACATCAACATGATATCGACCTTTTCCGCAATTGGTAAACGGTCCATTTTAACACGGGTAATGTATCACGAAGCAAATACCGTCCGCACTGGCGGAATGTTACGTGATACCACTTACTTATACGTTTGTGACTATTACAGCGCCATCTATCACAAAGCGAAAAAAGTGGTCCAACTAAAACATTCGTATTTCTTAAATGGGGTTTCCTATTTTAAAAATGCAGTTGATATCCGTTTGATCTATGGCAGCGCCATCTAGTGGGCCAACTATAGCGCCATCTGGTTCCCCCCTTCAAGCTAGACGAGTTTTGTTCTTCGTAGTTCGTTTGATGCTTATGTCGTGAGATATTTGGGCCGGTCACTATCAACGGTCCACCCTGTATACTTTATTGGGTTTAGAATGAAAAATGACCGCTATATGCGAAATTTGAGAATCGTGGTCCTATATGCTGCTGCGCCACCAATATTTACAGTATACAAAACAAGTACTATTTCGCAGAACAGGTAGGAAATTTTTGCTATCATCGGTTCTGTTTAGGTTATATTGCAAATCTTGGTGACATAGCTGATTGCTGGTTCCCAGAATCTGTTAGTGATAATCATTGCTCCTGTTTAATTTCGCTTAGGTGATATGTTTTGTTTACATGCTACTGAAAGTTCGTTGCCTAAGTGCTACACATATATGGGAGTCCAGATGTTCGTTAGTTTGCAATAACTACTAGCAATACCACACATCTTCAATAAAACGAAATTCATGGGCAACTAGTCTATAAACAAAACAGTCCATACTACTGAGTCGAACCTATGCATCAGTTCTTCAGAGATGATTGAAATTTTCTTGCTGTTTGAAATGCATCCTAAGCACTTTCTGCTAGTCCGCAGTTCAGTTACTTTCACACAATCTACACCTTCACATTGTTTAAATTTCTCCATATCCTTTACTATGGAAGATGCTTCAGTAATCAATAACTGATTATCAAATTGTATGGCATTATTCCCTGGAGTTTTACACACAATGATGAATTAAATGTAGAATTTCTTTGAAACAATTATATGTTAATTTACATAAAATGTATTTTTTCAAATAACAAAAATAATTTAATATCTACTTTTCCTGGATTGTATGGACATAAACACAATGAAGATGGAGACATACAGCAGGATGATGACTGTGCTTCAGTAATGTTCTATCATTTTAATATGCCTCACAAATTCACAATTTCCTGGAAGTTGTTCCTTTCTGAATTTAGGTACAAGTATCTTCTTAAGTTCGTAAAGTATTGCACTACTTTTTTCTGTAACTTGCAATTGTCTATACCTATCTACTAGATGTAAGCTTTATTGTAAGTTCGACTAAATTATAGAAAAATAAAATTCTAATTAGGTAAAATATTCTAAATATTAAAAGATAAGATACAATAATTTCTTCTGGTTAATATATGTAACCCATACAGTTAGATAGGTATAGCATCTCAACCAACATATCATACATATCTAATAAAAATTTGATCTCCTTCACATTTGTGGTAAATGGTACCTGAATTTGAAGAAGCATTTTAGAAACTCTCTGCAGCGCTTTTTGATTATTGTTTTTTATAATCATTACTATATTCTATATTGTTCAAAATACTTGCAAATTGTTTAGAAATTATTTTACATTGATTGTGATAAACTCCAAAACTGTAAAACATATAGAACAGAAAAAAATGGAGTCGAAAACGTACCCTGTGTCCTTAAGGCAAATGACACGATGTTTTAGTCGATAAGTCTGTTGTTTCTTCCATCACCCAGTCTTCTCTCACAGAGTTAGCGTTGTGCGTCTAATAACCTGAAATGCAAGTAACTGTTAAACATGTATGTGTGCTACAGTATGTACCAGGGACAAGTTCTTTGATAGCCCCATGGGAATTCATTGAGCGTTGTAATACTGACGTTATGGGTTCTTCGTTCGAGTGCACAAGCGTTTTTTATAGTTAGCCTCGCTTAGAAGACTGAAGAATAATGGCCAAATTGTCAAATATCCTGTAAAGTAACTAGATCTACAGCGAACTGTCCTGCCCTATCTTCAGTGGGTTTACAATGCAAAATACCTAGAGTAAACTTACTTCCTAATATGCAGCTGTCACACTAAGCCTGAAGAAATGTATAGGAAACTATTTAATACGGAGAAGCATAAAATTTCTTATACTATGTCTTTGTTCTATTTCCAACAGATGGCTTTAGTATACACTATCCAGCTGACTCATACCATTGTTTCAAACAACATTTAGCTTTCATTGTTGAGTCAGCATTAGGCTGTGTGCATGAGACAACTTGGTTTGCTGAAAATGAATTATCTGACTGATCCTACAGTTGGTGAGTAAATATAACTTCTCTCTGCATGTATGTATTAGAAAAATATAATAATATAATAGTCTCTCACACTGTCATAATAATGTAGTAAAAGATAATATGGGTATCTGTACGCACAATATAGCTTCAGCGACTGTTTAAGCATAATTATCCTTCTAGAAGGACATTAGCTTTATTCATAGAAAAATGAAATAAATGTTTTCTGCCATTTCTCTTTTGTTGTAACATAAGGACATGTGTGCTTTCCTGAATTTCAAGAAAAAAGCGTGCTATACCGATATAAATCATTCAAATGTATATAATATATTTTAATCATATTTTTCATAATTCAGGTTGATAGGTGTCATGTATAATTTTGGTATCTGAATCGATTGTGAGCGAGCAGTGATGTTGTAAAGCTGTATCGCAGCAGTGGGGTTATTATCTTTGGTGTGCCTGAGGATGCAGTTAATAGATAATTTTAAGCTGTGTTACAATAAGGAAGCAATGGTAGTGTTATGTTTCAAATGTAGTCTCAATTTATCAATTTATTTAATGAACATGATTATGTCAAGATAAAACGGAAACTGATTTATGAAGGAGGAAGTTTAATGGAACTAAGTATGTACCAGAATTGGAATGTTGGAGGTAAATATTATATTGATGTTACTTTCTTTATTATTATTGCTGCACCAACGAACTAACTTGGTTACTGTACTGAGAGTTGCTAGATTTAAAGGATAGGAAAGTATATTGTTTGGATGTTAAAACGTCCATTAAATTTAAAATCAGCCTTGAGCAGTTTTTCAAAGTATGCGAAAAAAACACGTCCATTAAATTTAAAATCAGCCTTGAGCAGTTTTTCAAAGTATGCGAAAAAAACTTCTTATGTATGCCAACATTTCATTTTTCACTTGCCTTTTCCTTACAATTTTTAATTAATCATGGTTTTTCCAAAAGTATATTTCGATTTGTAACTAATAGAGAACTCACTGCACCTCACGAGTGTCTCTGTGTAGATATAGTAAGTTGCCGCTTTAGCGTAGCAGCACGCAAGGCAGAGCAGTACTGCAACGCATTATCCAGATCCAGATTTGCACAGACTACATCTACATCTACATTTATACTCCGCAAGCCACCCAACGGTGTGTGGCGGAGGGCACTTTACGTGCCACTGTCATTACCTCCCTTTCCTGTTCCAGTCGCGTATGGTTCGCGGGAAGAACGACTGTCTGAAAGCCTCCGTGCGCGCTCTAATCTAATTTTACATTCTTGATCTCCTCGGGAGGTATACGTAGGGGGAAGCAATATATTCGATACCTCATCCAGAAATGCACCCTCTCGAAACCCGGCGAGCAAGCTACACCGCGATGCAGAGCGCCTCTCTTGCAGAGTCTGCCACTTGAGTTTGTTAAACATCTCTGTAACGCTATCACGCTTACCAAATAACCCTGTGACGAAACGCGCCGCTCTTCTTTGGATCTTCTCTATCTTCTCCGTCAACCCTATCTGGTACGGATCCCACACTGATGAGCAATACTCAAGTATAGGTCGAACGAGTGTTTTGTAAGCCACCTCCTTTGTTGATGGACTACATTTTCTAAGGACTCTCCCAATGAATCTCAACCTGGCACCCGCCTTACCAACAATTAATTTTGTATGATCATTCCACTTCAAATCGTTCCGCACGCATACTCCCAGATATTTTACAGAAGTAACTGCTACCAGTGTTTGTTCCGCTATCATATAACCATACAATAAAGGATCCTTCTTTCTATGTATTCGCAATACATTACATTTGTCTATGTTACGGGTCAGTTGCCACTCCCTGTTCCAAGTGCCTATCCGCTGCAGATCTTCCTGCATTTCGCTACAATTTTCTAATGCTGCAACTTCTCTGTATACTACAGCATCATCCGCCAAAAGCCGCATGGAACTTCCGACACTATCTACTAGGTCATTTATATATATTGTGAAAAGCAATGGTCCTATAACACTCCCCTGTGGCACGCCAGAGGTTACTTTAACGTCTGTAGACGTCTCTCCATTGATAACAACATTCTGTGTTCTGTTTGCTAAAAACTCTTCAATCCAGCCACACAGCTGGTCTGATATTCCGTAGGCTCTTACTTTGTTTATCAGGCGACAGTGCGGAACTGTATCGAACGCCTTCCGGAAGTCAAGAAAAATAGCATCTACCTGGGAGCCTGTATCTAATATTTTCTGGGTCTCATGAACAAATAAAGCGAGTTGGGTCTCACACGATCGCTGTTTCCGGAATCCATGTTGATTCCTACATAGTAGAGTCTGGGTTTCCAAAAACGACATGATACTCGAGCAAAAAACATGTTCTAAAATTCTACAACAGATCGACGTCAGAGATATAGGTCTATTGTTTTGCGCATCTGCTCGACGACCCTTCTTGAAGACTGGGACTACCTGTGCTCTTTTCCAATCATTTGGAACCTTACGCTCCTCTAGAGACTTGCAGTATACGGCTGTTAGAAGGGGGGCAAGTTCTTTCGCGTACTCTGTGTAGAATCGAATTGGTATCCCGTCAGGTCCAGTGGACTTTCCTCTGTTGAGTGATTCCAGTTGCTTTTCTATTCCTTGGACACTTATTTCGATGTCAGCCATTTTTTCGTTTGTGCGAGGATTTAGAGAAGGAACTGCAGTGCGGTCTTCCTCTGTGAAACAGCTTTGGAAAAAGGTGTTTAGTATTTCAGCTTTACGCGTGTCATCCTCTGTTTCAATGCCATCATCTCGGAGTGTCTGGATATGCTGTTTCGAGCCACTTACTGATTTAACGTAAGACCTGAACTTCCGAGGATTTTCTGTCAAGTCGGTACATAGAATTTTACTTTCGAATTCACTGAGCGCTTCACGCATAGCCCTCCTTACGCTAACTTTGACATCGTTTAGCTTCTGTTTGTCTGAGAGGTTTTGGCTGCGTTTAAACTTGGAGTGAAGCTCTCTTTGCTTTCGCAGTAGTTTCCTAACTTTGTTGTTGTACCACGGTGGGTTTTTCCCGTCCCTCACAGTTTTACTCGGCACGTACCTGTCTAAAACGCATTTTACGATTGCCTTGAACTTTTTCCATAAACACTCAACACTGTCAGTGTCGGAACAGAAATTTTCGTTTTGATCTGTTAGGTAGTCTGAAATCTGCCTTCTATTACTCTTGCTAATCAGATAAACCTTCCTCCCTTTTTTTATATTCCTATTAACTTCCATATTCAGGGATGCTGCAACGGCCTTATGATCACTGATTCCCTGTTATGCACATACAGAGTCGAAAAGTTCGGGTCTGTTTGTTATCAGTAGGTCCAAGATGTTATCTCCACGAGTCGGTTCTCTGTTTAATTGCTCGAGGTAATTTTCGGATAGTGCACTCAGTATAATGTCACTCGATGCTCTGTCCCTACCACTCGTCCTAAACATCTGAGTGTCCCAGTCTATATCTGGTAAATTGAAACCTCCACCTAAGACTATAACATGCTGAGAAAATTTATGTGAAATGTATTCCAAATTTTCTCTCAGTTGTTCTGCCACTAATGCTGCTGAGTCGGGAGGTCGGTAAAAGGAGCCAATTATTAACCTAGCTCGGTTGTTGAGTGTAACCTCCACCCATAATAATTCACAGGAACTATCCACTTCTACTTCACTACAGGATAAACTACTACTAACAGCGACAAACACTCCACCACCGGTTGCATGCAATCTATCCTTTCTAAACACCGTCTGTACCTTCGTAAAAATTTCGGCAGAATTTATCTCTGGCTTCAGCCAGCTTTCTGTACCTATAACGATTTCAGCTTCGGTGCTTTCTATCAGCGCTTGAAGTTCCGGTACTTTACCAACGCAGCTTCGACAGTTTACAATTACAATACCGATTGCTGCTTGGTCCCCGCATGTCCTGACTTTGCCCCGCACCCGTTGAGGCTGTTGCCCTTTCTGTACTTGCCCAAGGCCATCTAGCCTAAAAAACCGCCCAGCCCACGCCACACAACCCCTGCTACCCGTGTAGCCGCTTGTTGCGTGTAGTGGACTCCTGACCTATCCAGCGGAATCCGAAACCCCACCACCCTATGGCGCAAGTCGAGGAATCTGCAGCCCACACGGTCGCAGAACCGTCTCAGCCTCTGATTCAGACCCTCCACTCGGCTCTGTGCCAAAGGTCCACAGTCAGTCCTGTCGACGATGCTGCAGATGGTGAGCTCTGCTTTCATCCCGCTAGCGAGACTGGCAGTCTTCACCAAATCAGATAGCCGCCGGAAGCCAGAGAGGATTTCCTCCGATCCATAGCGACACACATCATTGGTGCCGACATGAGCGACCACCTGCAGATGGGTGCACCCTGTACCCTTCATGGCATCCGGAAGGACCCTTTCCACATCTGGAATGACTCCCCCCGGTATGCACACGGAGTGCACATTGGTTTTTTTCCCCTCTCTTGCTGCCATATCCCTAAGGGGCCCCATTACGCGCCTGACGTGGGAGCTCCCAACTACCAGTAAGCCCACCCTCTGCGACCGCCCGGATCTTGCAGACTGAGGGGCAACCTCTGGAACAGGACAAGCAGCCATATCAGGCCGAAGATCAGTATCAGCCTGAGACAGAGCCTGAAACCGGTTCGTCAGACAAACTGGAGAGGCCTTCCGTTCAGCCCTCTGGAATGTCTTTCGCCCCCTGCCACACCTTGAGACGATCTCCCACTCTACCACAGGTGATGGATCAGCCTCAATGCAGGCAGTATCCCGGGCAACCACAGTCGTAGTCCGATCGGAGGATGCGTGGGACGAGTTGGCCGTCCCCGACAAACCCCCATCTGGATGTTTCTATTTTATTGAATCAGGACCAACTTATACCATTCAGAGACAGTGTAGACTTCCTGTGTTGTGTATCACTTTTAGTTCTGGGATCTGGGATCAGTTTTGCAAAATGAATTATCGTATGTTTTATGTCAAAGTTTTATTATTCAGGCAGTTTATACTGTTCAAAATTCTTGCAGTCAGATTGTTAACTTCTACAGTATGAAAGACTTCCCTTTACATTACGACAATTAATTATTATTACAATGCAGCTCTGCTTTCAGATTATGACCGTACAAGTTTCATTATGACAGTTCATATATTATTACGGCTCAGATCTTCACTCATATTTTTAGTTATTTAGATGACTTACAAGGATGTATGAATGTGCAAAGTATGTTTCCATATAATAATCTATGGACCCATCTACAATAATATGGAAGGTAAATGGGAAAGAAGAGAGAAAGAAGTCCTGTACCACATGTTTGGAAAGCCACACATTGGACGAATATTGGGAATGAGGCGACTACTATGGTTTGACCACATCTTAAGAGTGGACAGATCCCTTCCTAAGAGAGTCCTCCACTCTCAACCCACAAGGAAACGCCTGAGAGGACGCCCAAGAGCGTGATGGAATGATCGAGTGATGATGATTCTTCAAGAAGTGAAACCAGCGGCCGTGGAGGATGATGCTAGAAATAAAAAAAGATGGAGTGCCTTCTGCAGCAAATACTTCCTCTCTTGTGATTGCCAGACATTCTTTTTATTGGGATCTTTGTGTATCTAATGCTTTTTTTCCTATTGTTCTTCTACAGTAGGCCTCAAAGGCCTGTTAACACAATAAATGACGATAATGATGTTTCCATATTTTAGGCGGCATGAGGCAAAGCAGTGTATTCGAGGAGACCCTGTAAGTTATGGGTTCGAGTTCTGGTGTGGAGGGACAAGTAATGGATATTTGACATGGCTCAAACCATACCACGTGCTGGAACATTGTTAGAAAAATATGCTGACAATGACTTTTGCTACAGAGTAGTCATGGCATACAATGACCAGCCGGAAGAGCTACCGTACAGATTGTATTTTGGTAAACTGTTTACTTCATTTCATTTTCTGTGTGGCTTGCATCTAAGAAATATTCCAGCCGTAGATACTCACCCAACAGAAATGGTTAAAATGTTATATACAGAAGGGAGATGTATTGAAAAAGAAACCTACAAGGACATTTGAGTTTGTATCTGACAGTATACCAATATATAAACATTATTGGCTTCATCGAATGACAACAGTGCAGTGACAGTCGCAACAAACTTTGACACTTTAAAACCAACTCATCCAGTAATACGATATTCATATCAGCAGAAAAGACGGGTAGCAACCTAGCAACCTAGAATCATTTATCACTACAGTAAATTTGTGGGTGGGATTGATAGAGCTAATCAAAATACTTCACCCTATAGAGCATCTATGAAGGATAGGAAAAACTATTTCCCCATTACTTTATATTTTATTGATGTAGCCAAGTACAATGCATGGCAGCTCTACATGAACAGTGGTGGTATATTGGACCACTTGACATTGGGTCGAAGAATCGTCACTGCAGTTCTGGAAGCAAACTGCCGTGTTGACACACAAGGAGGAAGACTATCAACTGTTTCAAAAGTTGATTCTAGATATGACAAGCTGTAACATTACATCACAGATTTTCCATTAGATCGCGTTTTGAGAAAGAAGAAACAACTTCACTGTCACCAGTGTCAGAAGAACTCTACAATACAATGCACTAAAGGGACATTGTATGTCCTATGCCGCCAATGTTAAATTATCGAATTTTGTGACCCATTATCTTGGAAACTTTTTAAGACACCAACTTACAATTTTTCATAATTAGTGAATGCACCGTTCTAGATACACTGAACTAGAATTATTTCTAAAATTGTATTGTGGGGCATGTTATCTTTTTTATTCGAACACTCAATTTTTGGCAGAATTTTGTAAATGAATGAACATAAAAACAAAACAACTCAGGATATTTTAGTTATTCTAGTTACATATGTGTTGAATCTCACACTTGGCATGCTGTGAAAATTTCATGTCTCTACCATTCGTACTTTTTTAAAAAATGAGTCATTTATTGCAAAAAATGTAGTTCACAGATATTGAGGTCTAAAACTTTTTTTATTACAAATTCTTATACAGACTTACAGTTCTGCATCTTTTGTGCACTAGAACTTCCCTGGCCCATAGTCTGTGTCTTCTTCAGTGTCACAAAAGCCCAGTGCTTGCGTCCTTTTCTTTTTTGCTTCTTTTGTTATTTGCTGAGCAGCTAACTCTGCTTCACATACACCCATTAAAAGTTGTTACAGCATCAGACACTGCTAACTTTAGAGTCACAAGGCCAACAAATACATTTTTAGGCACATGGCACCACACAACATTATTGAATCACTCATTCACATTCTGGGTCTTCCCTGTAAACACTTCTTTAGTAGCTCAGAATTTGCCAAATCACGGTAAATAGGTTTGATTGCCTCCATTACTGTCAAAGGGAGAGAATGTTTATACGTAATTTAATGCAGGGTGCCAGAAAACTCAGCTTTCCTATATTTACACCAAGTGTTTGGTGGAGGTGGACACAAAGCATGACATGGCTTTTCATTGGTTGATATTCGATGAAGGAAAGTGCTCCACACAGCTCTTTTCATCTTCTCTAAATTGTCACAGTTATCTCTAATGGCCTTAACGTAATATTCCTGTAATTCATCAATTACTTTGTCCGTTAGTCTTCCAGCACATTTTATTGACTTGCCATCAGACAGTTTTGTGTTACCCAGCTCGGTTTTTAGGTTATGCAGACGTGTTCCCATCCTTTTCTTGACATGTCCTACACACTCAAGTTTTTGTATAGGAACATCATATGGCTTAGTGTTTTTTACTGCTATGAAAGCCTTGCTGTCTCCATCACCTAAGTAATTCACATATCTGACACCTTCTCCTTCTGCAAACCTCAGAAGAAAATGCAGGTCTCACATATCTGTTACCCGCTGATTTGCGTTTCTTGAAGTTCTTTTAGGACTTAGTCATTTTATTTACATATAAAAAGCAATAGAAGTTAGCTTACTACAAAAATAGCCGATAATCACACTACTTTCAAAGAAAAGTAGCATCAGAAAAAAAGGACTGATTTGTTTATTCGTAATGCCAACTTCTGAGACGTAGCAGTAGACACGAAACAAAGCAATTCACAGCCTTCTGGACTATGTAGTTCCCAAGATATGACTGTTCATTTGTGGCAGTGTATGCGTAGCCGTAAAATCTGACAGTCACACGTCAATATTCAAAATATTATTTGAAGGTCTCACAATTGTCCGATTTTAATGTATTATATGCCAAAATGTTAAGGAAAGTCCAAAATACATTGTTGTTGTTGTTGTGGTCTTCAGTCCTGAGACTGGTTTGATGCAGCTCTCCATGCTACTCTATCCTATGCAAGCTTCTTCATCTCCCAGTACCTACTGCAACCTACATCCTTCTGAATCTGCTTAGTGTATTCATCTCTTGGTCTCCCCCTACGATTTTTACCCTCCACGCTGACCTCCAATACTAAATTGGTGATCCCTTGATGCCTCAGAACATGTCCTACCAACCGATCCCTTCTTCTAGTCAAGTTGTGCCACAAACTCTTCTTCTCCCCAATCCTATTCAGTACCTCCTCATTAGTTATGTGATCTACCCATCTAATCTTCAGCATTCTTCTGTAGCACCACATTTTGAAAGCTTCTATTCTCTTCTTGTCCAAACTATTTACCGTCCATGTTTCACTTCCATACATGGCTACACTCCATACAAATACTTTCAGAAATGACTTCCCGACACTTAAATCTATACTCGATGTTAATAAATTTCTCTTCTTCAGAAACGCTTTCCTTGCCATTGCCAGTCTACATTTTATATCCTCTCTACTTCGACCATCATCAGTTATTTTGCTCCCCAAATAGCAAAACTCATTTACTACTTTAAGTGTCTCATTTCCTAATCTAAAACCCTCAACATCACCCGACTTAATTCGACTACATTCCATTATCCTTGTTTTGCTTTTGTTGATGTTCATCTTATATCTTCCCTTCAAGACACCATCCATTCCGTTCAACTGCTCTTCCAAGTCCTTTGCTGTCTCTGACAGAATTACAATGTCATCGGCGAACCTCAAAGTTTTTATTTCTTCTCCATGGATTTTAATACCTACTCCGAATTTTTCTTTTGTTTCCTTTACTGCTTGCTCAATATACAGATTGAATAACATCGGGGAAAGGCTACAACCCTGTCTTACTCCCTTCCCAACCACTGCTTCCCTTTCATGTCCCTCGACTCTTATAACTGGCATCTGGTTTCTGTACAAATTGTAAATAGCCTTTCGCTCCCTGTATTTTACCCCTGCCACCTTTAGAATTTGAAAGAGAGTATTCCAGTCAACATTGTCAAAAGCTTTCTCTAAGTCCACAAATGCTAGAAACGTAGGTTTGCCTTTCCTTAATCTTTCTTCTAAGATAAGTCGTAAGGTCAGTATTGCCTCACGTGTTCCAGTATTTCTACGGAATCCAAACTGATCTTGCCCGAGGTCGGCTTCTACTAGTTTTTCCATTCGTCTGTAAAGAATTCGTGTTAGTATTTTGCAGCTGTGGCTTATTAAACTGATTGTTCGGTAATTCTCACATCTGTCAACACCTGCTTTCTTTGGCATTGGAATTATTATATTCTTCTTGAAGTCTGAGGGTATTTCGCCTGTCTCATACATCTTGCTCACCAGATGGTAGAGTTTTCTCAGGACTGGCTCTCCCAAGGCCGTCAGTAGTTCCAATGGAATGTTGTCTACTCCGGGGGCCTTGTTTCGACTCAGGTCTTTCAGTGCTCTGTCAAACTCTTCACGCAGTATCGTATCTCCCATTTCATCTTCATCTACATCCTCTTCCATTTCCATAATATTGTCCTCAAGTACATCGCCCTTGTATAGACCCTCTATATACTCCTTCCACCTTTCTGCTTTCCCTTCTTTGCTTAGAACTGGGTTTCCATCTGAGCTCTTGATATTCATACAAGTGGTTCTCTTATCTCCAAAGGTCTCTTTAATTTTCCTGTAGGCAGTATCTATCTTACCCCTAGTGAGATAAGCCTCTACATCCTACCATTTATCCTCTAGCCATCCCTGCTTAGCCATTTTGCACTTCCTGTCGATCTCATTTTTGAGACATTTGTATTCCCTTTTGCCTGCTTCATTTACTGCATTTTTATATTTTCTCCTTTCATCAATTAAATTCAATATTTCTTCTGTTACCCAAGGATTTCTACTAGCCCTCGTCTTTTTACCTACTTGATCGTCTGCTGCCTTCACTACTTCATCCCTCAAAGCTACCCATTGTTCTTCTACTGTATTTCTTTCCCCCATTCCTGTCAATTGTTCCCTTATGCTCTCCCTGAAACTCTGTACAACCTCTGGTTCTTTCAGTTTATCCAGGTCCCATCTCCTTAAATTCCCACCTTTTTGCAGTTTCTTCAGTTTTAATCTACAGGTCATAACCAATAGATTGTGGTCAGAGTCCACATCTGCCCCTGGAAATGTCTTACAATTTAAAACCTGGTTCCTAAATCTCTGTCTTACCATTATATAATCTATCTGATACCTTTTAGTATCTCCAGGGTTCTTCCATGTATACAACCTTCTATCATGATTCTTAAACCAAGTGTTAGCTATGATTAAGTTGTGCTCTGTGTAAAATTTTACCAGGCGGCTTCCTCTTTCATTTCTTAGTCCCAATCCATATTCACCTACTACGTTTCCTTCTCTCCCTTTTCCTACACTCGAATTCCAGTCACCCATGACTATTAAATTTTCGTCTCCCTTCACTATCTGAATAATTTCTTTTATTTCCTCATACATTTCTTCAATTTCTTCGTCATCTGCAGAGCTAGTTGGCATATAAACTTGTACTGCTGTAGTAGGTGTGGGCTTAAATACATTATGGAGTAGAAAACAGAAAATGTCGAATTTCAACGAATTTCACTTAAAATGTCCCGTTAATGTAGTGTACCACTTCATGTTTCTTGTTTCATATTGTTCCACACAAAATAGTAAGACAGTACTGATCCATCGCTTTAATAGTGACATTGTGCTAAGTGAAGGTATGCAGCTAAAGTGCTTCCAAAAGGATGGGTTATGTTCAAAAAACCTATGCAAATGAAGAGTGTAAACTATTACACATATATAACTTTTATTAGAATTAAGTGATTCATTTAAGCTATCATGAAAATACTAACAAAAAATAAATCAACCACATTTGAGTGAAGCTGCTTATCAACTAGTCGTGGGTTCAAACAAATAGCCTTGGGTGGAAGTAGCACTTACCTATACGCTGCTTTAACGACTGCACTTGGTCTATCAAAAGATTTGTTCTACGTTAATGGAAACAAAAATTATTTACAACATTTTCAAAAATAAATGACATAGAACTACACTCGATTTGTACGATACAGAGGATTTTTTTTAAAACTAAAGGACAGTTTATCTCGCGACTCGCGCAATTCTCTCTCCTCCCAGCCCCATGCCACCCAATCTTGTTCCTGTGTCAAGACAATTCTTCCTTGTCAAGAGCCTCCTAATCGTTGGCACCAGTACGACGCCAACAGCGACCAGAATCGGTCGTTTACTGTTTATATGCTTTTAAATTCTGTGACAAACCTCCAAGTGGGAAGTTCCTCGTGTAATATAGTTCCCGAATGAAAAAAAAAACTTCCTGTAATGGAAATGTGGCTCATAAAGCTCCATTTCGAAAACTGTGCATCATGTTTAATTGTGGACAAAGAAACACAGTCGCGCCGATATTGATTTGTGACTGACGAACTGAAATCAAGCACCAAGGAAAAACGTCAATAGGATAGATGTTTCACTGCTGATAGACAGAGGTGGTACTTTCCTGATAATTCATGATCAGTTCTCTTAGTTGTGACTTGGGCTGTAGAAAAGTGTGTGCCTGGCATGTCTCTCGACTTACAACTACAGTTGTCAGATTAAACTGACATAATTACCTAAAATTGCCTGGCAAAAGGGTTTGCTGCACCTCAAAGTGAACACTATAAAACACTTTACAAAAATTAAAACTGTATTTATTATTGAGTTACCTTTAATGTTTGGTGAAACTCGTTGCATGTTGCAAACTTCAAATTACAATTAATGCACAATACTGCTTTTACCATATTGAAACTCAATTTGTTTCTAGCGTCATGCCATAAATGATTCATGTCACTGAAGAGTCTTTGCACAGAGACATTGCTGGAATCTTAAAAGTAGAGTTTTCATAGTCAAATCAATTTTTAATATAACTTCAACTCTTTGGTAGACCGTGAGAGCTTCGTTATTGAATTTATTTCTCTCGACTTCATGTAGTTTTTTACATGTCTTGCTTAGGTTTCGCTCTGAATAAACAATTGTTCTTATGTGGTTCAATATTATCTTCTCTTTCAGTGTGACCTTATCGTCATATATATATATATAAGGCAGGGAGCATGTGTGTATGTACATTGCTGGAATTTTAAAAGACCAGACGAATGATACTGCTCAGATGAAATGAACGAATATTTCTGGCGTGTTTGTAGACATTGTAGGCCAACCAGATTGCAGGTATGCTATTGGACTTGAAGAGATGGCCACAGCTGTGTTTGTGACTCAGCCCATTGGCCTATGCCGCAAGAGTCTGAGGCTGTTGCCGTCCTCTGACTCATCGAATGTCATGTAACCGTGACTTCAGAAGCATGTTTACATTCCCGAGAGCGTCATGAGGCATGCCTTGAGAGAAATGCGTCGAGACGTTCTCGAATACATCGAGACATGCGCTCACACTTCTTATCGCTAGTCACTGAGCCTTTTGAGAAGGATGGAGTGAGTCAGCTTTTGTCCGTCGGAGTTAAAGCCATTGAGTTACACAGAAGAGTCAATGATACGGAATCTGAGAAAAACATAGATCATAGTTAAAGCAGGAAATCGCGATGAAAAGAAAGGAAATCAATTAATAATAAAAGTAACGAAATTGTAGCGAGAGGTTATTAACGAAGTCGCATTGTGGTGCTACTCAAATGATTATGGTTGACAGTATCAGACGAAAATCCTTTGAGTGCATTGCCACACCATCGTGTAAAATATAAAGTCTACATAGTGTTAAGGTTAACAATTGCTTGCGAATAATAATAAGCAGTAATTAGCCATTTTTGATGTATGAGATGAATTTTCTTAGTTTAATATTTCATTTTTAAATTTCTATGAGCACTTAGCTAGCTTCTTTAAAAATGGCGGAAGACAATCAGAATGACACCAGCAGTAGTGAAAGTTGTACTGTACTTGAACTATTAAGACTGTGATCCGTGCCAAAGAAACAGCGATTTATTTCCTTTCTTTGTTCGTGCTGAATTATAGAAGTAGAAAATTCATCTGCAGCTGACGATTTGAATTAAATGAATGGTGATCCATCTGAATTTAAATCGGTACAGGCAGATAGGGTGAGTGATAGGCACATGGTCACAACTTCATGTGTTAACCTATATGTCAGCTCCAACCACCAAACAAATAGATTCTGACTTATTTAACTTGCTGCCCAAGAAGAAAAGCTCATCTACTATCTTCATTGTCTCTATTCCTAATGCGATTGCCTCGACATCGCATGATTTGATTTGACTGTACTCGATTACCTTTATGATGACTTTTTTTAAAGCTCATCTTGTACGTATCTCCTTTCAAGAGTCTATTCATTCCGTTCAGTTGATCTTGTAAGTAGGCTGTTTAGGTTTTTTATTGGTAACGCCACCTCTGTATGAAAATCACTGGCTGTGCTGTGTGCAGTCTGTGGCTGCTTTGCATTGTTGTAATACTTGCCATTGTAGTGTTAGGCAGCTGGCTGTGAACAGCGCGTAGCGTTGGGCAGTTGGAGGTGAGCCGCCAGCAGTGGTGGATGTGGGGAGAGAGATGGCGGAGTTTTGTAATTTGTCATGAACTGCTATTGTAGTTGTAGTTTTTCATTGTTGTACAGTAAAACAGTTGTGGCATGCATGTAGATTTGCACCAAGTATTTCGCAGCTGCAATTAACTAGATATTATTTTCAGTGTTATGTTAATGTGTTTTCTTATTTTTGCTCTTCAAATTGTGTTTTTCTGTGTTGTCGTGTGAAATACTGTGACAATAATGGCGTGTGAAAAACGTAATACTAGGCTCCAAAGTAAACTGCGAAATGACAGTGAAAACGAAAGCAGCATGTTAGCGCCACCGAGTAATGAATTAACTGATGTTCAAAGTAGTAATTTGGTAATTGTGCATAGGGAAATGGAGCGGGCGGCAAACAATGGCGTAGGCAGTGAAACAGTTAATGAACAGAGAAGCATTATCGATCGATCGCTCGGCAACAGCTCGCCTCAGGAATCCGAAATGACAGGACACAATTTTTCAAATACTGTAGATTCAGGTTTTGCGTCCTCACCGTTTTCTCAAATAAGTCAAGACACATTCTCTGCTTGTCAAGATGTGAATGTTGCCGGTGCAAATGCACTGCCGAAAAGCGTAGAGGAACAGATTCCAGACACTAATGCATTGTTATTACAGCTAATGCAACAAATGGAACAACACCAGAGACAAACACAGCAAAAGCTTCAAAAGTTAGACACAATGGAACAAAATCTTCAAAAGTTAGACTCATTGGAGCAAACTCTTGAACAAACACGTGAGGATTTAACTAATGAGTTACATCACATTGAATCGAAATGTCAAAAAGTCTGTAACGACGTAAAAACACAAATTTGTGAGCATTTCCAACCTATTTTTTCGCGTCATGAAAATGCACTACAGAATCACGAAGCAGCCATAAAAGAACTGCAAACTACTGTTCATGAAAATCATGAGACCTTACAAGCTAAATTTGACTCAGTTGCATCTACCGATTCGGTTACGCAACTTGCAAAAACTCAGGAAAACTTGAAGGACACAGTAGATTCGATTTCAACACAAATGGACAATCTGAAACTTGGTTCAGAAAAACACACTGAGGAAATGTGTTCACTATCGGAGAAAGTAGCCGAACTTTCAGATCAGTTCACTAACTTATCTACGAAGGTAGATGATAATCTGAACGACACAAAACCGGTAGTCTTTAATGACACAGAAGAGAGCGAACAAATTAAGAAACTGAAACAAAATCTGAATCAAATTAATACGCAACACCAAAGAGAAATCCGCGAAGTACAAGATCAGCTGACACAGGTAATACAAGAATTACGTATTTCAGAGGACACTCGCGCCCCAATACGGGAAGAGGGACATAGAAATACGGAAAAGCCGCAACATAATAACACAGGGCATTTCGGAAGTTATGAAAGAAATTGGCAAGCTATTTATTACTACACGTAAATTCAAAACATTTAAGAATTCTGGCAACGACATTCATCCACAAGCATGGCTCCATCAATTCTCTCATTGTTTTCCTCCCAACTGGTCATTAGAACACAGATTAGAATTTATGTGTGGCTACTTAGAAAATGAACCAGCTGTAAGAATGCGATCGGTCATTCACGATTGCCACAGTGAAGGAGAATTTTACCATGCCTTCCTCTCAGCATATTGGTCTCAAGCCACACAAGACCGAGTAAAGCATAGCATCATAATGATGAAACGTTTCGAACAATCTGAATTTTCCAGTATTATGAAATATTTTGAAGACATGTTGCATAAGAATCAGTATCTTTCAAACCCATACAGCCCCTCAGAACTCATCCGAATTTGCTTAATCAAACTGCCTGAACATTTACGACATATTATTTTGGCAGGACGTTGCAAAGACGACATTGAAGCATTTCAAGGACTCTTACAAGAACTGGAAATTGACACTGACAATCGCGGAACGCACGAGCACAACAATTACAGATCACATCCGTCGCAATTCCGCGATGAAAGAAATAATAACTGGACGCGACAAGGCTATTCTCACAACACAAATCGTGACTAAAACAGACACCACCCGTATGACAACCACTGGCAGAGTAATAACTACAGAGAAAGTTCGTATTTCCGTAGTAATGAATATGACAGAGACAACCATAGAAACAGACAATATGGTAACCAGAACTATTATTATCAGGGGAGACAGAATAACTTCAGACGCAACAGTTCAGCGCGCAGTTACGATTCAGGGAGAAATTCTCCACCACATGACCGACAAGAAAGAAACTATGGCATCTACCGACATGACGACAGACCTGAATTTCATCAGAACTGGCGGGATTATAACAGAGCTGGGCCCTCTCGGCAAGGCGAATTTGTAGAAGTTCGGTCTCCTAATCCCAATAACGACGCGCGCCAACAAAGAGACAGACAATGACGCGCTCCGCAGGCAGCCGCGTGCGCCCGCTGGCTCCGAGAAAAATAACATAAGACGCTAGCCTTGAGAAAAATTTTAGCATTCTTTACCGACGTATACCGCATGATAATTACGTTCAAGTTGAAACTCTGAGTACTGTGAAGAGCAAAGGTTTACACCACATTTCACATGTAATACCGTTTATTGAAAGATAATCTGCTTTATAACTTAGTCTTTGCCATAAAATTTTTCACTTCACGTTACTAGTATGCTTTGTCAGACTTAGAATCTGTTAATATGCAACAATGTTTGAAGTTAAATATCCAGTCAAGAACCAAGAGAACTTATTTAAACAGAAATTACGAATGCATTGTTATTGTGAACAGACGACACAGTGTTATTGTGTGTGTACATTCTTGCCTGTTAGTTGCACGATTACGTACCGACTATAAGGCTCACATTCTTGGAACATTTACCAGCACTGCTAATGAAATTTTAATGCAACATTTTGGTTTATTTGGAAATACATTCTGAAATTAAAGTGCTTTCTGAGAGATACCAGATGACACAGAGGTTAGTTTATGTGACAGCTACACGATTTTATCACGACGCTACTAATGAGTGACAGTTTACATTGTTGCTTTTGCGGTGTATCTGTTTTATATCTGCACAATTTTTCTGAATTCTTCTGGAAAGTAAAACATGTTTTAGTAGTAACTTTTGTGGTATAGCTACAAGGAGACAGCCTTATCTGTAGCACAACAATACGTTACAGCACAGTACTTTCTTCATCACGGTAATAAGCGTAATAACTAAGATATCTATACGCAAAGCATTTCACTTTTGTGTATCATGAGGTAAGTACATTGACTCCTGCAGAACTTAGCTTTCGGAGGACGATAACTACGACACTTCCACAGAATTATCTTACAACATGACGCACAGTTTAGCGCTACAGTACACATATTTGAGTGATTAATTTCGCACTTAAAACATTTTTTTTAAGATATTTGAAGTGCAATGATACAAGGGTTTTCCGTGATACATTTCATTCCATTGCTATAATCTGTAACACCTGCGGGTATAATTACATTAATCCTCAGGGGGTTACACACCTACTTTGTGTACCATGTGTTTGGCACGCACAAGGAGCCCTAGCTAATATGGTATTTGCTTATACAACTTTACACATCGGTACCATATTTCTCTAACACACAAATTACACAGCTATCCGATTATTTAACAAAGAAACAAACATTTATTTTACCACATCAATGACAGATGTTTACGCAATTACGCAGTTGGATACCTTCACACTTATGAAATTGTATTTTGTCTGTACTTTGTAAACTGTTCATATTTTTTCAGAACCATTGTGATACTACGTGAGCTTTGAATGATGTATTTGGTATGGGATCATAATTTTTAAAGTACGTTTGAGGTAGATGACACTATTGAAATGAGCAGAGAATTTTTTTAGGTTTTGAAATTATTGGAGGAAGCTACGACGATTTTGAGAATTGACTGAGATGTTATGATATTTTTACGACGACGATGTGTATTATGCTGCTGAGGTATGTTTATGGTCAAGAAGCTGATGCTATATGAGGAATTTGATTATGTTTCGTATTTCATATGATGAATTATTAAAGAAGCGTCGACGAATATATATATGTGTAATAAGGTAAGGAGTAATGAGTAGCGGTTAGGAACTCTGCCTTGTGAAGACGTATGTTGGAAACCGAGAATCGTACTTTTAGAATTATGAAATGTGTGTAAATGCGTGAATGTATCACAATGCTGACGAATATTTTTTTTGGACACTTATATTTATAGGATTTTGTTTCTACAGATTTGTAACCCAAATTCTTGACCTGTGAAATATTTTTATATGAGACTGCCACTGTAGCGGAAACTGGTGTCGTAAATATTTCGGTAAGAAAGTTCAGTGACCACCTGCACGTAATGCGTCGTGGGCAACCAGGGGAGCGGCCAGGTGTGCCAGCCGCCTTAAAAAAAAAAGCCATTATTGCGAGCCCTTTTTCAGCGCCACAGGTAAAAAAAAAGGGGAGGCCATTATCCTCGCTATTGACGTTCCTTTGTTGAAAGCATCGCAAAAACGACACAGTCGAACTTGAAAACATATGATTACACTGGATGCCTAATGAAATGACGAGAAATATTTTTATGTCTATACACCTGATTATGACTACTGTCTCTCTAGTTGAGAGATTTTTCTACTAACTTATGAAATGTCACATGACTATTGAATGATATTTTTATGCTTTGCCTTTCATAGTTGCTTATTTAATTTGATATCTAGTTTCCAGCTGTGTTGCAGCATGGGTTTTATATAAAAAAATAAAAAAAAATAAAATAAAATAAATTCATTTGCTAATGTGGACACTTTCTGTCAACAGATCTATTAAATAATTATTTTATGACCCACATTCTTCGAAAAAGGAGCTCTTGGAATGGAAAGAACAATAAGAAGGGACTAATAACAGGAACTGCATACATAATTTTCTTTTCAACTACTTGGTAAATTTTTTTTGTAGAGTAAGTTTTTGTGATGCATCACTCTAGTGTTAAGATGTGACATAGGTATTAGACATGGCCATTTTTACTGTAATATTTTTTCTGCTTGAGCTATGTCATGATTAGGTATAAGTTGCTGCTGTTTGCCAGGCATAGTGTTATTGAATTTGACTTTGTGTTATTCTGTTAAGCCAGTTTTACTAATGATTTATTTTTATTGTTTGCTGCACATTGCCTTAGATTAGTTGTAATATTACAATTGCTTTGCTAATTTCTTAATGCTGCTTGCTTCGCAAATCTGCGTTTTTTTTTCATTGCTGTTTATATTAATTGTTTTATGTGATGCTGCATTGCCTCGTCCCTTAGTTTAATATCTGAGCTCAGTAGATTTAAGTTAGCTTAAGAGGGGGTAGACTATATAAGAGACTGCGTTGTGATGAATTGGAAGAAATGCATTTAGAAGTTATACGAAAAAAGTACAGAAAGCAGGTATAGGTAGGATTTTCTTGGGAATAAATAATGAGGTAAGAAATATGTGAAATAAATACAGAAAGCGTGCTTGGATAGGATTTTTTTGGTAGAAGCAAAGGTTGAAATAAGTCGAAAGATCTATGGAATGAAGTTTTGGGTTGGACTGCAGTACCAAATGTTACACTGAAAACAAACCCTGTCCTTTCCTTTTGTGTTATCCCACTAGGTGTTTGTGTACCCTTGTGTATTTGTTTTCTTCCTGTCTCTGTGTAGTTTCATAGAATTTTTTTCTTCTAATACTAAGCTACATTCACTATGATGAGGAATACTGTTATCCTCAAATATAATTGGCATTAATGATATGTTATTTACCTTGTAAATATGCTTAGACTTTATTTATTCTATTTTGTTTTAATGCTCATGTGTAAAGTTGATTTTTCAAAAGCTATTCTGATCTTTTATGTATGTACTCATGTCATTATTTTTGTAACACTGATGTATATGTTTATTTCTATTCTTTTGTAAAGCCCCTATTCCTACAAATGTTATCTGTGTTATTATGTTTTTACTGATGTATTTTGTACCGTTGTTATTGTATTCTTATGCTATAAAATTGTAATTGACACCAGTTCATCAAATTAAGTAACTTGTAAGTTACATTTCACTGCACACGTTTCTATTGGTCATACTATATGGACAATATGTGACACGTAGGGACTGTTAGTGTTTGCACGTGTGTTAATAATTCAGCAAGGGACTGGATAACAGCATTGCTGGTTCTAAGGACAATTCCAAAAACTTCGTGAGTGCACAAGTGGTGGTTATGGACTACGTCCCCTTTTGAACAATTTTACGGGACTGTGCTTATACTGACACACAGTATTTTTTTAGCGCAACGCAATCTGACTTTCAATAATCTCTACAAGAGAATGGCCCTGACTAACATTAAACTATACCTTTCACAAATCACTAAATCACTTACCTCACAAAAATCTTCGTTAATCCCACTACTGCAATACAGCAAGCGCCACTACTGCTAGCTAAATAAAAGATTCTAACTATGGAAGGCACTAACTACTGATAGGGATAGTTAGCAAATGAAAGATATTAATAGAGAACAAACAATGTATTTACCTTGATATCATCATTTATAAATATATATAGAGCAGTTCATGACAAATTACAAAACTCCGCCATCTCTCTCCCCACATCCACCACTGCTGGCGGCTCACCTCCAACTGCCCAACGCTACGCGCTGTTCACAGCCAGCTGCCTAACACTACAATGGCAAGTATTACAACAATGCAAAGCAGCCACAGACTGCACACAGCACAGCCAGTGATTTTCATACAGAGGTGGCGTTACCAATAAAAAACCTAAACAGCCTACTTACATAGCCCCGGTAATGGGCCACAACAGAGCAAACCCACAGCAGAGTCAGTCGACGTTTTGAAAAACATTGGTAGGTAGTAGGTAGGTCATCACAGAGTAGACCCACTGTAGTCCGGCGGAGTTTTGTAATTTGTCATGAACTGCTCTATATATATTTATAAATGATGATATCAAGGTAAATACATTGTTTGTTCTCTATTAATATCTTTCATTTGCTAACTATCCCTATCAGTAGTTAGTGCCTTCCATAGTTAGAATCTTTTATTTAGCTAGCAGTAGTGGCGCTTGCTGTATTGCAGTAGTGGGATTAACGAAGATTTTTGTGAGGTAAGTGATTTAGTGATTTGTGAAAGGTATAGTTTAATGTTAGTCAGGGCCATTCTCTTGTAGAGATTATTGAAAGTCAGATTGCGTTGCGCTAAAAAAATACTGTGTGTCAGTATAAGCACAGTCCCGTAAAATTGTTAAAAGGGGACGTTTCAATCTTCTAATATCTTTCCTGCCTCTTATATTACAGTGTCATCGACAAACCTTAACGTTTTTATTTCTATTGCTTGAACTCTAATTCCGTCTCAAAATTTCTCGTTGGTTTTTATTTACTGCTTGCTTCGTGTTCACTTTGAATAACAATGGGGACGGACTAAAACCCCATAACACTCATTTCGGAACTACTGCCTACTTTTCATGTCTTCGATTCTTATAAGTGCACTTGTGTTTGAGTACACGTTTTAGATAACCCTCTATACTACTTCCAGAATTTCAAAGAGTGTATTCAGGTCTACACTGCCGAAGGCTTTCTCTAAATCTACAAATGATGTAAACGTACATTTACCTCTTTTCTGTCTGTATTCGAAGATAAGTCGTAGGGTCAGGGTTGCCTCACGCGTTCCTACATTTTTCTGGAACTGATTTTCTACGATTACGAGTTCTATCAGTCTCCCAAGTCTACAGCGGCATATGAGAGCTATTCCATTAGAGCCAAAGTTCAAAGTATTAAGCTAAGACTCGGGGAGGGAGCCAGATGCTAATGCTAATGCTGAAGAAGTAGGAACGTCCATTCCATTATATACTTTTGAGTATTGCCAGACAAATTACTTGTACTTGTTAAAGCATCCGTCATGGTAGCCGATTCTCATTTACTCACGCCAGGATCGTCTACAGAATACTTTCCTGTGAAAGTGTGTTATAGCAAAAATCCATTTCACCAGAATCAGCAACATCAATATGACTGCAACCATAAACCTTACAGTCTTATTTCATTTCAGACCAGCGAGCTCGGGAGCTTGCATGTATCTCGTGTCTCCGCTTGCGCTCAAAACAGTTCAGTCTTCCTTCAGATAGACCAGAGCCATTAAAGCTCACTCTAGCCACCCGTTTTGAGGCGAGACGCCGCCTTTCACACTTTCAGGGCCGTTCCCAGCATAGATACGTTACATGACATTTCAACTGTAGGTGTATCGCCAAGATATCAGACTTTACTGTTGCACTTTAATCATAATTGTTTGCTATCTTCATCGTCTCACTACTAACAGGGTAAACAATGTCTACCTCGCAGCAAGTTCCTACAAATGACATACTTGCCCTAATGTGATGCCAGTATTCAATGGAAACTGAAGATTGAGTGTCACAGTGCAATTAGCGCTATCTTAGTTTTTCAGTTTGTCCATTGCTGTCGATATTACTACTCTTATGATGTACAGCTGTCTATAAATGGGAGCGACTTTTCAAGAATACATTAACCAAAGCTTAAAGAATTCAACCTGTAATTTTTTTAAATATTGTTTATTGGCCTGTGACATTAACATTTAGCCAAAGAAGTGAGTAACTACAGATTTGGTATATAATATCACACGTACACCATACACATTAGTAATTACATTAATTCCAGGTAAACTACATGGTACACTTTGTTCATTCATACACTCAATCCATATATCACGACTTCTTAAGCTGGAAGTTTTGTGTCTCTCTTATAACTGGATACCCGGTTCTTGCAGAAGCGGGCAACACTGACGTGCCCATTGCGGTCAGCTGTCGGAACAGGTCCGTCACATACGTAGGATGGGGAACTCCTGATCTGATCTACATCTACATCTACATTTATACTCCGCAAGCCACCCAACGGTGTGTGGCGGAGGGCACTTTAGTGCCACTGTCATTACCTCCCTTTCCTGTTCTAGTCACGTATGATTCGCGGGAAGAACGACTGCCGGAAAGCCTCCGTGCACGCTCGAATCTCTCTAATTTTACATTCGTGATCTCCTCGGGAGGTATAAGTAGGGGGAAGCAATATATTCGATACCTCATCCAGAAACGCACCTCGAAACCTGGATAGCAAGCTACACCGCGATGCAGAGTGCCTCTCTTGCAGAGTCTGCCACTTGAGTTTGCTAAACATCTCCGTAACGCTATCACGCTTACCAAATAACCCTGTGACGAAACGCGCCGCTCTTCTTTGGATCTTCTCTATCTCCTTCGTCAACCCGACCTGGTGCGGATCCCACACTGATGAGCAATACTCAAGTATAGGTCGAACGAGTCTTTTGTAAGCCACCTCCTTTGTTGATGGAATACATTTTATAAGGACACTCCCAATGAATCTCAATCTGGCACCCGCCTTACTAACAATTAATTTTATATGATCATTCCACTTCAAATCGTTCCGCACGCATACTCCCAGATATTTTACAGAACTAACTGCTACCAGCGTTTGTTCCGATATCATATAATCATACACTAAAGCATTCTTCTTTCTATGTATTCGCAATACATTACATTTGTCTATGTTAAGGGTCAGTTGCCACTCCCTGCACCAAGTGCCTATCTGCTGCAGATCTTCCTGCATTTCGCTGCAATTTTCTAATGCTGCAACTTCTCTGTATACTACAGCATCATCCGCGAGAAGCCGCATGGAACTTCCGACACTATCTACTAGGTCATTTATATATATTGTGAAAAGCAGTGGTCCCATAACACTCCCCTGTGGCACGCCAGAGGTTGCTTTAACGTCTGTAGACGTCTCTCCATTGAGAACAACATGTTGTGTTCTGTTTGCTAAAAACTCTTCAATCCAGCCACACAGCTGGTCTGATATTCCGTAGGCTCTTACTTTGTTTATCAGGCGACAGTGCGGAACTGTATCGAACGCCTTCCGGAAGTCAAGGAAAATGGCATCTACCTGGGAGCCTGTATCTAATATTTTCTGGGTCTCATGAACAAATAAAGCGAGCTGGGTGTGACAGTGCAATGAGCTGTATCTTAATTTTTCAGTTTGTCCATTGCTGTCAATATTATTACTTTCACGATGTACAGCTGTCTATAAATGAAGAGCGACTTTTCAATAATACATTAGCCAAAGCTTAAAGAATTCGACCTGTAATTATTTTAAATATATTTTATTGGCCTGTGGCATTAGCATTTAGCCAGAGAAGTAACTACAGATCTGGTATACAATATCACACGTACACCATCACATTAGTAATTACATTAATTCCAGGTAAACTACATGGTACACTTTGTTCATTCACACACTCAGTCCATATATCACAACTTCTTAAGCTCGAAGTTTTGTGTCTCTCTTATAACTGGATACCCGGTTCTTGCAGAAGCGGGCAACACTGACGTAGCCCATTGTGGTCAGCTGTCGAAACAGGTCCGTCATCGACGTAGAATGGGGAACTCCTGATCTGACCTACATCTACATCTACATTTATACTCCGCAAGCCACCCAACGGTGTGTGGCGGAGGGCACTTTAGTGCCACTGTCATTACCTCCCTTTCCTGTTCCAGTCGCGTATGGTTCGCGGGAAGAACGACTGCCGGAAAGCCTCAGTGCACGCTCGAATTTCTCTAATTTTACATTCGTGATCTCCTCGGGAGGTATAAGTAGGGGGAAGCAATATATTCGATACCTCATCCAGAAACGCACCCTCTCCAAACCTGGACAGCAAGCTACACCGCGATGCAAGCGCCTCTCTTGCAGAGTCTGCCACTTGAGTTTGCTAAACATCTCCGTAACGCTATCACGCTTACCAAATAACCCTGTGACGAAACGCGCCGCTCTTCTTTGGATCTTCTCTATCTCCTTCGTCAACCCGACCTGGTACGGATCCCACACTGATGAGCAATACTCAAGTACAGGTCGAACGAGTGTTTTGTATGCCACCTCCTTTGTTGATGGACTACATTTTCTAAGGACTCTCCCAATGAATCTCAACCTGGCACCCGCCTTACCAACAATTAATTTTGTATGATCTTTCCACTTCAAATCGTTCCGCACGCATACTCCCAGATATTTTACAGAAGTAACTGCTACCAGTGTTTGTTCCGCTATCATATAACCATACAATAAAGGATCCTTCTTTCTGTGTATTCGCAATACATTACATTTGTCTATGTTACGGGTCAGTTGCCACTCCCTGTTCCAAGTGCCTACCCGCTCCAGATCTTCCTGTATTTCGCTGCAATTTTCTAATGCTGCAACTTCTCTGTATATTACAGCACCAGCCGCGAAAAGCCGCATGGAACTTCCGACACTATCTACTACTCTGATCAAGGCCTTAAGAAACTTGCGGCGTTCTGTCATAGCGTGAACATCCTAGTATCACATGGTTGAGGTCTGCAACTTTAGTTGGATGGTCTTCGCAGTATGGAGAAGTCTGAAATTTAATCCTACAAAGATATGACACAGTCGTGACCTAGTCGGATGCGTGTTACTGTAGTGGTATGACGTCTAGATAGCTTGATTTTCAGCCTGTAATGCACAACACAGTCTTTTCTGACACAAAATTGTGATAGTTTTGAGAAGTCACAAGGGTTATACACAATAGTAAGAACATTCACCTAACACATCATAAATGGTAGCCAATCGGAGTAATACCATTCCTCGCTAGAAACGGTACAAACTGGACTCTGATGTGCAATACATGAATAGCAGCACAACACTTTGTATAATAAACTAGGGTGACTAATAGGCTCTCTACCAACCATATGAAACTCCAAGAAAGCTGAATAGTGCCAAAAATGCTTTTGTGTATTAACTGTAATGGCTTCCTAACTTTATCGCGTCACAGGATAAGAGTCACTTCTCGGGTCAGGAGACCATGAGCGTAAGGCTGGATAGTTTAGATGGTGACGTTACAAGTGTCAGCTCTGAGGGCTGATGAGCGTCCCATTGAAACAACGGTATCTGTAACAACGTACTTTTAACGTGATTGCTGCAATGAGTTTTAGCTTCTTCAAAGTGCGGGAAACGGATCGGGCTGCTAGCTCAGGTGTCGGTGAGGCAAGCTAGACAGCAGTACGGCAGCTCACGTGGTTGACTTTAACGATCGAGCATACAGAGTTTATCATATCGTAGGACGGTGGAGCAACGAAGGGTAGCAAACGGTTGAAAGAAGTGCGGGTCATTTCCGTTTTCAAGAGAGGTTGTCAGAGGCACAAAACTATAGGCCTCTATAGTAGACTAGGCCTCTATAGTAGACTAACGGAACATGTTTCTCACACAATGTGACGTTTTTGGAGAACGAAGTAATGTCCTCTGTAAAAATCAACACGTGTTCTGCAAACAGAGAACTTTTGATAGTTACAAGTCAGTTGTGAGATTATATCGGCTTTGAAAAAAAAAAGCTGCAGTTAACTATTACTCCTAAAACCCTATTTTATGATTAGATAATCAAAGCGCTTTAAATTTTATTAATAGATGCGGGTTTTATGAGCTTTCCAAAGACAGAGAGATAAGATAGCATTATAATCGTAAATTTTGTAATGAACATAGATTAGAATGACCTGCACACCAACAAGCGGAGAGGCAGCCGACGTTATGAAAAAATTGTGTTACCGCTTGCGAAGTTAACAGCTGATGAAGGAAATCGGTGGCATGGTGTGCACTCCATTATGTAAAATGTTACGAGAGAGTAAGAAAATGTTTTATTATTTTGAAGCATATAGTTCAGCGTTGTAGAAAATCTTTTCCTTGGTTCTCCTGTTCCCGTAACTGAAAACTGATCTAGTATTTACAATTAATTAATGCCTCTGAACACTATGGGACTCAACTGCTGAGGTCATCAGTCCCCTAGAACTTAAAACTAATTAAACCTAACTAACCTAAGGACATCACATATCCATGCCCGAGGCAGGATTCGAACCTGAGACCGTAGCGGTCGCGCGGTACCAGACTGTAGCGCCTATAACCGCTCGGCCACTCCGGCCGGCTACAATTAATTAATAATCCGCTTTACAGCGGCCTAAGATATTGTAATATTTTAAATATTCCTTTTTCGACTCCAAAAGTATTTATGGATAAAAGTATTTTGTCGATGTACTTTCCACTTAGGCTGTGAAACAAAAGGATGTTATTTAATATTACGCGGGGATCAATAAATTACGAAACCGGGCTTATTGCCAGAAGGTGAGAATCAGTGTGAACGGCAGAAAAAATGAGATAATGGCGTCGGGTCTAAAATTCGTATCTACTCCAGCGCTGAAATAAATAACGTAGCGCGCAGCGCTGAAACAAATAACGGAGCGCGCAGCAAACACATATACACTGAGGTGCCAAAGAAACTGGTATCGACATGCGTATTCAAGTACAGAGATACGTAAACAGCCAGAATACGGCGCTGTGGTCGGCAGCGACTATATAAAACAACAAGTATCTGGAGCAGTTGTTAGATCGATTACTGCTGCTGCAATGGCAGACTATACGGCCTAAAATGCACCTCTGTGACTAGCTGCAATTTAACTGTAACCACCAAGTATCCATTACAGTATTCTATTAGTCCATCTCCTCCTTCCCCATGTGACCATCTCCTCTTACCACCTCGCTGTGTCCATCTCTACCACTCCTCCTCTCTCCCTTCATCTCTCCTCCCCCCCCCCCCCTTTATCTGTGTCCATCTCCTCCTCCTCTCTGTCCATCTCCTCCTCTCCACCCTCTCTCCACCACCAAGTTATCACCCCAACCCCAATGCCAAGCTGCTAGTTCTTACCACCACAGTACCCCCATTACTCCGACTACTACGTTTGGGCCTACTGCATCTCTCGTTGATCAACAAAGGGCAGAGCTTCATTTGAACCTAGTTTATGCCCATAATACTTACTTTCTCTCAGTATGGGTTCTTCCTCGCTCGTCAGATCAAATTCTCTCGTTTTCTTCGGTTTTTCTGTCAGGCCAACTGTCCAGTCCGCCCGCATCTCGTGGTCGTGCGGTAGCGTTCTCGCTTCCCACGCCAGGGTTCCCGGGTTCGATTCCCGGCTGGGTCAGGGATTTTCTCTGCCTCGTGATGGCTGGGTGTTGTGTGATGTCCTTAGGTTAGTTAGGTTTAAGTAGTTCTAAGTTCTAGGGGACTGATGACCATAGATGTTAAGTCCCATAGTGCTCAGAACCATTTGAACCAACTGTCCAGTCCGTATTTGAAGCCCAAATTTTTTTCTGTCTGGTCTACCAAGTAGTTGTAGATAATGAGGCACAGTCTGACCTTGGTAAGATTCCAAACTGGTTTAAAGATGATCAAGTTGCTTTGAATGGTCAGAAATGTAAAATCATACACTTGACAAAACGAAGAAAGTAGTATCTTATGATTACAATATCAACTAGGCGCAACTGATTTTGGTCTACTGATACAAATACCTGGGTGTAACAGTTTGCGGGGAACTTTCCGAGAGTATTGCTGAAATGTGTGGGGCCCGTAAACAGGACTAACAGAGGAGAGTGCACGTACCCAGAGGTGCTAGCAGTTTTGTTTGACCCATGCGAGAGTGTCATGGAGATTCTGAAGAAACAGAAATGGCGGACATATGAAGAGAGAACAAAACTTTCCCGAGAAAGCTTACATGCAGAATTCCATTCTCAAGTGAGGAATACAGGAATAACATCCTTTTGTTTCACAGCCTAAGTGAGAAGTACATCGACAAGATACTTTTATCCATAAATACTTTTGGAGTCGCAAAAGGAATATTTAAAATATTACAATATCGTAGGCCGCTGTAAAGCGCATTATTAATTAATTGAAAATACTAGATCAGTTTTCAGTTACGGGAACAGGAGAACCAAGGAAAAGATTTTCTACAATGCTGAACTATATGCTTCAAAATAATAAAACATTTTCTTACTCTCTCGTAACATTTTACATAATGGAGTGCACACCATGCCACCGATTTCCTTCATCAGCTGTTAACTTCGCAAGCGGTAACACAATTTTTTCATAACGTCGGCTGCCTCTCCGCTTGTTGGTGTGCAGGTCATTCTAATCTATGTTCATTACAAAATTTACGATTATAATGCTATCTTATCTCTCTGTCTTTGGAAAGCTCATAAAACCCGCATCTATTAATAAAATTTAAAGCGCTTTGATTATCTAATCGTAAAATAGGGTTTTAGGAGTAATAGTTAACTGCAGCTTTTTTTTTTCAAAGCCGATATAATCTCACAACTGACTTGTAACTATCAAAAGTTCTCTGTTTGCAGAACACGTGTTGATTTTTACAGAGGACATTACTTCGTTCTCCAAAAACGTCACATTGTGTGAGAAACATGTTCCGTTAGTCTACTATAGAGGCCTAGTCTACTATAGAGGCCTATAGTTTTGTGCCTCTGACAACCACTCTTGAAAACGGAAACTTGTAACTATCAAAAGTTCTCTGTTTGCAGAACACGTGTTGATTTTTACATAGACAACCTCCTAGGAATCGCTGTCGTAAGGACAGTAAGAATGTAAGTAGTAGGAAACAGATTTCTGTGTCTATATATTGCTTATACATAAAAAACTGTATCTAAGACAGAAATTCCCGAAACAATACACTTTGGTCGTATACGCAATTCTATTTCACATAAAAATGCATAGTTATGTAATATTTTATGTAAATAAATATTTTAAATAATTTTGCTAAAAACACGTAATTTATCACTTTACTTTGTTACACCTTTTTGAATTTAACAAAAAATCTCGCGCGTTGTCATAATATGAGAACGCAATTTAAATGAACTTCATTCGTAAACGTACTGCGTAGTGAGCGACCTCCATGCGCATGCTGCCTCGCTATCTGAAAGGGGAATCCCTTATTTATGATGTGGACGGCTGACACATTCTGCACAGTAGTCGCTTCCCTCGTCTTGTTTAAAGCAGAGCGATTATTCAGTACGGTGTCTTAAATCAAGTGACTGGCCAAAAGTGAAGTCAAATGTTCGCTCTATTTCGCAACAATATATTCCACATCCCAGAGGATCTCCTCACTATGGATCAACTGGAATGAAAAGTACTTCTAATGCAATGAATTTAGTTATCTTCTCAAGTGATGGAAAAATTCTGTTCGGTCAAATGTGGAAAATCAGTAAATGCAGACCAGCGAATTCAAGTCTTGTAGCATTTAGCAGGTAGTAAACAACGAATGGCTACTTCACGTACAACTTCTAGACAAGTTATTTTAGATGAAGCAGCTTCCTCTTCACATCTCCAGGTTTCAAACAGTTCCGAATATAATGAAAAATTATGCAATACTTTACTTTTGTGTGATATTCCTTTACGTAAATTGAGGAATTCAGCGCTCAGAAATTTTCTGATGTAATACACAAATTTTGAAACACCAGAAGAAACAACGTTAAGGATATTGTATGTGCCTGCCTGTTACGGAGAAACGATAAGAAGGATCAGAGAAAAACGAATAACAGATTCTAGCGGTAGGACAAAGGAAATGTGGTAGGCGTGCTACAAAATCACGTTTCCAAGCGATGTTTTCTGTTAGCGTGTGAAGAACTATCAGTATCGAGTCATGTAACAGTGGCTCGCTTATTCAGGGAATCTCTGCAGTTATGGGCGAACGGCGTAAAATTTCGTAATGTTTTCCTCTTAATTACGGATGGTCCTCTGTAAATGAAGAAGGCAGCCGAAGACCTTTCTGTAAGTTTCCCACACTTGACATACACTAGTGCCCAAAACTGAAGCAACGAACAGCTACACTACTGGCCATTAAAATTGCTACACCACGAAGATGACGTGCTACAGACGCGAAATTTAGCCGACGGAAAGAAGATGCTGTGACATGCAAATGATTACCTTTTCAGAGCATTCACACAAGGTTGGCGCCGGTGGCGACACCTACAACGTGCTGCCATGAGGAAAGTTTCCAACCGATTTCTCATACACAAACAGCAGTTGACCGGCGTTGCCTCGTGAAACGTTGGTGTGATGCTTCGTGTCAGAAGGAGAAATGCGTACCATCACGTTTCCGACTTTGATAAAGGTCGGATTGTAGCCTATCGCGATTGCGGTTCATCGTATCGCGACATTGCTGCTCGCGTTGGTCGAGATCCAACGAGCGTTAGCAGAATATGGAATCGGTGGGTTCAGGAGGGTAATACGGAACGCCGTGCTGGATCCCAACGCCCTCGTATCAGCAGCAGTCGAGATGACAGGCATCTTATCCGCATGACCATTACGGATCGTGTAGCCACGTCTCGATCCCTGAGTCAACAGATGGGGACGTCTGCAAGACAACAACCATCTGCACGAACAGTTCGACGACGTTTGCAGCAGCATGGACTATCAGTTCGGGGACCATGGCTGCGGTTACCCTTGACGCTGCGTCACAGACAGGAGCGCCTGAGATGGTGCACTCAACGACGAACCTGGGTGCATGAATGGCAAAACGTCATTTTTTCGGATGAATCCAGGTTGTGTTTCCAGCATCATGATAGTCGCATCCGTGTTTGGCGACACCGCGGCGAACGCACATTGGAAGCGTGAATTCGTAATCGCCGTACTGGCGTATCACCCGGCGTGATGATATGGGGTGCCATTGGTTACACGTCTCGGTCACCTCTTGTTCGCATTAACGGCACTTTGAACAGTGGACGTTACATTTCAGATGTGTTACGACCTGTGGCTCTACCCTTCATTCGATCCCTGGGAAACCCTACATTTCAGCAGGATAATGCACGACCGCATGTTGCAGGTCCTGTACGGGCCTTTATGGATTCAGAAAATGATCGACTGCTGCCCTGGCCAGCACATTCTCCAGATCTCTCACCAATTGAAAACGTCTGGTCAATGGTGGACGAGCAACTGGCTCGTCACAATACGCCAGTCACTACTCTTGAAGAACTGTGGTATCGTGTTGAAGCTGCATGGGCAGCTGTACCTGTACACGCCATCTAAGCTATGTTTGACTCAATGCCCAGGCGTATCAAGGCCGTTATTATGGCCAGAGGTGGTTGTTCTCGGTACTGATTTCTCAGGATCTATGCACCCAAATTGCGTGAAAATGTAATCACATGTCAGTTCTAGTATAATATATTTGTTCAATGAGTACTAGTTTGTCATCTGCATTTCTTCTTGGTGTAGCAATTTTAATGGCGACTAGTGTATTTCCCCGTCCTATGTCTAATTCACGACATAATCATACAAACTGTCAACCAGATGTCCGAACAATCGTTTTCTGCACGATGGTATTCCGGTCAACGGACAACCAGGCCAACGATGACATCAGGCCACCTATGAAACGAGGTAGTGTTTGCTGGGTAGCCCCACATCCACAATCGCTATGTACACGGCCACAGACGATATAGTATGGCTCAGAGAAGATGCCTACCAAACTGTCCGCGGTGGCGGCTCATAAAAAAAATGGAAGCAGGACAGTAGAAAACTGATTTGACCTGATGGCTTAATGTGAATCGTTCTGTTGTTTCTCGGATGTGGCGGCAATTTAGAGAGACCGAAACTCCATCCCGAAGACCAGGCCAGGGACTCCACGTGTTACTTCAGAAGAGGAAGGCGTTATTTGGCTGGAAGGGCACGACATTACTGCCTTGGTACTACATGGCAACTGGCATGAGAAATCGCACCATCCACAGGACATGTTGTAGGAGGCAAACTGTGTGCAGAAGGCTTCGGCAGAGTGGCTTTCACCGTCGGAGACATGCTGTATGTATACTTCTGATGTGTCTTCGCATAAGGGAACGCCTAGAATGGAGTCATCAATATGCCACCTGGACAGTCGAACACTGGGCCAGTATTTTATCCACATATGAGCCCCTATTTAGTCTGGAGACTGGTTCTTGACGGATTCGCATCTGGAGGGGACGTGGAACACGATTTCGGGGCCCAAACACGGTGGAAAGAGACCAAGATCGAGGAGGATCCCTAATGGTGTGGGCAGGGATTATGTTTACCACTGGAACCCCTCTTCATGAAATTGCACAGGTGAATTGGCAAGGTTTAACTGCCGTCAGGTATCGTGACGAGATCTTGAGACATTTGCGGTTGTTGCATGGTGCTGTGGGCCCAGGCGTCGTAATTATGGACGATAATGCTTGACCTCATAGAGCACGGGTGGTTGACGTTTTCTTGGAAACTGTAGGCATTGCACACATGGCGTGGCGTGCTCGCTCTCCTGATTTGAGTCCCATAGAGCATGTACGGGATGCACTAGAGAGACAGCTTCCATCACGTCAGCATCCACCAACCACTTTCCAAAACTGCCAGCAGCTCTGCAGGAAAAATGGGCGTTACTGGCTCAGCATGAGACTGATGACATCACTCATAGCATGCCCCGTCGTTGTGGGCCCTGTACTGCTGCCAGAGATGGTCACACCCCATACTGAGCGCATTAACCAGTTGTCGGAATATGTGTGCAAATCCGTTAAGTTGGCAGAAACGAAGAACATTTTTATCTAGCGTTATGCATGTTGCAGTTGTTTGCATTCTGTATTTTTTTTACGTTGTTTTTAGTTTACTACCAAGGATTTATACTGTTTTGAGGTAAGATAAACCTTGCAAAATTTACTTTTGTTGCTTTAATTTTGGACACCAGTGTACATTAACTTGTATAGTACATGATTCACATGGAGCATGTGAGCAGATACATAGATTGTATCCTAAAGTGGACAAATAGCAAAAATGTGTTAGTGAAAGTGCCAACAAGAATTGATTTGTTCAGAGCAAGGGAAGCCAGATCTTGCACTTCCACCTAGACGCTTAGTTACTCGTGGGAGGACATGGTACAACGCATCAGTGTATTATGCAAACTGTACTGAAAATTTTAAATCGATGATTTATGAACTAAATAAGGATGACGCGTCTTCACCTGAACTTCTTCAGAACTTACTCAACGACAGCAGCATAAAAAAAATTGTTTTACGTATCGGCAAGTATGGGATTTTTATTGCACTCTATCAAAAAATTAGAAAGATCAACCAGCTTGTTACTTGAGACAGTCAGTAATTTGCATGACACTGAGAAAAAATTCACCGAAAGGCCCAAAAGCGAAAGCTATTAAATAGTAATTTAAAAGCGTGTTCCAGAAGATTGTGGATTTCATATCATGTGTAGAATTCCCAAAGTTTTGGAAGGGGAAGCAGAAATTGGTGACAGGGAAAACGTGTGTGTCAGTGTCATTCCTCTGATGAAATATACGAAACTATCATCGTGTGATGCTGAAAGATCGTTCTCCCAGTGTCATGCTTAGTCTCGAGACAACGGATATCGGTTTGCGATCGAAAACTTGGAGAAAGTTTTCGTGTTTCACTGCAACAGCGAGCTGTTTCAATCCACTACTGCGGCAGCATGATTGCCGAGTGATTTTTTTTTACGTATTTTCAATTTTGTAATACTGAAACAAAATGTTGTTACATTTTATGCGTAGTTTTTATATTTTTGCTACATAAAAAATTAAATATTTTAAAGATTTTACCACATAAGACTTGTAAGAAGTCTATGATTAAGGAATATATTGCTAGCGCACTCGAGGAGATGTAATTTCGATGGATTGCTCACGCGCTGCCTGCGATATGTAAGCTATAAGAGAATCTTAGACCAGAGAGCAGTGTTGGCTGCAGTAAGACTAGTGTTAGTAGGAGTAAGTAGTAGCTAGCTGTTGTGTGTATGGAGTTGGCTGGGCTGGTCGTGGGGAGCGATGGCGGTACGTGAGCGGTGTAGTATAAGGCAAAAGCAGACGCGCGCATATCTGTTACAGCTAAATTTGTACTATTATTGTATCAAGTAAATGTTATAAAAAATCTTTTAATAATATTCTTTCTTATAAAATTAACTTTTGACAATCATTCATCTGAATGTAAAGATTTTACTAATTTCTCCAATCCATGGTCATCCCGATTATAGTAAAGAAAAATCAGTTGTTTCTTTTTATACGTGATAAATCTAGCGGCCAGCATTGCACTGCGCTGTGCCAGAAAAATTTCTTATATGAGCAGATATATACCCGTTATCTGGCGACATCATTGAGGTAAGAATTTTCAATTTATTCAGAATGATCTTTCAGGGCCATGACGCAGCACTGCTGACGTCCAAATTTACCAGTTTAGATTCACAGTCAGTTAATTATTGAAGGGTTATATGTGAGCCACAATTTTATTGAGAGATTAGTCACGTTATATTGTGAGGTTACGCAATTTTTCTCTCGGGAGGTTACACTTAATGTGAATGATATACATATACGAGGGCGGTTCAGAAAGTAACCTCCGATTGGTCACAGTGCGGGTTGTGGGGGGAGTAGCGACGCCATCTGTGCGTTCACGCACTCAACAGGTCAGTCGGCATCAAGCCGTGGTCGAGTGAACGTCGTACCTGCGCTAGTTTAGTTTTTGTGGCAGTTTGAAATGTGTGCTGCAATAGAAAACCCCGCCAAATGTGAAGCGTGTGCTGTCATAAGGTTTTTTACAGCCAAAGGATATTCTGCAGCAGCTATTCATCGTGAGCTTTGTGCCGTGTACGGACCAAGAGTTATGAGTGAAGGAGTTGTCTGTGAATGGGTACGTTTATTTAAAAGTGGACGAGAAAACGTTCACGATGAAGAGAGGAGTGGTAGACCATCATTGGTGACTGACGAACTCGTTCAGACAGTTGATGCAAAAGTTCGTGAAAATCGACGTTTCTCAATGTCGGAGTTGTCTATTGGTTTTCCACAGATTTCTAAGACTCTCTTGTACGAGATAGTGACAGCAAGATTGGGTTACCGTAAGTTCTGTGCACGATGGGTGCCCAAAATTCTTACCGACCACCACAAAACTCAAAGAATGGCCTCTGCATTAGACTTTCTGTCACGTTATGAGGACGAAGGAGAACCATTGTTAAACAGAATCGTGACCGGTGACGAAACCTGGATTAAGTACGTGAACCCTGAGACAAAAGAACAATCAAAGATGTGGGCACATTCAAATTCGCCTACCAAACCAAGAAAAGCCTCGCAAGATTTTTCTGCCAGAAAACTGATGGCAACAGTGTTTTGGGATGCCAAAGGGGTGTTGTTGGTTGAATTCATGGAACGTGGTACGACCATTAATCAAGACGTGTACTGTGAAACAATAAAAAAGTTACGACGGGCTATACAGAACAAACGCCGTGGTATGCTGACTTCCGGTATCGTTTTTTTGCACGATAACGCCCGTCCTCACTCTGCTCGCAGAACAACGGCCCTTCTTGAGTCCTTCAAGTGGGACGTTATCAACCATCCACCTTACAGCCCGCACCTGGCGCCAAGTGATTATCACCTCTTCATGCATTTGAAGAAATGGCTCGGGTCACAGCGGTTTGATGACGACGAAGAGCTCAAAGATGCGGTCACAGGCTGGCTCCAGGCACAAGCGGGTGATTTTTATGCAGAAGGAATTTCAAAGCTTGTGAAGAGATACGATAAGTGCCTCAATCGCTATGGAGACTATGCAGAAAAATAGTGCAAAGATGTAGTTGTAAGATGTATATATTAAAATATTTTTATTTAACTTGGTGTATTTTTTTAAATCAACCAGAGGTTACTTTCTGAACGGCCCTCGTATTTTTTAAACTCTTGGTAGCTTACAGACTTCATTCCCTAGTGATTAGATTAATTACAGCGTGCACAGAGGCGATTAAACAGTCGTTCTTCATGCATTCCGGACGTAAATGGAACGGGAAGAAGCCCTAATAACAGGTACAATGAGAAGTAGTCTTGCCACTCACATAACAGTGGTTTGCAGAGTATGGATATAGATGTACACATACAGGACCTCACCGATAAACTTTGAGGATCGCGCAAAGTTGTTAAGGGAGACATACGTTTCAGTCTACCGTCTATGAGATGCGCACGGTCACGATGCGCACCGCCACCTAGCGACCTAGTGAGCAGCTCCTAGCGAGGCTGTTACTCTGTGGAGTCGTACCGGTCATTTCACACAGCTTGTGTTGTAATGCTGTATCCTCAATGGCCTGCATCTTTCTACAACCGAATTCACGTTTTCTTGCTGTTACTGTTCAATGAAACATGGAGTATGGATTTTATTAGCTCACTGACACGATCATGTGTTACGGTGATGATGATGTCCCATACTCCGAGGAGTGTAGGGGACGATGTGGGAGACCCGCATCGCCGTACTAGGCAAGGTCCTAGCGGAGGTGGTTTGCCATTGTCTTCCTCTGACCATAATGGGGATGAATGATGATGATGAAGACGACAAAACAACACCCAGTCATCTCGAGGCAGGAAAAATCCCTGACCCCGCCGGGAATCGAACCCGGGACCCCGTGCGCGGGAAGCTAGAACGCTACCGCAAAGCCACGAGCTGCAGACATGAACCATGGCGAGGCGAGGGGAAATGGAAGAGCAGCTCCGTACCTAAGTAAGTCGGTCCTAACAGAACGGAAGAGAAGACACCCGCATCTCTGCTTTGCTGCAATTCATGGACACTAACGAGAAACAGGGAGTGTACACCCTCAACGTAATGGTGGTATTAGGCGTGACGTGAAAATGCTAGATTTTGAGCTTGAAGTGATCTGTAAATTTAGCAGCGAACTCCCATGCAGTACACGTGCTATGTCCCTTGTTGTGCGAACAGGCCACGTATATGTTTGGAGACTGTTGCAAGAGTACATCCTACACACGTATCATCTTCAAAAGGTGCAGATTTTAAGACCAGATGATTACATCTACATACATACTCCGCAATCCACCGTGCGGTGGGTGGCGGAGGGTACCTCGTACTACAATTAGCATCTTCTCTCCCTGTTCCACTCCCAAACAGAACGAGGGAAAAATGACTTCCTATATGCCACTGTACGAGCCCTAATCTCTCTTATCTTATCTTTGTGGTCTTTCCGCGAAATATAAGTTGGCGGCAGTAAAATTGTACTGTAGTCAGCCTCAAATGATGGTTCTCTAAATTTCCCCAGTAGCGATTCACGAAAAGAACGGCTCCTTTCCTCCAGCGACTCCCACCCAAGTTCCTGAAGCATTTCCGTAACACTCGCGTGACGATCAAACCTACCAGCAACAAATCTAGCAGCCCGCCTCTGAATTGCTTCTACGTCCTCCCTCAATCCGACCTGATAGGGATCCCAAGCGCTCGAGCAGTACTCAAGAATAGGTCGTATTAGTGTTTTATAAGCGGTCTACTTTACAGATGAACCACATCTTCGCAAAATTCTACCAATGAACCGATGACGACTATCCGCCTTCCCCACAAGTGCCATTACATGCTTGTCCCACTTCATATGGCTCTGCAATGTTACGCCCAAATATTTAATCAACGTGACTGTGTCAGACGCTACAATACTAATGGAGTATTCAAACATTACGGGATTCTTTTTGCTATTCATCTGCATTAATTTACCTTTATCTATATTTAGAGTTAGCTGCCATTCTTAACACCAATCACAAATCCTGTCCAAGTCATCTTGTATCCTCCTACAGTCACTCAACGACGACACCTTCCCCTACACCACAGTATCATCAGCAAAGAGCCGCACATTGCTATCCACCCTACCCAAAAGATCATTTATGTAGATAGAAAACAACAGCGGACCTACCACAGTTCCCTGGGGCACTCCAGAGGATATCCTCACCCCCCGATGAACACTCACCATCGAGGACAACGTACTGGGTTCTATTACTTAAGAAGTCTTCGACCCACTCACATATTTGGGAACCAATCCCGTATGCTAGTACCTTAGTTAGGAGTCTGCAGTGGGGCACCGAGTCAAACGCTTCCCGGAAGTCAAGGAATATGGCATCCGTCTGATAACCTTCATCCATGGTTCGCAAGATATCATGTGAAAAAAGGGCGAGTTGCGTTTTGCAGGGGCGATGCTTTCTAAAGCCGTGCTGATGTATTGACAGCAACTTCTATGTCTCAAGGAAATTCTTTATATTCGAACTGAGAATATGTTCGAGAATCCTGCAACAAACCGATGTTAAGGATATTGATCTGTAATTTTGAGGATCCGTCCTTCTACCCTTCTTATATACAGGTGACACCTGCGTTTTTTTCCAGTCGCTCGGGACTTTGCGTTGGGCAAGAGATTCTCGATAAATGCAAGCTAAGTAAGAAGCCAGTGCAGTAGAATACTCTCTGTAAAACCGAATTGGAATCCCATCAGGACCTGGCGATTTATTTATTTTCAACCCATTCAGCTGCTTCACAACCCCAGGGATGTCTATCACTACGTCCTCCGTACGGGAATCTGTACGAGACTCAAACGGCGATATGTTTGTACGATCCTCCTGCGTGAAAGAGTTCTCAAATGCTAAATTTAAAATTTCAGATTTCGTTTTGCTGTCTTCCGTTGTCAGGCCAGATTGATCAGTGAGTGACTGGATGGAAGCCTTCGACCAGCTTACCGATTTTACGTAAGACCAGAATTTCCTTGGGTTTTCAGCAAGATCTTTTGCTAAAGTTACCCACATTGCATGCACTTTGTGCGGTGGTTCGTATACCAAATAATCGATAATGTTGCCTTCCACACAGATTTCTTATTTGCAGCGGCTATGTGAGCCCGCATGCGGTTGCTGTTGGATCGCAACCTAAACAGAAAGTTCTGAGACTGTGCATAATAATCTTCTAGGACCTGTAATCCTGCCACCTAAGTTTACTGGAGCAGATTACTTGCAGTTTCTGCAGACTACACTTCCGGAACTGCTGAACAATCTATCGCTTGCTGTACGCAGAGACCCTGATTGCAGCACGATGGAGCCCCAGCACACTTCAATGTTGATCATGGGCACAGCTAACTGTCGATTTTGGGAACTTGGATAGGGCGAGAAGGACCTGTAACGGGCCAGCGCGTTCGCCTCACTTGACGCCTCTTGATTACCTTCCTTAAGGACACGTCAAGATTGTTGCTCACATCACTCCAATTACCACTAGTGCTGCGGTGATAGTCCGAATTATTGATGCATTCCACCAAATGTTACAGAGTCCTGTCGTGTTCTGCAGAGATAGATCGGCATTGATACGAAAATGTGCGTGAGGCACAGGGCGTATTGTTTGACCCATTCATGTAAATTACTGTCAGGACATGCCATATAATAATAAAAAAGTAATTTTTGTGCAGTTGTAGTTATTCATTATCGTAGCCCTAAGAACTCTTTTAAGACTATATGTTCCTTAATAGAAAATGATCTTCTTTATTTCACCTATCATTCCTCAAAGTTTGTCAAGTTTCTGAAACATCCTGTATAATTGAGCCGTAGTCGACTCATTTAAGTAGTTGTGCTCACTTCCGTCCTTAGCCTGTCATCGCTCCTCATGTACTCCGCTGTGATTGTGAAGAAAAGATCGAATCAGGTCTGTAGTAGGAGACAATTCGATGCTTTAGACATGGCCATGACAGGAATTGCGCTAGTGGGTCCTCGTTTCGTAGCCATACAGCTGGGGACGTGGCTTCATTTTTTCCGTCTGAAACCTGCTTCATATTTGCCAACTGTCATTCTAGTTTTTGTTGTGCTTGGTCTAGGACGCTATAAGATGGAATTGTTCATGTAACAGAAGAAAAGAGCTCTCTCTGTAACTATTAACATCGCATTTGTCTCTCTTCTTATGAAGTGGGTGTATCAATGCACTTTTCCAGTCATTTGGGATTGTCTCAGCTCTTAAAATCTTTTGCGAAGTGAATGCATTTTTTAAATCTTTTGGACAAGGTGGTTTCAAGAAATCTGCAGCAATTCCTTCTTCACAAGATACTTTGTTATTATTTGGGCTTTAAATCGTCTAACAATCTCCACTTCATTTGGTGCTTGTGAACCTAGATTTGTTTTTAGGGGTATTTCTGGAGGATCTTTATGCGGGATCAGGCACTTTAGACTTTTTGTGAAATAGTTGCACAGCTTTCGCAATTTTTCAGTTTTGCCAATTGTCCATTTTGCTTCTCGATGCGGAGATTTTGGGCGTGGTACCCATTTGACTTTGCTTTAAATATGTTATAAAAAGTCCTGATGTTGTTTTATTGGAAGCTTGCTTTAATTTCAGGATTTCAGGGAGTTTGTAATTATTATGTTGTCTTTCTGTTTGGCTAATTAATTTTGAAACTTTTTTTTAGCAATAAGGAACGTATCATGCTCAATTTTTTGATTAGCTACGATTACTTGTTTTGAGTGCTATTTGTTGGGCTTGTACTCTAGTTCCTGTTCAGAATCTTGATTTCACCAAATATTGAAATATGTTTCTTTCTGCCTTTATAAAGGTATTTACTTTTATGTGGTTTTGAAAACTTATGTTATTCCCAATTTTGTGCATGCTTGCGCTTTTTCGAGTTCGTTTCGTAATACTAGGGATTAATTATCACCAGCATCAAATATAGGGATAACTGATTTACTTTGCTGAATTTTGAGGCCTTTAAATTTAGTTTCAGTCGAATGAGGTAGAGGTCTGTGTGAAAATATGCTCCTTTGCGTACTTGAACGTTTAAAATCACATTATGATGTAATACTGTGATATGAGCAATTTGAAATTTCCCTGTAATCTTTGTAGGTGGTCGCCATGCTTTTTGTTTTGAAAATTTTCCCGTAAATAACACTGTCATAGATTTGTGGTTGAAAGTTCTACGTAATTCTATCAGTCCCTTTATATTTTGATTGGTCCATTGATACATCTTTCATTGTCTACTTATATACATATACAGGGTGTCCCAAAAGGTGCGCTACTACTTTAATGTTACACACCTCAACTTGTAATTAACATAGAGGAAAAAAGTAAAGTTTGTCTGATGCACCGTCTCAAAAAACTTATTTTATGTAACGTAATGAATAAATGTTTTGCCTCTTCAGATGACAAGAGGCGCATAACTGAAAACAAACGTTTTTCTTTGTTGTCACAGGGTGGTAGGAGCGCCATAAATGAATCGAAGCAGGATGTATGGCTTGGTTCATTGAAACGAACTCAGACTCAGTCTGGAGGAAGTTCAAAACGCGATACAGAAAACCACCTGCCTTCCTGCCATCCGTAAGAAAATGCCACAGGAACTTCATGGAAACAGGGATTGTACTTTTCGAACGCGCCATTGACTTTCCCTGTTGCTAACTTTAACACAATCTCACGTATAAGGTGTGTGCCTTTTCACCAGATTATTGACTGGAACGTATTGTCCCAAAAACAAAACAAAAAAAAAAAACAAAAAAATAGGTTCTGTTTCCGGTTCTGGCCAAGGTTCTCGAGATATTTCACTTGAATCTAAGGTAATTGCCATAACTGATAGTTCCAGTCTACACATTCCAAATTGAGGTCTTCTTCTCCCCACACCCAGCTTTCTGGAATTTGGTTATACGGAGCAGCCAAAGTTCACGAACAGAAGGAACTCAAACATCCCGCTATACTTCACGACAGAGAATGAAACGTCTGTAATCCAGACGATGTACGTGTTGATATTTAGCTGAGTTAACTATTGGCATGATTTATTCAATCTACCAACTGAGACTTCCCTTGGTAATGGTTGGGTAACAGACAGTAATTAACATTTATGCAAGTACTTTAGAGATTATTGTAGTTCTCTTATGTCCATACTAAAAAATAATAGTGAAAGCAAATCATACAAATCATATCTAATGACGAATACTGTTATTTTATTACTGTACCGGAAAAGTTGAAAATAATGCATCTTTTGTGACAAGTAGCATTTGACATTCTGCATGTTATAGTAAATGTTTATATGTATGCGATATGAATGTTGCATGTCCAGAGTTATTTTCTGAATCACAGCGTTTGATAAGTCGATTTTCTATTGGTTTTGAAGAATACTGCAGATCCTTCTCTGTGAAGTATTATCTGGTCGCAACCATTTTAACAATAAATTTTGTTCGACTCGAATAAGCGAGTTTGGAGCTTCTACCCACAAATCTGTTATTGCTTATACATGAATCTCTGACGGAAGCTCAATAACAATATCGTATTAAGTTTGTTAAGCTAAAACTTCTAGCTCCGTATAGAATGAACAGAAGTTCGGGTAACCCAACACTGAGTAGGAACATACAGTGCCAATACCTGCATTCGGTGCAGCAATCGACACACCTCGCGATATTTCAGTTGTTTTGCAGTAATTTAACTTTATGATGACCTCAGAGACTGAGGTGCCCTTTGTCTATTTACCGGCAGACAACAGCCAAGCTCTGGTTGGCTTCTACGTACGGCAGTAGGAGTAGAGGCCACACTTACAACATGAATTATTTGTACGTGGAATATGCAGTAATCACTCTTTCGGTCTGCGAGAATTTATGAGAAAGAGGAAATGCTGAGGGTAAACCGTGATGTACTCTGACTGTACTACAGCCATAAATTAAGTTTAATAACGTTCGTGAAATATTTATTCGTCAGTGCTATTTCCCACTGGCACCCTTTCACGGTGTGGAGGTAGCCGTAAGAACTTCAAATACCAAGGTATGACATCATTTTCTCTTCGATTAAAGTGTGAAGATCTCCCAGTACCTACTGCAACCTGCATCCTTCTGAATCTGTTTAGTGTATTCATCTCTTAGTCTCCCTCTACGATTTTTACCCTCCATGCTGCCCTTCAATACCAGATTGGTGATCCCTTGATGCCTCAGAATATGCCCTACCAACCGATCCCTTCTTCTAGTCAAGTTGTGCCACATATTTCTCTTCTCACCAATGATATCCAATACCTCCTCATTAGTTATGTGATCTACCCATCTAATCTTGAGCATTCTTCTGTAGCACCACATTTAGAAAGCTTCTACACTATTCTTGTCTAAACTATTTATCGTCCACATTTCACTTCCATAAATGGTGTAAGTAGGCTGTTTATGTTTTCTTATTGGCAATGTTACATAGCGCTCTGTATGAAAATCACTGGCTGTGCTGTGTGCAGTCTGTGGCTAGTTTGCATTGTTGTCTGCCATTGTAGTGTTGGGCAGCGGTAGCTGGATGGGAACAGCGCGTAGCGTTGCGCAGTTGCAGGTGAGCCGCCAGCAGTGGATAGAGAAATGGCGGAGTTTGGAAATTGTTAAGACTGGATGTCATGAACTCCTGTGTATATTATGATTTTTCAACACTATTAAGGTAAATACATTGTTTGTTCTCTATTAAAATCTTTCATTTGCTAACTATGCCTATCAGTAGTTAGTGCCTTCCGTAGTTTGAATCTTTTATTTAGCTAGCAGTAGTGGCGCTCGCTGTATTGCAGTAGTTCCAGTAACGAAGATTTTTGTGAGGTAAGTGATTTGTGAAAGGTATAGGTTAATGTTAGTCAGGACCATTCTTTCGTAGGGATTTTTTGAAAGTCAGATTGCGTTGCGCTACAAATATTGTGTGACAGTTTAAGCACAGTCTTGTACAATTTTTCTGAGGGGACATTTCAATGGCTACACTCCATACAAATACTTTCAGAAACGTCTTCCTGACACTTAAATCTATACTCGATGTTAACAATTTCTCTTATTCAGAAAAGCTTTCCTTGCCATTGCCAGTCTACATTTTATATCCTCTCTACTTCGACCATCATCAGTTATTTTGCTCCCCAAATAGCAAAAGCGTTCAGTTCCTAATCTAATTCGTGCAGCATCACCCGACTTAATTCGACTACATTCCATTATACTCGTTTTGCTTTTGTTGATGTTCATCTTATATCCTCCTTTCAAGACACTGTCCATTCCGTTCAACTGCTCTTCGGAGTCCTTTGCTGTCTCTGACAGAATTACAATGTCATCGGCGAACCTCAAAGTTTTTATTTCTTCTCCGTGGACTTTAATACCTACTCCGAATTTTTCTTTTGTTTCCTTTACCGCTTGCTCAGTATACAGATTGAATAACATCGGGGATAGGCTACAACCCTGTCTCACTCCCTTCTCAACCACTGCTTCCCTTTCATGCCCCTCGACTCTTATAACTGCCTTCTGGTTTCTGTACAAATTGTAAATAGCCTTTCGCTCCCTGTATTTTACCCATGCCACCTTCAGAATTTGAAAGAGAGTATTCCAATCAACATTGTCAAAAGCTTTTTCTAAGTGTATAAATGCTAGAAAGGTATGTTTGCCTTTCCTTAAGCTATCTTCTAAGATAAGTCATAGGGTCGGCTTCTACTAGATTTTCCATTCGTTTGTAAAGAATTCGTGTTAGTATTTTGCAGCCGGGCTTATTAAACTGATATTTTGGTAATTTTCACATTTGTCAACACCTGCTTTCTTTGGGATTGGAATTATTACATTTTTCTTGAAGTCTGAAGGTATTTCGCCTGTCTCATACATCGTGCTCACTAGATGGTAGAGTTTTGTTAGGCCTGGCTCTCCAAAGGCTGTCAGTAGTTCTAATGGAATCTTGCCTACTCCCGGGGCCTTGTTTCGACTCAGGTCTTTCAGTGCTCTGTCAAACTCTTCACTAAGTATCATATCTCCCATTTCATCTTCATGTCCTGCTGAGAAACGAAATAATAATCGAATTCCTTAAAGCTTTATTGGACAGTACGAAATTAGCTGTAGCAAGTTTAAATATAAGGGGCGATCAAACGTTTCCGCTTGAGGGCGTTGCTGCAGCTTATATGCAAAGTAGCGCGAGTCCTACGCGGATACATAAGCACCGACATGTAGGCAAGGCATTAATGTGACAACCGTGGCTTTCCGACGTGCATGCGTAAATGAGTAAACATAAACTATGGCCACGTTATTTCCAAATGTGTCCAAACAGGACCAACGTGATGTTATCTTTTATCTTGGCCGCCGAAGGCCAAACACCGGTAGACATCCATCGGAAGATGAAGAATGTGTATGGGGCAGCATGTCTGCCGAAAAACACCGTTGTGGAATAAGGGGTGGTGCTGCTTCATATTGACACACGTCCCCACATCGCAAATGTCGTAACGCAGACGTCAGGCTAACTCAAGTGGGAGGCATCCGAGCACCCACCCTATAGCCTTGATCTCTCTCCATGCGATTATCACACCATCGCGCCCTTAAAAAAGGTCATGAAGGGTCGACGATTCCTGTCGGACGAGGATGTGCGGATGTGCAGCAGGCAGTTTTTGAGTTCTTCACCCTGCTGGACACAGTCTGTTACCAAATGGGTATCTTGAGCACCAATGCTCACGGCATGGTTGCCTCAATACATTTTGCGTGACTGTCTGGACTGTATGGCCTTCGAACTTTTTGAAGGAAACTTTTTTTATCGCTCCTTATGCGATTTCTTCTTCTCGTTCTTGTTTCGTATGTGCCAACTAAGGGCCACAACGACTCAAGTATTGTGTCGGACGTGAGTTTTGCGCATCCTCTGGCTGTGTTGTTCCTTTCTGTCCTTTTGCAGAGAGAGCACCTGTTATCTTCCTTGGCGGTCTGTTCTGGAACCTCACTTGTTTAAGTATTCTCCTGAGAGATATGCAGCCTTTTATTTCGTTTTCTGGACCTCCAAGTTTGTGCAGATTTTTCATCAGTTCCATCAACCATGTTGACTTAGTCTTCCTCTGTTGCTAGCATGCAAGGAGCTGACTGCTCAACATGCTGGGTTGAATCCTGAAGGCCGGCCGAAGTGGCCGTGTGGTTAAAGGCGCTGCAGTCTGGAACCGCAAGACCGCTACGGTCGCAGGTTCGAATCCTGCCTCGGGCATGGATGTTTGTGATGTCATTAGGTTAGTTAGGTTTAACTAGTTCTAAGTTCTAGGGGACTAATAACCTCAGCAGTTGAGTCCCATAGTGCTCAGAGCCATTTGAACCATTTTTTTGAATCCTGAAGACATGTCCACACAAAGCTAACCAAATCCGTGATTTATTCGCAGTAATTATAGAGCTCCAGGTTTGGTCATCTTTCTTGAGTGGTCCCAGGATCGTCCTCATAACGTTTCTCTCCTCGGTCTCAGTTTAGTCCGTGAGGCCCTTCTTGCTGAGTAGCAGACACTCTGAAGCATATAGGACTTCAGGACGGATGACTCTCTGCTAGTGCTTAATTTTTGTGTTTCAGAAGAGACCCTTTGTATTATAGGTGTTGTTGGTCAGTTGGTATGCTAGATTAGAATGGAGAGCGGCACCAAATCAGTCTTCAGATTGAATACCAGCAACAAGAAGAAATTTGATATGACACAAAGCTATTCAATTGCTAGTGTCATATCATTATTTATTTTGTTGTTATCATCTTCAGTCTGAAGACTGCTTTGATGCAGCTCTCAATACTAATCTATCCTGTGCAATCCTCTTCGTTCTGTATACTTGAACCTTGTTACTGTAGTCAAGTCTTAATATCCCTTCAGCGGTTTCACACCCCCTGCACTTCCCTCCGTTGCTAAATTTCCTATTCCTTGATGCCTCAGGATGTGCCCTATCAACGGATATCTTTTCTTTAGCCAACTTATGCCATAAATTTCTTCCCAATTCTACTTCATTTTTCTGCAGTTATCGTTCCATATGAGGCTGTACTGTGGACAAATACCTTGAGAAAAGACTTCCTAATACATTGCTGGAAAAAATTAGTGTACATCGAAAGACGACCTCGATTTTGATCCGACTAGGGCATATCCCACCTGGGGGGATAGTAGACGTACTGATAATGGTTTCAACGCCAAGAGATAGCGTACTGCCATAGCTACCAGAGCACTATTTGTGTCTACCATTTAATAGGGAATTCTCACAGCCAGATGGCTCAGTGTGGTTCAGATGTGTGAAGCAAGCAGGCAACCATGCCACGGAGCTGCACTCGTACTTCCTAGACCAAGTTATGCGAGTTTGAAAGGGGTCAAACTGTGGCCTTCCACATGGCGGGAAGGTCCTTTCAGAGAATTGCCACCCAAGCTGGATGTGCAAAGATGCTAGTGTCAGTGGTTAAGTGGACAGTCTCACAACCATAGGCGAGGTTCTGGACGTCCCACCCAGCACAGACGCCCGCCAGGATCGTCGTATTGTAAGGGCAGCCGTGGCAGATCGTACCGCTACCACAGGACAGATAATACGGCCTGTGAGGCCAGCCGTATCAGCACGAACTCTTGCGAACCAGTTCTTACAAGGGAACTTCCCCATCGCTCCCCCCTCAGATTTAGTTATAAGTTGGCACAGTGGATAGGCCTTTAAAAACTGAACACAGATCAATCGAGAAAAAAAGGAAGAAGTTGTGTGGGACTATGAAAAAAATAAGCAAAATATACAAACTGAGTAGTTCATGCGCAAGATAGGCAACATCAAGGATGAAGTGAGCTCAGGAGCGCCGTTGTCACGTGGTTAGCGTGAGCAACTGCGGAACAAGAGGTCCTTGATTCAAGTCTTCCCTCGAGTGAAAAGTTCAATTTTTTATTTTCAGACAATTATTTTGCGAAGCTGCACAGGTACACAGAACAGTATTGTTTACGTGATCGTGTGTCAATTAACAAAGTTCAGGCACTCACACATAATCGACTTCGCTCTCCAAAATTCCAGGACATGTTCAGATTTGCTTGGACATATGCAGGATTTGACAGTCTACACACGGAAAAATTTGAAAACGTTAAAAACATATGTTTTGACAGAGCACAGGGAAAACTGTGCGACTGTGAAACTGTTGCATTCATTTGTTGCAGTTTATGTGAAAAACTCTTATGTTTTCGTCACTTTTTTGGGAGTGATTATCACATCACAAGAAAACCTAAATCGGGCAAGGTAGAAGAATATTTTACCCATTCGCCAAGTGTACAAGTTAGGTGGGTGGACAACATATTCCTATCATGTGACGCACATGCCGCCACGAGTGTCGTATAGAATATATCAGACGTGTTTTCCTGTGGAGAAATCGGTTGACCTATGACCTTGCGACCACATGTTTTCGGTTCCCATTGGAGAGGCACGTCCTTTCGTCTACTAATCGCACGGTTTTGCGGTGCGGTCTCAAAACACAGACACTAAACTTATTACAGTGAACAGAGACGTCAATGAACGAACGGACAGATCATAACTTTGCGAAAATGAAGAAAGTAAACTTTTCACACGAGGGAAAACTTGAACCAAGGACCCGTCGTTCCACAGGTGCTCACGCTAACCACGGGTCCACGGCGCTCCTGAGCTCACATCATCCTTGATGTTGCCTATCTTGCGCATGGACTACTCAGTTTGTATATTTTGCTTATTTTTTTTTTCATAGTTCCACACAACTTCTTCCTGTTTTCTCGAGTGATCTGTGTTCAGTTTTTCAAGGCCTATCCACTGTGCCAACGTATAACTAAATCTGAGAGGGGTGCGATGGGGAGGTTCCCTTGTTAGCAGTGGGATTACGGGCACACGCATCTCTAGCCTGTCTTCGACTCACGCCACAGCATCGACGTGCAGGGCTCAGGTGCCGTCAGTAGGTCGCTAGGAAGATGGAATGTCGAGCCATGGTCTTCAGCAATGAAAGCACATTATGACTGCACGCAAGTGATGGTCGTATGCGCACACGAATATACCTGGCGAGCGCTGTCTCATGGAGTGTATTCGTCCAGGTCACACTGGCCCCACCACCGGCTTTATGGTCTGGAGTGCGAAAGCTACATTTCCCGTTCACGTTTGGTGCTTCTCGAGGGGATGCTAAGCAGCTCTCGGTTACTTGCACAATGTTGTTATACCCATTCTTATACCATTCTCACAGCAGGACGGTGATGTGTGATTCCAACAGGATAATGCCCAGCCACACACTACCCAAGAACCTCAATGTGCTCTGCAAGAAGTGCACCATCTTCCCTGGCCAGCACAATATCCGGATCTGTCTCCAATCGAGCACGTGTGGGAAATCATGGGAAGCAAAGTGTCATCAACCAACAGCTCTTGCAGGATTACATGAGCAGGTCGAGCAGGCAAGACGGTATTCGCCATCTATGCTATCGACTGGATGCCACAATAAGCGCCTACATGGCCGCCTGTGGAGGCTACACTACGCACTGACATCGATGTTTCAGCATGGGTCAATACCTGGTAGCTGAGAACCGCTTGTCTATTGATATGTAAATGTAATCATTTCATACACTCAAAGTGTACTGTTGCAATAATAAATTTTGAACGATTTTTTTTCCGACAGTGTACTTAAATTAGTATTAGTATTAGATCTTAGTATTAGATCTTAGCAAATTCCTCTCTTTCACAAATTCTTTTCCTGCTATGGCCACTCTGCATTTTATATTCCCTCTTCTTCAGCTATCATCAACTATTTTCTTGGCCAAATAGCATGCCGGCCAGTGTGGCCGAGCGGTTCTAGGCGCTTCAGTCTGGAACCGCGCTGCTGCTACGCTCGCAGGTTCGAATCCTGCCTCGGGCATGCATGTGTGTGATGTCCTTAGGTTACTTAGGTTTAAGTAGTTCTAAGTCTAGGGGACTGATGACCTCAGATGGTAAGTCCCATAGTGCTTAGAGCCATTTGAACCATTTGAACCAAATAGCAAAACTCATCTACTATTTTTATTGTCACATTTTCTAATCCAATTTCTTAAGCGTCACCTGATTTAATTCGACTACCTTTGTTTATCTTTTGTTCATATGCATCTTATAATCGCTTTAAAAACACTACCCATACCGTTAAACTGCTGTTGCAAGTCTATCGCCAACTCTGACAGAATTACAAGGTCATCAATAAACCTCAGAATATTGTTTCTTCTCCTTTGGCTTTAATTACTTTTCTAAATTTTCCTTTGGTTTCCCTCACACATTCTTCGGTGTACAGAATGAAAAACATTGGGTATAAGCTAGAGTCCTGTGTCACTCTCTTCCGAAATACAGTTGCCCTTTCATGTACTTCGATCCTTATAACTGTAGTCTGGTTTATGTACAAGTCCTAAATAACCTTTCATGCCCTTTATTTTATTCCTGGTACCTTCACCATTCCAAAGCGTTTGGTCCAGTCAATGTTGCTAAAACTTTGTTCTAAATCTGGAAATGCTACAAAAGGTGGACTGCTTTTTTCCTACCTATCTGTTAGGATGTGCCGCAGTGTCAGTACTACCTCGCGTATTTCTACGTTTCTCCAGAACCCAAACTGAACTTCCTTGTGGTCGACTTCACCAGTTTTTCCACGTTTCTGTAAATAATTCGCGTCAATATTTTGAAACCATGACTTATTAAACTGATGGTTTGTTATTATTTATACTTGTCAACACCTGTCTTCTGTGGAATAGGAATTATTACATCTTTCAGTACTCTCTCTCAAATTCTTCTTGCAGTGCCATATCACCCTCATGGTCACCTACTTCCTCTTTCTATAATAGTGTCCTAAAGTTTGTTTCAGTACCTCAATTTCCTCAGTATTGGCTTGTCATATGATCTCTTGGTATTTATACAGCTGCTTCTCTTTTGTCCAAAGATCTCTTTAATTTTCCTATAGGCAGATCCATCTTTCCCACACTTCTGCAGCCCTTTTTTTTTATTTGGCCTTTGAGTGTGTACTCAATTTAGCCATCGGCAACACATAGTGACAATGTACACATAATTGAATAAACAAATACAGAAATGCATATTTACAAGAATAAAAAGCTGTTACAGTTTAGTACATAATCTTTTAAAAATTGAATTGAATTGAATTGGAAAATAATTAAAAGTGTCTTGGCTTACAATACACACCAATTCGGAAATATCTTCATCAGCAAGACATATTTATAATTTACGTACACCATTAAAACCTACAGATTGTGACCAGTACTCTTGATGAAGTTAACTATCACTTTATATAGACGAACGTCTTTAGTACCCAAAAGAGAAGAAGCTGATTGAGGAAGATGGTAGCCCATACTCAACAATGTCTTCAGAAAGACCAACCGTTCATGGTCAAATTTGGGGCACATAAATGAGATGTGGTTGACATCAGCTTCCGACTCAGGATCACACTCACATGCTGATCTGTTATCTATCCATTCCTGCTTAGATATTTGCACCTTCTTTTAATTTCATGATTTAGACGTTTCTCTTCCCTTTCGCCTTCTTTATTTGTTGCATTTTTGTATTTTCTCGTATTGTCTCTTGAATTAAACATCTTGTGTGCCATACAAGAATTTTTACTAGACCTTGTCTTTTTACCCAAGCTGCCGCCAGCTGCCTTCGGTGGTTCATCTTTCAAAGCTACCCATTCGTCTTCTACTGTATTGTTCCCTCGTTTCAGTCCAATTGTGCCTTACTCCCCTTCTGAAACTCCAAAAAACTTCTGATTTATCTAATTTGTCCAAGCTCCATACCCTTAATTTCCTACATTTTTACAGTTTCATCAGTGGAAATTTGAAATTCACAACTAATAATGTCCACATCTTCCCCCTTTACTGTCTTACAGTTTAAAATCGGATTTCTAAATCTCTGTCTTATCATTATATAATCAATCTGAAATCTTCTAGTGTCCCCAGGTCCCTTCCACGTATACAACGTTCTTCCACGATTCTTCATCCAAGTGTTAGTGACGATTGAATTATTCTCTGTTCCAATTTCTTCCAGGTGGCTTCCTCTTTATTCCTTTTACCCACTATATCTTCCCCTGCTACTTTTGAAACTTCTTTATTTATTTCTGAAACTGCTGAGTGAAACTGAAGTACTATAACTTTTCTTGTCTTTATTGTTTCAACACTGACCTACAGAATTTCCCCTGACAAATACACCTCAAACTTATTCTGTTTATTTATGACCTACAATATACAAGGATAACGCAATCTGACTTTTAATTAACACAAAAGAATGTCCCTGAATTAGAAGAAATCCTAACAATAACCCATATATTTCATAAGTCACTTACCTCACAGAAAATCTTCATGACACAAACTACAGCAAATACAGCAAGTACACAGCCAGCTAAATAAAAAGATGCTAACTACTGTAGGCTCTAGCTACTAATAGGCCTGTGGTTAGCAAAGGAAAGATTTTGTTGCAGAGCAAACAAGGTATTTAGCAGATTTTGCCTTAATGATGTGACATCAAGTACCAAAAATTATATAATCGTCAATAATTCCATTACCCACATTTGACAATCCATGTCCAACCAATATAAAATATCCATGACTGACACACATCCAGACCATCCGTTTGCACTAACACTGCTTCTAACCTCCATCACTGCTAACTGGTAACTTGTAACTGCGAGTCTGACCAGCCACAGTCTCTTAGCAAGGGCACACAGTACTGTCAGAGATATTAATACCGTCTATAGCGCTGCATAGCGCTACCAACATACAAACACATAAATGGGCTACTTACATAGCCCCCTGCTCCCCTCAAAAAATTTTACTAAGTGTTTTGGCCAGTTACCAAGACTAATTTGTTAAATTTTTTATATTAACAATATCAAATAGATCAGCTGCACACAATTAGTAATATATTGCCGGTCAAAAATGCAAAAATTGTCCTCACAGTCCCTAAAGACAGTCCTAATCGTTCATCAGAAGACCAGTCTATGACAGTTTTATGCACAAAGTCTGAGCAGTAAAAGTGGATCCCCGTGCAGTCTTGAAGAAGTAGTGTTGTCCTCCCAATGGAAGCACAGTGCTGACTCTTGACATGAAGACATGAAGATTGGTAATGGACCACAACAGGGCAGACCCACAGCAGAGTCAGTCGAAGCCTTGAAGAATATTGGTAGAATTGGCAGGTCACCACAGAGCAGACCCACAGCATTCCTTGTAGAGATTATGATAGTATTGGACTACCAAAGGTGCAGATCAACTGTAGTCCTTGTAGAAATTATGGTAGTAATGGGCACCCACTAAAGTCCTTGTAGAGATTATAGTATTAGTAGGTCACCAAAGATGCAGACCCACTGTAGTCCTTGTAGAGATGGCCAGCAGCCATCTGTTGCGGCTGTGCGGGTGCACAATCACAATTGAAGAGTCTTGAGGATAATATAGCAAGTCCATGAACCACCACTTGTGCACTCACAAATTTTTTTGCAATATCCTTAGAATCAGCAATGCTGTTAACCAGGCCCTTGCTGAATTATCAACACATGTGCAAGCACTAACACAGTCATATTAGCTTTGGGATTTGATGCATATAGTGTGACCGTCATACAAATGTGTGCAGTAAAATCAGTCCCTACTATTTATTTAACTTGAAGAACTGGTGTCTACACAATTACAATTTTACAGCATTAGAAGACAATTACAAAGGCAAATAAACATCATTAAAGTAAAGAACAAGATAATATAGATAATATTTGCAGTAATACAAACTTGACAAAGGAATAGAAATACACATATATATGAGTATTACAGAAATTGTGACATAAGTAAATAAATGAAAAATGAGAATATCTGTAGAAACATTAATTTAATACATGAGGATTAAAGTAAAACTTAACATAATAAATAATGTCTGAACATCTTTCCAAGGTAAAGAATATGCTACAAAAACAGATTAGATTTGAGGAAAACAGTATTCCTCATCATAGCGAATGCAGCTTAATATCAGAAGGAAAAAAAATTCTACCAAATTTATCTTATCAGGTAAACACATAGAGACAGGAAGAACACAGACATACAAGGGTACACATAAACACACAGCAGAATAACACAATAGGAAAAGACAGGTTCTGTTTTCAGTCTAACATTTGATACTGCAGTACTTGTGGTGATCATTGTATACCTCTCTTTCATTTTTCTCCTTTCAATAATATCCTTCATGCTGATACATCTATAACTTTCAGCCAAAACTACTTCATTTAATTCTCGGAAATCTCCCTTTGTTCAACATTTGTTCCCAAAAAAGTTCTAGCTATCTGTATTTATTCTTTCATATATTTCTTACCTCATCATTTATTTCCAAGAAAATCCTATCTAAACCTGTTGTCACTATCTGTTCGTTTCCTCCTCTTTCAAAATAATTATTCCTCATTATGCAATACTCTTTGGCCAAATTTTTTTCTTATATCTTCTCCATGCATTTCTTCCCAACTTATCACAACTCATTTTCTTATATAGCAAAGCCCCTCTTAAACTAACTTAAATCAACTGAGCTCAGGTATATAAACTAGAGAAGGAGGCAATGCAGCTGCACAAAACGATTAGCACAAACAACAAATTTAAAAAATTGCAAAGTGGCAAAGCAAGCTGCAGCATATCTAAATTGGCAAAAATTGCAACATTACAACTAATATAAGACAATATTCAGCAAACAAGAAAAAATAAATCATTGGTAAAACTGGCTTAACACAGTAACACATCGTAAAATCAGTAGCACAATGCCTGACAAATAGCAGCACCAAATTACATAACTTATACCTAAACATGACAAAGCACAAGCAGAAAAAATATTACAGTAAAGACAGCAATCCAGATAAGGGAAATGTCATTCATATCTTAATGTCTATGTCACATCTTAACACTATAGTGGTGCACCACAACAACTTATTCTACCAAAAAATTACCAAGCCCTTCAAAAGAAAATTGTGTATTAAATTTCTGTTACTAGTCCCTTCTTCTTCTTATTGTTATTTCCTTTCCTTTCCAAGTGTTCTTTTTTTTAGAATGTGAATCATACAATTATTATTTAATAGATCTGTTGACAGAAAGTGTATACATTGTATTAAATTTTTTCTTATAAAACCAATACTGCAATGTAGCTAGAAACTATGTATCAAATAAAATAACCAACTATGTAGGAAGTAAAGCATAAAAACATCATTCAGTAGCTATGTGGCATTTCATAAATCAGCAAAAATTCTCGTTACTCTTGTAGAGAGACACTTGTCATAATCAGGTATGTAGATGCAAGAATATTTCTCATCACTTCATAATCATGTCAGTAAGTAGCATAAAGTACGAGCTCCAAAGTGTAATCATATGTTTCCAAGTAATAATGTGCCATGTTTATGGTGTGTTCTGCAAAGAAATGTCAATAGTGAGGTCAACAGCATCTCTTTTCTACAACTGTGGGTGCTCTTGTGGGAGTGCGGTGTGCTTCACAGTGGCTTAAGCGACACCATTTTAAGTTGGAAGGCAACACAACAATGTGTTTTTCCATGTGGCTAGCGAACAGCTGAGTGCAGCAGAGATTACATGAAGGTCACTTACACTCCTTTCTAAAACATTTATGACAGCAGTTTCCACTACAATGACAGTTTGATGCAAATAAAACATTTCACAGGTCAAAATAGTTACAAACGAAGTGTGTAGAAACGAAATCTCATCAATAACAGTGTTCAAAAATTTCCGTCAGCATTGTGGTACTCACATTCACATATATAATCACATCTCATAACTCTTAAGGGGAGATGGAAGGCAATTTTAATCCCTATTCTGCCAATGCTATTTTACCCTTTGAATAGGTACCATTTAAAAAGAACTATAAGTGATAAAACAGTGAAATCATTGCTGCATATATGTAACATATATGCCTCAATTTAAAAGTAAAATGAACATAATACCTCTTATGGTTTTGAAGAAAAAAATTTTATTCTTTCACTAGTAAAAATTAACTTTTTTTTGTACATTAGTTATTATAAAACAGTTTATGATTATTTGGTGGTTCTCAATTTACTTGAAATAACTCGTTACCATCTGCAGTACAAACTGACCAAATTTCATTTTTCGAACCCCATTAGTTTATCAAATAATGGTACCCGAAAATAAAAAAAATGTAATTTTGAGAAAAAACCATTTAAAGTTTAATATTAAAGTTCTAGTATAGTTATTGATAAGAATTACTTACCACTAATATTTTCCTGCGCCATACTGAGCATCATCTGAATCATACTGATCTTCTTTTCTTCTCTTGGTCCCTCTTCTTTTCTCTCTGGCTTCTTTTTTGCATTTTAAATGAGCTTTAAATGAGCTAAATCTGCTTTGTGGAGTCTCGCTTTATCTATTTGCACCAAGGATTTTGCAGTATTTCCACTAGATTTTACGCCCAATAATTCCAAAACATCCATTTTTGTAATTACACCATCATTGAAGTGTAAAATAGCATCATAAACACCAAATTTGAGGGTTGGAAGCTGAAAAAATACAGTTTTCGGTAACCAGTTCCAAATGACTGAATTCACACATTCGTTTAAATTTTGGGTTTTCCATTAAGACATTTCTTCAACAGGGTATCTTTACAAAGGTCTCAAAATATGGGTTTAATTTCATTCATTACTGATGCAGGTAAAGAATGTTTGCGGTTATATCTGGCACTTCTCCTGTACTTGCACCAAGTGTGTGGATCATTTGGGCAAAGACTGTGAATTGGATTTTCATTTGTGGAAAGCTTATGGAAAAAGATAGACCATACAGCTTTTTTCATGTTTTCTAAATTCCCTACATTTCTTCTTATGGCCAAGCCATAATAAGTCTGTAATCTATCTATTTCAACATTTGTCAGGCGACCTTTACCACCTATCTTCTTACCACCTTCCAATACCATTTTTTACTTTTGTTGTGTTACGAAAAATACCTACCTCATTGTAGTTAAGCCACAAAGGTCATTACCAAAACATGTTTTACTTTCCAGAAGAACGTAGAGAAACTGTGCATACATAAAACAGATACAGCGCAAAAGTAATACTGAAGATTGTGTCACTCCTTAGTAGCGTCGTACTATAATTGTGTAGCTATCAAACAAACCAAATACGCTGTCATCTGTGACCTCTCAGAAAGTACTTAAAATAAAAATGTCTTTTCAAGTAAACCAAAATGCTGCAGTAAAACCCCATTATCGGTATGTGTTCCAATCATGTGGACTTTATAGTCGTGATGTAATCGTGCAACTAACAAGGAAAAAATGTACACACAATAAGACTGTGTCGTCTGTTCCCATAAAAGTGGACTCGTAAAACCGCTGTATTAATTGATGTTAAAGCCAGCTACGTCGTCAGTTTCATAGGCACGTTTTATGGCTGCCTGTGGTTTGAGTCATTGTCTAATATCTCTTTGTTCTCGCACATCGTTACTGGGATTTGGAGGTCTAATTTCTACAATGTTGGCTTGTCGAGAGGGCCCTATTTGAATCACGCCAGTTCTGATTGAATTCAGGTCTGTTGTCATAACTATAGCTTCTGTCATCATGTCAGTAATTTATGAAATTTTTTTCTTGTCTATCAAGTGGTGGAGGATTTATCCCAGAATCGTAATTATGAGGTGGACCATTGCGTGTAAACGTATTCTGTCTCCCTTGATAATAATTATTCTGGTTTCCACATTGTCTACTTCTACGGTTGTCTCTGTCATAGTCATTGCTACGGAAATGTGATCTTTCTCTGTAACTATTGTTATTCTGCCAATGGTTATCATACGAGTGGAGTCCGTTTTGATCACTATTTGCCTTATAAGACTATCCTTGTCATGTCCAGTTATTATTTCAGTCGTCAGGGAATTGTGATGGATGTGACCGGTAATTGTTGTTTTCCTGTTTTCGCACCATGCAATTGTCTGTGTCAATTTTCAGTTCTTGCAAGAATCCCTGAAAAGGTTCGATGCCCTGCCAAAATAATATGTCTTAAGTGATTAAGGCAATTAAACTAAGCAAATGCGAATGAGTTCCGAGGGGCTGTACGGGTTTGACAAATACTGACTCTTGTGCAACATACCTTTAAAATATTTTACCGGGCTGGAAAATTCAGATTGTTCGAAATGTTTCATCATTATAATACCATGCTTTACCCGATCTTGAGTAGCCTGAGACCAATATGCAGAAAGGAATGCGTGATAAAAATCTCCTTCGCTGTGACAGTCCCGAATAACTGATCGTATTCTTGCAGCTGGTTCATGTTCTACATAGCCACACATGAATTCTAAACTATGCTCTAATGACCATTTAGGAGGAAAACAATGAGAAAATTGATGAAGCCAAGCTTGTGGATGTACGTCATTACCAGTATTCTTGAATGTTTTAAATTTACATGTAGTGATGAGGAGCTTATAGCCAAAATCATCGTGGCGGCGAGTTCCAAATCGGTCATTGTTACGTCGTATCGGCTTTCCATCTCAAAGCTCGCTGCACCTTGCCAACTCCTTTCAAAATCTCCGAAACATCCAGTGTTATTACTTTGTGACTTTTCCGAATTTCTAAATCCCTCTTGCCGTGTCAGAGCGCGAGTATCCTATGAAATATGTAATTCTTGCATTACGCGCGCCAACCTATCTTGTACGTCCCAAATTTCTCTTTTGTGTTGCATATTAATTAGATTCTGACTTTGTTTAAATTTCCTAATTTCCTTGCACTCCTCTGAGTCAGTAAAAGTTACCGGTCTTGTAACATTCAAATCATCATCTACCTATGCAGATGAATTTGTTAACTGATCAGAAAGTTCGGCTACTTTTTCCGATAATATGCTAATTTCCTCCGTGTGTTTTTCTGAACCAAATTTTAGAGTATCTACTGTGTCCTTTAAGTTTTCCTGAACCTTTACAAGTTGCGTAACAGTATCGGTAGATGCAACTGATTCAGTTTCAGCCTGCAAGGTGTCGTGATTTTCGTGAACAATAATCTGCAGTTCTTTTATGGCTGCTTCATTATTCTGTAATGTGTTTTCATGTCGCGAAAGAATAGGCTGAAAATGCTCACAAAAATTTGTGTTTTTACATCTTTACAATTTTTTTGACATTTCGATTCGATTTCAAGTAATTCAGCGGTTAAACCTTCACATGTTTGTTCCAGCGTTTGCTCAATTATGTCTAACTTTTGGAGTTGTTCCTGTGTTAGTTTCTGATTTTTTTCCATTTGTTGCTGCGTTTGTTTCTGATTTTGTTCCATTTGCTGCATTGATTGCAATAACAATATATTAATGAATGAAACATGTTGCTTTGTGCTTTTCGGCAGTGCATTTGCACCGGCAATATTCGGATTTTGAAGAGCAAAGAATGAATCTTGACTTAATTCAGAAAAGGGTAATGACGCAAAACCTGAATCTGCGGTATTTGCAAGATTTTGTTCTGTTGTTTCATGTTTCTTTGTGCTTTTCGGCAGTGCATTCGCGCCGGCAATACTCATATTTCGAAATGCAGAAAGTGTGTCGTGACTTAACTGAGGAAAATGTAATGACGCAAAACCTGAATCCACGGTATTTGCAGGATTTTATTCTGTTATTTCATGTTCCTTAGGCAAACTGTTACCAGCCGATCGATCGGCAACACTTCCCTGTTCACTAATTATTTCACTGTCTACACCGTGATTTACTGCCTGGTCTTGTTCCTATGCACAATTAGCAAATTATTGCCTCGAACATTTGTCACTTCATTACAAAGTATTGCTAACAAGCTACGCTCATCGTCACTGTCATTTCCCAATTTACTTTGCCGCCTAGTTGTACGTTTCTCACACGCCATGTTTATCATACTATTTCACACGATAACTCACAAAAAAAGTATTAGAAGAGCAAAAATAAGAAGACACACTAAAATAGCACTGAAAATAATAAATATCTAATTAGTTGCAAAAGCCAGTGTGAAAGACGTAGCGCAAATTCACGTGCATGCCATAATTGCTTTGCTCATTACTATACAGTACAACAATAAGAAACTACAACTACAAAGGAAATTCTCTGTATACAATTACGCGCTAGCAGTAGACAATAACTAATGTCTAATCATGCACTAATTATTCAAACAACAAGAAAATCGGAAGATTCCAGTGAAGTATCCTCGGCTAAGGTTCGAAAGGTGAAACTTCTTTATATATTTAACTTATACCGAAATAACTGAGAAGGTGAAACTTCTACGTTTTTATTTAAATTGCTTAATGCAACTGAACCTTCTACAGCTGCTGAGTGAAACTGAAGTATTATCACTTCATCGTTTCAACACTGACCTACAGAATTTCTCCTGACAAATACACCTCAAACTTACTCTGTTCCACACACAATATACAAGGATACAAGTTGCCCCTGCAAATACTGAAAAGGTTGCTGCCCCTCTTCAGGAACCACGGATTAGTCTAGCCTCTCCATATATACATCTACAGCTACATCTTCATGACTACTGACCCACAATATACAAGGACAGCGCAATCTGACTATTAATTAACACAAAACAATGTCCCTGTATTATAAGAAATCCTATTAATAACCCATACATTTTATAAGTCACTTACCTCACAGAAAATCTTCATGACACGTACTACAGCGAATACAGCAAGTATACAGCCAGCTAAATAAAAAGATGGTAACTACTGTAGGCTCTAACTACTAACAGGCATGTGGTTAGCAAAGAAAAATTTTTGTTGCAGAGCAAACAATGTATTTAGCAGAATTTACCTTAATCGTCCGTGACATCCAGTTCCAAAAATTATATAATCCTCAGTAATTCCATTATCCACCTTTTACAATCCATGTCCAACCAATATTAAATCTCCATGACGGACGCACGTCCATACCGTCCGCTCGCGCTAACACTGAACTATTAACTTCTAACTGTGAGTCCGACCAACCACAAAGTCTCTTAGCAAGGGCGCACAGCGCTGTCAGAGATATTTATGCGGTCTAAAGCGCTGCATAGCACTGCCAACATACAAACACATAAACAAGCTACTTAAACTTTGACCTTTGCATCCTTTCCTTATTACCTAATTCCATTCACCCATCACAATTAAATGTTTGTCTCCCTTAACTACCTGAATAATTTCCTGTATCTCATCTAGGATTATCACACCGGTTCTGCGGTCATCAGTCTATGTTTTTGTCGAAATTTTTTCACCAATAAAACTTCATGACGTGCCGTCTCTTTATAATGGGCACTCCACGCCTATACAGGCTGTCATGAACTGGAAATTACTTGCGGAAAGCACCATAAAAAATTATTTTTTCATACAAAATTCTTTGTACTTGGTAGTCCAACACCGAAATTTTTGGTGTATTATTGGTGTAGACTGAAAATGTAACACATTATTATGCAGATGAATGCAAAGTGAACTTGCATGGGATAAGAGACAATTTTGTGTTGAAATAAACAGTCAAAACTTCAGTGATGCGCAGAATTCATTTTATATAAGGAGCACGGCCTGTTATGAAAAGAGAGAAACAGGGGAAAAATGCTCGTGTCAGAGCACTAAAAAAGGCGAATGTTCTCCTCTTTAAAAGACTCTGATAGAAAATTGGGGAACCAAACGCCTCAATTCTCATTCTGCCTTCCTCACCAATAATTTTGGCACAGGATCATATTCACGCTTTTTTGTGCTGAAAGAGATAGCAGAGAGACAGTTGCATTAGAAGAGAGGAGACAATGCCAGTGGGGGAGAAAGAGGGAGGAGACAGTGACGTTGGGAGAGGAAGTGATGTTGGAAGAGAAGGAGAGATGAGCGAAGACGATAACAGTGAAGTCAAAGGGAGAGGAGATAGTGATGGTCAGTGAGAGACAGTGAAGTAAAAGAGAAAGACATATGGATGGAGACAGTAACGTTGGGAGCAAAAGAGAGAAAAGACAGTGGAAATGAAAGAGAAGTGAATGGAGATCATGGGTCTGGACCTCCCAAATTCCTGCCGCCCCCTGCCCCCTCCCGTGTGCACCTCCTCCCCTCCCCCACTTCCCCCCTCCCCCTCCCCTTCCCCTAGCCAGGCGATTTTAACACGAAAAAACTTCCTACTTCCCTCCATCCCCTATACTACATGTTAAAGTTTCCCGAAAGAACCACGAGGCAATATAACTCAGTCATGTAAGAAGCGACTCACAAAACACTCTTTGGACCAATTCTTGAGTACTGCTCGTCAGTGTGGGAAACGAAGATTAGAGTTTAGCAGACATGATTAATAGAGAAGATAAAGGACACTAATACAAGGTTGTTAGAAATGATTGAGGCGATTTCACAGATTTGCGGTAGCTATATTATTTGACGTATTGTCACAAGGCTATGCACAGACATAGAAAAATTCAGAATGGTTTTTAGCCATATTACAAGCGCTCCATATGTTCTCCCTACTGACTCTAGTCGATAATTAAGTTCTTTCCGTATTCGAAGCAGCATGTCTCAATCAATCTGTTCAAAAGCACTGTTGATGCCAGCTCGCAATTCTGGTAGGTTTGTTGGTAGAGGAGGCGAGACACTGAATATTTCATACAACCCTGCACTAAAAAATAGTATTGGTTTAGGTCGGGAGTGCGTGAAGGTCTTGGCATGAATTGCTGATTGTCAACCCCACTACGAGCAAACCATTTGTTTCTTAATTTCCTATTTAAGAATTCACGAATATCACGATGGAAGTGGGGTGGAGCAGCATCTTTCTGGTAGATGAACTCCACACTGTCGGTCTCCATTTGTGGCGTGAGTCAATTTTCCTCCCTGTTCAGATACAGGTGTCCTTTAACGATCTTTTCACAGAAGAGAATGGGACTGTAAACTTTAAACCGTGAGACTGCACAGAACACATTAACTTTTGGTGAATCTCGAATGCTCTGTACGATAGCGTGAGCATTCTCTGTTCCTAAGATTCGCACATTGTGCCTGTTCGCTGTGCGATTTACAAAAACGTTGCTTTATCAGTGAGGATGAGTTTCTCACAAACCCATCCCCTTCCATAAGCTGTTGCAACTGTGCCGAAAATTCAAAGTGTCACAGTTTGTCAGCGCTAAGCGTTCAGTCGTTTCCATAAGATCTTCCAAACGATCAGTTAAGGTGTGTACAGCTCTCTGCTTGATCTGCTCGTCGACTTTAGCGTGCTACAGGAAATCATATAACTTTCTTGACAAATGCCTTTCCGAGATTGATGTCTGAAATACTCCTCTGTGATACAGACAAGAGGGAGATTGAGTCTATAATTAAATCACTGTAGACTAAGGACTCTCGTGGTTATGATGGAGTGTCTAGCAGAATATTAAAGTACTGTGCTGCACATGTTAGCCCTGTATTTAGCCATATTTGTAATTTTTACTTTAGGAATGGTCAGTTTACTGAAAGATTAAAGTACTCATTAGTAAAGCCGCTTTATAAAAAGGGAGAAAGGGATAATGTAGATAATTTTAGACCTATTTCTATGCCATCAGTGTTTGCAAAAGTTATTGAAAAGGCTATGTATGTAATTTACAAATTATATAAAGACTCCGATATAGTGGCCAAAATTAAAGCCAAAAGACTGAAATGGATAGGGCATGTCATCAGAGCACCACCAAACAGGACCATCAAGAAAGTGACTGAAGAGATTCCCACCGGAAGACGACCTCTTGGACGCCCACGCATGAGATACTTGGACAATATTCAAGACGATCTCAGAAAACTAGGACATGACAGACAGTGGCAAATTACTTGTAAAGACAGAGCAAAGTGGTTCAACATTGTCCATTCTGCAGCAAAAAGCCTTCATGGATTGTAATGCTTAATAATAATAATAATAATATGTATGTAATGATAATTGATCATTTTATATCACACGATTTGCTATCAAATGTACAATTCGGCTTTAGAAGTCGTTTAAGAACTGAAAATGCTATATTCTCTTTTCTCTGGGAGGTACTGGATGGGTTAAACAAAAGGTTTCGAACGCTTGGCATATTTTTTGATTTAACTAAGGCATTTGATTGTGTTGATCACAAAATATTGCTCCAGAAGTTGGACCTGTACAGAATACGGGGAGTAGCTCACAATTGGTTCACCTCTTACTTTAGCAACAGGCAGCAAAAGGTCATTATTCTCAGTGCTGATAACGGCTGTGATGTGGGGTCTGAGTGGGATACTGTCAAGTTGGGGTTGCCCCAGGGATCAGTGTTGGGGCCACTCCTGTTCCTTATTTATATAAATGACATGCACTCTAGTATTATGGGTAACTCCAAAATATTTCTGTTTGCTGATGACACTAGCTTGGTAGTACAGGATGTTGTGTGCAACATTGGCTCAGTTTAAAATAGTGCAGTACATGACCCCAGTTCATGGCTTGTAGAAAATAAACTAACGCTAAATCACAGTAAGACTCAGTTTTTACAGTTTCTAACATACAATTCATCAAAACCTGACGTTTTAATTTGACAGAATGGGCATATGATTAGTGAAACTGGACAGTTCAGATTTCTAGGTGTTCAGATAGATAGAAAGCTGTCATGGAAAGCTCAGGTTCAGGATCTTGTTCAAAGACTTAATACTGCCATTTTTACTATTCGAACGGTATCAGAAATGAGTGATCGTTTGACACGAAAATTAGTCAACTTTGCTTATTTTCATTCGATATTGTCGTATGGTATTGTGTTTTGGGGTAACTCTTCTCATTCTAAAAGAATATTTTTGGCTCAGAATTGGGCGGTTCGGGCAATAAGTGGTGTTAGTTCACGAACCTCTTGTCGACCTCTGTTCACGAGTCTGGGTATTTTGACATTGGCCTCTCAATACGTATATTCCTAATTGTCGTTTGTTGTTACCAGTATTAGTTTATTCCCAAGAATAGGCAGCTTTCACTCGGTTAATACTCGGCAGAAATCAAACCTGCATTTGGATCGGACTTCCTTACCTCTTGTGCAAAAAGGTGTGCAGTATACTGCTGCATCCATTTTCAACAAGTTGCCACTCGAATTCAAAAGTCTTAGCAGTAATCAAGGCGCTTTCAAATCGAAACAAGAATTTCCTTATGGGCCACTCCTTCTATTCTGTTGAGGAGTTCCTTGAAAAATTAAGCTGGTTTCTATTGTATTGCTGACAGCGTTTACTTAAACTTATGGACTGACTTTTTTAAGTTTCATGAACATTTATTTTTATCTGTTATTACGTTTATGTTGTAGTTTCGTGAACTGCCACGTTTCATCACCTTGGAGATTTGCTCCTCAATTTGGTCCTACGGAACTTGACGAGTAAATAATAAAATAAATAAATAAATAAATAAAACGCTGCGGCCTTCTAGTGGCAGAAATCTGAACTACGACAGCAACAGTATAAAACTTCTTCAGTTTTTCTATAGGCGTGCTGAATTTTGTGTCTTAATGTCACTTAATGTAGGTACAGAGAATTTATGAAATCGCTTCAGTCATCTATAATAACCTTGTAGAAGAGCAATACATGTAGCGACTGGTTCGTTTGGTAAGCCGAGAGCAACACGAACTACACTCCTGGAAATGGAAAAAAGAACACATTGACACCGGTGTGTCAGACCCACCATACTTGCTCCGGACACTGCGAGAGGGCTGTACAAGCAATGATCACACGCACGGCACAGCGGACACACCAGGAACCGCGGTGTTGGCCGTCGAATGGCGCTAGCTGCGCAGCATTTGTGCACCGCCGCCGTCAGTGTCAGCCAGTTTGCCGTGGCATACGGAGCTCCATCGCAGTCTTTAACACTGGTAGCATGCCGCGACAGCGTGGACGTGAACCGTATGTGCAGTTGACGGACTTTGAGCGAGGGCGTATAGTGGGCATGCGGGAGGCCGGGTGGACGTACCGCCGAATTGCTCAACACGTGGGGCGTGAGGTCTCCAGAGTACATCGATGTTGTCGCCAGTGGTCGGCGGAAGGTGCACGTGCCCGTCGACCTGGGACCGGACCGCAGCGACGCACGGATGCACGCCAAGACTGTAGGATCCTACGCAGTGCCGTAGGGGACCGCACCGCCACTTCCCAGCAAATTAGGGACACTGTTGCTCCTGGGGTATCGGCGAGCACCATTCGCAACCGTCTCCATGAAGCTGGGCTACGGTCCCGCACACGCCCCAACATCGTGCAGCCCGCCTCCAGTGGTGTCGCGACAGGCGTGAATGGAGGGACGAATGGAGACGTGTCGTCTTCAGCGATGAGAGTCGCTTCTGCCTTGGTGCCAATGATGGTCGTATGCGTGTTTGGCGCCGTGGAGGTGAGCGCCACAATCAGGACTGCATACGACCGAGGCACACAGGGCCAACACCCGGCATCATGGTGTGGGGAGCGATCTCCTACACTGGCCGTACACCACTGGTGATCGTCGAGGGGACACTGAATAGTGCACGGTACATCCAAACCGTCATCGAACCAATCGTTCTACCATTCCTAGACTGGCAAGGGAACTTGCTGTTCCAAAAATGGTTCAAATGGCTCTGAGCACTATGGGACTCAACTGCTGTGGTCATAAGTCCCCTAGAACTTAGAACTACTTAAACCTAACTAACCTAAGGACAGCACACAACACCCAGCCATCACGAGGCAGAGAAAATCCCTGACCCCGCCGGGAATCGAACCCGGGAACCCGGGCGTGGGAAGCGAGAACGCTACCGCACGACCACGAGATACGGGCTTGCTGTTCCAACAGGACAATGCACGTCCGCATGTATCCCGTGCCACCCAACGTGCTCTAGAAGGTGTAAGTCAACTACCATGGCCAGCAAGATCTCCGCATCTGTCCCCCATTGAGCATGTTTGGAACTGGATGAAGCGTCGTCTCACGCGGTCTGCACGTCCAGCACGAACGCTGGTCCAACTGAGGCGCCAGGTGGAAATGGCATGGCAAGCCGTTCCACAGGACTACATCCAGCATCTCTACGATCGTCTCCATGGGAGAATAGCAGCCTGCATTGCTGCGAAAGGTGGATATACACTGTACTAGAGCCGACATTGTGCATGCTCTGTTGCCTGTGTCAATAGCCTGTGGTTCTGTCAGTGTGATCATGTGATGTATCTGACCCCAGGAATGTGTCAATAAAGTTTCCCCTTCCTGGGACAATGAATTCACGGTGTTCTTATTTCAATTTCCAGGAGTGTATGTTGACATGGGACTCCCAAAACGGATTTCGTAAACAGATTTCGCATTATCTTTTCTGGTTGGACATGTAACCACTCCAAAATCTATTTTGGAAATCCGTTTCTAGCTGCCGGCTTTCCACTTCCACAATCGATTGTCACTTCCATGTAAAAGCACAACCCTTTTTGAAACTTGCTTCGATTGTCCCTGTTTTCAAAATATTCGACTAATGTGGACGGGCTGTCTTATTGTGCAATGAAGAAGAGGCACAAATATTAGACTGAGCATGTAACTGTCTAACATTAAGTGAAGAGAAATAGCCGTTGTGCTAACTAAATGAGAAACTGGAACAGCTGTTTTCCAGACGCCGTACTTAACTGGGCTAGCAAATCCGCTTCAGACTACGACATGTAAACACGTCAGCGGAAAATGGTTTCCAAAAATTCTGTTTTCGTCTTTCATAAAATATGGCTCATTTACATAGTGACGGAGATGCTCGTCACACACTTCAGTGCCAGATGCTGCGAGGCAGCCGCTGGTCGTGTTGTGCATCACGGAGAGATTTACAGCTGGAATTTCCAGAGCACACATTTTCAAGAGGAGTGAGGCATTTAACTTGACTACTTCCTCCCACGTACATCTTGCAAAATGCCAACGGCGAGAAAACCACAGACACTGGGGTTCGTTCGAAGGCTTACAAACATTAATTCATCCCCCGCACCTTTCGTGAAAGGCACAGGAAAGGACGGGCTACAGTAGGGGTACGAGAAATAGCCTGGGCCAGACACTGTAACATGGCTCGCCGTATGTAGAGTCTCTGCTGTATAGAAATTCTAAGCATACCGTAAAAATTCGCAAATTATGTAATGTGGTAGGTCGTTGCTGGTGGTGCCCGTAGATTTCAAGTTCTTCCAGAGTGTTGAATGATACCCCTTAGGAGAGGCGTGCAAAAATTCAAGAACCGTGCCTATTCGTTTGGGGTCTGTAGAGTATTTAGTTGCAATTAAATTATTGTTCAATTGCGTGCAATGTTCTTTAAAGCGCAGTTCGAAAGCTCTCGGTCTGGCCTACAAACTCTGCATTTAATTCTATAGATACCGTATAAACATTTATTTATGTTTGTTTGCACAAGGTCGGCCGGGGTGGCCGAGCGGTTCTGGGCGCTTCAGTCTGGAGCCGCACGACCGCTACGGTCGCAGGTTCGGACCCTGCCTCGGGCATGGATGTGTGTGATGTCATTAGGTAAATTAGGTTTAAGTAGTTCTAGGTTCTAGGGGACTGATGACCTGAGATGTTAAGTCTCATAGTGCTCAGACCCATTTAAACTATTTGTATGCACAAAGTCTGAATTTAAAGGGAGGGATTTTACATAAATGGAAAATCGTTCTTATGTCAGGTTTTAGATTCTATTTTATTTATTTATTTTGGATCCGACTTTCCCCTTTTAGTGTAATTGTGTCTGTTTATTGTGTGTGCTTTGATTTATTTTTGTGATACATCTGAACGGCAGCGATTGCGTCCAGAGGCTTGTTTCAGAAAGGCCATTTTCCTTTATCTTTCTTGCCCTCTTAGTGGCAATTTAAAAAAAATCGTTTAATCAGTGCCCGATAATACGCTATTTTAAATAATCTTTCAGTGAATGGCCGACAGCACGCCATCAGATATCTGATTAGGTGATATGAATAAGAATTTCAAGTGCAAGTAGGTTTTCTGTAAATTCATTGTTGGTGCCTACCATTCTCCTGAGTCAAAGTTATTTTAAGGAAGTTAAGGACGCTCTTATATGCTTGTTCGACGACGAAATTTGTGTCGTAGTGAAAAATACTAAGGTAACAGCAGCTACATTAATTACATTTCCATTCTATTTTAACAACAAAATCCGGCCATTGACTTGCTTGAAATACAAGTATCTTTGAATTGCAGGAAAGAGTTTCTAGTGTGAGTGGTTTATAAAAATCTCTCCAAGTCGATCTCATATTTCAAGGAGAAGAAAGAACAGTAGCAAGATATCAGCCCTATAATCGATCCCGGGCGAAGATTTGGGCCATTGTTACGATCTTCTGAAAGTACAGCTTTTAAACAGGCACACGCACCCGTTGCTCACTTTCCAGCGCCCACTGCAGCTGTATAAGGCCCGAGCGCTAAATCCTCTACAGTGGAGTGAGACGTTTGTGAAACAAAGTTTTCACATTGGTAACATCCTTTGTACGTTGTGTAAAAAGTTCGCGGTTTCTAACTTATAGCTGATGCCAGAAGTCTCTTTGCTTTGAAGATTTTTATGATGTGATTCGAAAATGCAGTGTAAATGGATAAAGCGGATGAGAGTATCATTAAGAAGCTGCGTAGCAATATTCAGTTATTAACATCGCTGTTGTATGTTATTTTATTTGGATTATAAAGCTGTCATTGATAAAGTGAAGAAAATACGCAGTACCACGTTCGTCAAAGTCACCGGAATGATTAAATTGTAAATTAAAAATCAATATCTTCACTGGATAGTAATTCTTCAGTTGCTTATGTTAATTCGGTACGATTTGGTGGCCTACATACACTCCTGGAAATGGAAAAAAGAACACATTGACACCGGTGTGTCAGACCCACCATACTTGCTCCGGACACTGCGAGAGGGCTGTACAAGCAATGATCACACGCACGGCACAGCGGACACACCAGGAACCGCGGTGTTGGCCGTCGAATGGCGCTAGCTGCGCAGCATTTGTGCACCGCCGCCGTCAGTGTCAGCCAGTTTGCCGTGGCATACGGAGCTCCATCGCAGTCTTTAACACTGGTAGCATGCCGCGACAGCGTGGACGTGAACCGTATGTGCAGTTGACGGACTTTGAGCGAGGGCGTATAGTGGGCATGCGGGAGGCCGGGTGGACGTACCGCCGAATTGCTCAACACGTGGGGCGTGAGGTCTCCACAGTACATCGATGTTGTCGCCAGTGGTCGGCGGAAGGTGCACGTGCCCGTCGACCTGGGACCGGACCGCAGCGACGCACAGATGCACGCCAAGACCGTAGGATCCTACGCAGTGCCGTAGGGGACCGCACCGCCACTTCCCAGCAAATTAGGGACACTGTTGCTCCTGGGGTATCGGCGAGGACCATTCGCAACCGTCTCCATGAAGCTGGGCTACGGTCCCGCACACCGTTAGGCCGTCTTCCGCTCACGCCCCAACATCGTGCAGCCCGCCTCCAGCGGTGTCGCGACAGGCATGAATGGAGGGACGAATGGAGACGTGTCGTCTTCAGCGATGAGAGTCGCTTCTGCCTTGGTGCCAATGATGGTCGTATGCGTGTTTGGCGCCGTGCAGGTGAGCGCCACAATCAGGACTGCATACGACCGAGGCACACAGGGCCAACACCCGGCATCATGGTGTGGGGAGCGATCTCCTACACTGGCCGTACACCACTGGTGATCGTCGAGGGGACACTGAATAGTGCACGGTACATCCAAACCGTCATCGAACCCATCGTTCTACCATTCCTAGACCGGCAAGGGAACTTGCTGTTCCAACAGGACAATGCACGTCCGCATGTATCCCGTGCCACCCAACGTGCTCTAGAAGGTGTAAGTCAACTACCCTGGCCAGCAAGATCTCCGGATCTGTCCCCCATTGAGCATGTTTGGGACTGGATGAAGCGTCGTCTCACGCGGTCTGCACGTCCAGCACGAACGCTGGTCCAACTGAGGCGCCAGGTGGAAATGGCATGGCAAGCCGTTCCACAGGACTACATCCAGCATCTCTACGATCGTCTCTATGGGAGAATAGCAGCCTGCATTGCTGCGAAAGGTGGATATACACTGTACTACTGCCGACATTGTGCATGCTCTGTTGCCTGTGTCTATGTGCCTGTGGTTCTGTCAGTGTGATCATGTGATGTATCTGACCCCAGGAATGTGTCAATAAAGTTTCCCCTTCCTGGGACAATGAATTCACGGTGTTCTTATTTCAATTTCCAGGAGTGTATAATTGCATAATATAAATACGAGAATATTGTTAAAATGTTATTGAATGCATTTGTGCGTGAGGATGACATATTACGAACTCCATTTCTTACAATTTTTCGCGTAGAGTAACATGCCCTGTTGAAAGATACTGAGCAGATGCGCCCACCTCCGTCCTGCCTCCTATTCTCTTTATCACTTGCCTGTACAGTACTTCGAGGTCGAGTATTAGGCAGCTGCAGTGTGGTGGAGTGAGTAATAAATCGGTACGTGCGAAAGTTTAAATGCTGTTCTATCAGAAGATCATAACTGTGTGCTGTCAGAAAATGGACCAGATTTTCGCGTGCGATCGATTGTTTTGACTGACGTATTTTAACTGCGCTGTTGTCTAATCAAAATATGAGGTCGAGTCGACGATGTTTTCTTGTCAGTACGATACCAGCGATGGCGTCACCTATCGCTAAATCCCCAGTTTTGTAGTGAGTTTTTCCTATTAATATCAAAGTAATTATATGTTGGCGTTCATTTGAAAGAATTCCATTGATTAAACCGGTTCCTGCTGCTTTTTCGTATGCCTGTAGACTGTTTACAGTAGTTATTGTTTTTTACGGTCTTAAGTTTATTGTAGTTTAAGAGTGTTTTTCACCAGACGTGTTTCGCCTTTATTTTCAATGCATCTTCAGTCGTCATTTTCTGAATATGGTGTATATAATAAGTTTTTACATTTTGCTGTTTATAGATTAAAAACAGTGGTTTTATAAATTCGACGTACAGTTTGCTTACATGTAATGAAATCCACTGCGATGTCTTTCACTGCTAGAGGAAGTTAAAGACGAAAAAAACTTGGCTATACGTTCACCTTTCGCAGTTTTTCAGCTTTTATGAGCCTACTGTTTTATTTGCAACATTTGTATTTTTTGCAATCCATTCGCTTTCGTAAAACTTCACAAAGGTCGTTTTCATGGAAACACTACTGTACTCTTACATGATCTGCATTCGTATCAGTGTTTTTGTGTGTTCATTTGTTGTTCATGTACATTGTGAGTACTCCACGACTATAGCTGTTGAAACGTTCCCTTTGAAAAATTATAGTTACTCTGCTGGTAAACTTCTGCGTTATTTAATATAAAGACAGCTGAGTAAAACTGAACGTACTCAGACAGTTCTCTCTTTACTTATTCTGATCATCACTAAACTGCCACACAGTATTTTTTAGCGCAACGCAATCTGACTTTCAATAATCTCTACAAAAGAATGGCCCTGACTAACAGTAACCTATACCTTTCATTAATCACTTACCTCACAAAAATCTTCGTTACGGTACTCGAACTATTGCAATACAGCGAGCGCCAATACTGCTAGCTAAATAAAAGATCCTAACTACTGAAGACACTAACTACTGATAAGAACAGTTAACAAATGAAAAATTTTGATAGAGAACAAACAATGTATTTACCTTAATAATGTTCAAAAGTCAATTCATGACATCCATCTTTACAAATTTCCTTTTTCTGGCGGACACACGTCCAGATCGTCCGCTTATACTAACCTCTCAAAACTCTGGCCTCTCTCTCCCCACAGCCACCACTGCTGGCGGCTCACCTCCAACTGCCCAACGCTACGTGCTGTTCACATCCAACTGCTCAACACCGCACAAGCGAATATTCCAACAATAAGTCCAACCAACCACAGACTCCATAGCACAGTAAGTGATTTTCATACGCAGCGCTACGTGGCGTTACCAACAAAAAAACCTAAACAGCCTACTTACACTGTCATCAGCGTAGATGGCTGCCGTTTGAAGAACTCGGGGTCGATTTCCGGTACTGCCAAGGACTTTTGCTTCGTGGGAGTACTGGTACGGGCTGCTCTCCGACTTGTGATGCCAACTAAGGAGCTGTTCGAAAGTTTTGTGGCGGCGTTCGTAGCGACAAACAATTCGCTGTAGAAACGGCTTACGAAGTCACCGCCACACTTTTAATAGCGGGCCGACCGGTCCGCTGGAACAGTGAACAGAAAGACGAAAACCCAAACACTCTGATTAAATAAAAGTCGGTACTTATCTTTATTAACGAAGATACAGAAACACAGTAGTGAACTCCGTGTCTACAGAGATCTGTCTAGTTCGAGTCGGAGCGGCTAGGTCAGCGTCGGCTGACGACAAACAACAACTCTGCTGCGATGAACACACAACTGACTAGCAAGTACACAATTCGGTGGCGAGTATACAACTGAGCGGCGAGTACAGAACTGTCCTAGCGCTCGCGACTCCAGCGCTTAAGAAACCAGAAGCCAGCGGTGGCGCGCGCAGACTTGCGGCGATTTCCTGTCTCGCTGGCGCTGCTTATGCGGACGTCGTCCGGACTTTGATGCTGCCAACCTTTTGGCAGCGGGCTCGGGTGGCATTACTGGCTAGGATATAACAGAAAGAGAAGTGGTGGCTACGCAGACTGGAAAGCCGGCGAAACGTCCATGAGAGCGGTGCGCTGACCACATGCCCCTCCATATAGAATCTGCATAATGTCACAAGTCACAAGGCAGAGGATGACACGGCGACCGATCGACAGCCCTTGGACCTTCACAGCGGGAATGTGTGTGTGTGTGTGTGTGTGTGTGTGAGAGAGAGAGAGAGAGAGAGAGAGAGAGAAAGAGAAAGACTGTGTGTATGTGAGCAAGAGACTTAGTGTAAATCAGAGGAAATGAGGCGGATCTTCAACAGAGACCAGAAATGTGAGTGAAGTGGGGAGGAGGTCGAGAGCTGGGTAAAAATTTGGTTGTGTGGCGGGCATAAACGTTAATGGGAGGTAAAGGCTTGACTGAAGTAAACAGATTCAAATGGTTGTACGTGGTAGGAAATGCGCAGAGATGAAGAGGCTTGCCAGGATAACTAGCGTGAAAACTGTGTCAAAACAGACTTCTGACTGAAGACCACAATAACACACTCCAAGACAAAGAAAAAGAACGATGCATCATGAAGGAATTATTCGAATAAGATGGATGTCGGAAGATGTCACGTACCTGTACGGATAAACAAATGATTACAATTTGCGAAAAAATGGAGGAGTTATTCAAAAGAAGGAGTTTCATAAATTGATTGAACCGTATGCGGCTCGTGTTCGTGCCGTTTCTGCTTGACATCTTGTCTTGGCGGTACTCCCGTCTTGTTTCTTATTCGACCTACTGGCGTCACTAAGTTGCTTACTTGCTTGCCCGTGAGTATAGCAGCGGCGCTTATCGATAAGAGCACCGTCGTACTATCTTTGGAGCGACCGCTAGTATTTCCGGGTCGTCGTGTGTCGGGAGTTGAGTGGGGACAGAGCGGCAGCAAGGTCCAGACAACCATGACTCGCCCGACCGTTGCCGGCACACATGGCTTCAGTGGGGACGACCTAGGTTGGTCTTTCGGTCGGTCGTCTCATCGGACGACGTGTATTTGGTCGCCGACAACTTCCAGGTTCTCTGTATGTGTCGACTTGTGATTCCTCCTAGTTGTTCCACAGTGACTGGTTTTAGTATTGTTCGAGTTGTTTGCGGAAGTGTGGCAGAGTGTAGCTTGTGTGGTTTTGACTGAGCAGTTTCTTCAGTGCTGTCTGCGTGCTGGATCGAGTCAGTCGGTTGGGACGGAGCAGCGAGGAAGTCTCCGTAGCACGTGGGCAGGCCGGGATTGCTGGCGGCGTGCACGCGCTGTCGGATCGTGAGGCGCTAGCTGCGAGAGCGACAAAGGTCGTTGCCCACCGCACCTGGACGCTGAAGTTGAGTGATCACTTAACCTGTTATGAGAGCCCAACTATTGTGACATCTCTCTGTTCGTTTGCGGGTTGTTGCTCCCTGGGCTGTTCAGCCTAGCAGCAACGTATGATGTGTTGGAGTCGGCGAAACCTTCAGCCGTCTTCCTATATTGTATTTAATTATTAAATTGACTGTTACTTGCCAGTGAAGTGCACCAGCGGTATTTTCTGCCCTGTGGCCGTTAACGCCCCAGTTACCTGCCCAGGTCGTTAGCATAGTTTTCCGGCAATATGCCTTTCCTTGTCGTGTTGATGCTGTCCAGCACGGAGTGTAGTTCGACAGCCTTTTAAGTTGTTTGCCTCATATTTTCCTTAGAGTGGTTATTGTTCCCTTGGCTGTTTTTAGACGCCAATTTCTGAAGGCATAGCGCTGTGCGAATCCTCCTTCAAATGGTTCTGAGCACTATGGGACTTGACATCTGAGGTCATCAGTCCCCTAGAACTTAGAACTACTTAAACCTAACTAACGTAAGGACATCACACACATCTATGCCCGAGGCAGGATTCGAACCTACGATCGTAGCAGTTGCGCAGCTATGGACTGAAGCACCTAAAACCGCTCGGCCACCGCGGCCGGCCGTATCCTCGTCCTCGGCCGATATTTTTCGTCATTGTGCCGTTGGTCAGATGGAAGGGAACTGGTTAAATTGTTGGTCGGTCCTTGGGCTTCCCTAGTTTGGGTTGCCATCCGATTACTTAACTTCAACTCTGGGTGCTTCTCTCACCTCACCTTACGTTTGAGCTACCTTCTCAGGCCTACTCTTGGAAATCTTCAGAGCACCACTTGTTCTGTTTGGTTTAGACTGCGATTTTCATTTTAGTTTGAAGTATTGTGTGAGTCCTTCAGCCATATATTAAATCATTCCTTTCTCAATTTTACATAAAGGCCTTCAGCCGTGTTAAATTAAAATTTTGAAGATTGATATTATTTTTTTTTAAATTTTTTCCTTAAAATTTGTTCTATCTGAAATTGTTTGTAATCCAGGCCCTAAGCCGTTAGTTGTTCGATGTGTTATGTGTGGCATTCAGCCAAGGATTTACGTGAACCCCTTTTAATATGGCATTCAGCCATGTGTACTCTTTAAAGGAAAATTTTTTATAAGAAGGAAGGGGTTTATTTACATTGTTTGTGTGACTTGTTGTTCAGGGCTTCAGCCGTTGTTTCAAATTTGTTTGTGTCCTTCAACCGTGCAATAAGTTAATATTTCTTTAATTAGACTTTCGGCCATTCTATTTTTTTTTCTTTCGAATAACCCATTTGGAGGGTACGATGAATCAACTTTGGCTACTCTTCATTGTATTAGATTTCTTCAGTTTCCAAATTTCCTTCATCCTTTTAGAGTGTTGTTCCCTTTCTTCTTGAGTCCACTTTCGTCTAGTTATTTTCTTTCTCTCCTGAAATTCTGCCTTTTGAACTGCCTTTCTGAAATGTGTTCTGTTTTCTATTGTGTCTATTGTAACTCCAGCATTTTCAATGTCCTTTTCAGTCTCTATGAACCATGCTGGCTTGGATTTGTAGCTATTGAGTAATGTGAATATCCGCTTGGTTAGTCTGTTGTTATCCATTCTGAATATATTTCAAGTTTAAAATAAATAACTTTGTTCGAAAAATTGTTTATTAGTATGTTTTAATTATAGTTGTACTTCAGACGTGTAGTGTAGGCCTTCAGCCGCTAATTGTTTTCAACTGCATGTTTCTTTTTTAAATTTTACCTTCTATTTTTAATTGCTTTTGATTTCTAAACCAGGCCTTCGACCGTTCTTGTTTTTGGTGTGGTTTTGGGCCTTCAGCCCAGAAAGCATCTCAAATTTCCCTTTACTAGGCCTTCAGCCGTACTGTCTAGTTGTGATCTTTTAAAACAATGTGTAAACAAGTGGTTCTTAGAAAAATAAAGTTGTGTGTTTGATTGTGCAACTCACAGCAACTGTTTACAGCACCATCCACAATCGCAAACTTATCCTGTGCGCTCTCGGAGTACCTACCAACCAGGTTTCATTGATCAAGGCAATAATGCATTGGCCCACAAATGGTCCTTTTGCGAGCAGTTATTTGGCTTCATATTGATTGACAGCATTGTTGGATGTCCTTCTGAGAGAAGTCGAGTCAGATGATAGCCAGAGCTAGGCAGGCGATCCCAGCAAGACTACCTGAGTGATCAAGACGGAACTTCGGACTGAAGAGCAGCACCGGACAACGCGGAGTTGACTAGAACCCACTGCACAGCTAGGCCTATGGATACAGTGACAGACCGTATCCCACCAATGTCTGGGGCATCTACAGACACGTCTTTGCTAGTCATCAGGGCCAAATTTGAAGCGGGACTCACCACTGAAGACAATTCTAAGTTTGGGAAGCACGAAGACAAGCGGCAGGACTTCACGCAGCGTGCGGGTGGGCATTATCGTGCTGAAATGTAAGCCAAGTATGGCTTGTCATTAAGAGCAGCAAATTGGGGTGTAGAATATCGTCGACGTATAGTTGTGCCTGAAGAATGCTACAGATGACAAAGGGGTCCTTCTATGAAATAAAATGGCACCCCTGGTTATCGAAATGTATGGCGGGTGACAGTCAGGTTGGTACCCACTGCTGCCCCAGGCGTCTCCAGACACGTCTTCGGTCTGGAATCTCACTGACTCAGAGTGGAAATGTCTTCAGTAATGAATCCCGCTTCGAATTGGGCCCTGATGACCAGCGAAGACGTGTCTGAAGACTCCCAGACATTGGTGGGAGACTGTCTGTCACTGTATCCATAGGCCTAGCTGTGCAGTGGGTTCCAGCCAACTCCGCGCTGACCGGTGCTGCTCTTCAGACCGAAGTTCCGTCTTCATCACTCAGGTAGTCCTGATGGGGTCGCCTGCCTAGCTCTGGCTATCATCTAACTCATCGCTGCCTCTGTCTGTTGTCTGCCTGCTGCAGATAAGCTGTCCTACATTCATAAATGATTGTTAATAAAGAGTCTTGGTAACAGATTGGCTGGCCACATCATCTGCACCTCTTCCCACATCCAGTATGGAACCTCTTGCCCATACCTTTTTTTTGCAGGGCTGGAGAACATATTTATGTCTTTTTTTAAAAATAGTTTATATGCAGCCGCCGGATTGGGGAACTGGAGATCGAGCAGTTTTGTTAAGTGTGGCTCATTCAAATCATTGGCGCGTTAGATCGTCAAAATCCGGAGCTGGTTGGAGGGCCCTTCCCATGAAACTCCATAAGGCTTCGCTGACCAAGGCAGGGTTTGGGAAGCACGAAGACAAGCGGCAGGACCTCACGCCACGTGTGGGTGGGCATTATCTTGCTGAAATGTAAGCCCAGTATAGCTTGTCATGAAGAGCAACAAATTGGGGTGTAGAATATCGTCGACTTATGGTTGTGCCTGAAGAGTGCTGCAGAGTGTTGCGATAAGTGAGCGTGGAATTTCCAAAAACCTTGGGCGAAGCAGCGGCAACTGCGGCAACTGTGGTTGACATTGAACCAGTGACTAGTCCGAGAGAGAAGCTAGTTTTTAACGAAAAATTTGTATGTTATGGATATGAATCTTGGGGCACATGCAGCAGTTTTGTAGGAAGACACAGTGTCAGAGGCGCAAACAGGTGTAACAGTCCATCAAAAAATGTGCGCAGGCACGTGGGAGATGGAATCAGTATAACACTTGTAACCTGACATTAAATGGGACATAGGGCAGTGTGACCATTGTACAATGCCCTCAGTAAGTGTGACCACAGGACAGTCCGGTGCAAAATCAGGGGGAGACATTTGTCGATCTGGCTACATAAATAGAAAATTGTAAGTAGGCTGTTTTCTTATTGGTAATGCCACGTAGCGCTCTATATGAAAAATCACTGGCTGTGCTGTGTGCAGTCTGTGGCTAGTTTGCATTGTTGTCTGCCATTGTAGTGTTGGGCAGCGGCAGCTGGATGTGAACAGCGCATAGCGTTGCGCAGTTGGAGGTGAGCTGCCAGCAGTGGTGGATGTGGGGAGAGAGATGGCGGAGTTTTGAAATTTGTCTTGAACTGCTATGTGTGTGTATATATATATATATATATATATATATATATATATATATATATATGAAGGTAAATACATTGTTTGTTCTTTATTAATATCTTTCATTTGCTAACTATCCCTATCAGTAGTTAGTGCCTTCCATAGTTTGAATCTTTTATTTAGCTGGCAGTAGTGGCGCTCGCTGTATTGCAGTAGTGGGAGTAACCAAGATTTTTGTGAGGTAAGTGATTTGTGAAAAGTACAGGTTAATGTTAGTCAGGGCTATTCTCTTGTAGAGATTATTGAAAGTCAGATTGCATTGCGCTAAAAATATTGTGCGTCAGTTTAAGCACAGTCTTGTAAAAATTGTTCAAAGGGGACGTTTCATATGTCGACCCTTAGCCGAGGATACCTCACTGGAATCTTCTGATTTTTTTTCTTGTAGTTTGTGTAATTAGTGTAGCTTTTGTTTATTGCTAGCGCGTAATTGTAGAGAAAATCTCCTTTGTAGTTGCAGTCTTTCATTGTTGTACAGTAAAACAGTTGTGGCATGCATGTAGATTTGCACCAAGTATTTCGCAGCAGCAATTAACTACATATTATTTTCAGTGCTATGTTAATGTGTTCTCTTATTTTTGCTCTTCAAATTGTGCTTTTCTGTGTTATCGTGTGAAATATTGTGACAATAATGGCGTGTGAAAAACGTAACACTAGGCTCCAAAGTAAACTGAGAAATAATAGTGACGACGAGCGTAGCTTGCCAGCACCACTGTGTAATTAATTAACAGACATTCAAAGTAGTAATTTAGTAACTGTGTATAGGGAAATGGAGCGGGCGGCAAACAATGGCGTGGACAGTGAAACAATTAGTGCAGAGGGAAGCATTATCGATCGATCGGTCGGCAACAGCTCGCCTCAGGAATCGGGAATGACAGGACACAATTTTGCAAATATTGTAGATTCAGGTTTTGGATCCTCACCGTTTTCTCAAATAAGTCAAGACACATTTTCTGCTTGTCAAAATGTGAACGTTTCCGGTGCAAATTCACTGCCGAAAAGCACTGAGGAACATGTTCCAGACACCAGTGCATTGTTATTACAATTAATACAACAAATGGGACAAACACAACAAAAGCTTCAAAAGTTAGACACAATGGAACAAAATCTTCGAAAGTTAGACACAGTGGAACAAAATCTTAAAAAGTTAGACACAATGGAACAAAATCAGAGACAAACACAGCAACAGTTAGACACAATGGAACAACACCAGAGACAAACACAGCAACAGTTAGACGCAATGGAACAAAATCTTCAAAAGTTAGACTCATTGGAGCAAACTCTTGAACAAACACGTGAGGATTTAACTACTGAGTTACATCACATTGAATCGAAATGTCAAAAAGTCTGTAATGACGTAAAAACACAAATTTGTGAACATTTCCAACCTATTTTTTTGCGTCATGAAAATGCACTACAGAATCACGAAGCAGCCATAAAAGAACTGCAAACTACTGTTCATGAAAATCATGAGACCTTGCAAGCTAAATTTGACTCAGTTGCATCTACCGATTCGGTTACGCAACTTGCAAAAACTCAGGAAAACTTAAAGGACACAGTAGAAAGACACATGGAGGAAATTAGTACATTATCAGAGAAAGTTGTTGAGCTTTCGGATCAGCTAAATAATTTATCTACGAAGGTAGATGATAATCTGAATGACACAAAACCGGTAGTCTTTAATGACACAGAAGAGTGCGAACAAATTAGGAAATTCAAACAAAATCAGAATCAAATTAATACGCAACACCAAAGAGAAATCCGGGAAGTACAAGATCAGCTGACACAGGTAATACAAGAATTACATACTTCAGAGGACACTCGCGCTCCAGTACGGGAAGAGGGACATAGAAATACGGAACAACCACAAAATAATAACACAGGACATTTCGGAAATTATGAAAGAAATTGGCAAGGCGCATTGGATTTTGAGATGGAACCGCCGACACGACGTAACAATGACCGATATGCTACTCGCCGACACGATGATTTTGACTATAAGCTGTTCATTACTACACGTAAATTCAAAACATTTAAGAATTCTGCCAACGACATTCATCCACAAGCGTGGCTCCATCAATTCTCTCATTGTTTTCCTCCCAACTGGTCATTGGAGCACAGGTTAGAATTTATGTGTGGCTACTTGAAGAATGAACCAGCTGTAAGAATGCGATCGGTCATTCACGATTGTCACAGTGAAGGAGAATTTTATCATGCCTTCCTCTCAGCGTATTGGTCTCAAGCTACACAAGACCGAGTAAAACATAGCATCATAATGATGAAACGTTTCGAACAATCTGAATTTTCCAGCCTTATGAAATATTTTGAAGACATGTTGTATAAGAATCAGTATCTTTCAAACCCATACAGTCCTTCAGAACTCATCCGCATTTGCTTAATGAAATTGCCTGAACATTTAAGAAATATTATTTTAGCAGGACGTTGCAAAGACGACATTGAAGCTTTTCAGGGACTCCTACAAGAATTAGAAATTGACACAGACAGTCGCGGGATGCGAAAACAGGAACACAACCATTACAGGTCACATCCGTCGCAATTCCGCGATGAAAGAAATAATAACTGGACACGACAAGGCTATTCTTACAACGCAAATCGTGACCAAAACAGACACCACCCGTATGACAACCACTGGCAGAGTAATAATAGTTACAGAGAAAGATCGCATTTCCATAGTAATGACTATCACAGAGACAGCCAGAGACACAGACGATATGGAAACCAAAACAATTATTATCAAGGGAGGCAGAATAACTTCAGACGCAACAGTTCGGCACACAGTTACGATTCCGGGAGAAATTCTCCACCACATGACAGAGAGAAAAGAAACTATGTAAACTACCGACATGACGACAGACGATATGATCGTAACGACAGACCTGAATTGCATCAGAACTGGTGGGATTCTAACAGAGCTGGGCCCTCTCGGCAAGGCGAATTTGTAGAAGTTAGGTCTCCTAACCCAACAACGCGCGCCAACAAAGAGACAGACAATGACTCGCACAGCAGGCAGCCGCGTGCGCCCGCTGGCTCCGAGAAAAATAACATAGACGCTAACCCTGAGAAAAATTCCAGTATTCTTTACCGACTTAAACCGCATTCTGCACCACATTTCACATGTAAAACCGTTTATTGAGAGATAATCTGTTTTTTAAATTTTAAATGTTTTTTCACTTCATTACTAGTATGCTTTGTCAGACTTAAGAAACTGTTAACATGCAACAATGTTTGAAGTTAAATATCCAATCAAGAACCAAGAGAACTTATTTAAACAGAAATTACGAATGCATTGTTATTGTGAACAGACGACACAGTGTTATTGTGTGTGTGCATTCTTGCTTTTTTGTTGCACGATTACGTAACGACTATAAGGCTCACATACTTAGAACATGTACCAGTACTGTTAATGAGATTTTAATGCAACATTTTGGTTTATTTGAAATTACATTCTGAAATTAAAGTGTTTTCTGAGAGATACCAGATGACACAGAGGTTAGTTTATGTGGCAGCTACACGATTTTATCACGACGCTACTAATGAGTGACAATTTACAATGTTGCTTTTGCGGTGTATCTGTTTTATATCTGCACAGCTTTCTGAATTCTTCTGGAAAGAAAAACATGTTTTAGTAGTAACTCTTGTGGTATAGCAACAATGAGACAGCCTTTTTCGTGGCACAACAATACGTTACAGCACAGTACTTTCTTCATCACAACAATAAACGTAATAGCTATGGTATCCATACGCAAAGCATTTCACTTTCGTTTATGATGAGGTAAGTATATTGACTTCAGCAGAACTTTGCTGACAGAGGACGATAAATACGAGACTTCCACAGAGATTATCTTACAACATGATGCACAGTTTAGCGCTACAGTACACGTATTTGAGTGATTAATTTCGCACTTAAAACATTTTTTTTAAGATATTTGAAGTGCAATGATACAAGGGTTTTCCGTGATACATTTCATTCCATTGCTGTAATCTGTAACACCTGAGGGTATAATTACATTAATCCTCAGGGGGGTACACACTTACTTTGTGTATCATGTGTTTGGCAAGCACAAGGAGCCCTAGCTAATATGGTATTTGCTTATACAACTTTACACATCGGTACCATATTTCTCCAACACAGTATTACACAGCTATCAGATCATTTAACTGAGAGACAAACATTTTTTTTACTACATCAGTGACAGATGTTTACGCAATTACACAGTTGGATACCTTCACACTTATGAAATTGTATTTTGTCTGTACTTTGTAAACTGTTCATATTTTTTCGGACCCATTGTGATATTATGAGAGCTTTGAATGATATATTTGGTATGGGATCACGATTTTTAAAGTACGTTTGAGGCAGATGACACTTTTGACATGAGCAGATAATTTTTTTTAGGTTTTGAAATTATTGGAGGAAGCTACGACGTTTTTGAGATTTGACTGAGCTGTTATGATGATATTTTTATGATGACTATGTGTATTATGCTGTTGCGGTATGTTATGATCAATAAGCTGATGCTATATGAGTTATTTGATTATGCTACATATCTGTTATGATGAAATATTGTAGAAGTGTCGACGATATGTATATGTATAATAAGGTAAGGAATAATGAGTAGTGGTTAGGGACTCTGATTTGTGGAAAAGGTTGTTGGAAACCAAGAATCGTACTTTAAGAGTTATAAAATGTATGTGAATGCGTGAGTGTATTACAATGCCGACGAAAAAGTTTTGGACACTGTTATATTCATACGATTTTGTTTCTACAGATTTGTAACGCAAATTCTTGACCTATGAAATTTTTATATGAGACTGTCGCTGTAGCGAAAACTGCTGTCGTAAATATTTCGTTAAGAAAGGTAAGTGACCGTGAAGTAATTCGTTGTGAGCGGCCAGGTGTGTCAGACGCCTGGAGAAAAAGCCATTATTGCGAGCCCTTTTCAGCGGCACAGGTAGAAAAAAAAAGGAGGCCATTATCCTCGCTATTGACGTTCCTTTGTAGAGAGCATCGCAAAAACGACACGGTCGAACTTGAAAACATATGTTGACACTGTGGAGCTCTTAATTTATGATATTTACAGAAATGCCTAATGAAATGACGAGAAATATTTTTACATCTGCACACCTGATTATGACAAGCGTCTTTCTACGAGAGTTGAGAGAATGTCTACTAACTTATGAAATGTCACATGACTATTGAATGATATTTTTATGCTTTGGTTTGCGTAATTGCTTATTTCATTTGATATCTAGTTTCTAGCTGCACTGCAGCATTGGTTAAAATAAAATTTTATAGATGTACTAATATAAATATTTTCTGTCTACAGATCGAGTAAATAATAATTTTTCAAAAAAATGAGGGAGCACAAAAAGACATTTACCTTCACAGGAACTGCAATCATAGTTTTCTTTTCAAGTACTTGTTAATTTCTTTTGTAGAATAAATCATGATGCATCACTCTAGTGTTAAGATGTGACATAGGTATTAGACATGGCCATTTTTAGTGTAATACTTTTTCTGCTTGAGCTATGTCATGTTTAGAGATAAGTTTTTTTTTGCTGCTGCTGTTTGCCATGCATAGTGCTACTAAATTTCACTTTGTATTATTCTTTTAAGCCAGTTTTACTACTGATTTATTTTTCTTGTTGCTGCACATTGGCTCATATTAGTTGTAATGTTGAATTGCTTGGTAATTTAGATTTACTGTAGGTTGCTTTGCAAATTTCCATTTTTGATCATTGCTGTTTGTGTTAATTGTTTTGTGCTGCTGCATTGCCTCGTCCCTTAGTTTAGCATCTGAGCTCAGTAGATTTAAGTTAGCTTAAGAGGGGGTAGACTATATAAGAGACTGCGTTGCAATGAATTGGAAGAAATGCATTGAGAAGCATACGAAAAAAGTACAGAAAACAGGTATAGATAGGACTTTTTGGAAATAGTGAGGAACGAAGGGAGATCTCCGAGAAGTAAAGAAAGTTTTGTTTGCAAAATACTGCAGTAAAAGAAACCCTGTCCTTTCCTTGTGTTATCCCACTATGTGTTTGTGTTCCCTTGTGTATTTATGTTTTTACTGTATTTATATGTTTATCTGATAAGACTTATGTTGTAGAATTTTTCTAATACTAAGCTACATTCACTATGATGAGGAATACTGTTATCATCAAATATAATTTGCATTAATAATATGTTATTTTCTTTGTAAAGATGTTTAGACATTATTTATTCTGTTTTGTTTTAATGCTCATGTGTAAAGTTGATGTTTCAAAAGTTATTTTGATCTTTTATGTATGTACTCATGTCATAATTCCTGTAACACTGACGTATATGTTATTTCGATTCTTTTGTAAAGCCTGTATTACAAATGTTCTCTGTATTGTTATGTTCTTTAATGATGTATTGCGTACCTTTGTAATTGTATTCTTATGTTATATAATTGTATAGACACCAGTTCTTCAAATTAAGTATCATTTCACTGCACACGTTTTTGTTGGTCATAGTATATGGACAATATGTGAGAAGTAGGGACTGTTAGTGTTTGCACGTGTGTTAATAATTCAGCAAGGGACTGGATAACAGCATTGCTGGTTCTAAGGACAATTCCAAAAACTTTGTGAGTGCACAAGTGGTGGTTTATGGACTTGCTATATTGTCCGCAAGACTCTTCAATGGTGATTGTGCACCTGCACAGTCACAACAGATGGCTGCTGGCCATTTCTACAAGGACTACAGTTGGTCTACACCTTTGCTGACTCACCAGTACCATTATTTCTACAAGGACTGCAGTGGGTCTGCACCTCTGGTGGCCCACCAGTACCGTAATCTCTACCAGGACTACAGTGGGTCTGCTCTGTGATGACCTAACTACCAATATTCTTCAAAACGTCGACTGACTCTGCTGTGGGTTTACTCTGTTGTGGCCCATTACCTGTCTGCATGTCGAGTCAGCACTGTCTTTCCGTTGGAAGGACAACACTACTTCTTCAAGACTGCATGGAAATCCACTACTTCCGTGTGCATTTTCTTTTACTGCTCAGACTTTGAGAAAAACACTACTATTTTACTGTGATAAACGATCAGGACTGTCTTTATGGACTGTGAGAAAATTTTAGCTTTTGACCAACATTGTATCGATAAGTGTGTGCATTTGATTTCTTTGTTATTGTAATTATGAAAAATTTTATCAAATAATTATTGGCCACTGCCCAAATCAATTTGTAAAATTTTTGTGGGGAGCATGGGGGCTATGTAAGTAGGCTGTTTATGTTTTCTTATTGGTAATGCCACGTAGCGCTCTATATGAAAAATCACTGGCTGTGCTGTGTGCAGTCTGTGGGTAGTTTGCATTGTTGTCTGCCATTGTAGTGTTGGGCAGCGGCAGCTGGATGTGAACAGCGCATAGCGTTGCGCAGTTGGAGGTGAGCCGCCAGCAGTAGTGGATGTGGGGAGAGAGATGGCGGAGTTTTGAAATTTGTCTTGAACTGCTATATATATATATATATATATATATATATATATATATATATATATATATATATATATATATATATATATATGAAGGTAAATACATTGTTTGTTCTTTATTAATATCTTTCATTTGCTAACTATCCCTATCAGTAGTTAGTGCCTTCCATAGTTTGAATCTTTTATTTAGCTGGCAGTAGTGGCGCTCGCTGTATTGCAGTAGTGGGAGTAACCAAGATTTTTGTGAGGTAAGTGATTTGTGAAAAGTACAGGTTAATGTTAGTCAGGGCTATTCTCTTGTAGAGATTATTGAAAGTCAGATTGCGTTGCGCTAAAAATATTGTGCGTCAGTTTAAGCACAGTCTTGTAAAAATTGTTCAAAGGGGACGTTTCAAAATTATGTAAGTTTTTGTTGGATACAGGATCGGTGCTGTAAATCTGAACCCACCACTTTATAGGCTAAGTGTCCGTCCCTGGTAGTTGAATGATGAGCGTGACGGATTGTCAGTCTTTCTGGGCCCGGGTTCGATTCCCGGCTGGGTCGGGGAATTTTCTGCGCCAAGGGACTGGGTGTTGTGCTGTCCTCATCATCATCCTATCATCCTCATCGACTGCACGTCGCATCAAATTGAAAGACCGGCACCCGGCGAACGGTCTGCCCGACGGGAGGCTCTAGCCATGCCATTAAATAAAATAAATAGACTAAGTAAGTGGTCTGGAAGGTGACAGTAGCTCATTGCGTTCAGAATTGTTGGAGTTTCGAATGGGGAGGAGAGATTTCCAGGAGTGTGTGGAAGTTCTCGATAGTGTAGGCATAAGGTACTACGTCATTCTTGGGATGGACTTCATAGTTAAGCATCACGCTGAAGTCGATCTACAGCATCTCACAGTGGAGCTGTATGGGACATTGTTCTATCTCAGTTTAAATGCTGAAAGAGCCAAAGCGTCTTAAGGAACACCCGAGACTTCGGGTAAGCTAAATGAAGACTCGACTTGGCTGTTACAGTACCCAAAGGTACAAGAATGCTGCTTTGGATGAACGTAGGAGCCGACCTTCCAATTAATACTTTGTGTGTTGTAGAGCCCTAGCTAGAAAACACGGAACTGGTCCAGGCACAGTGTTTGATATGATGCAATTTGTCTTGTGTGAAGAAAACTGGACAAAAGCTGCGTAGTGCCCATCAGTGCAGATAATTTTGGTTCAGAAGAGACGAGCCTATCAAAAGGTGAATATGGATTTTGGTGTAGAATACATGAAGCTGGACAATCTATATTTAATCATACTAAGGGAATTGTGTCGCATCTGAAAGAACACGATAGTGTAAAACTGACATGGAAACATTACTGGACGAATACAGAGAATTATTTAAGCTACTCGCTCCACTGCCAGCCACGCCACTAGAGCAGGATAGAATTCTCACGGGTAAAAAGCCACCTATGTAACAACGAAACAAATCAGGTCCCACAACAACTACAAACAGTGATGGAGGAGTTTATCGATCAACAACTTCAGCAAGAAATCATAGAAAACGTACCAGTCCCTGGTCAGTATAAGTTTTCATCATTCCGAAGAAGTCCTCAGATGCTAAGAAGGCTTACAGATTCTGCTGTGACTACAGATGTTTAAACCAAAGTACAACAACTGATCTATACCTCTTGCCAAACACTGCAAAGACCTTAGACAATCTGGGGTGATTGCATTGTTTTAGCATCGTGGATTTATGAAGGGTGTTCCATCAGTTAGAAGAAATGCCAGAGGATCGACATAAAACAGCGTTTTCGGTTTCATTTCGTCCATCATCGGAAGTTATTTGCTTTGAAAAATGCACCAGCTACTTTCCAACGTTTGTTAGATGGAGTGCTATGAGGTCTGAAACCTCTGAAACAAAAAGACTTATATTCTCCACAGATACCCAGAAGCATGCGGTATGTCAAGTTGCTTGAAAGGTTACTGGTCCTTAGTTTAGAAAAGTACCGTTTCGTATTACATTAGGCCCACTATTTAGGCCATGGAAATGGAAATGACGTGTGGCTAGGGCCTCCCGTCTGGTAGACCGTTCGCCTGGTGCAAGTCTTTCAAGTTGATGCCACTGCGGCGACCTGCGTGTCTAAGGGGATAAAATGATGATGATACGGACAACACAACACCCAGTCCCTGAGCGGAGAAAATCTCCGACCCAGCCGGGAATCGAACCCGAGCCGTTAGGTATGACATTCGGTCGCGCTGGCCACTCAGCTACCAGGGGCGGACATTTAGGCCATGTTATCAACCAAGACAGTGTATGAACCAACCCACGACTGTTACAAGTCAGCCGGCCGGGGTAGCCGAGGGGTTCTCGGCGCTACAGTCTGGAACCGCGCGACCGCTGCGGTCGCAGGTTCGAATCCTGCTTCGGGCATGGATGTGTGTGATGTCCTTAGGTTAGTTAGGTTTAAGTAGTTCTAAGTTATAGGGGACTGATGACCTTAGAAGTTAAGTCCCATAGTGCTCAGAGCCATTTCATTTGTTACAAGTCATAAAGGATCTCCCAGAGCCAAGGACAGTAACAGAGGTACAATCATATCTAGGGATCGCCAGTTTTTATTGCAAAAGTAGCAAGATCCCCTAGGAATCGGTTAAAGAAGGGAGTAAAGTTCACTGGACTCCAGACTCCAATGTAGCATTTGAGAGACTGAAAGAATTATTGACCACCAACCCTGATATCGCTTTTCCTGATTATCAAAAATGGTTTGTATTGCCGTATGATTCGAGCACCCATGCTCTATCCTGTGTTTTAAGTTAAGATGGGAATAACATACGACAGCTTACGCTTATGGAGAGTCAATAAGGCGGAGGAGAACTATTCTACTACAGAAAAAGAAATGCTCATGCACAGTTTTTGGCAACATTTATTTCTGTTGTTATCTGTGTAGGCGACATTTTAAGGTCATAGTAGATCATCCAGCACTGAAATAGCTTCTGGGAATAAAAGATCCAACAAGTTGTTTGACTCACAGGGCACTATGGCTAAACAGATTCGATTTTGAGGTTGTACATTGCCCAGAACAATCGCATGGTAATGAAGATGGATTGATTTGCAAAGTACACGCCGTAGAATGTATTGGAGTAAGCTGTGATGAATGGCGCAGAGCTCAGGCCATTGATCCAGATTTTCAGCAGTTCCTGAAGCAGACGCAGTTCAGCTATGGTGACAGAGTACTCTACAAGCATACAAGATGCAACTGTTGCATACCTGTGCCAACAAGGTTGTGGAACGAAGGAAGCAGGCTCGTGATTCCATCTTAGCACGGCATGGTGGACGACGTGCTACAGATCCCATATTGTAGAAAATTGCTGGAGGGCAATGAGGAAACAGGAGATACGAGCAGAACTGCATTCCATTCACTCAAATAGCCGAGATTAGTCGTCTGCGAGTCCGACCGCAAAGATTATCTGAGGTGGACAGATCGATTCAGATGGTCAGAATTGATCTCTTTGGCCCCCTTGCACCAACATCAGCAGAGAATTGGTATGTACTGAGCATAACTGATCTTTTCTCATGTTTCTTGACCAGTATCGTCATTCCAAATCAACAGGCGGAAACGATGACACTGACTATGGTTAACTAATGGTACTTAAATTCAGTACACTAGAGACTGTAATATCTGACAAAGGCACTGAATTTGTGTTTGATTTATTCAAGCAATTATCCCTGCTATTATGCATAAAGAAGTTACGAACCAGTGCACTACATTCACAAGTGACTGGGGAAAATGTTAAGTTGTTACGTAAATAGTGGCCACAATGAATGGGTCATACTCATACTACCATTAGCTGTCCCCGCATATAGCTCGCAAATCCACGAAAACATGAACCAGATAATGCCATCCTCTTTTGAATTATGCCATCCTACCACAGGAGAAGATATACCCTTCGTTAGAAATTTTGCTAGTAGTTTAAAAAAAAATCTGGTATCAGGTCAAAAAGGTGAATACAAAGGCTCTGTATTTGCTGGACACAACATAAGAGCGAAATTGCCTGTGTGCCACATTGGGCAGTTGGCAATCTCGTCTAATCCTTATGTGTCGAAAAGAAAAAATTAAAAATTTTGTGTTACCCTGGACTTTACCAGGAAGTCAAAATGATGTCTCCAGTTAATGTCAAACTACAACTTCCGACCTGAAACATGGGGGTGCATGTAGGAAGAATTTTTCCATTTTAAGGTGAATTGTAAGCACTGCCAAAATTACCAGCTGCTCCTTCTTAAGGGGCAAGGGATGTGGTTAGAGAAAATCCAAGAAAGAAATATAAAAGCAGGCATATAAATCTGTATGTACCTGCAGTTGTTCCGATGCTTCCATATGCATTAAGACCACCAAGTGGCTTGGCTAGTTGATCGTTTGTCTTTCTAATTAGTTATTAGTGATATTTGTGAGCATGTATTAGGCCTGTTTTAATGTTTGTGTTGCTTTTGTGACGCACGCTCACAGGAAACAATTTAGTTTAGGACTTCAAGTAACAGTTTATAGGTTGGTGTTTTTTAATGTCCCGTCGACAACGAGGTCATTAGAGACGGAGCGCAAGCTCGGGTTAGGGAAGGATGGGGAAGGAAATCGGCCGTGCCCTTTCAAAGGAACCATCCCGGCATTTGCCTGAAACGATTTAGGGAAATCACGGAAAACCTAAATCAGGATGGCTGGAGACGGGATTGAACCGTCGTCCTCCCGAATGCGAGTCCAGTGTGCTAACCACTGCGCCACCTCGCTCGGTAACAGTTTATAAGAATTTTCAGGTGAAATTTTATTTGCAGTGTTAGTAGAAACTTAGTATGTCTAATTTAATTTAGAAGTAAAACAGTGATGTTACATTCGTTGTTTTGTCGAGAGTGGGGTTTGTGAAGATGTAGCTGAACCAACTTCCATCTAGAACTAGGTTGTCAGTAAATGAGAGTGAGTGTATGTACATACAACACACATTGGCGTTTCATTTAAGGCTGAATATTCTTTATTTTGAAAGTTTTCTAGGTCAGTTTAGTCCCTGAAGATGAAGAGGAATTTGAAGATATACACTACTGGCCATTAAAATTGCTACACCAAGAAGAAATGCAGATGATCAACGGGTATTCATTGGTCGAATATATTATTACAGAACTGACATGTCATTACATTTTCACGCAATTTCGGTGCATAGATCCTGAGAAATCATTACCCAGAACAACCACCTCTGGCCGTAATAACGGCCTTGATACGGCTGGGCATTGAGTCGAACAGAGCTTGGATGGCGTGTACAGGTGAAGCTGCCCATGCAGCTTCAACACGATACCACAGTTCATCAAGAGTAGTGAGTGGCGTATTGTGACGAGCCAGTTGCTCGTCCACCATTGACCAGACGTTTTCAATTGGAGAGAGATCTGGACAATGTGCTGGCCAGGGCAGCAGTCGAACATTTTCGGGTATCCAGAAAGGCCCGTACAGGACCTGCAACATGCGGTCGTGCATTATCCTGCTGAAATGTAGGGTTTCGCAGGGATCGAATGAAGGGTAGAGCCACGGGTCGTAACACATCTGAAATCTACGTCCACTGTTCAAAGTGCCGTCAATGCGAACAAGAGGCGACCGAGACGTGTAACCAATGGCACCCTATACCATCACGCCGGGTGATACGCCAGTATGGCGATGACGAATACACGCTTTCAATGTGCGTTCACCGCGATGTCGCCAAACACAGATCCGACCATCATGATGCTGTAAACGGAACCTGGATTCATCCGAAAAAATGACGTTTTGCCCTTCGTGCACGCAGGTTGATCGTTTAGTACACCATCGCAGGCGCTCCTGTCTGTGATGCAACGTCAAGGGTAACCGCAGCCATGGTCTCCGAGCTGATAGTACATGCTGCTGCAAACGTCGTCGAACTGTGCGCGCAGATTGCTGTTGTCTTGCAAACGTCCCCATCTGTTGACTCAGGGATCGAAACGTGGCTGCACGATCCGTTACAGCCATGCGGATAAGATGCGTGTCATCTCGACTGCTAGTGATACGAGGCCGTTGGGATCCAGTACGGCGTTCCGTATTACCCTCCTGAGCCCACCGATTCCATATTCTGCTAACAGTCATTGGATCTCGACCAACGCGAGCAGCAATGTCGCGATACGATAAACCACAATCGTGATAGACTACAATCCGACCTTTATCAAAGTCGGAAACGAGATGGTACACATTTCTCCTCCTTACAAGAGGCATCACAACAACGTTGTACCAGGCAACGCCGTTCAGCTGTTGTTTGTTTATGAGAAAACGGTTGGAAACTTTCCTCATGTCAGCACGTTGTAGGTGTCGCCAGCGGCGCCAACCTTGTGTGAATGCTCTGAAAAGCTAATCATTTGCGTATGACAGCATCTTCTTCCTGTCGGTTAAATTTAGCGTCTGTAGCACGTCATCTTCGAGGTGTAGCAATTTTAATGGTCAGTAGTGTATTACTCTCCACCATACAGTTACTGTAGTGCTAAACTGGGCAAGCTACTATTTGTCCACAAAATGAATACGTACCATCCTTGAGTCATGGCTCTGAGAAGCCTGTGACAGAATGCCCAGGGTAGGTCACCATCAGTGCAACCGAATTCTTTCAAAAGATAGAGTCACACTGCCTATTCTCAGCACCAAAACCAGTCGTTACACCTGCTCCGAACATCATTTCGACGACATGCAGCGAGTAGAACTGGAATTGCAGGGACTGATGGTAAATGGAACACGATGTGACATCTAAGGATCCACTTTCAGGTTACATGACACCATTGTCAGAATCACAATATTAAACGCCAAATCCCGTTAATCTTCCCACCAAACTTACCCTTGAAGATCCTGCCCATGGAAAACGTAACCTATTTAAACGGCACACTAGACCCGACAGTTCTTGCTTCCGCAGATCCGATAGCAGCACAAAATGCTCGCATGACGCTGGAACACCTGCTCAGTCATGTGAAAAAAATATCGCACCGAGAATCCCCACTGTATCATAACCATTGAAACTAGCACATCAAGCTCCTCATATAATTACGATGATAATAAGTACCGTATTGACACCTTCAGATGTAGAGCTGCCAAAGTCCCACCCTTACCTTCCTTTAACCTACTGGTCCATATAAGTCACTCCAGTACCAGCGAGGAAGTGGCTCAAACTCAGTTAATGAAGTACGCTATACAAAAGGGAAAAAGAAAAAGTGGACCTTGTACATTGCAAGAGTGCGGTGGTGTACGTAATGTAATGTAAAAAGGTGAAAAGGACAAGCAAAAGGGAAAAGATTCGAAAATTTGTTTTACTCAGAGGTCGTGCAGTAGAATGTAAATTGAAGGAGGAGATTGGACAAAGTTGTGCATCTGCACTTACTATGGTGGATTCATTTCCCATTGACGCGAATCAGTTATATGAATGAGTGGTATGAATGATCAGACAGCATTTGTATGGAAAAATATGTCCCTGTTGCAGCCAGATTCTTAAGCAGTAATCCAAAGGTCCAGATTAACCTAACAAGGGAACATCCCCATCGCACCCCCCTCAGATTTAGTTATAAGTTGGCACAGTGGATAGGCCTTGAAAAACTGAACACAGGTCAATCGAGAAAACAGGAAGAAGTTGTGTGGAGCTATGAAAAAAATAAGCAAAATATACAAACTGAGTAGTCCATGTGAAAGATAGGCAACACCAAGGACAGTGGGGGCTCAGGAGCGCCGTGGTCCCGTGGTTAGCATGAGCAGCTGCGGAACGAGAAGTCCTTGATTCAAGTCCGCCCTCGGGTGAAACATTTACTTTCTTTATTTTCGCAAAGTTATTATCTGTCCGTTCGTTCATTGACTTCTCTGTTCACTGTAACAAGTTTAGTGTCTGTGTTTTGCGACCGCACCGCAAAACCGTGCGATTAGTGGACGAAAGGATGTGCCTCTCCAATGGGAACCGAAAACATTTGATCGCAAGGTCATAGGTCAACCGATTACTCCACTGGAAAACACGTCTGATATATTCTATACGACACTGGTGACGGCATGGGCGTCACATGACAGGAATATGTTGTCGACCCACCTAACTTGTACACTTGGCGAATGGGTAAAACAATTCTTCTACCTTGCCCGATTTAGGTTTTCTTGTGGATGTTACGATGTTTCTTTAGGTGTAGCGTCCCCATACTACGGCGCAGTTACCTCGCATCGGACGGACGGACAGATAATAATTGTCTATAAATAAAAAATTAAACGTTTCATTCGAGGGAAGATTTGAAACAAGGACCTCTCGTTTCGGAGCTGCTCACGCTAACCACGGGACCACGGCGCTCCTACGCTCTCGCTCTCCTTGATGTTGCTTATCTTGCGCACGGACTACTCAGTTTGTATATTTTGCTTATTTTTTTCATAGTTACACACAACTTCTTCTTGTTTTCTCGATTGTCTGTGTTCAGTTTTTCAAGGCCTATCCAATGTGCCAACTTATAACTAAATCTGATGGGGGTGCGATGGGGAGGTTCCCTTGTAAGAAGAGAAGAAATGTACCAGTATAGAACTTAAGTGACATGGAAAGCAACCCGAAACTACAAAGGGTCCAAAAAAATGTATCCACTGTTTAAAAGGCCATAACTGGCAAACTAATTGACTGAGTTGTCTCATCTTTGGTAATGTAATAGTTTGTAGTTCCGGCAATCGCCACACAAGCGTTGTATTGCGTTCTTTTGTCAGATGACAGTCGCCAGATAGTCAGTGTTTTGTTGTTAGTTGCACCTAGTTACTCGAGTAAACATGGCTGGCGCAAGGTTTACATTCGATGAAAGGAAGTCAGTTTTGAAGTGGTATTTTAAGTACGAAAACATTAAAGAGGTTTAACGGCAATGGCAAAATGAGTATCAGAGCTACCGACACGTTTAACGATTCGTCACATTCGAGACAAATTTGAAGCCGAAGGCTGTGTTAAAGACGTACACAAACAACGATCCGGACGACCTGTAACAGTAACAAGTCCAGCTAATTCCCGTCGTGTGTTACAACAATTCACTCGCTCACTACTGAAGTGTGTGAGACTGTGCCCGTGAAACTGGAGTGAGTCGCTTTTGAAGACGGCAAAGTGGAAGTGCTACATCCCAAGATTGCTACACGCAATGAACGAGGACGACCCAGATAGTAGACTGCAGTACTGAGAGTGGTTTACTAACATGGTGCGCAACGATGAAGAGTTTGCAGAGATGATTGTGTGGTCTGATGAGGCACAGTTCAAACTCAATGGTACAGTAAATCGCCACAATTGCATCTACTGGGCCACCGAAAATCCGAACGTCCATGTAGACAAAGCCGTGAATTTGCCAGGAGTAAATGTGTGGTTTGGGTTGTCTTACCGGGGTTTGATTGGGCCATTCTTCTTTGACGGTACAGTTACAGGTGAGATGTATCTTCAGCAGCTTCGGACATCAATTTTTAACTGCCATCAGAGACGTGTATGGAAATGGAAGAGTTTACTTTCATCAAGAGGGTGCTCCAGCCCACTACCAAAATCGTGTTAGGGCGTATGTCGTCGAAAATCTACTAGGAAGATAGATAGGCCGTAGGGGTGCTGAGCAGTGTCCACCACGTTCCCCAGACCTAACTCCTCTGGACTTTTACCTGTGGGGAATACTAAAGGACGCCGTTTATCGACAAAAGCCACGCATATTGGATGAACTTCGAGAATCCATCGTACATTCATGTGCAAATATCCAACTGAACACGTTGCAGTCAGTAGTTCGTGCTGCAGTTCGGCGGCATCGTTTGTGTGTGTATGTTAATGGTGACCATTTGGAACACCTACAGTGATATCTTTAAGTTGGAATTTAAGCTACACTTTCACCAAAAATGAGACAACTGGGAAATTGTAGATAATGTTGAGTTTTTCTGGATCCAACCATCGATCCATCCAAATCAGAAGATATCAAAAGGATACCTCCTTGAGCCCAAACTCTGACTTAGTCAGGTTGACCATGTCTCTATGTTCGTCAAAAGCATTTGCTACAGATCTAAAGTTGCATTATGTTCCTTCCAAGTTGTTTCCACAATAAGTATGTCATTGACATTTAGTGTAACCTTGTCCCTAATTGCTTCCAGGATCACAGAGCCCGGAATCCTAAAGATAGTAAGCAGAGTGATATCTTTAAGTTGGACTTTAAGCTACACTTCCACCAAAAATGAGACAACTCCGTCAATTAGTTTGCAAGTTATGAATTTTTAAACAGTGGATACATTTTTTGGACCCCTCTGTATAACCAGATCGCAGCACAGTGTGCACAACCCTTCTGCCAATACTCCAATTCGGCAGATTCCACCTCTTTCAGACCACCACAGTCGTGTGCCGCCGACCTAGAAATATAACAGCCATCATGAAGCGTTTGCAGTTTGATCGACTGCTGTGTAACAACAGATGAACCACAGTCATTGGCCACTGTTCCATAGGCTTCCAGGTGACTCAAAACATGGCTCTTCAGCAACATCAGCACTGAGCAGTGGTATTTAAATCTCCAGTTCCAGCCAGTCATCAGTACAGCTAGGCTCTACTGTGATGTGCAACCTGTCCCAATCGTCGCCATACTTACTGACACAGATACATTTGCTGTCTCTGGGCCGTGAAGCCGCGACCTTTGTCTATCTGCCAGCGTGCGGGCCGCCAGCTTTCTGTTGCAGCCTCCATGCTCGAGGCCACGCAGTCACTTCCAGTTAAAAATTGGAAATTGGTGGGAAGGTCTTATGGGACCAAACTGCTGAGGTCATCGGTCCCTAAGGCTACACACTACTTGTTCTAACTTAAACTAACTTACGCTATGGACAACACACACCCATGTCCGACGGAGGACTCGGACCTCCGATGGGCGGGAGGGGGGCCATGGACCGTCCAGTCGAATCCGGGTCGGCCGCAGCTCTCCAGTCTACAGTTCGCTGTTCGTCACCATGTTAGTTCCCGAAGGCTTTTTTTTTTTTCATCAGTCTACTGACTGGTTTGATGCGGCCCGCCACGAAATCCTTTTCTGTGCTAACCTCTTCATCTCAGAGTAGCACTTGCAACCTACGTCCTCAATTATTTGCTTGACGTATTCCAATCTCTGTCTTCCTCTACAGTTTTTGCCCTCTACAGCTCCCTCTAGTACCATGGAAGTCATTCCCTCATGTCTTAGCAGATGTCCTATCATCCTGTCCCTTCTCCTTATCAGTGTTTTCCACATATTCCTTTCCTCTCCGCTTCTGCGTAGAACCTCCTCATTCCTTACCTTATCAGTCCACCTAATTTTCAACATTCGTCTATAGCACCACATCTCAAATGCTTCGATTCTCTTCTGTTCCGGTTTTCCCACAGTCCATCTTTCACTACCGTACAATGCTGTACTCCAGACGTACATCCTCAGAAATTTCTTCCTCAAATTAAGGCCGATATTTGATATTAGTAGACTTCTCTTAGCCAGAAACGCCTTTTTTGCTATAGCGAGTCTGATTTTGATGTCCTCCTTGCTCCGTCCGTCATTGGTTATTTTACTGCCTAGGTAGCAGAATTCCTTAACTTCATTGACTTCGTGACCATCGATCATGATGTTAAGTTTCTCGCTGTTCTCATTTCTACTACTTCTCATTACCTTCACCTTTCTCCGATTTACTCTCAAACCATACTGTGTACTCATTAGACTGTTCATTCCGTTCAGCAGATGATTTAATTCTTCTTCACTTTCACTCAGGATAGCAATGTCATCAGCAAATCGTATCATTGATATCCTTTCACCTTGTATTTTAATTCCACTCCTGAACCTTTCTTTTATTTCCATCATTGCTTCCTCGATGTACAGATTGAAGAGTAGGGGCGAAAGGCTACAGCCTTGTCTTACACCCTTCTTAATACGAGCACTTCGTTTTTGATCGTCCACTCTTATTATTCCCTCTTGGTTGTTGTACATATTGTATATGACCCGTCTGTCCCTATAGCTTACTCCTACTTTTTTCAGAATCTCGAACAGCTTGCACCATTTTATATTGTCGAACGCTTCTTCCAGGTCGACAAATCCTATGAAAGTGTCTTGATTTTTCTTTAGCCTTGCTTCCATTATTAGCCGTAACGTCAGAATTGCCTCTCTCGTCCCTTTACTTTTCATAAAGCTAAACTGATCGTCACCTAGCGCATTCTCAATTTTCTTTTCCATTCTTCCGTATATTATTCTTGTAAGCAGCTTCGATGCATGAGCTGTTAAGCTGATTGTGCGATAATTCTCGCAGTTGTCAACTCTTGCCGTCTTCGGAATTGTGTGGATGATGCTTTTCCGAAAGTCAGATGGTATGTCGCCAGACTCATATATTCGACACACCAACGTGAATAGTCGTTTTGTTGCCACTTCCCCCAATGATTTTAGAAATTCTGATGGAATGTTATCTATCCCTTCTGCCTTATTTGACCGTAAGTCATCCAAAGCTCTTTTAAATTCCGATTCTAATACTGCATCCCCTATCTCTTCTAAATCGACTCCTGTTTCTTCTTCTATCACATCAGACAAATCTTCACCCTCATAGAGGCTTTCAATGTATTCTTTCCACCTATCTGCTCTCTCCTCTGCATTTTACAGTGGAATTCCCGTTGCACTCTTAATGTTATCACCATTGCTTTTAATGTCACCAAAGGTTGTTTTGACTTTCCTGTATGCTGAGTCTGTCCTTCCGACAATTACATCTTTTTCGATGTCTTCACATTTTTCCTGCAGCCATTTCGTCTTAGCTTCCCGGCACTTCCTATTTATTTCATTCCTCAGCGGCTTGTATTTCTGTATTCCTGATTTTCCGGGAACATGTTTGTACTTCCTCCTTTCATCAATTAACTGAAGTATTTCTTCTGTTACCCATGGTTTCTTCGCAGCTACCTTCTTTGTACCTATGTTTTCCTTCCCAACTTCTGTGATGGCCCTTTTTAGAGATGTCCATTCCTCTTCAACTGTACTGCCTAATGCGCTATTCCTTATTGCTGTATCTATAGCGTTAGAGAACTTCAAACGTATCTCGTCATTCCTTAGTACTTCCGTATCCCACTTCTTTGCGTATTGATTCTTCCTGACTAATGTCTTGAACTTCAGCCTACTCTTCATCACTACTATATTGTGATCTGAGTCTATATCTGCTCCTGTGTACGCCTTACAATCCAGCATCTGATTTCGGAATCTCTGTCTGACCATGATGTAATCTATTTGAAATCTTCCCGTATCTCCCGGCCTTTTCCAAGTATACCTCCTCCTCTTGTGATTCTTGAACAGGGTATTCGCTATTACTAGCTGAAACTTGTTACAGAACTCAATTAGTCTTTCTCCTCTTTCATTCTTTTTCCCAACCCCATATTCTCCTGTAACCTTTTCTTCTACTCCTTCCCCTACAACTGCGTTCCAGTCGCCCATGACTATTAGATTTTCGTCCCCCTTTACATACTGCATTACCCTTTCAATATCTTCATACACTTTCTCTATCTGTTCATCTTCAGCTTGCGACGTCGGCATGTATACCTGAACTATCGTTTTTGGTGTTGGTCTGCTGTCGATTCTGATTAGAACAACCCGGTCACTGAACTGCTCACAGTAACAAACCCTCTGCCCTACTTTCCTACTCATAACGAATCCTACACGTGTTATACCATTTTCTGCTGCTGTTGATATTACCCGATACTCATCTGACCAGAAATCCTTGTCTTCCTTCCACTTCACTTCACTGACCCCTACTATATCTGGATTGAGCCTTTGCATTTCCCTTTTCAGATTTTCTAGTTTCCCTACCACGTTCAAGCTTCTGACATTCCACGCCCCGACTCGTAGAACGTTATCCTTTCGTTGATTATTCAATCTTTTTCTCATGGTAACCTCCCCCTTGGCAGTCCCCTCCCGGAGATCCGAATGGAGGACTATTCCGGAATCTTTTGCCAATGGAGAGATCATCATGATACTTGTTCAATTACAGGCCGCATGTCCTGTGGATACACGTTACGTGTCTTTAATGCAGTGGTTTCCATTGCCTTCTGCATCCTCATGTCGTTGATCATTGCTGATTCTTCCGCCTTTAGGGGCAATTTCCCACCCCTAGGACAAGAGAGTGCCCTGAACCTCTATCCGCTCCTCCGCCCTCTTTGACAAGGCCGTTGGCAGAATGAGGCTGACTTCTTATGCCGGAAGTCTTCGGCCAATGCTGATTATTTAACAAAATTTAGGCAGTGGCGGGGATCGAACCCGGGACCGAAGACGTTTTTGATTATGAATCAAAGACGCTACCCCTAGACCACGGGTGATACCATAAGGCTACACACTACTTAATCTGACTTAAACTAACTTACGCTGTGTACAACACACAACACACACCCATGTCCGAGGGAGGACTCGAACCTCTGACGGGGGGACCGTCCAGTCGAACCCGTGTCAGCCGACGCTCTCCAGCCCACAGTTAGTTGTTCATCACCAGGATAGTTTCACTGTGCTCATCTGCCTAGGCCTGTCTAGCACCTGACTTGTCAGTGCCTGCTGTTTGCCTGCTACATATACACTGTTCCACGTTCATGTATGAGTGTGAATAAAGAGTTTTGGCAACAGATTGAATGCTGACCATCTGCACCTCCACCCACCTAGTAGTAGTAGTAGTAGTAGTAGTAGTAGTAGTAGCAGTAGTAGCTTTACTCATCCGTAGATCCCTTTTTACAAGGATATAGGACATGTCAAAGTATTTACAAATTTAGATCAATTTAAAATAAGCTAATTCGTACACACATATATTTACAGACTTCTAGTTAGAGACAATCATTAGATTTACTCCTGGTATACAATACTTTTTTTTACGAATAACTTATTAAATAATGTAATGCCACATTGTTCACTCATATCGCCGGCCGGAGTCGCCGAGCGGTTCTAGGCGCTACAGTCTGGAAGCGCGCGACCGCGACGGTCGCAGTTTCGAATCCTGCCTCGGGCATTGATGTGTGTGATGTCCTTTGGTTAGGTAGGTTTAAGTAGTTCTAAGTCTAGGGGACTGATGACCACAGTAGTTAAGTCCCATAGTGCTCAGAGCCATTTGAACCATTTCTTCACTCATATCTCACTATCAGTCACTGCACATATTATACACACATTGTTTCATATCACTTCACTCACTACACATACACACACACACACACACACACGCACGCACACTGGTGACCTCTGGGCCATTTTCTGTACCGCAACTTCCCATCTGCTATCCTGAAAAACTGAGTCAACATCCCTCCATAATGAGTGAGATGTTGAGCTCAGAAAGATGGTGGTGGTGGTTAGTGTTTAACGTCCCGTCGACAACGAGGTCATTAGAGACGGAGCGCAAGCTCGGGTGAGGGAAGGATAGGGAAGGAAATCGGCCGTGCCCTTTCAAAGGAACCATCCCGGCATTTGCCTGAAGCGATTTAGGGAAATCACGGAAAACCTAAATCAGGATGGCCGGAGACGGGATTGAACCGTCGTCCTCCCGAATACGAGTCCAGTGTGCTAACCACTGCGCCACCTCGCTCGGTAGCTCAGAAAGAGGAAGAGGTGTTAGTATTGTGTTATGCATAGCTTGGGGGTAAGTATTTCTAGAAAGGAAAAAAAAACATAAAGTGAAGGTGTTATATGGAACGTTGGATATTTTATAATCATTATTATTATTATTATTTACTTGTATAATATTTTTTATCAAACCCCTACTCTGATTTAGCTAAATAATCCTTCAATGTATAAAATGTATTGCATAACAGGTACTTTTTAGCTGCCTTTTTAAATAAGTGTATTTTGGCAATTTCTTTAATCTCTTTTGGTAATTTATTGTACAGTTTTATTCCTTGGTAGAAAATGCTGTTTTGAGTTTTATGTTTATTTTTTCTTGGTAAATGTAAGTTGAGTCTATATGTTGTTGCATGGTCATGGACAGAGCTGTTTTTGCAGTAATTACCAATGTTATTTTTGATGTGTACAACTGACTGGTAAATGTATTCAGATGGAGCAGTTAAAATCACCTTCTGAAGAGGACCTCTTGCCCACACCTTCCTGAAGCATCAGATTATTCGGCCTTCATCTGCAGGCACAGAGTCACCGAGTAGGCCCTCAGTAATAGTACACCTGAATGGCAGGCTTTCCTTGTGTCTCGTCTCCATGTCCAGTCTCGTACTCCCTCAAACACTATGACAGAGTAATAGGTGTAATCGACCATTACTACTAAAATAAATGCATTTACATCAGTCATGGAATTTTAGCTTTGCATCATTTTTAAAGCTTACTCTAAGAACATGATAGCTATTCATAAATTAGTTTAAAACATTATACAAAAATTACTTAGATGGTTCATGGATACCATGTCTGAGACACAAAAGTTTTACTGCACCCAGTATCCAAATATCATTACTCTACAAAAAAATTTACCAATGACTGTTATTTGTTCATCATTTACATATTTTCAAGCCAAAGTGGTATTATCATCATCTCACAGAGGCAACTGATCGTGTTGTGCCAGTACAATGCACAGAAGACCTTAATATCTGAAATTTACATTCTATCATAATCGTTGGAAGGTTAGGTTCAAATGGTTCAAATCGCTCTAAGTACTATAGGACTTAACATCTGAGGTCATCTGTACCTTAGACTTAGAACTACTTAAACCTAACTAACCTAAGGACATCACACACATCCATGCCCGAGGCTGGATTCGAACCTGCGACCGTAACAGCAGCGCGGTTCAGGACTGAAGCGCCTAGAACCGCTCGGCCACAGCAGCCGGTGGAAGGTTAGGTAAACTGGTAGGAAGGTGGGTATTACAAATTCTACCGTTAGTTATACCCATAATGGTATTAATTACAACTTGCACTAAATTAACTGTCATCAGATATCCATAGCTACAGGTACAGACGTCTCACTACTACCTCATCGCCCTCTGTTGACCATGGCACCACTAAATAACATGCAAGCGAAAACTAATGTGGGTACCACAATTTACTATAAGACTCATGCCACCTTTTTTAGATTCCAGTCAAATCTGATCCATCTTGTCGCCAAGATTCTGGATGTAACTTTAAACTAGTTTTCTTTTTTAACAAACATTGATAAACTTCTCAGTTCTTATTGTTCAAAAATCTCACTGCAGCATGCCAGAACACATAAATACTGCCGAAAAAACTCAGTGCTACATTACCTTGCAAAACTATTTCATATACATTATATTTCTTGTTGAACATTTTGCACTTACTACGTTTTTACTTTAGGATGAGCTGATTACTTAATACTGCCGTCCTGGACTTTACGTTTGTTTGTCCATGCAATTCTCATCTTCGTTTAGTAATGGTCCTCCTCATCGTGACCGTATGATTTTTTTAAGCATCATTCTGTCTTCATTTACTGCTGAATGGGTTCCTTCATTACGCTGATATACTTCCTGTCAGCAGCAGGAACAAACACACATCTATTTAAAACATCGTTTCATTGTCTGCATAGCTTTATATTCACATTAGAACCTTAGCACAAATACGCTTCGCCACATACACAGTGCATTCTTCACAGCTCCCTTCATTAATTCCTTCCTTACATGCCTCAATTCACGTGACCTCAGGAACTTCATCAATAACCATCACATATCATACTGTATGTAAAAATCATCACAGAATGTATATGTCATCATCTCTTTCAGTACTCTCGACCAATGGCTGACACACCACTTCTCTTACAGATGTTGTCCATCTCTATCGAAAGTTAACCTAACTAACAAGGAGAGGTCCCCAGCGGTGGGATCGAATTTTTGAAAAAATCTATACTGTGAGGTAGGTTAACCCCGGCAACCATTCACCCTGGTGGGCCTTCGTTTGCTAGTAATTGATGAAAAAATAATTCGGAATTTTAAATGACCCTCAATAGTGTTAAAAATTATTATTGCAGAGGACTGTGGATTCGAAGATCCTCATGTGTTTTAAGCTTTTTAATTTTTAAATCAATATCGAAATTACTTTCATCATTACTTATATTCAATTAATGGGTTCAGATGTAATGTTTTATTTCTATTCCTTTGTCTCATCCTTTTAATCACCATATGATTTTTTCTTCAGTTTTTCTCGTTTTTTCTTTATGTCATTCTTTTTCCACTCGGCAGTTTTTCCAATGTGAATTAAAATTGTATTTACCTGTTATAATATTTAAATATTTGAAAATGTTGATCTGTCGGTTAAAAAACAAAAGACAAAATAATTTATTTATATTGACTATACAACGGTGTCAAAATTGTAATTTTCGTTACAAGATTTTTAATTTTTTTATGGTAATCGTCACACAAACATGTAACTACAGTTTAATTTCCCACTGCACTACGGGCAAAATAACGAAACCGAAGATTTAAACGAAAGAAAGGATTATAAGTTAAACTAAATCCAGATAACATGAGGAACAGAAATAATTAATGTAATAAAATGGCCAAAAATAGGATGATAAAACACAAGAAATTAAATGTAAATTAATGTGTAAAATTAATTAAAATCACATAAACAGAGATTTCAAGCAGAAAAAGAATGATAGGAAGAAAAATAAGAGCAAATGAAGAAGTTGATAAGATGATCAAAACGATGTGAGCAAAAATAATAAATTAAAATCAAATCAATTAATTGATGAAATAATGATAAAGTAACCTCGATAAAAGTTTAAGAATTAAAAAAATTACTTGAAGTACCTGAGAAGATTCAACCCACAACCTTCTGCACATGAGTGCCTTGCCGTATCCATTACACCACGCAGTCACTCAACATGCCACTGATTTTTAGTGGTACTGAACATCACTCAAAAATTTCGAAATTTTTTCGTCAACTACTCGCAAACGAGTGCTCACCACGGTGAATGGCTGCATGGTGAGATACCTGGGATCTTAGCCTATATCGCCATATACTGTAGACGGTTTCAAAACTTATTCGAGTGCCTTCACGATTTTAAAAGTTATTTTTCCTGAGTAGCAAACTTAATCACTCAAATTCATCACATTCGGTTCTCTCTCCACTTTTTGTAAATCTCTTGTACTTATATTAACATAATCTTCCGTCGGTTCTTGGTAGAACAACATTATAATAATAAATGAAAAGCACCAGTTTGCTTTTGTTCTACAATATTACTTTTATTGCTAACCGGTTTTCGGCTTACAAGGCCATCTTCAGACATTTACTATTATAATGTTGTTCTACCAAGAACCGACGGAAGATTCTGTTAATATGATAAAATGTGCCACAACAGCACAATTATCCGTCTTTTATAGTAGATTAAATCTCTTGTACTTGTTCCAGTGCCTGTTTAACAATCTTCCCTTGCTGTCTACTTCTGGAGGATGGGAATTACATCACTTGTTGCAGCCTATCAGCTGCTTGACGATTCTTAGGTATCAGGGCCAATGCCGTGCCCACGACTTTATGGTGTAAGAATTTAGGAAGTCTTGGATGGCACCCAAGAACTCTTCCCATATTCATTGTTGACGGTTACAATACAGCTGGCACGTTTTTAAAATCTACCTCATTCTTCACTTAGCAGGACTGGAGACTGTATGGTACCTTGAGATATAAACTACCTTTGACCCCACCTGTCTCACTGAAGTTCGCCAACTACAAGAACAAAACGGACGTCCATTATCTGATATTATTCTTGGCACCTTTCCGGCTACATGAAAAAAGTGGTTCATGAAGGCCATTGTCATTGTTCTTCCTGTTGTGCTCCAAAGTGCTGTGAATGTAACGAACTTGGAAGTAAGCCCTTCTGTTACTAATGTACACTCCTGGAAATGGAAAAAAGAACACATTGACACCGGTGTGTCAGACCCACCATACTTGCTCCGGACACTGCGAGAGGGCTGTACAAGCAATGATCACACGCACGGCACAGCGGACACACCAGGAACCGCGGTGTTGGCCGTCGAATGGCGCTAGCTGCGCAGCATTTGTGCACCGCCGCCGTCAGTGTCAGCCAGTTTGCCGTGGCATACGGAGCTCCATCGCAGTCTTTAACACTGGTAGCATGCCGCGACAGCGTGGACGTGAACCGTATGTGCAGTTGACGGACTTTGAGCGAGGGCGTATAGCGGGCATGCGGGGGGCCGGGTGGACGTACCGCCGAATTGCTCAACACGTGGGGCGTGAGGTCTCCACAGTACATCGATGTTGTCGCCAGTGGTCGGCGGAAGGTGCACGTGCCCGTCGACCTGGGACCGGACCGCAGCGACGCACGGATGCACGCCAAGACCGTAGGATCCTACGCAGTGCCGTAGGGGACCGCACCGCCACTTCCCAGCAAATTAGGGACACTGTTGCTCCTGGGGTATCGGCGAGGACCATTCGCAACCGTCTCCATGAAGCTGGGCTACGGTCCCGCACACCGTTAGGCCGTCTTCCGCTCACGCCCCAACATCGTGCAGCCCGCCTCCAGTGGTGTCGCGACAGGCGTGAATGGAGGGACGAATGGAGACGTGTCGTCTTCAGCGATGAGAGTCGCTTCTGCCTTGGTGTCAATGATGGTCGTATGCGTGTTTGGCGCCGTGCAGGTGAGCGCCACAATCAGGACTGCATACGACCGAGGCACACAGGGCCAACAGCCGGCATCATGGTGTGGGGAGCGATTTCCTACACTGGCCGTACACCACTGGTGATCGTCGAGGGGACACTGAATAGTGCACGGTACATCCAAACCGTCATCGAACCCATCGTTCTACCATTCCTAGACCGGCAAGGGAACTTGCTGTTCCAACAGGACAATGCACGTCCGCATGTATCCCGTGCCACCCAACGTGCTCTAGAAGGTGTAAGTCAACTACCCTGGCCAGCAAGATCTCCGGATCTGTCCCCCATTGAGCATGTTTGGGACTGGATGAAGCGTCGTCTCACGCGGTCTGCACGTCCAGCACGAACGCTGGTCCAACTGAGGCGCCAGGTGGAAATGGCATGGCAAGCCGTTCCACAGGACTACATCCAGCATCTCTACGATCGTCTCCATGGGAGAATAGCAGCCTGCATTGCTGCGAAAGATGGATATACACTGTACTAGTGCCGACATTGTGCATGCTCTGTTGCCTGTGTCTATGTGCCTGTCGTTCTGTCAGTGTGATCATGTGATGTATCTGACCCCAGGAATGTGTCAATAAAGTTTCCTCTTCCCGGGACAATGAATTCACGGTGTTCTTATTTCAATTTCCAGGAGTGTATATTGGTATCATCTCCATGATCTTGCAGTCAGACCAAACAGATCTGTACCAGAGATTTCACGTAACCCCTCTGGAATTATGGGTTACTATAGCTGGCTTAGCCTTTTGACAAAGACCACAACACGAGAACTACCCTAACGAACCTCTCCACATTGGTGAAATAGACAGACTCTTATAATTTGATATAACATTTGCATGGTCTGAAGTGAGCATTATTGAGATGAATGTACCAAATGAAACGCTTGAGGAATTTCTCTGCCACACATAACACCAAGCTACTTTCACCTGGGTTCGTTTGTCTAAGTAACACATCATTACTCAGCAGATAGTACTGATTAAGATTATCTGGGCACCACTTCACCACAGCATTTTTACATCTTGCAGAATCGGGTCCTTATCTTCTTCACATCTGATATCCACAAGTATAGCACCAACGATATTTCCGAAGGTGACGCTTTTAAAGTACAACATGTCAAAGTTCGTCTCAGTTCGTTATCATTCTCATGTGTCAGACCAATGCGGGCTCGTGATGGTGCACCTACCAGAACATTGTCTTTTCCTGGCACAAGAACCTCATGAAATCGAATTTCCTGGAGATACAGTGCCTAGCAGGCAAAGTATCCATGAGTTAACTTTGCTGTCGTTAGAAACTCTAAGGCCTTGTGGTCACTGTAAACCGCAATGAGCTTACCCATCGAAAAATACCGAAATCCGGCGACGCTCCAGACGATTGCCAATGCCTTGAGCTCAGTCACAGTAATTTCTTTCTGACTTGGGCACTACACGCCTTCTAGATGCATTATTTTGTCGAACTTCTCCTCCATCTTGTTATATCCTGTGAAACAGATATGCCATCAGATGGGTCAATGGCGCAACAGTTGACTTACAAAATTCCTTGCTCAGGATGGGGTGAAACAATACTGGAGCGGTCATCAATGTAACCTTGAGATCCTCAAATTCTTACTGTTCCGGCTCATCCCACGCCCATACAACATTCTTCCCAGTTAACTGACATAGATTCGTGGTAGTGACCATCCCGTTTACAAAACTTTTATAGAAAATTATGAGTCCCAGAAATGCACACACTTGCCGCTTTGTCCTCAGCACTGGGAAATTGTAGGTCATGTTGGGTTTTTCTGTATCCTACCATCGATCCATCCAAATAAGAAGACATCAAAAGCCTACCTTCTTGAGGCCAAACTCTGACTTAGTTAGGTTGACCATGTCTCCATGTTCGCCAAAAGCATTTGCTGCAGATCTAAAGTTGCATTATGTTCCTTCCAAATTTTTTCCACAATAAGTATGTCATTGACATTTAGTGTAACCTTGTCCCTCATTGCTTCCAGGATCACAGAGCACAGAATCCTAAAGATAGTAAGCAAAGACACATTTAGCTTGAGCAGCAACTTCTTAAATTGGTAACACTGTCCGTACCATTCAAATGTCATGTACATGCAGGGTGAAGTTCCACTTGGCATTAACTGTTTTTGACGTCTGTGGATACGAGGATGTGTACCTCACGAAATTGTTGTTGGAGTTGTTCTAAAGTCTTGGGCCTATCAGTTTTTGGTTCAGTGACGGTATTAATTTCGAGGGAATCAAGCACCACTCTAACAGACCCACCCTTTTTTAGAAAACAAAACAAGAGCTTCTTGTAGGTGCTAGATGGCCTCAGCACCACTTTTATCTTGTACTTTCTCTTTGTAAAGGTAAAACTCCATATTCTGGCCCTTCATAGGCCAATCAGATCCCAACAACTGCCTTGTCACCCTCTACAAATGCCGTCACTGGATACAGTAAGGGGAGGGGGGCAAGTGGACAGCAAACTGCTTTGCCGGTCATCGACGAATTTCTCGACCATGGAATCACTACTAGTTAGTCGAGTAGCTCCTCAGTTGCCCTCAAAAGGGCTGATTGTGCCCTACACCAGTCCTCCCACCGTGGAAAACTACTTGACGGGCAGTACTGGGAATCGGACCTGGGTCCTCCAAATGGTAGTCAGCCACGCTGACCATGCAACTATTAAGGTGGACACTTGCTCTTTGTACTCGTAAATGAGGGTATTAGATAGAGTGGAATGAAGAGTTCGTTGCTTTCCTTAACTTTAAAACAATACGTGAAGTTTTGTATCATCCCTAGTGCATCACAGAATACACTCACAAGTGGCTTTAGCATGTTTCTCACTCCTTCCCTCTTATCAGCTGATTCAGTGGTCCGGAGTTTGATTACAAATTCGCTATTGATGGCACAGTCATCATTATCACTCACACCCACCAGCCTCAGGACACTCAACACACATTCCGTATCTCTCCGTACAAAGTCATCGAAATTGAGTCTAATCTCTTCAACCTTTGGCAAAACAAACCTTTTGGTTAAATGGAGAATCATCTGGAACTTCTTCAGGAAGTCAACTCCTAAAATTACTTCCACTGGTAGACCTTGTACAGTTAGGAAATTTGCACTGAACATGTGTGACTGACATGCAGAAGCAACCATAGCTTCCTCTTCCACTTCTGCACTTGTAACGCTTTTAACTGTGCACTTGCACTCTTTGCATTCTAAATACGAGTCACAGTTTTTCCTTTCCTCATGCTTCATATAGATATTTGTCAAGCACCAAGACCTGACTTGTCTGATCCACAACCAATGACCAACGACCATACTGCGACTGTCTATTCCACCAGGTGCCGTTATGTCTTGAAGGATGCCTCGCATTTCATTTGTGGTTATTAGGGTCTCACCTGTCTGGCAGAAAGTTATTCTGCACAATGTGCCTGGGTTCCTGTGCTTCTGCACCATGATTGTAAATCAATTCTTGTAACAAACATTCAAAAGCTCTCACATCACGCATGTTTCTTCCGACTATTGTAATTTTGTGCTGCAGTCGATATGGTAATTTTGTAAGGCAAATTCATACCAGCTCCAATGTATCATATAGCCCAGTCAACAAAGGAAAATTAGAGGGGAAAATCGTGTAGTCCCAAATGTTTGAGCAGGGGTAGGAGATAGTTTCATGAACAACAAATGGTTCAAATGGCTCTGAGCACTATGGGACTTAACTGCTGTGGTCATCAGTCCCCTAGACTTAGAACTACTTAAACCTAACTAACCTAAGGACATCACACACATCCATGCCCGAGGCAGGATTCGAACCTGCGACCGTAGCGGTCGTGCGGTTCCAGACTGTAGCGCCTTTAACCGCTCGGCCACGCCGGCCGGCCATGAACAACATACTAAGGATCCATACTTAAGGAGTGTGAGCATGAGGTTGGGGGCATTTAAAGGTCACTTTTAACGTTTTTCTTTAATAACTTGAAAACTGCGGCTTCTAGTGAAAATGTTTGTCAGGACAGAATTAAACTATTTTAAACTTCCCACAAAATAGTTCCTCTTCACTTTTTTCTCTAGAACCGATAGTTTCCACATTGCAGATGATAAAAAGAGTATTTTAATGGTATAAAATTAATGTTTATTATTAACTGAAGTGGGTTAATTACAAATATTAAATGTATATACCACATATAAGTGCAGTAGAGTCATATTAATGGATAAGCTGTTCTGAGGATGTAACAGGGTGGAGGGAGGGGTGGTGGAGGGTAGAAATGAGAGGGATGGTATATCACCAGTTTGTGATCATGCACTTCCCTCCTTTATAAGTCTGTAAACTGAAGAGTGAGTAAACTAAAGAGTGAGCACTCTATCCACCCCACTACCTAACACGAAGCAATTACAGGGTGTGCCACAGCTATACTGCTCCCCGCAGATTGCCTTATGAATTACTGGTATGCAGTATGTAGACATGGCTGGGGCAGGGAGATGTTCATTTTCCACAAGGTCATTAATACTGTATGGAATACAGAGAGGAGTTACCAATAACACTAATGCAAGAAACGCATTTGGGCAGAATCTTTGTAAATCCCTGCTCTTATTGTACACTGCTAGAGGAGAATTTGGTTCTTAGTCATTCTGTACGGCACATGTAGCAGTCTTCCAGGAAAGAAAACTCACCCCCCCCCCCCCTACCATGACTGCTGCTCGCTTTTCAGTTTACAGACAGACTATACCTGCCCAGAACTTCCTGTTCAGTACTCTTACATGAGTTGCTGCTGATTATCGTTGATAACATACCGTAAGTCTGTATAATTGCGTTGCGGTCACTTTGTGACGAATTAATCGATGACCAGAAAGTTACTGCATTTCTCTCGCCGTTAATTGTGTTACTGGTAATCTGCACAAATCAGTTTCAATCAGGACTTTCCACACATCCATACCTACTAAAACATATGAATGTAAAATAAGTAGAATGCCTGGTTAGATGTAAGAGAGGGCCTCATGGCCCTAATCTTGCCAGGTTAAATAAATAAATAAATAAATACTCGTATATCTTCCAAGGTGGATGTGAACACGTCTGATGGAACGGCACTGACCATGTTCAAGTCTAGAACAGTAATGTGCTGTAATGCGTTACTTCATTTATGTCGAAATATCTCAAGTTCTATAAGATACTCCTCATTGTCCCCGCTTGTCACAAGTATTCCAGCCAGGGATAGAGCAGACAATGAAACTGATATTCTCGATACACATTGACAGCATGCTGCAGCTGGAACAGGCGCTTTTGTGCGGCAGATAATTGAAAGCTCCAGCTATTGAAATTTTTTACATAAAGCCCACTTAATAACTGCAAATAAATACTCATTTAATAAACTGAAAATAACATCACTGTATACACTTTAGTTCAGTGAATTTATTTCGTCTACTCAAATCAGAGAACCGGTCCAGAAATTATGGGGAGGTGTAGTCGGCGTTCTAAATGAAAAGCGAGCAATGCTCATGGTGAGAGAAGTTTCCTTTTCTGGTAGCAAGCTACATCTGCTGTGGAGGTTGACTAAGGACCAAATTCCCCTCTAGCTGTGTTCAGCAATGTGCAGAGATTTACATATACTCGTTCAATATGTATTTCTAGCGTTCGTATTATAAGTAACTCAGATCTGCAGTCCATATAGTATTAACGCACTTTGCGGAAAATAAACTCTCCACGGGCATATCTGCGCACTTTGTTGCCAATGCTGCATAAGGTATGCTGCAGAGGGTTGGTATAACGTTGTGAAACACCCTGTACTAGCTTGTTGTGATGTAGTGGTGTAGAGAGGGAGGGCAATTGCCTGTTTGCATTTCAGTTTTCAATCCTATGAAGAAGGGACGTGCATGATCGCAATCCAGCGACCTTGTACTCACCACCCATCCCCTCTATCTGTTACACCTCTGGAACACAATTTATCCCTTAATATGAGTCTACTGTACTTAGACGTGGTACAAAAATGTAATATTAGTTCTTAATCCACTTCATTTAACAGTAAACATTAATTTTAGATGAAACACTATTTTTAGAAAATATGTGATTTTTCCATCGCCTACAACGTGGGAACTATTGGTTCTAGAAAGAAGATGGTTAGGAACGGTTTTTGCGGGAAATTTAGTATAGTTTAATTTTGTACTGGGAAACACTTTCGCGCCGGCCGGGGTGGCCGAGCGGTTCTAGGCGCTACAGTCTGGAACCGCGCGACCGCTACGGTCTCAGGTTCGAATCCTGCCTCGGGTATGGATGTGTGCGATGTCCTTAGATTAGTTAGGCTTAAGTAGTTATAAGTTCTAGGGGACTGATGACCTCAGCAGTTCAGTCCCATAGTGCTCAGAGCCATTTGAACCATTTTTGAAACACTTTCGCTAGCAACCGCGGTTCTTCGAGTTATTCAAGAAAAACATAAAAGGCGACATTTAACATCCCACCCTCATGCTCACAACCCTCCGGTGGGGATTTTTAGTGTGTTTGTCTAGACACTCCCTCCTACGAATGTACAAAACTTTGCGACTATGTGATTTTGTCCTTCTATATGACCTTTTTTGGTCTTCATTGATTGGGCTAACATGGCGTGTCCAAGTGATTGCAGTAGACCAACTCCTTACTGTATTGTATGGAATTCTGATACCGATAGTTGCTGTATGTTTCCATCATTTGTATTCCGATTTCACTTGATCTCGGTTTGCTTTGTACCAATATTTGTCCAGAAACACACGTCTGAGTCCGTCGTAGGTCGTACATTCTCACAATCAAACGCATCCTTGCCACGGCTCCTTCACGGAGGTCTTCACATACAAAATTAGGCTTTGAAGCACACGATCAAGGCATCGGCAATGAATCTTTGAATTGATCGACCCAGATCGTTGGGTGTAGATCGTTTGATGGATCGGGGTGCAGCGAGTACTTTTTCGACTAACAAAAAATATCTGCAACTCTTATCTGCACTGTAATCATCGTAATTTATGGCCCGTCAGCAGTTGGCTGCACCTGCGTGCTTCTAATGGAGTACGATCTATCAGTCAGATCGCGTAATTGTTCTTCTCCTCACCTCTTCTCTGTCTCATTTGTACTCGACTCTACATCATTCGCATTATCATCGGATTTATTACTACTGTCAGTATCTCGTTAGAGCTGGAGCAGAAACTCCCAATCCCTTTGATTAATGTTTGCCTGAGCTTCTTTGAACTGGAGGCCCTCCTTTCTCCGTGTATTGTTACATTTACCGGAACTGTTGGATCAGATTCTGCATTACATCATAACGAGAGGTGTTCCACGGCTGTTTTTAAAAATCTGACCTGCTCTACCACCTTACTAACCTCATCATGACATATTGTCTCCACGTCTTCTGATAAGGATACTCGACGTCCAAGCTTCTCACTTACAATGACCTGTCCATTGTATATCCTCTTGATGTTATATGCCACTTCGTCCTACCACATACTAACTGATTCAAAATTCCTTTTCAAAAAAATGGTTCAAATGGCTCTGAGCACTATGGGACTTAACAGCTGAGGTCATCAGTCCCCTAGAACTTAGAACTACTTAAACCTAACTAACCTAAGGACGTCACACACATCCATGCCCGAGGCAGGATTCGAATCTGCGACCGTAGCGGTCGCGCGGTTCCAGACTGAAGCGCCTAGAACCGCTCGGCCACCATGGCCGGCTTTCCTTTTCAAATCCACGACTTATTTTCTTATTTCCCTTGCGGTACATGTGCTCTCTTCGACAAATATGTCTAGCTTCTTAATAAATTCTTATGCCTACTACTCAATTTCTTTGTTAAACTGTCCTGCATTTTTTGCTTTGTGCCTCAGTTTTCTTATTCACGCTGTTCTTCAGTTGTTTTGCTGCGCTCATTACTCGCTTTACTTAGTTTTCGTAAATGTTCATCATTCCTTTTGCTTTGCTCATCATTCGCTTTACTCTGTGTACCAATTTTCTTACCTATTCCCGATAAAAATGCTTGGAGAACAGTAAAAGCAAATACAACGGTCACGGCAGCAGTCCACTCACAACCGACGAGTTTGTGCGCCGTTTCCTCGTGCACAATAGCGGCCGGTTTTGATGTTTCCGAGAAAGCCTCGCCTTGGTTCTTGTTAACTGCCGAACTGGGTCCTATGCTGTCTTCAATGCTTCGTGTTGCTGACATGCCACTCGTCTCTTTGTCTGAGTCTCGTAAACTATTTTCCTGTAACTCGCTAATAACTGACTGCTGATAGTTTCCTGTTGCCTTTCCATGTTGCCCTCACTATCTGTGCTCTCGAAATTACAATTATCCTGTTCCATTATACACATTACAGCTAAACTCTATGCTTTTCCCGCATCAATTTAGGCATAGCGTAGTAATCTGCAAATTTTAACACGGAAAACACACCTCACACATGAATCGAAAAATCTAAAAGTAACAAGTTAGTATTAGCTCTGTAACCTCAAACATAATATTACTTAAGCAACCTCTACAATCTCTAGCGGAGATAACAACATTACAAAACCGTAAGACTACTGTAAGAGAAACACATGGATTATTTCCATCCACAATCTACGTAACTGGATTTTTCCAGAATTTCTGCCGTATATCAAAGTTAAAATTAAATTAATTATGATTTCAACTCAACGAATCGTGGTCAACGACGGTAAACACTCAGTTAGATCTGAAAAGGTTCATCCAGCACATCTGCACAGGATTCTGAATCATATAGTGTAGTTCTAACTGCAGAGCAGAATGTCCAAAGTAACCTAAATCCCAAATTTTTTATGTGAAGCGTAAACTGAGCATTTGGCATACTTCCATGGATATCAGAAAGATACATATCAATTGGATTTGTCGGTACTGCTCCCCAAGAGCCCATGTACATTAACGAAACTGTAGTGCAATGGATAACTAATAGCTCAGATTGGTTGGTTGATTGGTTCGGGGGCGGGGGAGGGGGGGGGGGTACCAAGCAGCGAAGTCAAATGGTTCAAATGGCTCTGAGCACTATGGGACTCAACTGCTGAGGTCATTAGTCCCCTAGAACTTAGAACTAGTTAAACCTAACTAACCTAAGGACATCACAAACATCCATGCCCGAGGCAGGATTCGAACCTGCGACCGTAGCGGTCTTGCGGTTCCAGACTGCAGCGCCTTTAACCGCACGGCCACTTCGGCCGGCAAGCAGCGAAGTCATCGAACCCATCGGATTAGGGAAGGATGGGAAAGGGAAACCGGCTGTGCCCTTTTAAACAAACCATCCCGGCATTTGCCTGAAGCGATTTAGGGAAATCACGGAAAACCTGAATCAGGATGGCCGTACGCGGGTTTGAACTGTCGTGCTTCCGAATGATGTTCTAACCTCTGCGCCACCTCGCTCGGTAATAGCAAATACGAGAAAAGGGTGTTACACCTCACAAACGATAATAAACAGGGAGATCATCTGACTACGAAATGAAACACTGGTGCACATAAATAAATGTCTATTATACAGTTGCCTAGTAGCAGGTAGCCGGCCGGGGTGGCCGAGCGGTTCTAGGCGCTAGTCTGGAATCGCGCGACCGCTACGGTCGCAGGTTCGAATTCTGCCTCGGTCATGGATGTGTGTGATGTCCTTAGGTTAGTTAGGTTTAAGAAGTTCTAAGTTCTAGGGGACTGATGACTTCAGAAGTTAAGTCCCATAGTGCTCACAGCCATTTGATTCATTTGAACTAGCAGGTACATGAAGAAGAAATAATCACAGGATCTATTCGATCCTGAAAAATGCAGGAAGCACGAAACTGATAATTATTAACATGGAAGAGTTTTAATGTAGCGCTTAAATGAGCTGGCAATGACCGCATGGTTTAGGTGAATGGAATAAAATCGGGAGCTTACAAATGAGTTATGACAAAATACAAATTCGCGATCGGCGCACAGTGATCATCTGAATGCGCCAGAAGAGTGGGAAACTACTGATCACGTCATGAATGGACTTTCAATAGCTCGGGAGAAGCGTAAGATTGGCGGAACCTACTTGACCCTAATAACGCGCGTACAAACGCTCGGTAAGTCCCATACTGCATGCTGCAGTTCGAGCCGTATTATGCATTTAGTAGTGTGGAGAGTTGGGGGCGCCGTGATCTGCTGCGGTCTGCAACACATCAATTGCAAACTGCATGAAGATCCCTCTTCAGAATATCCAGACCAAGTGCCCTCTTCCGAATCCGCAGCCAGTGTGTTCTCTCCCGATTCCACAAATGAGGTGTCCTCTACATAATCCACAGTCGAAGCGTTCTCTTCCGAAACGGGCTTCCATCTCCTCTCTAACAGTTTGCGCAAATGAATCCCCAGACCAAGTGCTCTCGCCAGAATCCGTAACCACACTGTTCCCCCGAATCTACAGGCCAAGTGTGCTCTCCAGAAACCGCAGTCGAAGTGTTCTCTCCTGCAGAAGACTTCTCTCTGCCAGTCAGCGCAATGCGTGTGCCAATGAGAAAGGCTCTGCAAAATGAAGGACAATGAAATAGATATTTCCAAAATAACTGCCTCCCCGCCAAGCAAATGTTTTATAATCTTAACCAACTGTCTAACTTCTCCGCAATTTTTTAAGATTAACCTATTGTAATGGATACGTGCGTTCGCTTCACGTGTTTATGCTAATTATTACGAACAATTATGAACCTTTGCGAGATCTAAACGCTCGGGAATGCTCTGTAGCAGCCAGTATACATGTCCATCTGACAATTATGCGTCAGCAAGGAGCATTAACGATAACATCATAAGAGGCAATGTTGTGTAACCTTAGTAGGGACAAGATCCGACTATTCGGGAGTAGGGTCTTACAATCTGAGAAAGGGTTCCGAGAGAAACTTCCGTCACACTGTCCGCAAACGTGACGTCAGATCCGCCTGGCAACAGCGATCTGAACGCCGATTGGCTGAGAATTTTGATATCTATATGCGTAGGAGACGAGTGTCCCTATTGGCTGAGGGAGAAAGGTGGGGCCTCTCTTGTGCATCGGGAAGACAGTGCGAAGTTAATAGCAAGGCACCACTCATAACGCACAGTCGAGTAACCGGAGGCGGCCCCAAAAGGATGGTCGCGAGTAGGTAGTGACAGTAGCAGAATGCACCACTGACTACAAATATAGAAGTGATAAACAAGATACGAGTATAAAGTTAAAGTGAACGGTATTAATTATCAGTGAATGCCACATGTCATGGGCAGTGTCTATAACGAGTATTGAAAGTGATAACTGTGTTGTAAAGTGTTGCGTGTAACGGCATAGCCAAGAGCTGCCATATTGGAAAGTCTGTGACGTGGGTTTTAAAGTCTTCTTCATTGAAACAATTATATTACAAAACGTTGTTAAGATTTATCAGCTGGCATCCCGACACGCCCCATTTCAGCAGGAGCACAATCCTACACTACTGGCCATTAAAATTGCTACGCCAAGAAGAAATGCAGATGATAAACGGGTATTCATTGGATAAATGTATTATACTAGAACTGACATGAGATTATATTTTCACGCAATTTCGGTGCATAGATCCTGAGAAATCAGTGCCCAGAACAACTACCTAACGGCCTTGATACGCCTGGGCATTGAGTCAAACAGAGCTTGGATGGCGTGCACAGGTACAGCTGCCCATGCGGCTTCAACATGATACCACAGTTCATGAAGAGTAGTGACTGGCGTATTGTGACGAGCCAGTAGCTCGGCCACCATTGACCAGACGTTTTCAATTGTTGAGAGATCTGGAGAATGTGCTGGCCAGGGCAGCAATCGAATATTTTCTGTATCCAGAAAGGCCCGTACAAGACCTGCAACATGCGGTCGTCCATTATCCTGCTGAAATGTCGGGTTTCGCAGGGATCGAATGAAGGATAGAGCCACGGGTCGTAACGCATCTGAAATGTAACGTCCACTGCTCAAAGCGCCGTCAATGCGAACAAGAGGTGACCGAGACGTGTAACCAGTGGCACCCCATACCATCACACCGAGTGATACGCCAGTATGGCGATGACGAATACACGCTTCCAACGTGCGTTCATCGCCATGTCGCCAAACACGGATGCGACCATCATGATGCTGTAAACAGAACCTGGATTCATCCGAAAAAAATGACGTTTTGCCATTCGTGCACCCAGGTTCGTCGTTGAGTACACCATCGCAGGCGCTCCTGTCTGTGATGCAGCTTCAAGGGTAACCGCAGCCATGGTCTCCGAGCTGATAGTACATGCTGCTGCAAACGTCGTCGAACTGTTCGTGCAGGTGGTTGTTGTCTTACAAACGTCCCCATCTGTTGACTCAGGGATCGAGACGTGGGTGCACGATCCGTTACAGCCATGCTGATAAGATGCCTGTCATCTCGATTGCTAGTGATACGAGGCCGTTGGGATCCAGCACGGCGTGCCGTATTACCCTCCTGAACCCACCGATTCCATATTCTGCTAATAGTCACTGGATCTCGACCAACGCGAGCAGCAATGTCGCGATACGATGAACCGCAATCGCGATAGGCTACAATCCGACCTTTATCAAAGTCGGAAACGTGATGGTACGCATTTATCCTCCTTACACGAGGCATCACAACAACGTTTCACGAGGCAACGCCGGTCAACTGCTGTTTGTGTATGAGAAATCGGTTGGAAACTTTCCTCATGGCAGCACGTTGTAGGTGTCGCCACCGGCGCCAACCTTGTGTGAATGCTCTGAAAAGCTAATCATTTCCATATCACAGCATCTTCTTATTGTCGGTTAAATTTCTCGTTGAAGCGCGTCATCTTCGTGGTGTAGCAATTTTAATGGCCAGTAGTGCAAATTCAACCTGGCACCTGAGCGCTACTACTGCGACGAGGGACAACCAAAGTAGCAGGTCACCAGGTTAGTAATGAAGAAACCAGAGGAGGAAGGCAAAGTCGCTTCCTTCTGGCTACAACGCCACACATAAGGAGGAGGGCATTGTACAATTAGTAACCCTCTTACAAGTTTTTAGGCAAGAGTGTGTTCACACCACCTAAAGCGGCACTATAATGTCGGCCCAACGCGTTACGAAGGCAGAAAAGAATTCCTGAACACAATGCAGCTGCGCCACTTCTCACAGAATGCAGAGATCAGTTTCTGTGGCCGAAGTTGAACTCCAAACTGTTCGACGCAGACTACCTGTCTGTGACTAACAAAGTTCTTTTGGAATCTGTTTTGACTGGATGTCGCAGCTTACAAAATGCGCGATTCTGCACTAGTGCACCTGCTTGCTGCATGGCACGTCAAACGACTTCTTTCACTGCAGGCCTAGACGCCCAGTTGTGCAGGGTACGTTATGTAAAAAACTGATGGAGACCGACTGCTAAGTGCACGGCCAAAAAACTTGCCACGAGCAGGGGCTTCACCTCAACCCTCCCCCTTTCCCCTCCGTAAGGCGCGGGTTACTGCCCTGACCTTCTCTGTTTTCGATGGCTCATCATGGACACTGCTGAACTACAGAAAATGACGCAAGCAAATTAATATAAAAATAGATGGCTTAAGCCTGGCAGCCAATGAAATTACTTACCATAAGCGTTAAATATTTAGTAACTTGGAGAGACGATTGTGATGAATTTAAATTAATTATGAATTAAACCTGAGATGTAGCAGTCCTTCAATGGACTGACACATATCATTTGCAATAAGCTTCCCTGGATTATCTTTCTGCCCGACCATTCAGTCATGGCCAACAGAAGATCTGGGAAAAACCACATACACGGGCTTAAACCTCATGCTATATAAGACTCATAGACGATTTACTAAAAGGTTATCATAGAGTGTTTGTTTGCAGAATCTATCTCCATAGCTGAGTGGTCAGTCTGGCTGATTGACGCAGAGAATCGGGGTTCAGTCTCCAGTACTGCAAGGTAGTTTTGCCTTGGTGAGAAATCTGGAATAGGGTGCACTCAGCCTTGTGATTCCAGTTCAGGAGCTAATTGACTAGGTAGTAGTGGCTCGGCTTCATGTCACGAAAACTGAACACTATTGGGAGAGTTTTGTGCTGTCCACATGCCTCTCCATACCACATCAAATGATGCCACAGGTGGAGGATGACATGACGGTGAGCCGGTACTGATGGATCTGCAAGGGCTTATGGATGAAGTTTATGTTTGTTAACGGATGAGACCATAAGGATACATATGTCGACAGGATCAGAGACTCATTACTGATCTTTAACATAGTATACCAGGTAAGACTTTTACATATAAGTGTAGAACCATTGAGGATTACAAGTAACGTGCACTACATGGAAGAAACTTACTGATGTGAATCGGGATAGGACTGATCAACATACATTATGCAGTTTTACATGAGTACAGTATTATCAGATCAACATACATATTCTCCAAAAATTTTCCGCCAGGAGTAAAAGTAAAATTCGTTTTCTGGTGGGTGGAATTGCTCTTAAGAGACCCGAGGGTGTAGGTGTTGTTTGGTTGAGCATCTGGATTAGGAAACGGCCTCCAGTATAAATCTCAGGCCAGTATCTACATAAGGACTTCCAGGACATCACATGCCAGCAATACATGTGACAGTCATACAACAAATATCAGAAAACATGTCACATTATTATCGTCCTGAAATTCAAATCGTAAAAGACAGATTCAATTCTTCTAGGACTGCTGAAGAAGACAGAAAGACATATAGGTGATTGGTTTTACTGTTATTATTGAAATCGTTCAGATGGGAAGGAAACAGTTTAAACACATACTGTGTTTACTTCTGGATTCTATATTTTCTAGTTTTCCAAACCTACCAGCTGCCATAAGTCAGTAGCAGCTGTACACTTTGTTCATTATAGCCTACAAGCATACTCGCAGAGCGTCTTATGCAGTTTGTCGTTAATATTTACGGAATTTCGACGTTCATATGACTCTCCTGCCCCTGTCATTCAGCACAACAGCAACAATAGAATCTGACAATGTCTGATTGTGGGTTAACGTATTTCCAACATTAGTGTAGTGTAGTGTAGTGTGTTTGTGCATGCTCCACTAGATTTGTGTTCATGGAGACAACAGCACTCATCTCTCTCTCATCATACACACACACAGACACAGACACAGACACACACACACACACACACACACACACACACACACACACACACACACACACACACACACACACATATATATATATATATATATATATATATATATATATATGTGTGTGTGTGTGTGTGTGTGTGTGTGTGTGTGTGTGTGTGTGTGTGTGAGTATGTGTGTGTGTGTATACAGTGATAGGACTTCAAAACATCGGCGTTGCCGCAGATAAAAGGTAAGCAACTTGTCACAATATTCAAACATGCATTGCTGAAGTCTCTGTTTTCGTATCAGTAGTTTTACTGACTTCGCCGGCCGGTGTGGCCGAGCGGTTCTAGGCGCTACAGTCTGGAAGCGCGCTACCGCTACGGTCGCAGGTTCGAATCCTGCCTCGGGCATGGATGTGTGTAATGTCCTTAGGTTAGTTAGGTTTAAGTAGTTCTAAGTTCTAGGGGACTGATGACCTTAGAGGTTAAGTCCCATAGTGCTCAGAGCCATTTGAACCATTTTTACTGACTTCCGATTTACAAGTGTTCTGATCAGTCAGTTCTGCGTATGTGTCTATTATCAGTCTGAGAATAAAGGCTGAATTAATTCAAACACATCCTCACAATGCATTCACATTTGATACTGCACTTCCTAATCACACGCGAAAATCAAATTACATGTACAAATATTTAACAATAACGCAAAACTTTTTTATAATAATTTAATTAAATTCGTTTCTAATATCCACGCTTCGTTGTAAGAATACTTATTTCGCACCCTCAGCAGGTGATTTCATAAATGGAACATACTTTTAGCTTAGGCATTCACGGTGTAGATTTACATACCAATACCTATTCCCAGTCCACTGCGTGAAAATGTGCGCCGAAGCTCAGCTGTTGCGCCATCACGTCATAAATCTCGGATCAATTAAGAGATTAATAAAGCAGGCAAGAAACATAACCAGACACTATCTAATCTAAACGCAAGTTATAAGTGCATAAATGGCGTCGTTCAAAATTCGGCCATTTGGTTTCTTATACATAGGATTCTGAGAGATCAGTTTTTGTGAGCATCACTTCTTATTAATTTCTCATGAATATGAGCAACAGAAGAAAGAAGCTTAAAGCTAAAATATTACCATAAGCTGAATATGAAACAGAAAATGACTTCTGAACATCCAGCGCAAATTATGCTTTATCAGAAGTGAGACTCATACAGTTACAACATTCATAAATGCATAAATGCCGAAACAGGCGCATATCTTAATAATTTCACTACTGTTCTGCAGTTGATGAAAAATGTTTACTAATCACTAAAATTAACACAGTGCCCTCAGATGTACTTTCTTAGGTTACACAGTTATTATTATTATTATTATTATTACAGAAGTAATCATTTTGCTGTATTCCTGTTATCTTCTGCGAAATCTCTCTGTTCAGTGCATCCTCCTTGCATACACTGCAATGCGTCATTATTTTGCTAATGTGGGCTATCCAAGAAGGTCGTGGTCTGCCTTTCTTACGTCTGTCGGATGGTTTCAATTGAAAAATTTTCTTTGGCCAACAATGACCTCGTATTCTCAACAAAAGCCCATACCACTTTAATGATTTTCTTTCGATTCTTTCTATCGCCCTTTCATTTGTCTCCTTATACCCCTCACTTCATCATTATTTTTTCTCGCTTCTTAATTTTCTGGCGCTCCTTCATAAATAATGCATTTGCACAGCTAGTAGCGACCTTTTGACATAAACATTTAAAGTAATTCTGATCCATAGCATAGGACAGATTCAATCCTTGTCCTATTTACCCTCTTCTTATTGTTGTCATGAGTGTTCTTGTCACACCAAAGAGAACTGAAACAACCTTTCATTTTTTTGCTTTACTGTATTCTGTATTTTACTTCTGTATTACACAACCAACTTTTGTCAATACATGCCCCTAGATATTTGAATTTTTCTCCCTGGAACATAACTGCTCTGTCATTGATGTGTATTTGAAGTACAGTGTCTCTATTCGCTACCAGATATCAGGTTATTGTTAGACTTGCTGAAGTCCCCAATCGTCATATTCCTGATATAAACTTCATATCACGAATTCAAGATCGTTTTCGTTTTGAGCCAGAATTGCTTGATCATAATCAAAACTAAGTGAAAACACATTTACACCACTTACAATGATTCCTGTTTCTCCACAGGTGTTCTTCCAGTTTCAGAGAACAACTTCTACATATAAATTGAACATGATGGGTGACATACTGCAACCTTTTCTCAGCCTTTTTGTGACATTAATAGGTTCTGATAATTTTGGCCCTCTTTTAATGTGTACCTTAATATCTCTATACATTTCAGTAATACTCTGTAAAAGGTAGTCATCCCTAATTGACCGGCCGGTGTGGTCGTGCGGTTCTAGGCGCTGCAGTCTGGAACCGCGCGACCGCTACGGTCGCAGGTTCGAATCCTGCCTCGGGCATGGATGTGTGTGATGTCCTTAGGTTAGTTAGGTTTAAGTAGTTCTAAGTTCTAGAGGACTGATGACCTCAGATGTTAAGTCCCATAGTGCTCAGAGCCATTTGAACCATTTTGAACCATCCCTAATTATATCTTACAAAGCTTGCCACACTTTTGCTCTGGGAACCACTTACACTTTTATATATCGTAATTTCAGTTATGTAAGTACATCCTAATACTTAAATTCTGAATGACAGTCACTGTGGGAATCTACATTCACAGTCCACATAATTTCACATACTGTATTTCAGAGTTCATGACTCCTTGTACTTTGGAAAAGTGGAAATGTCTTTATCCATATATAGCTAATTAAATACAACAATCTAAAGTAAATAATCATTGGAAATAGTTTTCTTAGATCCTAGTGAAGTGTTTTAGATCCAGGAGAGCATAATAAATAGAAACTAGAATCAGATATTCTCACTATCATAAATGGCCGAGTACACAATAATTGCAATTTTGTTTCTTTAGTGGCAGCTAGTTTCTTTTCCCAAGGTATGAAGTAAGAGATGTGACAACATGTTTTATAGAGAAATATAAGTTGACATTCACAGCTATGAATTATTTTAGGAATCTCTTTAAATATTTTGAACTTTAGCAGAGTGCCTTTTAGTCGAGATTCCTGCAAGCTTCTAAGCAATTGGAGTCATTAACTTTGCTTATTACTCGATCCGTGACATCTTGAGTAGAGCTAAACTCAGAATGTAGATTGTGGTAACATTCATTGCCATTACTGATCATTTTCACCTTAACACCTTGCCACTTTCCTCATGAGAGGTCAGTTCTTGCGTCTCTGGCTGAAAGTCAATCCCTAAAATACAATCCACTTCTCAGTTATCAACTACTAGGAACATTTTCTAACTGAGTTTATATCTAACTGGGTTTACATCATAACATATTTTGATCTGTAGCCAATTTTTCCAAGGGTTTTGCAATTAGTAGTGATAAAGTAGGTACTTTGACAGATTCAGATACTCTTTTATAAAAAATGGTAGACACAACATTCACGGCAGCACTGAAACAATCACAACAGGGATACATCCCATATATGCTTGTATAGATGATTTCACAGATTGGCTGGTACATTCAATTAGTTTCTGATGTAATTCATCACATTTTTCAGTCGCACCATTATAACACAGCATGTTCACATTACTGTCATTGCCGCATTTCTCTCTGTGGCCAGTTTTCTGGGGCTTAAAGTGGACGTCCATAGTTTTCCTGTTCAGAACTGGTAGGAAATTATTAACAACCTGTACCTTTGCTTCCAAATTACTATGTTTCAATTCTGTTTTTGTGCCTGTTCTTGCCTGTGATCTCCTATCCACTTGAATTCTGATGACTGGAATTGTACTAGTTATCTCATTGTTGTTGCAACTTGCTGTTGGCAGGGTGGGGCGATCTAGGCAGACTGCAGTGGCAAGGCTAGGCTAATAAATTTGTCTGTATGTTTTCACTGAAACCTTAGTTCCACTGTCACCACTGTCAGCTGATCTGTTAATATTTCCATTCCAATCATTTGCTGGTGCTGAACATGCCAGGTCATTGTTATCATGATGCACACTACTGATTCCCACGTTCACCTCATCTTGTATAATATTAGTGGAAACCAACACTAACATAGAATTATCCAGATTGGTTTCTGGGACATTTATCAGTTTTTCCTTAATTCAACAGGCAAATTCACCTAAAATATTCATAAAACATCTCTGTTTGAGAAGGGCTCATTCTAGTATTTCCTTAGATTACATTGCTTTAGGTTGTATGGCTGTGGATTACATACTTCCTCGTGAAGTCTCTTCTGAATACCCTTGACTAGTGTTTCACATGGGAAGCACTGTCAAAATTTTTACGATTATCACAAGATTCTGCTGCCTCAGTGATTGAAGAGGAGCATCTCCCTGCATATACCTTCTAACAAATCTGATCCTACATCATTCCACGAGTTTGCCAGTACACTTAGAAACGATTTTGTGAATAGAACTGGATGCGTGCTTCACTGATCAGGTAAAGATATGTGGACTTGCATGGATCATGTCAGATTTTCTTATGTCAGTGCTGACATTAGTGCTGGTTAGTGCTGGCGTGAACCCCATCCCATATGTTTGATGGAAACCCTTAGCTGCCAGCTTGTGTCACAGCTATTCTGCTGTACTGCAACTCTACTGTAACTCGTAATGTTGTGACACAGCATGTCAGTGGTATGTATGAATGATTCCAAATCCCATTTGTTTTCCTGAACGTCAGAAATTTCATTTTGAACTCATTTCTGTCTTCCAAAATGACACTGTGTCATTTGGCAAAATCTGGACCTACACTTTCTGTTAAACTTCTAAGTTTCATCTGAAATTGCCCTACACAGGGCTATTTTCAGACTGAACTTCCATCAGGAAGCTAGTCACTGCTTTTCTAAATGTATTTTCAGTTTCTGTTTTATATATTTAAGTTGTTTGTTAGTCTGTTCTTCCCATACATGAAATGTTGTGTACCTTATTTCTCCATTTTTTTTTTCCAGGGAGTCCATTTATAACATTCCTCAGGCACTTGATGTGTATGTGCGCCAGACTGCTCATTTAAAATTCGTTTCTTCACAACTGCAACATTATTTACTGGGCCGGATAATTTTCAGACAGTTTTGGCTACTCCTGTCAACGTAATCTGCACTAACCAAATTCTACCTATGCGCATTAAGACAGCAGTCATTGCTTGGGTCAAAAGATCTATTTTTTAAAACATTTCTACCATTTAGTCGACCAGTTTGGCGGTATGAACCAACAATTCTTACAATTTGGTGTCATGCTCAACATTATCTAAATTGCTTCGAGTCCATCTTTTGTTGTTTGGCAGTTTTTTTTCCATCTTATTCATTAACAATAAATAACATCAAAATCTTGTCCATTTTTTCGTTATTTAATTATTGTCTCACAGCTATATCCATTTCCATAGCTCAGTGGTCAACGTGATAGACCATCATGAGTTAAATTCCTAGTATTACCAGGTAATTTTCCTTGGTGCGAGGCTTGAACCAGGGTGCACTCAGCCTTCTAATGCCCACTGAGGAGGTTCCTGAATGACAGGTAGCAGCTTCAAGGTTGGCACGTTGACAGCGGCCGGGAGTGCAATGTCCAGACCCCACGTCATTCCTTACCACGTCCTATGATGAATGACTGAGGATGACACAGTGGTCGGTCAACTATCACATGATCTTCAGACCTCGATCATGGGATTTCCTTTTTTTCCTTTGTTTCCACACAATCAAACTAATTTTAATTTCCAAACTTGCACACATAACGGCATCTAATACAGCGAAACAATCTAGCAGTGTCGTGCATTCTAGAACATTTTGCAGTCAGAGACAGCCATCTTGTCCTCGTAGAATGCTTTGAGGAATAACTACATCTGCACTACTAGTGGAAGCTATTAATTCTACTAGCTGAATTTGGAATACTAGAGCAAATTTAGGTACAAGCACAAGACAGAGTAGGGATAAATTTTTTCTTTCAAACACGGTTTTTCTTGCTCCACCAGCGCTGAGCTCGACGTAGAAATTTATTTCTCGACTTTGCTCCTGGGTTTTTGCAAGTCAGTAAGCTCACAGAAATTTTGATTCTCAAGCATAGCAGAATTTTTTCCAATGAAACAGAAAAAAGTAATTTGTAAATACAGATAAAATAATTATTTTTCACAATTATCATTATTTTACAAAGATAAACATTTACAGAACATTGCAGGGTACATTTATCAGTTCTGTCACGATCGCCATTTCTAATGTTGATATCTCTTCTCCTACTATCTCTTATATATACTATACAAGTTCACACATGAAATTCTTTCTTTGCTCAACGTGAGAGAAACAAATAGCTACGTCCATAGAGATGAAAGCTACTAAAATTCTATTAGCAATATTTATGAATAGTTTAGAAAAGGATAGCAAATTAGAATGCCATTCTTTCTACTTCATAAATTACAACAGATTCAAATTAATTCCGTTACATCTCTGGCGTCCCAGACATATACTATAGGACCGGAAACGTTATTTATTCTCTTTCATAAAATATAGTATTTGATAAGTTTTATATTGAGATACTACAATGGCTGGGTGGTGTGTTAATGGTACTCACTATACATGCAAGAAGAATCGAATTAGAGTAGCTGCTGTATCGGTGTGGCAGCGATCCTGTCACCGCTCGATGTGTTACCCAGCTCGTATGTTGCGACACCTTATACTGGCTATCGTGGTAGCGCGATAGGCGAACACATGTTGGTGCTATACTATGAGGTGCTATACTACGTGATCAGCGTGGCACCGATATCACAGTCTGTTGCATATCGAATGTATTCATTACTGAGCATTTTGTTCATTTATTGCAAATTAAAGCCCTGTTACTGGATATCTTAAAACGGGTCTACATACGAGGGCTATTCAGAGAGTAGGGAACGTTTTGGCATTAAAAAGACTAAGTACAAGAAATACATTTTATTATATACATCTGAGAGAGCGACTGACGTACTACTTTTCCACATAGTCACCAAACACATTGAGGCACTTATCATAGCGGTCGACAAGCTTTGAAAGACCTTCGTCGTAAAATTCTGCCGCCTGAGACTTCATCAAGTGAGTCACGCCCGCTTGGAATTCCTCGTCGTCATCAAAGCGCTGCGTTGCAAGCCAGTTCTTCACTTGGGAAACAAGTGGAAGTCGCCAGATCAGGGCTGTAGGGTGGATGAGGAAATTTCCCATCTGGATGAATTAAGGAGTTCTTTAGTGAGGTTTTCCGTGTGATGTCGGACATTGTCATGCAAAAACAAAATTTTGGACGTCAGCTTTCCTCGGCGTTGGTTTTGAACTGCCCTTCTAAGGCTTTGCAAAGTTTGACAGCACCGGGAAAAATTTATGGTTGCTCCACGTTCGAGAAAATCAATAAGAAGCACACTTGCCTGTCCCAAAACAATGTCGCCATCAATTTCCTTCCTGACAAGATTTGCAAACATTTTCTTGGTTTTTGGGGGGACCTTGTGTGCCCCCACTCCATGGACTGTAATTTTGTCTCACAATTGAGGTGTTTCACTCAAATTTCGTCACCGGTTACGATTCGATACAGCAATGAATCACCATGTTTTTGGTGGGCCCCCGGAAATGTTAACATTGCTCCCATTGGCTGTTATTTATAACACTCTGAAAGCAGTTTTGGCCCCCATCATGCACAAAATTTTTGGTAGCCTAGCTTTTGAGTGGCAATTTTAAACAACAAAGTCCGTGAAACTTGCGGAAAAGAAAGCGATAGCTCCGTTATTGTGAAGCGACGGTTTTCACGAATCGTTTAATCAACTTAGGCGTCAAGATCGTCAGTCACAGTGCTCGGGCGTCCACTCTTCATCATGAGTGTTGGTTCTGCCATGTTTAAACCGAATGCACCATTTCTGGACGGAACATTCACTCATTACGTTGTTTCCATACACTTCGCACAGTTCACGACATATTTCTATAGGTTTTAGGTTTTTTGCCAACAAAAGCGTATTGCAGACTGAAACTCACAACTGGCGGGATTTTCGATTGCAGCGCACACTTGAAATTGGAATATCGAAAAAACCAGACGCGCAGAGACGTTCCTGCCATCGCGGATGGATGCCGACTGAGCTGCTGAGCACGCACGTACCAAAATATACGCGATCGCCGCGCGCCTAATGGCGTCAGACGGAAACGTTCCCTACTTTCTACATAGCCCTCGTATTACAGTTTTCATTTTCCACCTTTTTGTAGTTTTTTTTATTTTGTTTTTATCTGCAAAATATGACAAAGAATAATACTTTTTAAAATAACTATAACTTGAGGTTGAGATATTAACAAAATTTTGTTGTTTCAAGAAGATGATGCGATGAAGGAGAGACGTGTTAGTGCCATCACCGATTGTGACTGCCAGTGAATACTCGGAATGGTTTCTTAGAGCTGTTGACCGCCAGTCGCAACACAATAGTTTACAGTTAGTAATAGAGAAATGGTATTGCTAATCCTATGCATTAACATTAGGTAGTCAACGCTGATATGAAACTTCCTGGAAGATTAAAACTGTATGCCGGACCGAGACTGGAACTCGGGACCTTTGCCTTTCGCGGGGAATTGCTCTACCATCTGAGCTACCCAAGAACGACTCACGCCCCGTCCTCACAGCTTTACTTTTGCCAGTACCTCGTATCCTACTTTCCAAACTTTACAGAAGCTCTCCTGCGAACCTTGCAGAACTAGCACTCCCGAAAGAAAGGATATTGCGGAGACATGGCTTAGCCACAGCCTGCGGGATGTTTCCAGAATGAGATTTTCACTCTGCATTCTCATTCTGATTAGGTAGTCATCCAAGTACAACATTGGGTGCTTTCTTGGCTAGATCGCCAGCTCCTCACACTACATCTACTCTAGTATTCGCTGTAGTTAAGTATTATTTGGCTGATATGTACAATTTGTCAGAGCATTTTGGCATTTGTGTGTCTGATTCTTAACTCTAGGTGTCCTGTTTACTGTTTCATTTCATCTTCCTCCTCCGCCTGCTCCTCTTTAGAATCACTGTTTCCGCTGTCACTGTGGGTTTCACTGTCCACTATTTGGAGATTGTTGTTACGTTGCATGTAGGCATGCCTGTTATGTCGTGTCTGCAGGTACTCTTCACGTGTTGCTTTCGAAGTAGCATTTTTTAATGCATTTAGTTGTGCCCATTGTTCTTCGTCTCTTATTGCTGTGCATATATGCATGCCTGAATATTTATAGTCTAAGTGTAGAGTATGTCTATTGTTCGTGTACTGCCCACAGAAGAAAACAATGTGTTCTGGGTAACTTCCTTCTTCACCTCTGCATGTAGGTGCCTGTCTCAAACTCACGCGGTTTAAATGCGTGTCAGATTAAGAAATGTACCATACCGCAGCTGGGATCGATATGTTTCATTCTAAACCGCTCCGTTATGTCAGGGAGAAAGTCGTGCAGTCTACGTCCCTTATCACTTCCATCCAACTCACACTGCGATGTATCCAAACGCCAACTTTTAAGGTGACGTGTCATCTGCATCGGTACACCAGTTTTTGTGTTTACCATGTCCAGTCTCCCGACCTTTAACCATTACCTTGTGGCTCTGTTCAAATGGTTCAAATGGCTCTGAGCACTATGGGACTCAACTGCTGTGGTCATCAGTCCCCTAGAACTTAGAACTACTTAAACCTAACTAACCTAAGGACATCACACACAGCCATGCCCGAAGCAGGATTCGAACCTGCGACCGTAGCAGTCGCACGGTTCCGGACTGCGCGCCTAGAACCGCGAGACCACCGCGGCCGGCTGTGGCTCTGTATTTGATCGTGATATCTGTGGGGCATATTCCGAATACCATACATAGTGCATTCCCTGAAGCGGTGCCGAAGGCTCCAGATAGCCTAAGCAGGACATTTCTCTGCCTTTGTCTGACTGACGCATTCTAGATCACCATGTTCAGTCTGTGTGCCCAAGTGATAACTGTGAAGCTGAGTACTGATTCGGAGAGTGCATAGCGGTATGTTTATGTGAGTGGTAGAGGTAGTTTGTGCTATTCTGAATTTAGCCTCACAAGTTTATGTAGTATTTTTCTGCTTTGTCTGTTGTTAGCATTATGTGTTCATGAAAGTTCAATTCCTCATCTATGCGTACCCCAGCACAGCGTGTAACATGTTCGGATTGGTTGTTTGTGTCCGCTGTTTTAACAGAAGGATTACTACTGAGTGATAATATCAATAATGTGTATGTTGATTTGTTTTCGGCTATCCTGAGTTTGTTGTTCTGGAACCGTTGTGTGATTGTTTGTAGTATTCCACTTCTTTCTCTTATAGCTGGGCTCTGTTTTTTGCAGTGATTACAACTAATAGGTCATCTGCGTAGGTGACAATTCCGTCTGACCTGTCATCCCCATCTAGAAGTTGATAGATTGTTATGTTCCAGAAGATGGGATCGCAGAAGGACCGTTGAGGACAGCCTTTGATATTTCTTTTAATTACTTACCAGCCGTTCATCTGCCATTCGAATATTCGGTCTTTACAGTAGGCTAGGGAACTGCTATACAGTGATTGCGGTACCTCCAGATGTCTTAACCTTTGAAACACTGCGGGCCACCAAAGGTTATCGAATGCCGCGGCAGTGTCAATCATTATTGCCATGGCGTATTTCCGTGTTGTAGTGTTAACTGTGTGTAGAGCATGACTGACGGCATTATCTATGGATTTGCCGATTCTAAAGCCGAATTGGTGGTGACTCAGGCCCCTGAAAGCCCTGTGGGTTTGCAAGCGCTTACACAGTAGCTTCTCCTGAATTTTTGCTAGGCTATTTATTGGGCGTATTGGTCCGTAGGTCTTTCAGTCTGAAGTGACTCTGCCTACTGATTTCTTAAAAATGACTGCTTTGAAGGCTTTCTATACCGTAGGTATCCCGCCCAGCGGTAAGGTAACGTTCAGCAACGTTGTTAGGAACGGGGTGATCGGTGGTGCTAGTTTACCGAGTGGATACCGTGTGATCCAGGTGGTTTTTTGTTTTTGAGCTCTCAGATTGCCAGCGCAGTCTCTTCTTGCGTAAAAACAACGGTGACATTTGCAGTGTTGTTTGGTGTGCAGGACGTTTCTTAGTGTTGTGTGATAGTGTGTGTCTGTGTCGATGACGTCGCCAGGGAGCAGTTTACACAGCAGAGACTCCGCTGTAATCCTCCATCCCTTCGTCACCGTGCCGTCATCCTGCCCTATCGTTCCTAGAACTAGTGTGTTTTTATCTTCTTTGTCAGTATTTTGTATGGTTCGCTCCATATATTTTGCTTTGTTTGTGTTGTTACAGGTCGTTTCCAGTGTTGTTTATGCGTGTTGATAGGGTCTGTTTGTATAAGTCTTGTGCATGTCCATATGCCACCAAGCCTTATGCGTCTGTCTTTGTCTAGAATCGCCATTTGATGTAATTTTCATTTGCTTCTGGCATTTTGCTTCAGTTCCGTGAGTTCCTTGGTCCATGCTATCGGTGAGCATTTTATATTCTTTGCCTTCGTTATTGATGCATTTTGTGCATGTTGTATTATTATCTGTGTTAGTTTGTGTGTTCTGTAATCGATACCTCCATCGACATTTTGTAGGGTAGTTTCCAAGAATGATTGCCTATCGAAGTCGCGGAGTCCGAACGATACATCTCGAATGTGCGATTTTAAATCGCTCATGAGACTCTGGTGGCGGGCGTTATTATCAATTATTTGTGATCGTCATTTTTATCTGTTTTCCGTCGTTCCTTTAGATGCTCTAAATTACATACCTCCGTGAATTATTTGTGAGTTTCTTGGGATACGTGGACGATTCCTGTCGATAGTGAGTGTGATGTCTGGTGTTCTTGACGTTTCTTCGGCCGATTCTCTCACATGGAAAAATCTAATTCCATGCTTATCCAGCGTAGAAAATTGTTTGACTTTTTGTCGCAAATATGGAGTACTATCAGACGAGGAAACGAGGGACTGTGTAGACTGTGGTGTTGCGAAGTGTGTAAGACTTCGTAAGAGGAGTTTCAATGCTGAAATACCGTTACAGTTTCACTGCAGACAGTGCGGAAAACGCACGAGTATCAGGAAGAATACGTGGTTCGACACTTCCCAATTATCCATCCAGACAAGCGTAATTCTTCTATCTTGCTGGATTCGAGACCACACCCTGCAAGCAACAGCATCGGAAACTGACTTATCTGCTAATACCGTGTGCGACTGTTTCTGGTTTTGCAGAGAAGTGTGTTATGTGATGGTGACGAACGACAGTGTACCGATTGGTGGACCGAGTAAAGTTGTTGAAGTGGACGAATCTCACATAGCAAGAAGGAAGAGCCAGAGAGGACGACCTTCAAAGAGTGAAATCGATCATATTAAGGTATTCGGTGGAATAGAAAGAGAGTCCCGGAAGTGTTTCGTTGTGAGAGTATTGTCCAGAGACAAGGTCACTTTAGTAGGTCTGATAAAGCACTTCATACTGCCTGGTACTAAAGTCATTACAGACGAATTTCAGTCCTACAGGACTCTGAAAGCTGAAGGATTCGACTACGAGTTCGTCAACTACTCTGTAGAGTTCGTGTCTTCGGATGACCCCAGTGTGCACACGCAGAACACCGAGCGGCAATGGAAATCTGTGAAGTCTTCCATTAAAAGAGAAGGGCATTCAGGACAAAGAGACGAACTGAACTTGTTTCAGTACCTCTATTTCCACAACTTGCGTTTGCAGGGAAAAGTTAAGGCATGTGACACTTTGCCGATATTCTTGCGTGATATTGGCAGAGTTTACCCCGGCTATGGCAAAAAGGGATTTGTCCCTGTAGCGTACACATCACATGGACTTTCACATGACGACAACATCGACGACGAGTAAGGTAAGTCGTCTCATTTGTAATTACAAGTACTTTTGTAACGCTCTTCTTTTGTTGCTGCTGTAGTGACCAATGTAAATATACTCATAACGCCCGTCACCAGAATCGCATGATCGATTTACAATCGCACGTTCGATATGTATCGTTTGCACCCCGTGACTTCGATAGGCAATCATTGTTGGAAATTACATTTTCTAGGTCGGTTGATGGATAATTCCGTCAATCTGTTCCAGTCTCCTTTGTGGAAAAGTAAGTGTCTGGTGTGTGTTTTGGTGGTTGTGTTCTGAGTGTGTGTCAGTGTGTACGTTATGGCACTGTGGTCACTACTGGTTATATTGTCGTGTACACTTCACTTCGTTATGTAAGCCATTGCTGCATTATTTGTTAGCGTAAAGTCGATGTCATTGCTGCCTTTGATGGCACAGATTCCTCTTGTATTAGGTCGGTGATTTAGCGTCCTCTGTCGTCTGTCCCGAGTTCCAGAGGGTGGCTCTTGAATTACTGTCAGCCCTTATCATTAATGTTTTGTTTCTGGCGTGCATTGGTAGGTGATGACTGTATTTGGAATGCATGAATGCAGTCACCCTTGTACGATCTCATTGGTTATCGCTATAGTTACGAAATATTGATTGCATACCTACGTTATCTTAGTTACATTGTAAGTTCTATTTAAAATTAATATAGCAGGCTTACAGTAATTTCCGCCTGTTATTACGATAGCATGTGCTGGTAGACACTAGTTGCCCATCTCTATTATATGGCTCTTCTAAGCACATGTCTGCCTACAGGTCTTGTGCTAGTTTCGGGATTTCCGCGCTAACAGTACTACTGTTTTTTGTGTTATGTTGTAATATATTCATTGTGTGTCTATGTTTTTGGTGGTTTACACATACAAAGCATTTACTGCCTGTCTACCCGTAACCGAAATATGTTCGGCTATGTGCTCTTACAGGGCCTATGTATATTCTGTCCAAGTCGAATGACTCTGACCTACGTAGGAAGACCTGGAACATGAGGTAAAGCAGCGGCTCTGCTGATGAAGGAATATTCTCTGTTCTTAGAATGATTCTGTCTGTCTGCTGAGTTACGGAAAACGACAGAATCATCCATTGCTTGGCACAATCTAAGAAGCTTCGGTTCGGTGTCTACAATATATCTTTTTTCCCTACTCTACTTACAAGAAGCTTAATATTCTAAATTATCATAATTAAGTGTAGCTGGCTTCTTGTTAGTGGTGCTCTCTGTTGCGGTTTCTGCGGTGGTGCTAGATGGATTGTGGTATGGTGCTGACTGGGAGACATTTTAAGATCATTTCTGCATATCACACGGTTGCACTGCATTTTGTCAGACGCTTCTTCGATGCTTTATGCCTTCACACGCTTTTCACTGATGTTGTTGGTGGTTGCTGTTGTCCTGTTGGACTGGCTATAGTATTGTGGTGTCTTTCTTGGTATGTGGGGTGGTGGTCGTTTTTAAATACACGTTGATATCGTTGCAAATGTCACATGTGTCTCCCTCAAATTTTTCGTCATCTAATTTGTCTAGTTTTATAAGTCTGGGTTCGGTAGCTCTGGGTTTTGTATTGCTTTGTAGTCGGATTGTTTTGGCGTATACTGGTTCAGCCCTGTATATATGTCTATCCCTTACTTCTTGTGTGTGGGCTGGAGAGTGCCTCCCAAGACAAATTTCATTGGTTTGATCTATTTTGATATTTACGTATGTCGTAGGGTCTGCCATGTGATTGTGATTCCAATTTGTGTGCGACTTGTATACATGTGATGTGATATACTTCAGTTGGGTGAAATTGTATATGTGTGTGTCGGTTTTATTTTCACATTTTCTTGTGTGCAATATATGTACGCTCATCTTCCAACTCACCTGTTCTCTGCGTTAACGTTATTTGTAAGTTTATCCAGTGGTGTATTTGTCTTTTTTTATGCCTCGTAGCGGATGGTGCCACTGACAGTTACGTCATCTGTATATTCTATCGTATTAATGTACAATGAAAAGCCAAAGAAACTGGTACACCTGCCTTACATAGTGTCGGGCCCACGCGAGCACAGAGAAGTGTCGAAGCACGGCGTGGCATGGACTCGAATAATGTCTGAAGTAGTGCTGGAGGGAACTGACACCATGAATCCTGCAGGGGTGTCCATAACTCCGTAAGAGTACGAGGGTGTGGAGATCTCTTCTGAACAGCACGTTGCAAGGCATCCCAGATATGCTCAATAATGTTCATGTGTGAGGAGTTTGGTGGCCACCTGAAGTGTAGAAACTCAAAAGAGTGTTTTTGGAGCCACTCTGTAGCAATTCTGGACGTGGGGGGTGTCGCATTGTTCTCCTGGAATTTCCCAAGTCCGTCGGAACGCACAATGGATAGGAATGGATGCAGGTGATCAGATAGGATGCTTACGTACGTCTCACCTGCCAGAGTCGTATCTAGACATATTAGGGTTCCCATATCACTCCAATTGCACACGCCCTACACCATTACAGAGCCTCCACCAGCTAGACCAGTCTCCTGCTGACATGCAGGGTCCATGGATTCATGAGGTTGTCTCATCCGCTCGATACAATCTGAAACAAGACTCGTCCGACCAGGCAACATGTTTCCAGTCATCAACAGTCCAATGTCGGTGTTGACGGGCCCGGGCGAGACATAAAGGTTGTGTCGTGCAGTCGTCAAGGGTACACGAGTGGGCTTTCGTCTCCGAAAGCCCATGTTCGATGATGTTTCGTTGGATGGTTCGCACGCTGACACTTGTTGATGGCCCAGCATTGAAAGCCGCGGTTCTTGGTTTTTGGAGGGTCCTTGTGTGTCCCCACTCCCTGGACTGTAATTTGTCTCGCAATTGACGTGTTTTACCCAAATCTCTCACTGGTTACGATTCGATCCTGTAATGAATCAACATGTTTGTGGTGGGCCTCCAGAAATGTCAATATTGTTCTTTATGGTGCTCTGAAAGCATTTTGGGCACCCATCCTGCACAAAACTTATGGTAAACCTAGATTTTGAGTGACAATCTTAAACAACAAAGTCCGTGAAACTTGCGGAAAAGAAAGCGAAAGCTCCGTTATTGTGAAGCGACGGTTTTCACGAATCGTTTAATTAACTTTAGCGACAAGATCGTCAGTCAGAATGCTCGGGTGTCCACTCTTCTCTTCATCATGAACGTTGGTTCGGCCATGTTTAAACCGAATGCTCCATTTCCGGACGGAACATTCACTCATTACGTTGTTTCCGTACACTTCGCACAGTTCACAACAAATTCCTATAGGTTTTAGGTCTTTTGCCAACAAAAACCGTATCACAGACCGCACCTCACAACTGGCGGGACTTTCGATTGCAGCGCACATTTCAAATTCGAATATCGAAATAACCAGGCACGCAGAGACGTTCCCGGTGTCACGGATGGATGCATACTGAGCTGCCGAGCACGCACATACCAAAATATACGCCATCGGCGAGCCTAGCGGCGTCAGACGGAAACATTCCCTACTTTTTGAATAGCCCTCGTATTACAGTTGATTACAGTTTTCGTTTTTCACCTTTCTGTAGTTATTTATCTTGTTTTTATCTGCAATATATGACAAACAATAATACCTTTTACAATAACAATAACTTGAGGTTGAAATATTAACAAAATTTTGTTGTTTCAAAATGATGGTGGTGGTGGTGATTAGGGTTTAACGTCCCGTCGACAACGAGGTCATTAGAGACGGAGCGCAAGCTCGGGTTAGGGAAGGATTGGGAAGGAAATCGGCCGTGCCCTTTCAAAGGAACCATCCCGGCATTTGCCTGAAACGATTTAGGGAAATCACGGAAAACCTAAATCAGGATGGCCGGAGACGGGATTGAACCGTCGTCCTCCCGAATGCGAGTCCAGTGTGCTAACCACTGCGCCACCTCGCTCGGGCAAAAAGATGATGCGATGGAGGAGAGACTTGTGAGTTCAGTTCTTCCGAATTCAGCTGTTACTATTAATGCTAATATAGCCATAATGACTTCAAAAATGGTGCAAATGGCTCCAAGCACTATCGGACTTAACATCTGAGGTCATCAGTCCCCTAGACTTAGAACAACTCAAACCTAAGGACATCACACACATCCATGACCGAGGCAGGATTAGAACCTGCGTGCGTAGCGGTCGCCCGGTTCCGGACTGAAGCGCCCAGAACCGCACGGCCACAGCGGCCGGCCATGATGACTGTTTAAGAATATGTAGAGGAGGAAAAGTTGTTCGCGAAAGGGAACCCATTCAAATAGCAAAATCACGAGGATGGCTATTCACAAATGTAGCTTGGTTAAGAAAAAAGTCTCTCCGTATCATTACAATACTCTCCTTCCATTGGCAAGACCGCTGTCATCCTCCATTTGTACTAGACCAACTCTACACAATGAGTTCATCGTTGTAGATAAGCCAGTCTGTCACATCCCGCGTTGTTGATCTGAAGTCCACAAGCCTACTTCTTTCAGATATGTCCCAGTCGCTGCAGTGGAAGCGCTGGTCATGGACTCGTCAGATTTGGATGCAGAGGTATAGCTGCAATGGTGGACTGTGAAGGGAATTATCAGCTACTGTTTTTGGCAGTAAACGGCGTACAATCTTTTAAAAAGGGATACTGTATAATTATACAATTATCCTGTAGTGTTGTCACATACACCGAACTTTACACTTCATCAGTATCCCACTCCACAACTGTGGGGAGATGATGGAGAAATCACTTATTATACACATATGCCACCTCACAATAGCAGACTGTGAATATGCAGACGCCGGCCGAAGTGGCCGTGCGGTTAAAGGCGCTGCAGTCTGGAACCGCAAGACCGCTACGGTCGCAGGTTCGAATCCTGCCTCGGGCATGGATGTTTGTGATGTCCTTAGGTTAGTTAGGTTTAACTAGTTCTAAGTTCTAGGGGACTAATGACCTCAGCAGTTGAGTCCCATAGTGCTCAGAGCCATTTGAACCAATATGCAGACGTAAACATTAAGACTGATTGTAATTAACGAGAGCCACTTCCGATCTATTAATCACTGGGACCACCTATAACGGTTCTACTTTTAATGCAAGAGATTCTACAATTAATGAAATAGCAGGAGGTGCAACCGACAAACGTCTGCTTGTGATGGCCTCCCCTCTGTGATTAAGTTGCCAGCTCTGATCTTCAAGCTGCAACACAAGGTAGAAACCTGTTCTCTTCTTTCGGCCTATCAGGTCCCAGAAATTTCCTTTGACGATGTACGGGGTGTGATCAAAAAGCAACGGGATTTTTTTTTTAATTTTGTGAGCTTTACGCATCCGATTTTTAAATTTTTATATATTATTGATACACGTTTCTGATATATGTTCGCATTTCAACTGTTATGAATACGTAATTTATTGTTGACAGTGGAAGAGGTTATGTGCTCGGCGAATTTTTACTTTCGAAAAAGATAGATCAAAGAATTTTCTTTGAATGTTGCTTGAAAAATAGAGTAAAGTGGAGCGTAGCATTCGAAATTTTTACTGTGGCTTTTGATGAACGTACTATGAGTAAGACAAGTGTTGACGAGTAGTATACATGTTTCAAAGTGGGTAGAGAGGACGCTGAAGACGACACCCGCCATGGACGCCCTGGCACATCTATTACTGACGACAACGTGGCAGCAGTAAAGAAAATTGTTCTGGAAAACTGCCGAATCACTATGAGAGAGGTGGCTGATGACATTGGTATGTCCTCTGGCTCATGCCAAGCAATTTTTTCACATTTTTTAGGCATGAAAGGGGTAGCAGCACAGTTTGCTCCGAAATTGTTGAATTCTGACCAAAAACGACGTCGCGTAGACATCGCTCAGGAATTGCTGAATGAAGTCGACAACGATTAAGAAATTCTAAAGTTCATGACAGGTGACGAAACGCGGCTGTACGGGTATGACGTCGAAAACAAGGTCCAATCGTCCCACGGGAAACTGCCTGAAGAGCCAAGACCGAAAAATCTGGAAAAGTTCGAATACATGTGAAGCTTCTTTTCACTATTTTCTTCGATTACAATGGGATAATGCAATACGAGTTCCTGCTTTATAGTTATACGATCAATAAAGATTACTACCTGGACGCTATGCGCCGTTTGCATGAAGCAGTCTGAAGAAAACGACCAGAATCGTGGCAAAACCACTAGCGGAAAATGCATCACAATAATGATACCGCTCACATATCAATGTTTGTTCGTGACTTTTTTGGCGGAAAACAAAACAGTTATGTTACTGTATTAGCCGGACATGGCCCCCTGCAACTTATTTCTATTCCCGAGGCTGAAGAGAACCATGGAAGTACGTAATTTTGTCGCCACTGATAAGATAAAAATAGAATCGCTGAAGAAGATGAAGACCATAACGAAAATTGAGTTCCAGAAGTGCTTCCAAGATTGGAAAAAGCGCTGGCATCAGTGTATTATATCCGAGGGAAATTACTTTGAAGGGGACAAAGCTGATGTTGATAAATATATAAAGATTCTGTAAGAAAAAATTTCCATTACTTTTTGATTACACCTCGTACATTACTGCCTAGCTCAGCCAATAATAGCGTTCTATTACGTGGCTGACAAGCCACGTCACCGAGGAGTCACGCTGGAAGTGCCACGTCGTCCAACGCCATCTTCCGCCTCCCTCTTACACTAGGCTGGCACCGTATTGCACAACATTACGAAATAGCAGGTATCCATTATTTGTCTTAAATTTTACATTATGCCTGCATCAGTAATGACTTTTAGCAACAAAAAAGTAACAAGTGACAAACATTTCGTAGCAGCTATGTGTCAGTAAAACACCGAATACATATAATGCATAATTTAGTCGTTACTTTTACGCCTGTGATCATGAGCGGACCAAACCATCACCGCTACGGTCAACTGCTGCGAGGACAATGCTTTGATGACTACCATCGCCATAGACTGTCCGCATTACAGCAGCGGATATAGTAACAACAAATCACTTTCCAGTTCACTGCTGGTATGGTTGCCAGGTGTCCAGCTGTAGCCAGACATGTCGGTTTTTTTTTTTTTTTTTTTACTGTCGTGTCCTGGTAAATACACACAAATCTGGGCTGTATGGCTTTTGTTGCGCTTTTTTGCGATGAAGTAGAGAACACACAACTAAGGCCCTTTCCAAGCTAATGAGGTAAGTGCGAGGAATTAATACAAGGAAGCGTAAAGAGAGATTATTTATGGAATATTCCGTCGGTTCTTGGGGGAACATAGAGATATTAATAACTTGAATAGACTATATTGATGTTTCACAATAATATTTATTAGTTCGTTTTGAACGGGCTTTCGGTTTCTTAGGCCACCGTCAGGTAACTTAATGTTGAACAGATAGTCCACACAACTTCAGCGAGAATTCATAACTGTAGAAAGAATACTTGAGGCGCTCTGTTCCAAAACTTGCCTTATCCACGATAAGAAATTTTACAGGAGACACAAAAAACTGAAAACTTCTTAATGCCGACAGAAACTGAACTCTTTTCATGGTAGGAATGCATAATTTTAATAAATAAAGTCATGATAAATTGGGAATATAATTATTCCCATCGGGAAATTGGTTAAGTTGCTTTATATCCAGGATTAGACAAGTTTTGTTGCAGCACACTGCAAGTGCCTAGTTCACGTACTCAGAAATATACTTTTTTTGTGCATTTGTGATAGCGCTGATGCATTCAGTTTATACTCATTTATTAGAACTTAAAAACACAGTTCGTAGTAAACAATAATGATTCTACGTAATTATTCATAGAGAAGAATTCAAATAACTAAGTCTGTCAAATCCTCATGAGTTTCACAATATTCGTTGATTGTCTCTTCTGGGGAGTAATTTGTTTCTCCAGTATTGGACGCTAACAAATTCTTGTAGAAAGCCAGTTCTTCATTCACCTTCCACTCCAATCCAAAACGTTTTTGTAGCAAATGCTCTACGTCCTTAATCTTGGCTGGGTTCAAGGGCACACCTGAGGACACAACTTGTGGAACATCCATATTCATCAAACGTTTACCTTTCTTCATCACAGACCTTCCTGAACTACAGTCCACGCTGTAATTCGGTCCTCCTTGTACTGTCACGTTTCCTTCAGACGTTTTACACAAGATGAACCGCTTTGCTGAAGAAAATTTGAAATGCCAGCTACTTGGTTTTTTCAGCAAATTGTCAGCAGCCTTCTTCCAGTCTCTCACTGTGCAATCCACACCCAATTTAGAAACCTGAGCATGCGTTGCGAAAATATCTTCATACTCTTTTGGGTTGCAAATTACTGGACTGGTCCTAATGTCCTTCTCTATTTGTCCAAATACTCTGTCCGATGGCGGAAAGAAGTGTCCTGGAATGGGAAATATCAGTTCAATACGCTTCACATTTGGGGGACTCACTTTTGACAGAAAATAGCAGCACATCATTATCACTGTAGAGTTTCTATTCTGTCCTCCGCAGCCATCAGCACAAAGTCGCAAACTTGAGTAGTTCGATAAATCACTTTTAGAAAGTCTGTCAAATATTGCAGAGGAGATCTCACGTGATCCCTTTTCGTATTCATGTTCCATCCACGTATATGTGAAAACATTTTGTACTGTCAATTCAGTACGTGAATGGCCCATCACAACTGTAAAATTATAGGTGTATATCTGAGGACTGTAGTAGATAATTTGATGCGGTATTTTAGGATTAACCAGATTTTTCTGACAGTCAAATGACATTGTGACCATATCATCCCTTTTTTCTTGCAGCTTTGCGTAAAAAGCTTTAGCTTTTAACTTATGAATCCTAAACTGAATAATCATCGAATTCTTTTCTGACGTATCCGTTGCGTGCTCAATTTTTTCCTTAAGCTCAATGCTCGTAGAACATGCATCTTTTACAGGTGAACCAAAACCGATGTTGTAACCTGTTGTGAAAATGTTGCGAAAGAACTATCGCTTCACTCTCATATCATAACAAACCTCTGCATTATACATCCTGTGTAACTTTGCAATGCTTAAGTTTCCGGGAAGATATTTTCTTTGCAACGATTTTCCTCGACACTAGTGACTTTCACAGTACTTCAAAGGTTCAATAAAAGACTTTACAGATTGTCTCTTTGCATCGTACTGTTGCCTGTCTCTAGCACCACCTCTTTTCTCTTTAGGTATTTCACCGGTTTGGTAGTGATTTCTGGCAATTCTCTGAATTCTATTTTTACTGACATGTAAAATATTGAGAAATGTTTTTTGGCACACTTTTACTTGAAATTTATCGGTATTAGCAAGTTTAACACAATACTCAATAGCAACACTCTTCCTACTGCTACTTTCTTTTGCGCGTCTGTCTCTTTTAGGCTTTTCTGCTCACAGATATTTCAGTATAAAAGTGTCTTGCTCAGTTTTATTGGGAGAGCTGTAGAAGTTCTTATGGAACTGTTGAATGTCTAACATCCTTAATATCCTGCATTTGTGCGTTGGTCCATTATGACTGCATTGTGGATATTGTGGTGGTTCCATTGGCCCATACCTGTAACGATAAAAATAATGGCCTGAAAATAGCTCCTGATGTAAATGGGACATGAAGAGGACACTAATAATAAAAGCCCAACGTGGTGTTTGATTAAATCAGAGGGATATAATATTGTTACATTTCCGTTTTGCAGTGTTAGCTGCTGTGTAAGAGCAGAAGAGCATGTGAACACCCAAAGTTTTGACACCTTGTGGATGTAGTAGTTATTAAATTCTTTGAATACTGTTAAACGTAACACAGAGTTTATGTCAATGCCACTAGGTGGCAGCACATTACGACAGACGTTTGCAAGACGTATGTCCCAATTTGATTGAAATAAAACCCGCTAGATGGTAGCACACCCCTCAAATATGCCAATAATTATTTTTACTACCATTATTACTACTATTATTATTCTCAGTGGTTGTAGCTGTATAAATTCGTTCAGACCGTCATCATAACTATTACAGAAAATGCTATTTCACACTTTGAGGTTTATCTGAATCAAAAAATTTGTATGGAGTAAATGTTGGGGCGATCTACTACCGATGATAAAGCCCTGAGAGTTTTGAAACTGCTCGTCGCCATAAACAAAAAAAAAATCTATTGTATTACTAAAAATTTGTGAACACCTAAAATTTATTTTCAGCAGCCACCACCGCCGTTTTGTTAACCTTTATACGTTCACTGATCATTGGCACCAGAGCCTAAACCAGTCATGTAAACACACTGCACAAATTTGACGTCTTTCTTACCTTTTATATTTTTCCTTGGTTTTCTTCCATAAAGCAGGATCACTATTACGGCATCTTGCTTTGCCCTTTGGAGCTGGAGTAATTCTTTCTTCCATCGTAATCCCATTTAGGCTACTCACAAAATTGCACACGTCTTCAGACTTTACTGATGACAACTGTAAAAACGCGGGAAAAATATCGCGCGTTTCCTTTGACTGGAACATGAAGAATTTCATTGGCTGGTAGGATAAGGCGACTATTGGAACGACACTTGGAGTAAATAAGACAAGTTTTGGAACGATGACCGATTTTTAGCTAATGACTTCTACGGTAAAGAACAACTTTTGAATGAATATAGACTAATCAGTCAATACCCCGGGTACTGAAGAAAATCGTAGTAGGCTTCACTCATATCGTAAAAAAAACTGGATAAGACCAGTTTTGGATCGGACCGCCTCACTTACAAAGACATGCGATATTTTGTGACTGTATCGATACAAAACACAAGCATGTTGTAATACCTAAAGAGACACTGAACAAACAAATCTTACATTACAGTATATTCAACTATTAAAACTATGTCAGTGTGTAAAACAGAAATTTCCTACAAGTATGTAATGGCACAGGCTACTAAGTCGTATGGACAAACTGGTAAATGTGATGAATGGACTGAATAAATGGGGAGGAAGAAAGACGTCAATGGACTGTGAATGTGGAACAGTTATGTCAAGCTTATTAGCTAATGGTGAGAGGAATACTATCTGGCTGCTACTTTAATAAGGGTGAGTGGTGGAACCATGTTTGGTCGTTAAGGACCCGGACAGGATTTTTTGATTGGTGTTTACTAATGGCCAGAATTTCAAGTAATGTTAGTTTTCTCCCTTTATTTCCTTTATAGAGCACATCACATTTCACAATATATGAATGGCATTCATTCCGAACATGTTCAGCAAAGGTGTAGTCTTTCTTTCTCAGTCTCCAACTCATTTCATGCTCAGTCAATCTAGTGCTTATAGAACTATCTGATTGACCTACATATAATTTGCCACACAATTCGCAGGAAATTCTATACATTTCACTCTATTGTAAAGGTGGAATCCTGTTTTTACTATTGAGCGGAAGGCGGACAACAGTATTCCTAGTGTAAACAGATGGAGCATATTTCCTGGACTTTAGTTTGCTGGCAAGAATCTATGAAGTCCTACCCACATATAGCATGGGGACCCATTTGCTATTAGAGTGGTTTTGTGCTGTCCGAGGTGAATAAAGACGAGCTGTTGTCCTCTGTCTCTTCTTTTTGCTGAGTATATTGCCAATCAGTATGTATTATTGTATGCTGTTTCTTTAATTATTTTCAATCCATTTTCAAAATCCGGTTTGGTATGAGGTACAGATGGATTGGAAGGTTGCATGTTTAATGTGTTGTGTGATGGTGGGAACTGGCTGGAATTACTGTACTGTTGACGATACTTTCCTGTATATCTTAAATAAATGCTGTTGGTTACTCATGTCAATGATGAGATCTAAGAGGTTGATGGAGTCTCCTCCCAACTCCATTGTAAAATTGATTTTACTGTGGTGTGAATTCAAATTTTGAAAAAACATTTTAATTGTCTCGTGGTACCTGTCGACAAGCAGGGCACATCATCACATACCTAGTCCAATATTGTATTTTAGGACTTAGAGGCTCTTTCTGTAAAAATCTTTGGTAAAAATTATCCATAAACATTTCAGCTAGTAACGTAATCAGTCCCTTATTAGCTGAAATGTTTATGAATAATTTTGTGCGAACATTTTTAAATAAAGATGTCAGTCCACAAACGTTTCAGCTAATAAGGGACTGTGCTTGTGGATAAGTACTAGCAGACAATTAATAAAATTTTTTTGACATTTGAATTCACATCACAGTAAAATCTAGTTTACAATGGAGTTGGGAGGAGACTCCATCAACGTTTTAGACCTCACCATACCGTAATGTGCCTCCTACATTATACAGAAACACACACACACACACACACACACACTGTGAAATTTCACGAACAGTATGAGTGATAATTTGCGTGTGTCTGGTTTTCTGCATAATGGAGAAGGCACAGTATCTTATAACCACAAAAAGACGGCTGCAGAGCAAGACAGGCAGAACAACACAGAAATACTAATATAAATATTTGATCATGACAAGTAGAAATTCTCGAAATAAGTCATGTGCGAAGTATGAGACAATACTTAAGTGGTGCAGTGTTCCATTACCGTGTTTAAAGAATGAATGACAGCTGCAGGCCTTTCGAAAATATCGATTATGAACAATGAAACTGGATCAAACATTTCTGCTCCCCACTTGTTGCTGGTACTTCTTGAAGAACAAGTGATACAAAATGTTAACTTTAAACGTTTTTAATTATTCCTAACTCTACTTCCCTTATCAACATCCTATTTTCTTTTACGTATTTCGATTATATGCACATGATGAAAAAATTTAATCAGCTTTTCTCATTGATTTTGGTGTCTAACACAAATTTTGTTGCTGATTCACAATACATTGCGGATAATTAGTATATAGTAAATGCCCAAAGATTACAAATGCCGGAAATTATCTAATTTGAAGAAAAATTATCGTTGGTTTAGTTGGTAGGGAGTGGCCACAATGTGTCCACTGGTTAAGAACTGGTATGCAGCTTAATTTCAATAATATACGTGTAACAGCATAGCACGCTTGTTTATAGCTGTGCCACCTCCCCTGTAAAATGAGCCAACTTAATATGCGCGTGTCATGTATAGCAACGAGTATAATATGTGACCCCCAATTATCGGCTCTTGTAATCGGATTCTTGTATGCAAGACAAAAAATTTATTCATTTTGAAAGTGGCGTAAAGAGAGCATAGTGAGATCCTTATGCTTTTGATTCCCCAGGCTTTATACATGCAACACACTTCTATGGAAAAGTCGCTCAAAGGAATATATTTACACTAGACTGTATTAAATTTTCACAAGTCTGAGATATACAGTTCCTTTAAAAGGCTTGCAGTCGAAACTAGTTGCAACCGTCCATTGACCGCAACTCGAACAGCTTTAACACAGAACCAAACAACGGCAACTGGGAGAACGCCTGCGTCGAACGCATTTGCATGGTTGCATCGGTTGCAACCACAGAACAAGAAAAAAGAGAAACGCAACTCCCGTTTTAAAAGTGGGAAACACAGACCGACAGCAGCGTCTCAAGTGGTATGGAGATGATCTAAAATATGAAAACATTGCAGGTTGCATCCCCCCCCCCCCAGTTTACTTACGTTGTAGGTTTTAATTTTTCTTTTAATTCTATTACCTTATTTTTCTGGGCGTGCTATGTAATTATTTTGGCTGGCATCATAATAAAATAATTGAAACACAGCTGTAGCACACTGTACGACAGCAGAGAGAAACCTATTCAGTAATATTTTCAGTCTATTTTTGACGTTTGCGTCTGAAAGACAAGAAAAGATGATAGGAGGAGCGACAGTCAGGCGCAAATGTCAAAAATAGACTGTTAAATTGACATACTTATATTGTTATCTATCCACATGTAAAAGCTCCAGCATGTTTTATGGTTCATAAGAACTAGATGCAACACTTGAAACTGAGAGTAAGTCGAAACAAGCTTGTAGTGTAAATAATTGAAGCAAAAGAAAAATAGCATTATAGCAGCTAAACTGGACTACAAATATTCCTGAATAATGGCATAATTTTACGTCATACAAGCTGCTGGATAAATGGAGAAAAAAAGCCTATTATTAAGAGAATAAGCAGCAGTTAAAGAGGTTGAATTAAGAAATATTTACCACAGTATTAATTAATGAAGATTCTAAAATTTGTTACAAGTATGTTTCAGGACTATAAGTTCTGAGTAACTGCCCAGCAAACTTGCACTACTGACCATTAATTTCTTAAAAAGGTTCCTACACCTTACTACTGTAAATGTTTCAACACAAAAAAGAAAACATCAATATCAAGTACCAAAAGCAGGAAAGTTGGATAAAAACAATGAAATGAAAACAGTGAAATAAAAACAAAACTTACTTTTTATTTCTCAAGAATACAAGAATAATTTTCTTTTAACTGTTATAAAGTTTTAAACCGTTCACTGAATTTGTCTTTAACAATATCAAGTCCTTTGATACAGATGGAATGTTTTCAATCTTTCACATACTTGTAAATCAATAGAGGTACACATTGTCTTAAAATATACTGTTCAGAAAAATGGGCCTTGCAAAATGTTATTTCCTCTGGAAACTTAAACAGTGAATAGAATGTATTCTCCAATTGTTCTTGGTGTCCACATTTATCTAAGAATGCATACAACTGACTACGAACATTTGCTACAAAGGACATTAAGCTGTCACTAGCATACAATAATTTTGGGTTTAAAGCATCATATTCTTTGAAACTTGTAAATAAATGATGCTCTGTGGGTGCTGGTGAGAACAGAGTTGTTTTACAGTCACTACAGTTGGTTTCAGGTGTTACACCCATCTTTCGTAGAATATAACCAGCTACATATGCTAGTGCTTGTCTGTCATTTCTTACATCAGCCCCACCACTGCCAGCAACAGCTTCATTATCAGCAAGGGCACAATATAAAGCACTTTGATCCATAATGGAATGGTCTGTTGTGGAGTCAAGAAAGTTGTCATCACTAGCTCCCAAAAATTGCCTTAAATTGCTTAATGGCGTGCATCTATCATCCTCACAATTACCTAGTGAATTTGTAGGTAAGGACATGTTATTGACTATAACTGTTTTCAATTCTGCTTTGAACTGAAAGCAAGATGCGTTGGTGGTTGCAACACCATGCTGCCTCACACAACAAAATACATTCTCCACTGGGTCTTGATTGAAAGCCCTCATGCTTAAAAATTAAAGCAATTTTTTTAAATCTGTTCCAAATGAACATTAGTGATCTTATTGTAGTTTGCCACCCACTTATGAAACTGAACATATTTTCTTATCTCTCCTTCTGCCTAGCTCCAACACTTTACAATTTTCCATTTCCTTTAACAGACCGTACCACATTTCAATATGTGGGGACTCTGCAGAAATGGCACACTTATAAGAGATGGAAAAGAGCCACCGTGTTAGAAAACTGCTGCGGAAGCAAAGGGAACTTCACAGCAAACACAAACATAGCCAAAGCCTTGCAGACAAACAAAAATTACGCGAAGCGAAATGTAGTGTGAGGAGGGCTATGCGAGAGGCGTTCAATGAATTCGAAAGTAAAGTTCTATGTACTGAATTGGCAGAAAATCCTAAGAAATTTTGGTCATATGTCAAAGCGGTAGGTGGATCAAAACAAAATGTCCAGACACACTGTGACCAAAATGGTACTGAAACAGAGGATGACAGACTAAATGCCGAAATACTAAATGTCTTTTTCCAAAGCTGTTTCACAGAGGAAGACTGCACTGTAGTTCCTTCTCTAGAGTGTCGCACAGATGACAAAATGGTAGATATCTAAATAGACGACAGAGGGATAGAGAAACAATTAAAATCGCTCAAAAGAGGACAGGCCGCTGGACCTGATGGGATACCAGTTCGATTTTACACAGAGTACGCGAAGGAACTTGCCCCCCTTCTTGCAGCGGTGTACCGTAGGTCTCTAGAAGAGCGTAGCGTTCCAAAGGATTGAAAAAGGGCTCAGGTCATCCCCGTTTTCAAGAAGGGACGTCGAACAGATGTGCAGAACTATAGACCTATATCTCTAACGTCGATCAGTTGTAGAATTTTGGAACATGTTCGAGTATAATGACTTTTCTGGAGACTACAAAAAATACTCTGTAGGAATCAGCATGGGTTTCGAAAAAGACGGTCGTGTGAAACCCAGCTCGCGCTATTCGTTCACGAGGCTCAGAGGGCCGTGTTTCTTGACTTCCGCAAGGCGTTCTATACAGTTCCCCACCGTCGTTTAATGAACAGAGTAAGAGCATATGGACTATCAGACCAATTGTGTGATTGGATTGAAGAGTTCCTAGATGACAGAACGCAGCATGTCATATCTCAATGGAGAGAAGTCTTCCGAAGTAAGAGTGATTTCAGGTTTGCCGCAGGGGAGTGTCGTAGGACCGTTGCTATTCACAATATACGTAAATGACCTTGTGGATGACATCGGAAGTTCACTGAGGCTTTTTGCGGATGATGCTGTGGTATATCGAGAGGTTGTAACAATGGAAAATTGTACTGAAACGCAGGAGGATCTGCAGCGAATTGACGCATGGTGCAGGGAATGGCAACTGAATCTCAATGTAGACAAGTGTAATGTGCTGCGAATACATAGAAAGAAAGATCCCTTATCATTTAGCTACAATATAGCAGGTCAGCAACTGGAAGCAGTTAATTCCATAAATTATCTGGGAGTACGCATTAGGAGTGATTTAAAATGGAATGATCATATAAAGTTGATCGTCGGTAAAAGCAGAATGGCTCTAAGCACTATGGGACTTAACATCTGAGGTCATCAGTCCCCTACACTTAGAACTACTTAAACCTAACTAACCTAAGGACAACACACACATCCATGCCCGAGGCAGGATTCGAACCTGCGACCGCAGCAGCAGCGCGGTAAAGCAGATGCCAGATTGAGACTCATTGGAAGAATCCTAATGAAATGCAATCCGAAAACAAAGGAAGTAGGTTACAGTACGCTTGTTCGCCCACTGCTTGAATACTGCTCAGCAGTGTGGGGTCCGTACCAGATAGGGTTGATAGAAGTGATAGAGAAGATCCAACGGAGAGCAGCGCGCTTTGTTACAGGATCATTTAGTAATCGCGAAAGCGTTACGGAGATAATAGATAAACTCCAGTTGAAGACTCTGCAGGAGAGACGCGCAGTAGCTAGGTACGGTCTTTTGTTGAAGTTTCGAGAACATACCTTCACCGAAGAGTCAAGCAGTATATTGCTCCCTCCTACGTATATCTCGCGAGGAGACCATGAGGATAAAATCAGAGAGATCAGAGCCCACACAGAGGCATACCGACAATCCTTCTTTCCACGAACAGTACGAGACTGGAATAGAAGGGAGAACCGATAGAGGTACTCAAGGTACCCTCCGCCACACACCGTCATGTGGCTTACGGATTATGGATGTAAATGTAAATGTAGGAAAGACTTGCCATCTTTTGGATAACAATAGGAACTGTTCAGTGACTCAAATAAACAATCCATCTTTTCCACAAATTGAGCAGTGTATATTGACTCAGCAGGTAAGGTATTAAATGCCACATAAGTTTCAATAACTGCAGCAACTGTATGACTAAGCTGGGCTGCAGCTACCTTGACTTTCATTTTAGTAAAAGAATCCTTTAATTCAAAATGATTCCTATGTAGTTTTGGCAATGTCTTAAACATCTTCTGCTGATCCAGAAGAAAAGCCCTGTGAATATATTCAAGTCTGGCCTCTTTTTTAAACCCAAACTGTATTTTATTTCCTAGCAGAGCATTTCTAGTATTTTAAATAGATGTGGGACACCATAGATGACTGCAATAGGTTCATCTCTGACTACAAAATGAAATAGAATGGACTCAGTAGATTTCTCACAGCAGAGTTCCTTCAGTGCTCTCTGGTTGGTTGCACCCTGGTCACAAACTGTACAGACTAGCCGTTTCTTGCAATTGCCTTATGACATAGGCAATAACACTTTTTAAAGTGATACTTGAAACTGAGTTGTGAGTGAAATAATAAGCAATAACCTGCTGCCAGCTTTTATGTATGCCTCTAATCATGAAAACTAATGCATAATTTGCATGAACATTTGACCTCCCTAAATGCCCTAAATCTTGAAACCCTGAAATTTCTTGTTTGCTTGCATTATAATACAACCCTCTTTCTAAAGACATTTCATCAAACAACAAAGCACAATATTTGTCACTGTTGTTCATTACTTCAACTTCTGCTTTCATTACATTCATGACTGAAGTATTCAATCCTGGTTCAAAAGGTATAGAAGAAAACAGACATTTCAGATACCTCACAGAAGGAAGATAAAAATGAACTGACAAATATTTGTATAGGCGGGGACTTCGTTTGTATAAGGATAAAGCTAATACTTTGTCCTCGGAAGTCCATTGCCTTGCATTTGCTGATCGATGAGCATTTCGTAATTGGCTATTTATGACATCTTTGGCAACAGAGTTTAAATTAGATTCTATGACAGAGAAATTATTGCTGTCATATAAATCTTTAAGTGCTTCCAGTTCTGATTTTTCATGATGTAGCTTTGCTTTCAGTTTTGATAGCCTTGTTAGAGTATTCCTATGAATCTTGTACATTTTTGATTTTGTTGGAGTTAAGTCTGCTTTTGAAACCCCTATACCTAAAACCCCACTTTCCTCATTACAAAATGTTTCAGATGAGAATGTGTGCTCACTATCTGCAGATTCATTTTGAGGGAAGATAAAAAATTTAAGAGGTGCATCACTCAATGAATTACTCTGCTCAGCACAACTAGTGCTAGGTAATTCTCTAACACCAGTTTCACCTGTATAATAAAGATTTTCCATGGTACCACTAGTGCTTGGTAAGTCTAATTCACTATTAACACCAGTTTCACCTGATTCACTTCTGGTACAAACACCTACATGAGAACTACTTGCCACAGCACAACTAAGGCTTTGTAGTTGATTAACACCAGTTTCACTTCTGGTATTAGCAGCTGTAAAATGAACAGTTGCCATAGCACCACTAGTGCTTGGTAGGCCCAATTCACTATTAACAACAGTGTCACCTGATTCACTACCGATTTTGGCAATTTCACAAGGAACACCTGTCACATGTTTTGGAAACACACCCCTGTTTAGCCTATGCCTACTTTTATTCATAAAATCTTCTTCGAAAAAATGCTCTTCACAAACAAAATAAGGAGCACAGTTCACATCTGGTGACAGTTTACAAACACTTTTCCACTTTAGAAGCAACTCTTGAGGTTGCTTTGGAAAACTGTAGAAATGCTTGTTGGGGAGCATAATTTATGTTTCAGAAAGGACGCGCAACGGAAAAAGTTTGAAAACCTCTGGTGTAAGATATGATTAGTGAATAAATGTGAAATGGTTTCTAAGTTGTGTCCGTAATGCTACTTGTGCACCCTAGCCAATCTTTTAACGTGGCTCTCTCGGAGTCATCTGATTTAATTATTTAAATTTTTGATGTTGTATTTGGTGTTAATGCGTAAGTTTTGTTCTGAATTTGAACAAGCAATAACCCCGTAATACAGAGCAATCTATAGCGATTTATTTACTTGTCAACTTATAAACTTAACTGACTGAGACTTGATCCATATAAACGAGCAGCAAGCTTGTTTTCAATCTGACCATTCGGACAGAATGTGTAACTGAATCGAGAGTAAGTGTCATTCTTCGTGACGTCACGAGTGGTGCTGCTAGCTACCATACGTTTTATGAACCAGGCAACTTGCGACACCACTTTTTTAATAACAGCTCACTTCTCATCGGAAAACAGTCAGCTGAGAGAACTTCTTATTCTTACTTTTCTGTTTAAAAACAAATTCCGAAAATATAGGAAAAAATGTATTCGATTGACCAGAGAATTGTATTACACTCTGTTTGACAATATGCTGAGGTAATGAAATTAGTATAAATGTCATCTAAAACATTATTTTCGCTCAGAGGTTTCTTCTCGAATTCTTGAATGAGATTCTGTACACTATTGTATCAAGAACTCAATTTTGAGTTTTCCCAGACTACGCTTCTATCGGCCAAATCATATTGCAGGTTTCCTTTCAATCTCAGAAATTAGGTCTTTATAGTGTCCCTTTTGAAATATTCAAGCCGATATATTTCAAGTAAATAATAAAAGGACTCTGAATAATATTATATGGACATAAACGACAAATTAATTATGAAAAATGTATTAAATTAGCGTCAAAGAAAGACAATATCGATTGCAATGTAATAAAAAGACATTATATATATTAGATGAGATGGTAATGCATAACGTTCACGAAACTAACATTATTATCTTTGTCATTATATATAAGAGAAAAAGATATTTAAATTCACTTCTAGTCAGATCATTTCTTCTGTTGTATGTAAGGTGCGATTGCTATTGTAAAGCGGTACCTTTTGTTCTATTTGCTCTCGTACGTAACGAATAATTCAAGTGTGTATTCTGTGCTTCGTGGAAATATATTTACAAAAAGTGAGTGCACTGTGTTACTTAAAGAGCCCATGCAATCAATTCTTCCTGCATTAATAATTGTATTTTTTCAGTCTCTGCGAAGCGAGCAGCGATGATCTTTGACTGGCAACAACTGGCCGCCACTACGCGGCGTTTTTAAATTTATTTTTTTGTGTAACATATCACCTCAGCCGGAGCAGAAAGAATCATTTCAAGTTCTTCAATTAACTAAAGTGCAAAGCTTCACTAATTTTATTTCGTCAAAAAATGCATACTTTCAAAGATACGATTTATTCTAGGTCAGTGAACTTAGCCTGAATTACATTTCGCCGAAAGCATTTGAAATAATTTGTAGGGAGCCTGGCGCTAATTTGAAACGTAATTTATATATATATATATATATATATATATATATATATATATATATATATATATATCTTATACTATCCCTTTCATGTGTTTCACTTAATTATAATAATAATAATAATTAATAACCGCAGAAAGGAAGGGATAATATATCTTTTGATTTTATTCTGCTTTCATTCATTACGCTCACATCTCAGTGTGCCTTATTTGGTATCTCTATATTTACTAACTTATTAAAAAATGACGATGTTGTAATACACTGCAATAAACACGACGTTGAGTGTATTGTTGCAACTAGTTATTGAAATTACAATGAAATGAACACCTGACATACGTCAACGGGGACAGATGAAAATGTGTGTCCCGACCGGGACTCGAACCCGGGATCTCCTGCTTACATGGCAGAGGCTCTAGCCATTTTTTTTTTAAATCTCATTTTGTTCCCTTTTGTTCGTTGCATCTGCTCGGGGCGCAACCTTTCTCCTTTTCATTCTACATTTATCACTGTTTTCAGGGTTCAAGTGATTCATGACAAGCAAGTTCAATTACTTTCAACTCTCAACAAAATAATTAACATTTAGGCACTGAATATGTGATTATCAAATATTTATCTCTATATATGAGAATGTTATAACTACACTACTGGCCATTCAAATTGCTACACCAAGAATAAATGCAGGTGATAAACGGGTGTTCATTGGACAAATATACTAGAACTGACATGTGATTACATTTTCACGCAATTTGGGTGCATAGATCCTGAAAAATCAGTACCCAGAACAACCACCTCTGACCGTAATAAAGGCCTTGATGCGCCTGGGCATTGAGTCAAACAGAGCTTGGATGGCGTGTACAGGTACAGCTGCCCATGCAGCTTCAACATGATACCACAGTTCATCAAGAGTAGTGACTGGCGCATTGTGACGAGCCAGTTGCTCGGCCACCACTGACCAGACGTTTTCAATTGGTGAGAGATCTGGAGAATGTGCTGGCCAGGGCAGCAGTCGAACATTTGCTGTATCCAGGAAGGCCCGTACAGGACCTGCAACATGCGGTCGTGCATTATCCTGCTGAAATGTAGAGTTTCGCAGGGATCGAATGAAGGGTAGAGCCACGGGTCGTAACACATCTGAAATGTAACGCCCACTGTTCAAAGTGCCGTCAATGGGAACAAGAGGTGACCGAGACGTCTAACCAATGGCACTCCATACCATCACGCCAGGTGATACGCCAGTATGTCGATGACGAGATGACGAATACACGCTTCCAATGTGCGTTCACCGCGATGTCGCCAAACACGGCCGCGACCATCATGATGCTGTAAACAGAACCTGGATTCATCCGAAAAAATGACGTTTTGTCATTCGTGCACCCAGGTTCGTCGTTGAGTACACCATCGCAGGCGCTCCTGTCTGTGATGCAGCGTCAAGGGTAACCGCACCACAGTCTCCGAGCTGATAGTCCATGCTGCTGCAAACGTCGTCGAACTGTTCGTGCAGATGGTTGTTGTCTTGCAAACGTCCCCATCTGTTGACTTAGGGATCGAGACGTGGCTGCACGATCCGTTACAGCCATGCGGATAAGATGCCTGTCATCTCGACCGCTAGTGATACGAGGCCGTTGGGATCCAGCACGGCGTTCCGTATTACCCTCCTGAACCCACCAATTCCATATTCTGCTAACAGTCATTGGATCTCGACCAACGCGAGCAGCAATGTCGCGATACGATGAACCGCAATCGTGATAGGGTACAATCCGACCTTTATCGAAGTCGGAAACGTGATGGTACGCATTTCTCCTCCTTACACGAGGCATCACTACAACGTTTCACCAGGCAACGCCGGTCAACTGCTGTTTGTGTATGAGAAATCGGTTGGAAACTTTCCTCATGTCAGCACGTTGTAGGTGTCGCCACATTCGCCAACCTTGTGTGAATGCTCTGAAAAGCTAATCATTTGCATATCACAGCATCTTCTTCCTGTCGGTAAAATTTCGCGTCTGTAGTACATCTTCGTGGTGTAGTAGTTTTAATGGCCAGTAGTGTAGCAAAACAATTAAATGTGCATCGGGGATACTTACATACACGTTGTCGTAGCTGTTCAATGGACTATGTTGGTGGAGAATGAAATTTTATCTTTTAAACTAATCAAATTCTCATGTACTCAATGGAGGGTATGTTAGTATCAAGTCTTGAAATTCTATATTCAAAGCGTATGTAGGTTGGAGTGAGCAAACCCTCGACTCAACATTCAATGTCGCCTAATGTGAGTTGGTACATTACCAATCGGGAACTGCGGTGGCGTTGTGTCCGTGCTGGATCTGAAACGCTGATTCCCTCCTCTGGCCTTGACTGAACCACTCAGTCTCAACTTTCTTGCGTTCCGTAGAACGTTAAATTTTCCCTAGACGAAATAATGGCTATTGCATACTCGCTAAGGGATGGAGCGACGTGCACAAAAATTTCCGCAGGAACATGAACTACTGCTTTACATCTGTTGCCACGATACGTGAAGCGTACTGCCCTCACTTCGCAGATGTAGAGGTCTCAACATCTTCGCTTTTTTTCCACACATAGGTGTGGCCCGCTGCAAGACGTGAGAGCTCTGTTACTTTAGTTCTCAAAAATGCTTTTATATGACGTGACTCTCCCCACCGTGTCTCTACTACATCACACAGTATGGCTTCAGCCAACCGCTTCCTCGTTATAGATGAATTTTTATTTTTCTTGCCGGGTCGCTGCTAGCCTTGTTAATGCTGTCTAGCCACTTACCCACAGTCTAGGATGTGTTTATTTAAAATGTATTATATCGTTCTCACCTTATTTCTCTCTGTGCTGCAGATGGGCCTTCTTTTGTTAATGTTAATTGGGGTTTCCCAATGCCATTTGCCACGTGCACATTTCGCCTCAAAACTGCATTCACTTTATCTCATTTATGTATGCCCCTGTCGTTATAAGGGTAGATATTGTTTTGTTATTCGGTACATGAGATTATTACAGTTGCTTCCTGTTAACAATATAGAGTTACTTTCTGGGGATTTTATTCTGTATCTTAATTATGAAGCTCATGTAAGGTCCGAAAAATGCGGACGCCTTACAAGGCTGCAGCCCGACACTGCTAGAGCGAGGCAGTCGACTAGTCACACTTTGCTAACAATGCCTATTGTGTTAAAATACATCTACGTTTTGCATTAGGAATATCATGGCGCCTACACACTTGTCCAAAAAAATAAGAAGTGGAGGCACCACATCATTCAGTGCTGACCGGAGCTACTTTACTTTCCATATAGTTTCAAGGCCATGCATGGTGCTTCATACACCATCTCACTGTTATGAGCTGGAGATACATTCACTGAAATATCATTCCAACACCAGGCACAAAGACGGTATGATGCACTTGTCTTCTGGAATAAGAGTGAATGCAGACTGTACTTCTACATCTACATCCATACTATGCAAACCACTGTGAAGGGCATGATAGAGAGTACGTCCCATTGTACAAGTCATTAAGGTTTCTTTCTGTTCTATTCACATATGGAGTGCGAGAAGAATGATTGTTTGAATACCTCTGTGTGTGCTATATTACTCTAATCTTGTCCTATATATGTGAACGAGGTGTAAGGGTTGTAGTATACTCCTGGAATCATCATTTAAACCCGATTCTTGAAACTGTGTTAGTAGACTTTCTTGGGATGGTTTACATCCATCTTCAAAAGCCTGCCAGTTCAGTTTCTCAGTAACACTCTCATACGGGTCAAACGAACCTGTGGCTATATGTTCTATAATTCTCTGCACACATTTCAATATACCCTGTTAGTCCTGTTTTGTATGGGTCACAAACATTTGAGCAGTATTCTAGAATGCGTCAGACAAGTGCTTTATAAGCAACCTCCTTTGTAGACTGATTGAAATTCCCAGTATACCGAAGTCCACCACATACATTACCCACAACGAGCCTGTGTGATAGTTCCATTTCATATCTCTACGAAGTGCTACACCCAAGTATTTGTATGATTTGGCTGATTCCAACCGTGACTCTTGATATTATACTCATAATACACTACTTTTTTTTCGTTTCATGAAGTACACAATTTTATATTTCTGAACATTTAAAGCAAGATGTCAGTATTTGCACCACTTTGAAACTTTATCAAGATCTGACTGAATATGTGTGCAGCCTCTTTCTGACAGTACTTCATTATATATGACTCCATTATTTGTAAAATGTCTGAAGTTATTATTAATATTGTCTGCAAGGTCATTAATACACAGTGTGAACAGCAATTGTCCGAACACACTTCCCTGTGGCATGTGATGATGACTCTCCATCCAAGATAACTTGCTGTGTCCTCTCGACCAATAAGTCCTCAAACAAGTCACAAATTTCACTTGATACCCCATATGATCGAAGTTTTGACAGTAAGCATAGGTGTGATACACAGTCAAATGCATTCTGGAAATCAAGAAATTCTGCATCTGCCTGAGTGCCTTGATCCAAATATTTCACTATGTCAACTGGGAAAAATGCTAGTTGGGTTACATATGATCGATGTTTTCGGAATACATGCTGGATGGCATGGAGGAGGCCATTCTGATCAAGAAACCCCTATTATGTTTGAGCTCAGAATATGTTCTACGATTCTTCAACAAATCGATGTCATCGATACTGGACGGTAGTTTTGTGGATAACGTCTTGCAGACAGATCTTACTTGTGCTTTCTTCCAAACACTGAGCACGTTTTTTTTGTTCGAGAGATATACAATAGACTATAGTTAGAAGTAGAGCTAACTCAGTCTCGAATTCAGTGTAGAATCTGATAGGGATTCCATTTGGACATGGAGCTTTGTTCAGTTTTAACCATTTTAGTTGTTTATCGTCACTGCTGACGCTAATACTGATTTCATTTATCTTTTCAGTGGCACAAGGGTTAAATTGGAGTAATACTTCTGAGTTTTCTTTTGTAAAGGAACATTTGAAAACAGGTGCCGCCAACAACAGTAGATGCCGTCAGTATCAGTTCCTGTCTCATTCGCTACGTCCTGGACACTAATTTTGTTGCCACTAGCACTCTTTACATATGACGAGAATTTCTTTGAGTTTTGTGAAAGATCATTTGACAATATTCTGCTACGGAAGTCACTGAAACCTTCATGCATTGCTGGCCTGTCAGTCAAATGTGTTTCATTCAGCATCTCTCTACCTGCTTTGTTTTACACCTTTTATGCAGCAGTGTCTGTTTCTCTAGAAGTTTCTTTACAGTGGCTGTATAACATGGATGATCCCTCCCATTATGAACTGTTCTCCTGGATACATATCAACCAGTGTGTGGTCAACTGTTCGTTTAAAGTTGAGCCATAGTTCCTCCACATGTTCATGCCGTGTGCTGAAAGTTTCAAGTTCCACATTGAGATACTGAGAGAGGACAAGTTACTCTCACCTATTTCCCACATATTGATAATTATTCAAGATTTTACTACAACCTGACTCACCTTGAGCGAGACTCTAGAAAGTTAATGACCTGAGCAGACATTGATGGAGCCTAGTAGGGCGCTAAAAGGGTGAGGTATTTTTATGGTTCTTAGTTCATACAAACGGAAAGTTGGGAGTTGAAAGCAATTGGTGGCGAGCCCATACCTTAGTAAATCTTGCCGGACAGGCCCACGGCCATACAGGGCAGACAGGGCAGCCCCTCCTTGAGACAGGTCTCCAGCAGCAGAACAATGCTGAGCTACCTGCAGTGGCGCCAGCAGAAGACTGGACTGGGGGGGGGGGGGGGGGGATGGTCTGAAGGAACGTGTCTACACAGTGGAGTCATAAACCAGGCACAATCTGCAGAGCCACGTGTAAAAAAATTCACAAGTTTTCATGTTCGCCGATACTGGAAATAGGCCTGTGAACCACTTCCATTGGCCACCTCGGTTGTATAAGAAACTGCGGCGTCTGAGAAACGTTTAGAGATAGAATCTTTATTATACCTCATAGCTAGGACAAACAAGCTCCAAGGCACAGGTGATTTAGATAAAGATCTTTAAGATTGTATCTGTTCACTTGTTGGTGTGGGAAGTGACAAGACTTTGGAGAAAATCATCTTCCCCTTCCGCGAAAACTTAAAAAAAAAAAAAACAGTAATTGGCGGTTTCTTTTTTTTCCAGAGACGCAAGTTTCTTAACTCTTGCGCTGGTTCGACATGAGTTTCTGCTGTCGTGTGGGAGGGGAAATTTAGCGCCTCTAGAGCCCTGTGATTGGCTCAAGATGGCGTGAAGGCGGTGTCGTTCATGCACTTTGTGGGAAAACAAATTTTTTTTCTGGAGAGGTGCGAGGCACTCAGGTGCTGGACTTTGGTCTGGGAAGAGACTTCTGGTCGATGCTCTGGCATGTGCGGTTGGTGCTTGGGACCTGTCCTAAGACTGACTTCTCTTGCGAGTGGTTGGACTGGAGAGCCTGTAGTGAAGTTCTTACTGTACTGACAGTGTGACTTCAAGCGTCGCATACGACTCGTTTGCCGAGGGCACCCCTATTCATTTTGGTTTACCAGTCTTGACGTTTGGTATTTTTGTGTGCGCTGTCATACAAGTGAGCCAAATTGGTCCTTGGTACGACCAGCAAACAGGTGTGTCACGCACTGAAATCTACCGTGATTTCAGGGCTCTGGTAGAGAGTAAATTGCGATCCGTCTGCCTGATCGCTAGACCGTGAGATTTTTGCATTATTTTCGTGGTCGCGATCGATTCACAGGTGCCACGTTAGGTCTTGCCTCCGCCGTACACATCTCGCCAGCTACAAGTTACATTGCCACACGAAGCAAACAGGGTAATGTTACTGCTGCTCCGGCGTTGTCAGAGAGTACAGATCTTAATCGCCATTTACTCTCAGCTGCACCTATATATAGAAGCTTCTGTAGATTTGATCAATCAAAGTCTGCTCAGCATCAGATCAGTTCAGATTGCGTTATCCACATTTTTAATGCCAGAGTACTTCACTCACATCTGTCACCCAGGATCCTTGTCCATTGTGGTCTTAAACCATCTGTTGGTTGTTTATGGTATTCAATCAAAACTTGTTTAGCATAATTTATGTCTGTTTTATCCTTAAAAAATAATAAATGTTGTTAGAACTCTAATATTTCTGCCTACATTCTCAATCATTTTAAAAAGCCCCCACAGGGTTGAGTTTCAATATGACACTTCTGATCTTTTTGTCTTTTTTACTGAACATATATATCTTCCTACATCTTTTAGGTGCCCTTCGTATTTTAGTAACCGTTGTTGCCACAACCACATCATGGTCAATGATACCAGTTTTGATGTGGATATCCTCAAACAACTCAGGTTTATTTGTTGCCATTGGATCCAATGCATTTCTAATATGAGTACGGTTCTGACCTAACTGTTCTAGTTTGTTTGAAGAGAAGGAATTTAGTAATGTCTTATAGGATTTTAGACCTTAGTTCCTCCCAGTGTATACAGTTTTTGGTTTTCACAGAAACTCCATAAAAATCACACACACGCACGCACACACACACACACACACACACACACACACACACACACACACACACACACACTGTAAACGCTAGCGCCATCACAAACCAAAGATCACCGACATAGAAGGTATCGGTAATGAAATTAATGGTCGACGGAAGAGGTAGCATAAACTCCTTTCCTCTGTTTTTTTTTTTTTTTTTTTTAGCAAGTGTGAGTGCAGGATTCCATCCTGAATATAAACAAAACCCACCATCTCTAATTATAAGGTTACTTGTAATTTAATTTCATCAGATTCCTTAATAGCACTACCCCAATGGCTGGAAGTGCGTGTGAAAATCTCCATCTCATTATATCCCATACGATGGCCGGTGCCAAGACAACGTTTTGCAATGGCAGATTTACTCGGCTGTTGTTAGCGTGAGTGCTGCTTATGCTCAGTACACCGGTCATCTAAGGTTCTGATAGTCACCAATATATGACATGCCACAACTATAAGGAATACAGTAGACACCTGCCTTACGCAAACCAAGATCATCCTTAACAGAAGCTAAAAGAACACTGATCTTAGATGGTGGTCGAAACACACGTCACATCATATTTCCGCAAAGTACGACCAACCCTGTTCGAAATACTCCCTGCATAAGACAAAAAGACCGTAGGCTTTGGTGCCACCTCATGTTATCATCATTCACCCGGTGCACAAGTGTCTGATATTGTAACGTACATGTTATCTGTCTTTTACTCTAACCATTCTGACAAAAGTGAATGTGAAATGTCAGCTATCTTTATTGCATCAAATTATTCGAGGACTGAGAAATAAAATTAATCAATTAACTGTCTGCATAGATGAATTAGTCTTCAAACCCAGCTGACGTAATCTGCCTCTCTGAACATCGTGTGACCACTGGTATAGAACTTTTAAGTGTTACAGGGTTTAGCTTAGCATCTCACTTTTGTAGATCAGAAATGGAGAAGGGAGGAGTTGCCACGTTCATCAGGAACTGTCATAAATTTAAGAACATAGACATTCATAAATGTTGCCTAGAACAGCATATGGAAGCATGTGCAACAGAAGTAGAATTTCAGAAAAAACCCTTCGTAATATTAAGTGTACATCGAGCACCTGCAGATAACTTTAATCTCTTCGTAAACCACCTTGAAGCTGTACTCGCCCATTTAACAATCAAAAACAAAGAAATAGCGGTTGCTGGTGATTTCATTGTAGATTTCCTTAAAGACTCTCCCAATAAGAACTTATTTGAGTTAGTAACACTATCATTCAACTTAATTCCCGCTGTAAAGTTCCCCACTAGGGTAGCCAATTGCTCACAAACAGCCATTGATAATATCTTTATAGAAAAGTCCAATGAACAAAATTATATTACAAAACCAATAGTCAATGGCCTCTCAGACCATGACATACAGTTCCTTCTGTTAAATGTTAATACTGAACAGGATATAAAATCTGTTAAATCTGAGCTCAAGAGGGTAATCAATAAGCCAAATATTGATTATTTTAGGATACTCCTCAGAGACATGCACTGGACTGATGTTTACAATGCTCATGGCATGAATGCAAAATATAACACTTTTGCTAACAAAGTGCTTTCCTTATTCGAACACTGTTTTCCCCAAAAACTTACCAAGGTTAGAGCAAAGTCTACAAAGAAGCCATGGATTACTCAAGGAATAGAGGTATCTTGTAAAACAAAAAGAAAACTGCATCCGTCAATCTGAAACAGTTCCGATGTTGATGCTATAGCACATTACAAGAAATACTGCAAAATATTTAAGACTGTAATATGGACATCAAAACAAATATATTACAAGGAAAAGATAGTCATATCAGATAACAAAATAAAGACAATATGGGATATAATGAAGGAGGAGACCGGTAGGACCAGACATGAAGAGGAACAAATAGCATTAAGAGTAAATGATACATTGGTGACAGATGTATATAGTGTTGCAGAACTTTTTAACGAACATTTTATAGCTGTTACTGAAAAGATGGGGTTGTCAGGCACACCACAGAACTGCTGAAGCATCTTAACAAATCTCTGTTTGCGAATTTTGTCAGACATAGGGGATATAAAAATGAAAATGCTAGCATACTATGCTTACTTTCATTCCATAATGTCATATGGGATTATTTTTTGGGGTAATTCATCAAGCCAAGCTAAAGTTTTCCGGGCACAAAAACGTGCAGTAAGAGTTATATGTGGTGTGAACTTAAGAACATCCTGCAGAAGCCTGTTTAGGGAACTAGGGATACTAACTACTGCTTCCCAATATATTTATTCCTTAATGAAATTTATCATTAAAAATATATCACTTTTTCAAACCAACAGCTCAATTCATGGAATCAATACTAGAAATAAGAATAATCTTCACAAGGATTTAAAGTCACTTAGTCTTGTACAAAAAGGTGTGCATTACTCAGGAACATACATTTTCAATAACTTGCCAGCAGCCATAAAAAGCTTAACAACCAATGAAATTCAGTTTAAGAGAAGCCTAAAGGATTTATTGGTGGCCAACTCCTTCTACTCCATTGATGAACTTCTTAGTAAAATCAACTGATTAGTATATAAGTACAACATAAACTTCTGCACAATTTCAGTGCAGTAATGTGTTCATTGAAAATTTGTGTGTCTGTGTGTGTGTGTGTGTGTGTGTCTGTGTGTGTGTGTGTGTGTGTGTGTGTGTGTGTGTGTGTAAGTATAATCTAACTTCTGCACCATATCAGTGCAGTAATGTGTTCACTGAAAATAAGTATTACAGTAGTTGTATTACATGTTTATTACCTTATAAATAAATAAAAAACTTTTTTATTTTAAATTCAGTGCATTAGTATTTGTAAGATGACTCTTAGTGTTCATTAAAAAATGACGATCATTCCACTTGGGACCTGTGGTATGATACAAAAGCTTGTTTGTTTTAGTTGTAAATATTTGTCATGTATTTTTGTTTTTCTGACATGTTCTACATCCTGGAGGACCTCCTCACTACGGATCAATTGGAATGAAAGTAAATGTAATCTAAATCTAATCGAGGTGGGCTAACTAAGCTGACAAACTCCCTGGATCCGAGATGACATGGGCCCTGTGGAAAAAAATGTTCAAATGGGTGTGAAATCTTATGCGACTTAACTGCTAAGGTCATCAGTCCCTAAGCTTACACACTACTTAACCTAAATTATCCTAAGGACAAACATACACACTCATGCCCGAGGGAGGACTCGAACCTCCGCCGGGATCATCCGCAGTGTCGATGACTGCAGCGCCTAAGACCGCTCGGCTAATCCCGCGTGGCTGGGCCCTGTGGACGTAGGTACGAAGTGCCCCTTCACATTGAGCCAGATGTTGAGAACTGGCAGCCTACAGATACAAATCAGTGTGAGCAGGCGTCGTATAAACAACATATCCCCACTTACCATCCACCTTGCTCCTGGCTGACACATCTAGGAGGGGAAGACAGCCATCCTATTCCACCTCCGAAGTACAACGAATATTCGGTAAATTGAATTCAGATGTTCTAAAAAGTCGTTCAAATTTTCACTGCCATGAGGCCAAACAATAAAAGTATCGTCTACATGTCTGAAAAAACGCAGATTTCAAAGCCGCCGGTTCCTCGAAATCTTCCATGAAGAAACTGGCAATAACAGGTGACAACGGGCTTCCCATCGCGTGTCTGCTTGCAGCACAGGTCATTGAATAAAAAGTAACTCGAAGTCAGCACATGTCGAAATAGGTTCATTAATTCAGCATAAGAGAGCGACCACATCAAAACTTACTAGAATATCAGTCACTCAAGCACATTCCCCCCCAAATCGACGTAAGAAATCCGTCGAGTTCTTATTGTCACGCACACACCAATCCACTATAGCCCTCAGCAGGGTATCAGTGTAGCAACACGATATGTCGGAGCACCAATGTTATTCACAATCGGACGAAGAGGAACAGCATCCTTGTGGTCTTTAGGGAGGCCATATAACCTAGTGGGTACAGCACAAAAGGAATTGAGACTCTTGATGGTCGCCTGCAATAAAGAACTTTTCTTCAGTAGGCTGTTAATCTTTCGCTCAACACTTTTTGTGGGGTCAGCACGGATGCTGCGATACGTTGAATCAGACAGTAAACACAGCATCTTTTGGGTGTAATCCCCCTTGTCCAATACAATGGTAGTATTTCCCTTGTCCACAGGTAAAATAACAATGTCCTGATCAACACTAAGGACTGCTTTACATTCACTGAGAGTTGATCCCGATATTGTTATTTTACCTGCGGACAAGGGCAATGCTACCATTGTTTTGGACAAGGGGAATTACACCCAAAAGATGCTGTGTTTACTGTCTGGTTTAACGTGTCGCAAGATCGGTGCTGACCGCACAAGAGTGCTGAGAGAAAGACTAACAGCTTCCTGAGGAAAGTTTACTTGTCGCAGGAGACCATCAAGAGTCTTAATTCGTACTGTGCTGTTCTGCCTAGGCTACATGGCCTCCCTAAGGTCCACAAGCGAGGAGTTCCTCTTTGTCCGATTCTGAATAACACTGGTGTAGCAAAGCACCTTGCTAGCCTGTTGAGCCCTATAGAAGGTCGATGTGAGCGCCACATTAAGAACTCGACGAATTTCTTATGTCGATTTGGAGGAATAATCTTGAATGATTCTGATATCTAGTACGTTTTGGTGTGGTCTCTCTCTTCACTCGTGTTCCTATGTCTGATTGTTTGAGCGGTACTTCGAGCAGACAGATGGAGTTGTGATGGGAAGCACGTTGTCACCTGTTATTGCCAGTTTTTTATGGAAGATTTCAGGGAACGTACCTTGGAACCGGCGGCTTTGAAACCTGCACATTTTTTTTTTTTTCAAATATGTAGACGATACTTTTATTGTTTGGCCTCATAGTAGTGTGAATTTGAACGACTTTTTGGAACATCTGAATTCAATTCACCCGAATATTCGTTTTACTTTGGAGGTGGAAAAGGATAGCTTCTTCCCTTCCTAGATGTGTCGGTCAGGAGGAAGGTGAATGGTACATGGGGATATGTTGTTTGTATGAAGCCTGCTCACCATCCGGTCCAATGTGAAGGGGTACGTCGTACCCTGGTCCACAGGGCCCATCTCATCTAGGATCCTGACAGTTATCTTAGTTAGCTCTCTTAGAAGTCACATTTTATCAGAATGGTTATAGTAAAAGACAGATAACATGTACGTTGCACTATCAACCAATTGTGCAACGGGTGGATGATGATAACATGAGGTGGCACCAAAACCTACGGCCTTTTGTCTTATGCAGGGAGTATTTCGAACAGGGTTGGTCGTATTTTCAGGAAATATGATGTGATGTGTGTTTCTACCACCATCTAAGATCAGTGTCCTTTTAGGTTCCGTAAAGGATGGTCTTGGTCCGCGTAAGACGGGTGTCTGCCGTATTCCTTGTAGTTGTGGCATATCATATATTGGCCAGGCTATCAGGACTGTGAATGACCAGTGTGCTGAGCATAAGCGGCACACACGCTTGCAACAGCCGAGCAAATACGTGGAGAATATTGTCGTGGCTTCGATCACTCTATGGAGTATAGCAATACGAAGAGCCTCTATTGGGACAGTGTGTTACAGAACCTGTCTAAATTAAATTACAACTAACTTTATAAATAAAGATGATGGTTTTTGTTTAAATTCTGCATGGAATCCAGTTCTCTCACTTGTTAAAAAACGCAGGGACAGAGTTTACGCTACCTCATCCGTCGATTATTAGTTTCGCTATCGATAACATCTGTCGTCTGTCATCTTTGGTTTGTGATGGTCCTAATGTTTACAGTGTGTATGTTATCTTTACGGAGTCTCTGTGAAAACCGACGTTTTAAATTCGCTTGCCAAGCGCTTACTTGGTGCAGTTTTGCCTTTAAAATGGCAAGGTGTGCGCCTGTCGAAATATCGGCGGCCGACGACATCACCGGCTGCATTTCCGTAAGTTGTTTGAACTTTCACGCGATGTCTTACCACGCCCACCACTAACAAAACTGTAATTTTCCCAATTGGCTGTCGGATTATTAAAGTCTCCATCGACGATTACGGTATGATTTCCAACTTACGTACAAGTGAATAAGTTTTTCTCTAAAGTTTTCAGTTACATCAGGAGATGAGTCTGGTGGGCGATAGAAGGATCCAATTATCATTTTGTGCCCACCCATGATACTGAGTCTTGCCCAAACAATTTCACATACAGTTTTAATTTCTATCTCGCTGGATGTGAGTTTCTTGTCTACTGCGACAAACACACCACCTCCATTTCCCCTTTGCCTTTCATTTCTATATACAATAAAAATTTCCCCAAAAATCTCACTGCTATCAATTTCAGGTTTCAACCAGCTTTCTGTAACTAGTACTATGTAAGCGTCTGTGCTCTTCAGGAGCGCTTTGAACTATGGCACTTTGTTGCGTTTGCTTCGTCAGTTAACCGCTATGATTTTACGAGGGGCGTTTGAAAAGTCCGTGCAAAGTCCGAGAGATGGCACCACCGGCGCGTGTCGAGGCCATGTTTAATCAGCAGCATCTTTGGAAAGAACGCACACCAAGTTTCAGCCATATTCGTCTTTTCTTTGTGTTTGGCATTCGTGCGAATCAAGGAAGTCGAGTGATTGTCAAAAAATGGACCAAAAAGAATTTCGTGTGGTGATTAAACATGACTTTATGAAAGGCAAAACGCCTCAGGAGACTAAAGAGAAGCTTGATAAACATTGCGGTGACTTTGCGCCTTCGATTAGAACAGTTTATAAGCGGTTTCAAAATTTTCGGAGTGACCATATGGGCACAAGAGATGCTGAACGTTCTGGACGCCCTGTGGAGGTTACGACTGCAGAAATCATTGATAAAATCCATGATATGGTAATGGATGACAGAAGAGTTAAAGTGCGTGAGATTGCTAGTACTGTGGGCATCTAGAATGAATAGGTACATACTATTTTGCATAAACATTTGGACATGAGAAAGCTGTCCGCAAGATGGGTTCCGCGATTGCTCAACCTTGACCAAAAACGGAATTGTGTGAACTGTTGAAAGGATGGTTTGCAGCTGTTCAGGAAGAATTCGCAGGACCTAAAGCGTCGTTTCGTCACTATGGATGAAACATGGATACATTACTATACTCCTGAGACCAAAAAACAATCTAAACAATGGGTTACCAAGGGAGAATCAGCACCAAAAAAGGCGGAGACCATTCCTTCGGCCGGAAAGGTTATGGCGACTGCCTTTTGGGATTAGCAAGGGATAATCCTCATCGACTATCTGGAAAAGGGTAAAAAAATTATAGGTGAATATTATTCATCGTTACTGGATCGTTTGAAAACCGAGCTGCAAGAAAAACGCCGGAGATTAGACCGCAAAAAAGACCTTTTCCATCACGACATTGCACCAGCACACACCTCAGTAGTAGTTGTTGTCGCAAAATTAATGGAAATAGGATTCCAACTCGTTTCACATCCCCCCTATTCTCCAGATTTGGCTGTCTCAGACTACAATTTGTTCCCCTATTTGAAGAAATCGCTGGTGGGATAAAGATTTTATTCAAATGAGGAGGTGATTGCAGCAACTAATAGCTATTTTGCAGGCTTGGACAATTCCTATTATTCAGAAGGGATCAGCAATTTAGAACAGCGTTGGACGAAGTGTATAAGTTGTAAGTAGGCTGTTTAGGTTTTTTTATTGGTAACGCCACCTCTGTATGAAAATCACTGGCTGTGCTGTGTGCAGTCTGTGGCTGCTTTGCATTGTTGTAATACTCGCCATTGTAGTGTTAGGCAGCTGGCTGTGAACAGCGCGTAGCGTTGCGCAGTTGGAGGTGAGCCGCCAGCAGTGGTGGATGTGGGGAGAGAGATGGCGGAGTTTTGAAATTTGTCATGAACTGCTATATTTATATATGATGATATCAAGGTAAATACATTGTTTGTTCTCTATTAATATCTTTCATTTGCTAACTATCCCTATCAGTAGTTAGTGCCTTCCATAGTTTGAATCTTTTATTTAGCTGGCAGTAGTGGCGCTTGCTGTATTGCAGTAGTGGGAGTAACGAAGATTTTTGTGAGGTAAGTGATTTAGTGATTTGTGAAAGGTATAGTTTAATGTTAGTCAGGGCCATTCTTTTGTAGGGATTTTTGAAAGTCAGATTGCGTTGCGCTAAAAAATATTGTGTGTCAGGTTAAAAGTCTAAAAGGAGACTATGTCGGAAAATAAAAAAGGTTTACCCCAAATACGTAAGTAGGTTTTATTTTTGCACTGACGCGCCTCATAATACTCTCATCTGTTATTTTCTACTGCTATCATTATCTGGATAGGATGGAAAGTCACCTTATCTAAAAAAGCCTTGTGTGCACCACACACAGTCACCTACCTAGATAGCAGCCTCTAGTGTACAATGCACAAATGAACAATTTAGGGGCATCATACAGTTAGCAACCTATGCCACAAGTGCAGGAAGTAGTAGTCTAGCTTGTCACAGAAAGACTCTGGTTCAGTCCTTCCACTCGACTCGGAACCAAGGGGCCACGATCAGTTCTGGGAACAATGCTGCAAATTGTGAGCTTCGTGGAAACTCTGCGCGCAAGGCTAGTCGTCTCAACCTTTTCTGCCAGTCGGTGGAATGATCCAAGTATGACCTCGGAGCCCACACGACGGGCGTCATTTGTTCATACGTTCGCCACAATGTGCAGCTGATTGCACCCTGTTCCCTCAGTGCCAAAATAGCCGCTTTAGCACGTTGAATGAGGCCTACAGACATACACACTGTGTGCACCAGGTGTCCTTTCCTGCCCATTGCTGCCGTTTCCCTTAGGGGCACCATCATTCGACGTACGTTTGAATTGCGAACGATTAATAGACCCCTATCCTTTTGCGTTTGCTTCCTCATGACAACGGACAAAACTGGTTTCCGCAAAACAGGTGAAGTGACTCCTACTGGATCAGTTTCAGTGAAATACAGCACACCGAACTTGTTGGTATAGGACGCCTAGACCTACCATAAAAACGCCATTTGCAGCCAAGTGGATGAATAATGACAGATCCCGTACGTTCTGCAGAGGAGACAGGTACCACAGGGGAGGTCAGTAGTGGAGATACCTTTGGTACTGGTACCACAGGTACATGATTCTCAGGTGCTCTTCCAATACACGAATTCGCAGCAGCTGCCAGTCTTTTGAAGGCAAGTCAGCGCGATTTCCAGATGCTTACAAACTTCAACCAAATCACCCCGTGTTCGAGAACAGTATTCACGGTGGGGTTGCATTTTGGCTGGTGCAACGTATTACAGGAGAGTGAACAAATAACTTTAAATTAAGGAGGCTGATTATCTTTTGTATCTGTTGAGCTAAGAAGTTACTAATTCTCTAAAAGAATTGAAGCAAATACACAACACCATATTTCTATTAAGCAAAAAAACAATGGTAAAAATTACTAATTTCCTAAAACTTTTTGAGATTAGGTATAGTTTTTAACAAACTCGAAAATAAAGGTAATTTGCGATAAATGTAGGCAATATATATTTCTCTTTAAGGGCAAACTAAGTGTAACACAATATGTTAGTCAGAATATCTGCTCCAGTAACTAAATCACAAATGCTGATGTACTACAAATTACATTGTATCCAGGACAATGGTAACTTCCGAATATTTTTGAAAATGCACGTCAATTTGCGTTGAAGTACAATGAAATTCGGGGTGATCTATTCTTTGGCAGTTAATTGTGAATCACAAATGCTGATTTTCTATGTAGCATGTTATCCGAGAACGCTCGTACCGGTAACACAGGAAAATACACCTTTTTAAGCGTCCGAAAATTCTCTTAAATAACTTATTTCTCACGTATTTCTACAATGAAATTAGAGAACGATCGTTCTGAATGAGGATAGGCCTACTGTTCTCAAAAGTATTAAAAGAGCAGAAGTAAGTTCAAGCCTACAACTGAAGGCAAAAGGAGGTGTTTATCGCGGCATTCGCGAATGTTCGAAATTTCATAATGCATCACAATACAAACAGGTATTAATATCAACAGTGAAAGATTATGCAGAAGCGACGCAAACAGTAAAATATGCGAATCTAGAATCCAAGTCAGTACACTAACCTTGCACAAGTGGTCTCGCACAAAGAAAAATTCCGAAGTCGGCTTTTATCTATAAACAAACATGCGAATTGCACGGAATTTTTACTTAGCTGTTTCTGTGCCAACTTATACACTAGTGTGCCGAAGAATAACACTGCAGCATGAGTTCGTCAAAATCTACGAAAATGTGCAGCGCCAACAAAGCACGTCCTCTACCTGTTACAGCTAACAATGCAGTAGCAACTTGGGGCTGCCATTAGGTAAAAAGCTGAGTTTAGGGTAAACAGAGCAGTGAAAAAATCTTTTATGGTCGACATCACCAACAGGTTATTTTCCTATGTTAAAATGTGGTTCGAAATGCTGTTATTCGGAATGATTATGACAATGAAATCGATTTATGCTCAATATTGTCACAAAATCTCTATTTTTATGTAATTAAAGCTATAAAATAATCAAGTATCAAGATTTGGTCATGTGATCAAAAACGCTCTGTTATTAGCTGAAGCTGTGGTGACGTCACAGACTAGGAGTAAGACGAAGATATACGTGTGTTCCAGGAGAGATAGTCGAGGTTACTAGGATTTTACGTACTTTTTTTCTGCAAATAGTTTAGCTGTTTAGTGATGGGAACACATTTACAACTTTTAAGTAAAAATGGAAGGGAATGTGTCAGTGCTGATACAGGAAACTTTACAAAAATTGGTGCGTTTATGCTCCCCTGATTTACAGCGGCGGTATGTGCGAGGACGGACATACTTCTGTCTGCTCCCTGCATCATTAAACTCGCTCAAAGCTAAGGAATTGTGGAACTTTTGCAAATGGGTCCGTATCTTATGTCTACATTGTCGACTACCAGTCATGAAATACGACACAAGACATAATAAAATTATTCTTGGCAAATCTTAATGCTGATTCCCGGTATACAAGGTACTCAGCAAAGATGCAACCAAGGCGCGCGCTCTGTGGCGCAACGCAAAGCGCATGAGGTCAGGGATAAGAAGAGTGAGGTTCGAGTCCTAAAAGAGTCATAAATTTTCAGAAATTTTACACGAGATATGAAAATAGCATTAACAAGAACTCATTGTAGCAATTGTTTCGATGGTGGGATGTATTGTATATAGCTTAACATTAATCTTAGTCTGAGAAATGGACAACTGAGGATAAATGCATCTACTTTGCTTACAAACAATTACCCTTTTTGGAAAGTATTAATAGTAATCAAGATATAACCATATTCAAACAGTACAACGAGGTGTAGGACGAGGAGTTTTTGTATGCGGAGGGATGTAAAAAGCATGTGCAGCATACAGGTAACACAAACGTACGGGCTGCGAGTGTAAAGTAACGTCAATGTCTGAAGCAGACTTAACTTGATCTTAAGTAAACTGATGGAACTTCAAAAGCTTAAACCATAAGGATTCTAGCTGGACAGTACGAAGATAAAAAAATGTTTTTAATAAAGTAAAACGTGTGTGGTCACATTAACTAGAAAATATCTTTTTGAATGTGACGTGTGTGAATAGCTACTGCAAATGTAAACGGATGTAAACGCCAAGGAACACACAATAACACTCTGTTTCTAGTCGGTGTAGTGAAGTTTTGTAATTGTGGTTTTATAAATAAGTTGCAGGCTAGATTCGAACCAGTGACCTAGACTTTTCCCCTTTTAATATTCGACAGTGGGAAATCGTATCTCGGAAGTAAATTAATGTTAACTTCACAGTGCAACACATTTTTAATTAGGTAAGCGAACTTGGGCATCGTTGCCGTTGCCGGTACAGTAAAACCAATCTTTACATGCCTTCTCACTTTCTGGACCACTCAAAAACAATTTTTCAAGAGTTTTTATGGATATATTCGTACAGTGTCGTACTACACACCATTTTAAATCCATTTTCCAAAAAGGAAATTCCAAAACAAGACGTCACTGTGAATTAGCGTTATGACAGTAGTGTCAGTAGAAGCAGCGAGCTAGCCCGTGACGTCACAGGCATCACGTGACTCGAATGGAGCATTTAGTGGGCTTTCAAATTATTTGAATTACATTTCCGTTTACACAAAAGAATACTGAAATTCTAGAAGGAAAAAACGCATGTTATGAGCATAAAATGACATAATTAACAACTTAAAAAGATTTCCAGAAAGCAGTCAAATACCCTATTATTTGATTTTCATTAAGTCTTCTAATGCAAAGGCAGAATCATTTGCTAAGAGACATGGCGGACAAGACTGATGCTATCAAACAAAAATTAATCCTTGAGAAAAATCAGCTTCAAGTTAATGGGATGGGACATTTACTGGAACTCAAGCCAGTCACTTGCAGACCAGACATGACTGACTACGTTTCAATAACTGAAATATTTCATCATGAGTTCTGGAAAGAGATTCCATGACTTTGGACGATGAAAACTGATTTAGATTTATTTTTCAGCAAACGATGTATATATGTATCAAGAATGCTTTCTTAATATTGTGTGTTCATATATTCGTAATCTATAGAAATAAAAAAATATGTTGCAGTCTCTTTGATGTTTCATACTTTAAGACTTTTACTAAAAAATATCGTTCAATATTTGTTATATAGCACACACATCAAAAGAAGTTTTGCATCACCTCGGTTCCGAAAGTTCCGGTACCTGTACAAAAAATTGGAACAGAGATCAAATAAACATCATTTATGTCCTCTTTGTTGCTCATGAAAACCACACATTGCATATTGTACTACCATACAGCGAGACCTTCAGAGGTGGTGGTCCAGATTGCTGTACGCACCGGTACCTCTAATACCCAGTAGCACGTCCTCTTGCATTGATGCATAGCTGTATTCGCCGTGGCATACTATCCACAAGTTCATCAAGGCACTGTTGGTCCAGATTGTCCCACTCCTCAACGGCGATTCGGCGTAGATCCCTCAGAGTGGTTGGTGGGTCATGTCGTCCATAAGCAGCCCTTTTCAATCTATTCCAAGCATGTTCGATAGGGTTCATGTCTGGAGAAAATGCTGGCCACTCTAGTCGAGCGATGTCGTTATCACGATGGAAATCATTGACAAGGTGTTCACGATGGGGGCGCGAATTGTCGTCCATGAAGCCGAATACCTCGCCAATATGCTGTCGATATGGTTGCACTATCGGCCGGAGGACGGCATTCACGTATCGTACACCCGTTACGGCGCCTTCTATGACCACCAGCGGTGTACGTAGACCCCACATAATGCCACCCCAAAACAGCAGAGAACTTCCACCATGCTGCACTCGCTGGACAGTGTATCTAAGGCGTTCGGCCTGACCGGATTGCCTCCAAACACGTCTCCGACGATTGTCTGGTGGAAGGCATATGCGACACTCATCGGTGAAGAGAACGTGATGCCAATCCTGAGCGGTCCATTCACCATGTTCTTGGGCCCATCTGAACCGCGCTGCATGGTGTCGTGGTTGCAAAGATGGACCTCGCCATGAACGTCGAAAGTGAAGTTGCGCATCATGCACCCTATCGCGCACAGTTTGAGGCGTAACACGACGTCCTGTGGCTGCACGAAAAGCATTATTCAACGCGGTGGCGTTGCTATCAGGGTTTCTCCGGGCCAAAACCGAGCCATAATCCGTAGGTAGCGGTCATCCACTACAGCAGTAACCCTTGGGCGGCCTGAGCGTGGCATGTCATCGACAGTTCCTGCCTCTTTGGATCTCCTCCATGTCCGAACAACATCGCTTTGGTTCATTCCGAGACGCCTGGACACTTCCCTTGTGTAGAGCTCTTCCTGGCACAAAGTAACGCGGACGCGATCGAACCGCGGTATTGACCGTCTAGGCGCGGTTGAACTACAGACAACACGAGCCGTGTACCTCCTTCATGGTGGAATGACTGGAACTGATCGACTTTCGGACCACCTCCGTCTAACAGGCGCTGCTCATGCATGGCTATATATGCATCTTTGGGCGGGTTTAGTGACATCTCTGAACAGTCAAAGGGACTGTGCCTGTGATACAATATCCACAGTCAACGTCTATCTTCAGGAGTTCTGGGAACCGGGGTGATGCAAAACTTTTTGTGATGTATGTATATTGTTAAATATAGAGTGCAAATAAAAGTAAAAAGAAAGTCTTGTCCAGCGAGAACCATCAAAGCCGCTGTTACGAGACTAGAAATGTTACGCATACGGTAACAGACGAATTCTAATCGTTACGAAAATTTTTGTTCTTAGTAGCAAAAATTTTAAAAATTGATTTTTTCGACAGATTTTGAGTAGTGCGTTCTACTGCTTTAAGAAACTGGTGTCTGGGCAGCTACAAGTAAGAAGATAATCGATGAGAAGGTTCCCTTGAGAGATATTTTGAGGTCAGTCCCCCCCCTCAGCCATGAAAGAAAACAGAGAATATATTTTGTATTTTATTTTTTTATTTACACGTCAAGTTCCGCAGGACCAAATTGAGGAGCAAATCTCCAAGGTCATGGAACGTGTCAGTACATGAAATTACAACATAAAAGTAATAACAGATAAAAATAAATGTTCATGAACCTGAAAAAAGTCAGTCCATAAGTTTAAGTAAACGCTATCAGCAATACAATAAGAATCAGCTTAATTTTTCAAGGAACTCCTCGGCAGAATAGAAGGAGTGACGCATGAGGAAACTCTTAAGTTTCGATTTGAAAGCGCGTGGATTACTGCTAAGATTTTTGAATTCGAGTGGCAGCTAATTGAAAATGGATGCAGCAGTATACTGCACACCTTTTTGCACTAGAGTTAAGAAAGTCCGATCCAAATGCAGGTTTGATTTCTGCCGAGTATTAACCGAGTGAAAGCTGCTTATTCTTAGGAATAAACTAATATTGGTAACAAGAAACGACAATACGGAATATACATATTGAGAGGCCAATGTCAAAATACCCAGACTCGTGAACAGAGGTCGACAAGAGGATCGTGAACTCACACAACTTATTGCCCGAAACGCGCGTTTCTGAGCCAAAAATATCCTTTTAGAATGGGAAGAGTTACCCCAAAATACAATACCATACGGCATAAGCGAATGAAAATAAGCAAAGTAGACTAATTTTCGTGTCGAACGATCACTCACTTCTGATACCGTTCGAATAGTAAAAATGGCACTATTAAGCCTTTGAACAAGATCCTGAACGTGGGCTGTCCACGACAGCTTACTACCTTTCTGAACACCTAGAAATTTGAACTGTTCAGTTTCACCAATCATATGCCCGTTCTGTCAAATTAAAACGTCAGGTTTTGTTGAATTGTGTGTGTAGGCTAACACGGTAGTCGGCTAATGAAACCTGTGGCAGAAGACTGCAGACGTTGTCGGAATACAAAGTGCCTGACTGCAATCATTCCGCCTTTCCTGCCGTGAACGCCACACGTAAGCTCGAGAAGGAGTGCCCGTCGCCAGAGCTGACTGATTATCAGCAACCGTGCGCTTATCTCAAGGGCACACGTGAGGCGCACGCAGCATTCCTCTGCTTTTCCTTTTGTGTTTACCGTGAATGCACAGTTCGCTCTTGTTCCCGAGTGAAATAAACGGACTGCGGACCGTTTCTGGGAAACGAACTTCCGGGCTGAGGCTGTACTGGAGGACAAAAAGTATTTCAAAGCGCCTTTTTATTAACATCAACGAGTGAAAGAAGCTCGTATCAACAAATACACCGATTTCACTGTGTAAGCTTTCTATAAAAATTCATCTATAAATGAAAATACTGAATATTCTTTTTTTTTCAAAAATATTCTCTACCTGTAACGTGTGCTTTAGATATCGTATTCAACTGCTGATCAATACTGGCTGGTAGTTGGTTCTGTGTTGAGCATGTGAACAGTGTCGCGAAACAAAGCTGAATTTGAAATAATAAAAACTAACCTAATTAAACGCCAAAAGTAGCAAACAGTGAAAACTGTTTAGCTGTAACTCAGTACTGAAAAGCGCTATAAAACCGAGCGGCGTAGCGCTGTGGTTTGCATATTGGACTCTCATTCGTGAGGACGACGGATCAGTCCCGCGTCCAGCCATCCTGATTAAGGTTTTCCATGATTTCCCTAAATCGCTTAAGGCAAATACCGGGATGGTTCCTTGAAAGGGCACGGCCTCTTTCCTTCCTATTCTTCCCTAAACCGAGCTTGTGCTCGGTCTCCAATGACCTAGTTGTCGACGGAACGTTAAACACTTAATCTGCTCCTCCACGCCATGAAAGGTGCGTAACAGGAAGCGGAAAGTTTTACTTGAAATATCCACGAAGTAAAATATTCCTCAGTTCGATTGAAAATAATATTATCTGCACTGTTCACTGTAAATCAGTCTGCTTAACAGGCGCAACTGAAAAATCTGACTGCCTACTGTTTGCTCACAAGAATGCGTAGTCAGATCTGCCCTGCGATAAAAGTAACTTATCTCATAATTATCATGCTGTTTTGGTGTGTGGTGTAATAATGTTCTCGAACGCAAATTGAAATCCCCATGTATGGCACGTAAAGGAAAACAATCTACTCAATACAAAATTTCTTTATGCTTGTCAGAAAGAATCTGTGGCTGCTTGTGGCTTAAGGTGCCATGCACACACAACAAAAGATTCAAAACTTTACTGATGGAGGAGGGTTTTACTTTTAACGACAACTGTTCTTGAAAAATGAAATCCTATTGTCAAAAAGCTGTGCAGCGTAAAACGACTCTAACAATTACAAAATTCTCTCATTACTAAAAACATTACAGACATTTAAAGTAATTGCGTTACTTGTGACATAACGGAAGTAGAGATCAAATTAACACTGATCATAAATATTATTAGTTTTCTAAAGGTCAAAGATTTCTTTCTTGATGGTTCTTACAACCAAATGTCATTCTTGTGCTTGCATTGGTTACCTTGAAATATTCCTTCAAAAATCTTCTCCATCCATAGAATAAACAACATATTTTTACAAACAAGTTTTCATCTCTTTAATAAAGTATTTCACATCATTTCTTCCAACCTGACTAATATCAAATATCTTTCTCTGAAAACTCAGCTGCTCGCTACTGTGTCTCAAATAAGAATGGATCAGCGCTGTACAAGTGACTGGCGACTAAGCACACCACAGATAAACTTAAACACAGTCAAAGATCTTATTCATTGCTCGTACAGCGCGCTTATTCATCTGTGTCCCAGAACAGTAAAGGTGAATTATTTACAGTGGCTGACGACATATGAAAATCTTACAAGTGTTATTTAATTATATTTCCATGCTCTAATGGAAGTCCCAAAATAATGTATACATTCGTTGAAACTGGCTCTCTCTTTAATTAAAGCATATATAAATAATTTTTTGAAGTTAATAATTCAAAAGGGGGAAGACCAGTTTGGATTCCGGAAAACTGCAGAAACTCGCGAGGTTACGCTGACCCTATGCCTTCTCATAGAAGATAGCTTAAGGAAAGGAAAACCTACGTTTATAGCATATGTAGACTTAGAGAAAGCTTTTGACAATGTTGACTGGAATACTCTCTTTCAAATTCTAAAGATGGCAGGGGTAAATTACAGGGAGCGAAAGGCTATTTACAATTTGTACAGAAACCAAATGGCAGTTGTAAAGGTCGAGGGGCATGAAAGGGAAGCAGTGGTTGAGAAGGGAGTGAGACTCGAGGAGCATGTCCCCGATGTTATTCACCTGTATATTGAGCAAGCAGTAAAGAAAACAAAAGAAAAATTTGGAGTAGGAATTAAAGTCCAGGGAGAAAAAATAAAAACCTTGACGTTTGCCGATGATATTGTAATCCTGTCAGAGACAGCAAAAGACTTGGAAGAGCAGTTCAACGGAATGGACAGTATCTTGAAAGGAGGATCTAAAATGGAAATCAACAAAAGCAAAACGAGGATAATGGAATGTAGTCGACTTAAATCAGGTGGTGCTGAGGGAATTAGAATAGGAAATGAGACACTAAAAGTAGTAAAAGAGTTTTGGAATTTGGGAAGAAAAATAACTGATGATGGCCGAAGTAGAGAGGATATAAAGTGTAGACTGGCAATGGCAAGAAAAGAGTTTCTCAAGAAGAGAAATTTGTTATCATCGAGTGCTGATTAAAGTGTGAGGAAGTCGTTTCTGAAGGTATTTGTATGGAGCGTAGCCACGTATGGAAGTGAAACATAGACAATAAACAGTTTAGACAAGAACAGAATAGAAGCTTTTGAAATGTGATGCTACAGAAGAATGCTGAAGAAAGAAACGTTCAACAGACAACGAAAATGTAGATGCAGTGATTCAAGCGTACACTCAATGCTGGAGAAAGAGCGTGAGGCAATGCTCTCGCGGATAGTGTTCACAGAATTTTGCAGACTCAGAGATGAAAGCCTTACACTCCAACACTTCTCCATGCTCTGAGCTAGGATGATACGGGTAAGCGAATTGGATTTTTTCAGTTGTTAATCATCATTTAGCGCTACACATTTGCTATTTGCCACAACGTAACTCTATTGCACAACCTGGCAGAAAACCCAAAGAGATACCGATCGTACATAAAGTACAGCAGCGGCAAGGCGTAATCAGTACATTCACTGCGTGATAACAATTCTAGTATTACTGATGACAGTGCCACTAAAGCAGAGTTGCTAAAGACAGTTTTACGAAATTCTTTCACCAAAACAGACGAAGTAAATACTCCACATTTAGAATCAAGAACAACTGCCAAATTGAGAACTCCTCAGTGTAGCGAGATAGCTTACATCACTTAATATGGGCAATGCCTCCGATCCGGATTGTGTACCAGTTAGGTTCTTTACACAGTATGCTGATACAATGGCTCCATTCTTAGCAACCGTATACAACTGCTCGATCGTCAAAAGCTATGTCCCTAAACACTGGAAAGTTGTGCAACTCACACCACTACCCAAGAAAGAAAATAAAAGTAATTCGCTGAATTATTGATCTATATCGCTAACTTCCATATGCAGTAGATTTTTGGAACATATACTGTGTTCAAACATTATGAGTTATCTCAAAGAAAACTCTTTAAGTGACAAGTAGCCAACACTGATTAAGAAAATATCAGTCTTGTGAAACACAACTAGCTCTTCATTCTCACAAAGTAATGAGTGCTATCAACAAGAGACATCAAACTGTTTCCATATTTTTAGATTTCCAGAATGCTTTCGACAACGTTTCTCAGAAACGACTCCTAACCAAATTGCGTGAGTACGGAGTATCGTATCAGTTGTGCGTCTGTATTCTTGATTTCCTGTCAGAAAGGTCACAATTCGCAGTAATTGATGGGAAGTCCTACAGTAAAGCGTAAGCAATATCTGACGTTCCACAAAGAAGTGTTACAGGCCCTCTGCTGTTGCTGACCAACATAAACTAACTCCTGGAAATTGAAATAAGAACACCGTGAATTCATTGTCCCAGGAAGGGGAAACTTTATTGACACATTCCTGGGGTCAGATACATCACATGATCACACTGACAGAACCACAGGCACATAGACACAGGCAACAGAGCATGCACAATGTCGGCACTAGTACAGTGTATATCCACCTTTCGCAGCAATGCAGGCTGCTATTCTCCCATGGAGACGATCGTAGATATGCTGGATGTAATCCTGTGGAACTGCTTGCCATGCCATTTCCACCTGGCGCCTCAGTTGGACCAGCGTTCGTGCTGGACGTGCAGACCGCGTGAGACGATGCTTCATCCAGTCCCAAACATGCTCAATGGGGGACAGATCCGGAGATCTTGGTGGCCAGGGTAGTTACACCTTCTAGAGCACGTTGGGTGGCACGGGATACATGCGGACGTGCATTGTCCTGTTGGAACAGCAAGTTCCCTTGCCGGTCTAGGAATGGTAGAACGATGGGTTCGATGACTGTTTGGATGTACCGTGCACTATTCAGTGTCCCCTCGACGATCACCAGTGGTGTACGGCCAGTGTAGGAGATCGCTCCCCACACCATGATGCCGGCTGTTGGCCCTGTGTGCCTCGGTTGTATGCAGTCCTGATTGTGGCGCTCACCTGCACGGCGCCAAACACGCATACGACCATCATTGGCACCAAGGCAGAAGCGACTCTCATCGCTGAAGACGACACGTCTCCATTCGTCCCTCCATTCACGCCTGTCGCGACACCACTGGAGGCGGGCTGCACGATGTTGGGGCGTGAGCGGAAGACGGCCTAACGGTGTGCGGGACCGTAGCCCAACTTCATGGAGACGGTTGCGAATGGTCCTCGCCGATACCCCAGGAGCAACAGTGTCCCTAATTTGCTGGGAAGTGGCGGTGCGGTCCCCTACGGCACTGCGTAGGATCCTACGGTCTTGGCGTGCATCCGTGCGTCGCTGCGGTCCGGTCCCAGGTCGACGGGCACGTGCACCTTCCGCCGACCACTGGCGACAACATCGATGTACTGTGGAGACCTCACGCCCCACGTGTTGAGCAATTCGACGGTACGTCCACCCGGCCTCCTGCATGCCCACCATACGCCCTCGCTCAAAGTCCGTCAACTGCACATATGGTTCACGTCCACGCTGTCGCGGCATGCTACCAGTGTTAAAGACTGCGATGGAGCTCCGTATGCCACGGCAAACTGGCTGACACTGTCGGCGGCGGTGCACAAATGCTGCGCAGCTAGCGCCATTCGACGGCCAACACCGCGGTTCCTGGTGTGTCCGCTGTGCCGTGCGTGTGATCATTGCTTGTACAGCCCTCTCGCAGTGTCCGGAGCAAGTATGGTGGGTCTGACACACCGGTGTCAATGTGTTCCTTTTTTCCATTTCCAGGAGTGTATTTAGGAGACAATCTAAGGAGCACACTTAGATTGTTCGCAGATGATTCTGTCATTTACCGTCTCGTAACATCATCAGATGATCAAAACAAATAGAAAAATGATTTAGGCAAGATATCTGCATAGTGCAAAAAGGTGACAATGGCCTCTAAATAGTGAAAAGTGTGAAGTCATCCACATGAGTCCTAAAAGAAATACGCTAAATTTCGGTTACGCTATAAATCACACAAATCTAAAGGCTGTCGGTTCAACTAAATTCTTAAGGATTACAATTCGAATAATGTAAATTCGAACGATCACGTAGATAATGATGTGCGGAAAGCGAACCATAGACTGTGGTTTATTGACAGAACACTTAGAAAATGAAACAGATCTGCTGAACATGGTGCCTACACTACGTTTGTCCGTCCTCTTCTCGAGAACTGCTGCGTGGTATGCAATACGTGACGGAGGACACCGAGAAAATTCAAAGAAGTGCAGCTCGTTTTGTACTATCGCGAAAGAGGGAGAGAATGCCACGGATACGATAAGCGAACTGCGGTGGCAGTAACGAAAACAGTGGTGTTTTTCGTTGCGTCCGGATCTTCTCACGAAATTTCGATCTCCAACTTTCTCCTCCGAACACGAAAATACTTTGTTGGAGCCCATATAAATAGGGAGAAATGACATCATAATAAAACAAGAGAACTGAGAGCTCTCACGGGAACATTTGAGTGTATTAAGTGTATTTCTAGAGTGGAACTGTAGAGAAATAGCTTGAAGGTGGTTCGATGAACCCTCTGCCAGCTAATTAATTGTTGGATAGTAATCATGCATCGTGGAGGAGTACCTTGAAGCAAAAGATATCAGCCGAATGGAGTGGCCTGCTTGTTCTCCAAACCTAAACCCCTACAGGCACGTCTGGTATGCTCTCGGTTGACGTATCGCTGCACGTCTTCAAACCACCAGGACACATCAGGAGCTCCGACAGGCACTGGTGCAAGAATGGGAGGCTATACCCCAGCAGCTGCTCAACCACCAAATTCAGAGTATGCCAACCTGTTGTGCGGCCTGTGTACGTGTGCATGGTGATCATATCCCATATTGATGTCGGGCTACATGCGCAGGAAACAGTGGCGTTTTATAGCACATATATTTCGGGACGGTTTTCTCAACTTATCACCAGTACCGTGGACTTACAGATCTGTGTAGTGTGTATTCCCTAAGTGCCTATGCTATTAGCGTCAGTTTTCTGTAGTGCCACGTTGTGTGGCACCACATTCTGTAGTTATCCTTAATTTATGATCATGAGTATATATGAATAAAGTCTCGATAATTGAAATCATAAATATATTAATCGACGCTTAAAGATATCTGAATGAAAGGAAGACTGTCAATTTTATTGGCTTGCAAACCAAGATGAATTCGAACAAATTACAGAATGACAACCCTAACCAAGAAATACTTAATTTGATTTCTGAATTTGAGGAAGAGAGAATGGTTCTCTGTAGCACAGCATTTGATTACTTAGAGAAATGAGTTACTTCTTTTAATAAACACCTAGTGTTTGATTGGATGCCGCTTTCTGAAACCCCGGAGTGTGTGATGATTGAAAACACTATTACTCTATGTGATCAAAAGTATCCGGACACCTCCAAAAACATACGTTTTTCATATTAGGTGCATTGTGCTGCCAGCGACTGCCAGATACTCCACATCAGCGACCTAAGTAGTAATTAGACATCGTGAGAGAATAGAATTTGGCGCTCCGCAGAACTCACGGACTTCGAACGTGGTCAGGTGGTTGGATGTCACTTGTGTAATACGCCTGCACGCAAGATTTCCACCCTCCTAAACTTCCCTAGGTCCACTGCTTCCTATGTGATAATGAAGTGGAAACGTGAAGGAACACGTACAGCACAAAAGCGTACAGGCCGACCGCATCTGTTGACCGACAGAGACCGCAGACTGTAGAAGAGGTCGTAATGTGTAATAGGCAGACATATATACAGACCATCACACAGAAATTCAAAACTGCATCAGGGTCCACTACAAGTACGACGGCAGTTAGGCGGGAGGTGAGAAAACTTGGATTTTATGACTGAGCGGCTGCTCATAAGCCACACATCACGCCGGTAAATGCCAAACGATGCCTCGCTTGGTGTAAGGAGCGTAAACATTGGACGATTGAACAGTAGAGAAACGTTGTGTGGAGTTACGAATCTCGGTACACAAAGTGGCGATCCGATGGCAGGGTGTGGATATGGCGAATGCCCGTGAACGTCGTCTGCCAGCGTGTGTAGTGCCAACAGTAAAATTCGAAGGCGGTGGTGGTGTGGTGTGGTCGTGTCTTCCATGGAGGGGACTTACACCCCTTGTTGTTTTGCGTGGCACTACCACAGCACAGGCCTACACTAATGTATTACGCACCTTCTTGCTTCCCACTGTTGAACAGCAATTCTGGGATGGCGATTGCATCTTTCAACACGATCGAGCAGCTGTTCATAATGCACGACATGTGACGGAGTGGTCACACGAAAATAACATCCCTGTAATAGACTGGCCTGCACAGAGCCGTGACCCGAATGCTACTGAACACCTTTGGGATGTTTTGGAACGCCGACTTCGTGCCAGGCCTCACCGACCGACATCGATACCTCTCCTCAGTGCAGCACTCCGTGAAGAATGGGCTGCCATTCCCCAAGGAACCTTCCAGCACCTGACTGAACGTAGGCCTACGAGAGTGGAAGCTCTCATCGAGGCTAAGGCTGGGCCAACGCCATATTGAATTCCAGCATTACGGATGGAGGGCGCCACGAACTAGTAAGTCATTTTCAGCCAGGTGTCCCGATACTTTTGATCACATAGTGTATATACCTGCCTAAAATGGTGTGAAGTTTTCAGGCAACAATTGTTTTCAGAAATATATGTATCTGAAAAGCTTTTTAGAAACTAAGCAGGACCTGCAAGAGAGGAAATCTAAACACTCCCTGGAAGCAAGGGGGATTAAATATCTTAAGGAAGCCGAAAATCGTGAACGCAAACGCTAACTGCTAAAACTGTGCGAGTATTTGCTTTCCATTCCCGCACACAACACCACTGTGAAACGAGTACATTCGCTGATCTCGGCACAGTCGACTGATGAATGAAATCGACTGCTGCGAAGGACTGTGAAATCCATCTTACTGTGCCAGTTTAACTACAAGCTGACCTGCATGGAGTTTTATAAATTAGTAGAAGGAAGAAAAGACTTGCTGAAGAAGGTGAAATCTTCCGAAAAATGTTGTGCACCAACTACTTCTGCCGCAACAAGTTCCCCGTACCTGTGTTCTAAATAATAAGTAATTATGTTAAATAAAGTTTTTACGTCTTTTTCATACCCCCATCTCAGTGTCCCGACAAGGTCCCAGTTACATATTGCAACCCTAGTGCTGTTAGTCTTCGGTTTTCTGTTCAGCCGAGTTCTTCGTTCTGTTTGACATTAATAATGCCGAATTGAGCTGTGGCTTTACTTGAAGATTTTATTTAGAAAACTGATCATAGTTTTCGCAAAGATGCAGTAACGTGTTTTCAGTAGGTTAAGCTCCGTGGAAGAAGTGATGGCAATAACATTACAACTGATACCTGTAACATAATTTTAAAGAGGGCGTTTACTTACCAGATGACCAAGCCGAATTATTGAAACTTCCACAAACGAAGATCTTAAAGTAGACTACAGTGCCTACATTACTTTAGTAAAGCCACTTGTGTGGTTGTTCCATCCGCCACCGAACAAATAGCATAAAGAAATGACAGTAGGAACGCTCGTGGAAATCATAAATGTACGTTTAACATACTATCTTCACTGTTACTAGAGAAGAAAAAAGTAAAGCAAACAACAACAACAGAAAAAGGCCGCATCGAGGATGAAATTAAAAAAAACTTCAGAAAGAACTAGCATTACTCATGAGGAAAAAATCAGCGTTTAATAATAGAAAACAGAACAAAAAACAAATTGATCAGGTTGCCCTCCATGGGGTGGATGCACGCAGCGACTGTGGTTATATTGGGTTAGATAGAGCAGCAATCAGTCGTAGAATTAAGTTGCTTTAATATGACATTTATAGTCACAACGCAGATCAGATTTCGACCTGTGTCATTATCAATGCAGTGCGGAATTGTAGCAGTTGTTCGTGCGCAAGTGAATGCTTACACAGTTCAACTGAACAATTCCGCACTGAATGCTTACACAGTTCAACTGTTCAGTTGAACTGTGTAAGCATTCATTTGAGCACGAACAACTGCTACAATTCCGCACTGCATTGATAATGACCTGACACAGGTCGAAATCTGATCTGCATTGTGACTATAAATGTCATATTAAAGCAACTTAATTCTACGACTGATTGCTGCTCTATCTAACCCAAAAAACAAATTTCTGGTCCATGCTTTAGGCAGTCAGAGAAAGCAATGGCATAGCCGTCAGTTTACACACAGTGCTACACTATTGACTGACGTACACCGAATTTTACAAAAAATATTTACAGACAAAAAAATGAAATGCAAGAACAGAAGCCTTTGGAGTCGGGAAGATACAAGCAAACCTTGCTTTCACGCTCGTTGCGTAGGAAATCATATTTATGTAAGTAACACATTATCGGAACTTCTAATTTTACAAAGATGGTACCTAATTATTTTCGGCGTCATACTTTTAATCTCAAGCTTGTGTATAATTACACGCGTGTCAAGTAAATGGCATCATGGAGTTATGTTCTTACATAATATACACATACAAAGATCACTATTGCCGATTGTGACGCACAAAATGTGTTTCCTAGACTGAAAGCTCTTATGATTGTTGCGTATGCAGTATTATTGAGCTGCGCGGACTCTTTGCATTTCAACGCACTTGATCCAACGTTGTACAAGCTTCCTGATGCCCTCATAAAAGAAGGTTCTCGGTTGAGCTGCGAGCCAGGAATGCACCGCTTCTTTCACTGCTTCGTCAGAGGCATATCAACGGCCCCTTAATGCCTGTTTGAGTGGACCAAACAAGTGATAGTCAAAAGGGGCAAGATCGGGACTATGTGGAGGATGATCCAGTACTTCAAGTCTGAATTTCTGGAGCGTTTCAGCAGTGTGGGTAGCAGTATGCGAACGGGCACTGTCGTGCAACAACACAACACCTTTTGACAGCAATCCTTGGCAGTTGCTTCGAATTGCAGGCTTTAGCCTCGCAGTAAGCATCTCACTCTAACGTACACTGTTTATTGTTGTGCCCCTTTCCCATAATGTTCCAGTAAGGTACTGGACCTTGTGCGTCCCAAGAAACCGTAAGCATCAGTTTTCCTGCGGAGGGTTGGGTCTTGAACTTTTTCTTGCACGGCGAATTTGGATGTTTCCAGTCTATACTTTGCCGTTTACTCTCCAGCTTGTAATGATAGATCCATGTTTCCTCACCACTAATGATCTTGTCTAATAAGTTGTCCCCTTCGTTACCATAGCGATCCAAATGTTTTTTTGTTCACGTCCAAGCGCGTTTTTTTATGCAACTGTTTGAGTTGTTTTGAGACCCACCCTGCACAAACTTTATGGAACCTAAGTATGTTGTGGATGATTTTGTAGGCAGAACCGTGAGTAATTTGCAGACGATGTGCCACTTCGTCAATAGTTAATCGTCTGTCTAAGAGAATCATTTCACGTGAACGCTCAATGGTAAACGGTAAACGGTCGTCCGTCTCCTTCCTCATGCGTAACACTTGTGCGACCATTCCAGATTTTTTCAATCCATTCGTAGACACTCCGTTGTGGCAAAACACTGTTCCCGTACTGTACCGAAAGTCTTCGATGAATTTCGGCCCTTGATACGCCTTCTGGCCACAAAAAACGGATCACTGAACGTTGCTCTTCTTTGGTGCAAATAGACAGCAGAGCAGCCATGATTAACAGCACGGGAGCGATAACGAAACTAACCTAGCAGCTTGAAAATTGCAAAAATATAACAAGAAATAAACAAAGCATGTCTCACTAACGTAAAACGACAGTACTGCCAAAATAAACAAGAATATAACTAAATTGCAGATAATAATTGACTTACCCTCGTAATTGTGATAGGAAAATTGCGTCGATACATTAAAATGTATTTTAATTTTAAACCACATTTAGACTGCCGTCTCCTCTCTGACGTCAGGCTTGACTATTCTGATGCTGCAAAGAGAACTTGATAACGTTCATTAACAGGAAACATATGAATGTACTCAGCGCGGAACAACTCATTTACTGCTGATGGAATCATACTGTGCTTGCGAATAATGACGAACCCTCCATGCTCTCTTCCATGTTCAACAGCCAATCACTTTGTTATGTTGATCCACGTAGTCGAATCTGAAGGGGAGAGCCTTATGTTTGGAACACATTGCCGACTTTCGCATTTAGCCAGCCCTGTAACAGAAGTTTATTATATCTTTTTATTTCACATTGAAATGATAGCATTCACTTTATACACTCCTGGAAATGGAAAAAAGAACACATTGACACCGGTGTGTCAGACCCACCATACTTGCTCCGGACACTGCGAGAGGGCTGTACAAGCAATGATCACACGCACGGCACAGCGGACACACCAGGAACCGCGGTGTTGGCCGTCGAATGGCGCTAGCTGCGCAGCATTTGTGCACCGCCGCCGTCAGTGTCAGCCAGTTTGCCGTGGCATACGGAGCTCCATCGCAGTCTTTAACACTGGTAGCATGCCGCGACAGCGTGGACGTGAACCGTATGTGCAGTTGACGGACTTTGAGCGAGGGCGTATAGTGGGCATGCGGGAGGCCGGGTGGACGTACCGCCGAATTGCTCAACACGTGGGGCGTGAGGTCTCCACAGTACATCGATGTTGTCGCCAGTGGTCGGCGGAAGGTGCACGTGCCCGTCGACCTGGGACCGGACCGCAGCGACGCACGGATGCACGCCAAGACCGTAGGATCCTACGCAGTGCCGTAGGGGACCGCACCGCCACTTCCCAGCAAATTAGGGACACTGTTGCTCCTGGGGTATCGGCGAGGACCATTCGCAACCGTCTCCATGAAGCTGGGCTACGGTCCCGCACACCGTTAGGCCGTCTTCCGCTCACGCCCCAACATCGTGCAGCCCGCCTCCAGTGGTGTCGCGACAGGCGTGAATGGAGGGACGAATGGAGACGTGTCGTCTTCAGCGATGAGAGTCGCTTCTGCCTTGGTGCCAATGATGGTCGTATGCGTGCTTGGCGCCGTGCAGGTGAGCGCCACAATCAGGACTGCATACGACCGAGGCACACAGGGCCAACACCCGGCATCATGGTGTGGGGAGCGATCCCCTACACTGGCCGTACACCACTGGTGATCGTCGAGGGGACACTGAATAGTGCACGGTACATCCAAACCGTCATCGAACCCATCGTTCTACCATTTCTAGACCGGCAAGGGAACTTGCTGTTCCAACAGGACAATGCACGTCCGCATGTATCCCGTGCCATCCAACGTGCTCTAGAAGGTGTAAGTCAGTTACCCTGGCCAGCAAGATCTCCGGATCTGTCCCCCATTGAGCATGTTTGGGACTGGATGGAGCGTCGTCTCACGCGTTCTGCACGTCCAGCACGAACGCTGGTCCAACTGAGGCGCCAGGTGGAAATGGCATGGCAAGCCGTTCCACAGGACTACATCCAGCATCTCTACAATCGTCTCCATGGGAGAATAGCAGCCTGCATTGCTGCGAAAGGTAGATATACACTGTACTAGTGCCGACATTGTGCATGCTCTGTTGCCTGTGTCTATGTGCCTGTGGTTCTGTCAGTGTGATCATGTGATGTATCTGACCCCAGGAATGTGTCAATAAAGTTTCCCTTTCCTGGGACAATGAATTCACGGTGTTCTTATTTCAATTTCCAGGAGTGTATGTTCTGCAGCCTTTTTCCAAAATTACTCTGTAAAAGTAAGGTTTCCAAATGTGAAAAGGTATTGCAAGGTACAACATGATCATGTACGTATCTTGAAAGGTGGCTACACTGAGTCACAGAGCCAGAGATTGTGCCAAGGAGTATTATTCCGCCGCCTCCACTGGCGCAGTAGTTGTTCAGAGAATGTCGAGGGCAGTTGTAGTTCAGAGGTTGTCATGGGCAGTGCTTGTTGACAGGATGTTGAGAGCAGTACTAGTTGAGAGCATGCCTTGTGCAGTTGTTCTTCTGCGGGGCGAGAGAGTTGATGCTGTTCGGTTGGTCTAATGTATATATGGAAGATGTTGCAATGATCACAGTGTATTTTTCGTCAATATATATGGAGGTAACAAAATCTTTTTTATTTCAAATTTCCTAAATAACAATGCCTCTTGGTCACAGGTTCAGTCAACAAAGGATCTGGCTCGTGTTCATGTATTAGACTTGTAATTCCGGTTTCGATGTGCAATTATAGTATTTCTGGTTTTTCAATTAGTTAATTGTAAATGGCGTTTAAAATTTCTTGTCGTATTGAGGAAGAACCGTGCCAGATACGTGTACGTTGAATCACACTACCACACACAGAACAGTTACACTTGTGCCTTGTTGTTTCGTAGCTTTTATAGTTGCAGGGGACTTAATTAATGAATTGTGTTAACGGAAATTTCCTTTCATTCTTTATTGTTATTTTATGCAGTCAGATTGCGTACTAATACTAGTCAGGGCCAACCGGTTACGAGACTTCGTAACCGGACACACAGCTACTAAAATTATTTTTATTGTATTTTAATTAAGCCCCCATGCAACCTAGGAACAAATATTCTGTTCAAATGTAAGTGTTCCCATCGAGAAAATCTTGTTAACACTGTATTTAATAGTCTACACGTTAAATAATACTGTACTACACTCCAATAATCAGTAAGTGCAATCAAATTAAGAAGTAGTACAGGGTGGTTATAATTAAACATTCGCTATTTGGGCCTGTGTAGACCGAAAACTATTTACTGTACGGGTACCCAACGTTACAAGAATGATGCTCAGACTGTGTGTTGCAGGACGTACGTTGTTAGCACTGTTAGTGTCATAACTTGCCATCAGGCGCCAGTACTGGTACGGTGATGTAGGGTTGAAACAAAGCATCAGTGTGCATCAGAGATGCAGACTGGGTCTGGACAAGGTGAGCAAGGCTTTACTGGTATAAGCTAAACTCCGCCCGAAGAGGCCTTGAAGGCCCTACGGCACCGACCGCCCACCTTGTCACCCTCAGTCCACAGGCGTCACTGGATGCAGATATGAAGTGGCATGTGTTCTGTTCACCGCTCTCCCTGCCATTGTCAGTTTTCGTGACCAGAGCCGCTACTTCCCAATGAAGCAACTCCTCAATTGGCCTCAGAAGGGCTGAGTGTAGCCCGCTCGGCAGACCAGATGGTCACCCGTCCAAATGCTAGCCAAGCTCGACAGCGCGCTTAACTTCGGTGGTCTGACGGGAACCGGTGTTACCACTGTGGCAAGGTCATTGGCTCTACCGGTATAGCTGTTTCATCAGAACAATAGCAGAGACAGCAAAGGACTTGGAAGAACAGTTGAACGGAATGGACAGTGTCTTGAAAGGAGGATATAAGATGAACATCAACAAAAGCAAAACGAGGGTAATGGAATGTAGTCGAGTTAACTCGGGTGATGCTGAGGGAATTAGATTAGGGAATGAGATACTTAAAGTAGTAAAGGAGTTTTGCTATTTGGGGAGCACAATAACTGATGATGGTCGAAGTAGAGAGGATATAAAATGTAGACCGGCAATGGCAAGGAAAGCGTTTCTGAAGAAGAGAAATTTGTTAACATCGAGTATAGATTTAAGTGTCAGGAAGTCGTTTCTGAGAGTATTTGTATGGAGTGTAGCCATGTACGGAAGTGAAACATGCACGATAAATAGTTCGCACAAGAAGAGAGTAGAAGCTTTCGAAATGGTGTGCTACAGAAGAATGCTGAAGATTAGATGGGTAGATCACATAACCAATGAGGAGGTATTGAATAGAATTGGGGAGAAGAGGAGTTTGTGGCACAACTTGATTAGAAGAAGGGATCGGTTGGTAGGACATGTTCTGAGGCATCAAGGGATCACCAATTTAGAATTGGAGGGCAGAGTGGTGCGTAAAAACCGTAGAGGGAGACCAAGAGATGAATACACTAAGCAGATTCAGAAGGATGTAGGCTGCAGTAAGTACTAAATAACAGTAATGGCGTGTGACGAGGGCCTCCCGTCGGGTAGACCGCTCGCCTGATGCAAGTCTTTCGATTTGACGCCACTTCGGCGACTTGCGCGTCGATGGGAATGAAATGATGATGATTAGGACAACACAACACCCAGTCCCTGAGCGGAGAAAATCTCCAACCTAGCCGGGAATCGAACCCAGGCCCTTGGGATTGACGGTCCGTCGCGCTGACCACTCAGCTCCCGGGGGCGGACCGCAGTAGGTACTGGGAGATGAAGAGGCTTGCACAGGATAGAGTAGCATGGAGAGCTGCATCAAACCAGTCTCAGGACTGAAGACCACAACAACAACAACAGTTTTGCTGCTCTTAGCGAGTAATCAGTGCTTCAGACGAGTAAGGGGAGATCCTCTTTCCGCACCAGGATTGAAGATCATGATTAGGAAGTCCGGCGATTTGAGAATTGCCGGCGGGAGTGGCCGAGCGGTTCTAGGCGCTTCAGTCTGGAACCGCGCGACCGCTACGGTCGCAGGTTCGAATCCTGCCTCGGGCATGGCTGTGTGTGATGTCCTTAGGTTAGTTAGGTTTAAGTAGTTCTATGTATAGGGGACTGATGACCTCAGATGTTCAGTCCCATAGTGCTCAGAACCATTTGAGAATTACTTCTGGGGCGGCCGGCGGCCAATTGTGCCACAAATTCTTCAAGAAGTTATTGTTTTCATGGCTTAGAATGTTGGACGCATTGTGCCACTTCAAGAAGTACACGAGCTGTGTCAGGACAACTGAACATTCCATGGACTGCAGTTCAAAAAGTGCTGCGAACTATTGTGAAATGTTAAGTCTAGTACGTTTGTGAAGAGGAACGTAAACATGGCACGCAGTTAACACGTTACCCCGTCAAATGGAAATTAAAATGCATTTCTTCAATGTTTTATTCGTTATTTCTCTTCCGCACTTAGCTACAAAGTATTAATGTTCTGTGGTCACTCGGTTTTCATGTGGGCACTCTCAAGTAGTGATAGTTCAGTTATAGACACCCTGTATTATCAAAAACCAGTTGCAAGTTGAATACGTTTTGAAACAGATGCTGTTGGAGGCTAACACAAATTTCTGTTTTCAAAATAGGGTAAATTCTTAAGCCATTAAAGAAACTCGGTCCATTTGCAAATTTCACGTATTGTATGGTAGATCATCTTTTGTATCGTGGTACAAGATGATGCGCGTTAATGTCCACATATCAAGTAACTAGTTTTTAACATGATATTACAAATTAAATCACTACTCTTAGCTGCATACAGGCGTTGATATACTTCTACGGGGACAGTTGAAAATGTGTGCCCCCGACGGGGACTCGAACCCGGGTTCTCCTGGTTACATGGCAGACGCTCTATCCATCTTTTCTTTCTTGTTTTTTTAAATCTCATTTTGTTTGCTTTAGTTCGTTGGACCTACTCGGGGCGGACGTCCTAAGACACCCGTTTGATTTCGTTGTTGAAAGATTAACTCAGTTTTTTTTTTTTTTTATTACAGAGGGCAGCTAACCCCCTGACCGAACTCGCTCAGCTACCGCGCCGGCGCCCGTGTCACCCACCGAGGAAACAGAGGATAGTGCGACTGCAGGGACTTATCAATGGCACGCCCCCTGTGAGACCCACATTCTGTACTTATTGTCCCGCACTATATTCGTAGTGCCCCTGCCCATTATACTCATAACCCGCGGCTTCTTGCCGATTCCCGTAAGAGTTCAGGCACTGTTTGTGCATCCGCACAGAAGAAGATGGTCATATATATATATATATATATATATATATATATATATATATATATATATATATATACAGGGTGGTCCAAAAGTCCGGAAACACCCTGATAAAATCCAAATGGAGTAGCAAACAAGTAAACAGAGTTCCTACAAACGAGGAACGGGAGGTCAGAAACTTTATAGGCTATTCCACCAACATGGCGGCCATCTTGAAAGCTGCCATCTTGGATTCAACTTCAGAATTTCAAATGGGAATGTGATCATGTGACATATCAAACAGATAGAGAATTTCACCAGAAAAACAATGCCGTTGTTATTTTAAACATAGCTTTGTTCTTTCTCGGGTTATAGCCAATTACTTGCGGCAGCAGTGGGACGCTCGGCAGCGTGAGTATTACGTACTGAGAAGTCATAAAATGGAGTCTGAAACGGTGCAAAGTGGCTATCCCATGCCTGATACGTTACATGTGTTTAACTGTTAGGCATCAGTTACCCATGCTGACGTTTTAATCATTGTTTCCTGATTTACAAGCTACAAAATGTCCTTAACACATGAAGAACGCATTGAAATCATCTTGATATCGGGAGAAAGAAGCACACAGGTCATTACTGAGGTTTTCAACAATCGTCACCCAACCAGACAGCCCATCACTCACAGCGCAGTTGCCAAGCTTTTGGCCAAATTCCGAGCAACAGGTTCTGTCGCAGATAAACCTAAGGCTGGAAGACCAAAATCCGTCACCGATGAAGCAACAACAGTGAGCTTGTTGGCATCATTTAGCAAGAGTCCGCAGTGGAGTACACTTCGCCTGTCACAAGAATGTGGGGTTAGCCGTACCTCCATACTGCGAATTTTATCGCAGCACAAATGGCATCCGTAGAAAAGTCAGCTGCTCCAACACCTGAACGAGGATGACCCAGACCGTCGGGCACAGTTCGCAGAATGGGTGACACAGCAACTGCAGATAAACCCACGTTTCCCCTATCAGGTGCTGTTCAGTGATGAAGCCAATTTCTTTATCAATGGTGAAGTGAACAAACAGAATCACAGATACTGGTCCGACACAAATACACACTGGATTTATGCTTCCAAAACGGTCGACTCACAAAAAGTGATGGTCTGGTGTGGTGTGTGGGGTACCAAAGTCGTTGGACCTTTTTTTATTGATGGTACGTTAACAGCCAACGGTTATCTGAGGTTATTGGATGAAGAAGTGTTTCCCTCGTTGTTAACAAAGGACAGGACATTTCTGGAATTCTTCCAGCATGATGTAGCCCCACCACAATATGGGCACAATGTGCGAGCATACCTGGATGTGCAGTTCCCTCAAATGTGGATTGGACATGGGGGTGCTGTGGAGTGCTCACCACGTTCACCAGATTTGACTCCTTTGGATTTTTATCTTTGGGGTCATGTCAAAGCACTGGTTTATTCTGTGAAAATACGGGATTTGCATCATCTAAAGCAGCGCATTGTTGATGCATGTGGTCAAATTCAGCCAGATGTGTTGGTCAAACAAAGTTCATCACGACTGGGTTCGGAGGATAGCATTAACAATACAACATAATGGACAACATATCGAACCATCCCTATGACTGTTGGCGGTCTCTCGGGACTGTGTAACATCGACGTAATGTCTCTTCGGCACATAACATACATGCTGCCGAGCGTCCCACCGCTGCCACATGTAACTGGCTATAACCCGAGAATGAATAAAGCTATGTTTAAAATAACAACGGCATTGTTTTTCTGGTGAAATTCTCTATCTGTCTGATATGTCACATGACCACGTTCCCATTTGAAATTTTGAAGTTGAATCCAAGATGGCGGCTTTCAAGATGACCGCCATGTTGGTGGCATAGCCTATAAGGTTTCCCCCTTCCCGTTCCTCGTGTGTAGGGACTGTTTCCTTGTTTGCTACTCCATTTGAATTTTATGAGGGTGTTTCTTGCGGACATGTCCGAAAGAACAGATACCATCTTCATATATATATATATATATATATATATATATATATATATATATATATATATATATATATATATAACTAATTTTTAAAATATATAGAGTTTTAGCCACCATAACATCCCTCTATATGAAGAATAAACGATATTCTTCAAATAGCTTTTCCTGTGTTGTACCAGTTCTTGAACATTTAGAATTCGTAATTTTTACAAACGCTGCACAAAACACAACCTGATGTTCCACAAAAAACGAAAACAGTAGAAAACGCTGGAAACTGGTTCCTAGTGCGCATTCCTTCAAGGGCTTCTAAAACCAGATCGAACCACAGTCATGTGTTCCTAGGTACACTGTCTTCTCCTCCCTGTTCACAGCTCGGAGGAACACGCGCGACAGGAATGCAGCTGCGAGCCGATAACGTGCTCAAGACACAATAGTACGTGCCTTTCTAACGATATTTCCGGGAATGAAAATGGAAATGCCGTGTGGCTAGGACCGCATGTCGGGTAGACCGTTCGCCTGGTGCAAGTCTTTTGAGTTGACGCCACTTCGGCGACTTGCGTGTCTATGGGCATGAAATGATGATGATTAGGACAACACAATACCCAGTCCCTGAGCGGAGAAAATCTCCGACCCATCCGGGAATTGGACCCAGGTCGTTAGGTATGACATTCCGTCGCGCTGACCACTCAGCTACAAGGAGCAGACACTTTCTGGAGTACAAATGTGTCAATGTTGTAACTGTGACTAATTTTTACGGCTTAGTGTGATGTAAATGTATGAATTTGTGCCATCTCTTCACTGCACTGATACCGCCAAAATAAAGTCGCCGTTTGAATACAGATAGAATCAATAGTTCCTGCATAAGTAATTTACTATTACTGGTACGATGTATGCAACTTCTGAATTGTATGATGTTTCCATCGTGTTAAACTTTTTATTTTCTACATCTACGTTTACATTTATACTCCGCAAACCACCCAACAGTGTGTGGCGGAGGGCACTTTATGTGCCACTGTCATTAGCTCCCTTTCCTGTTCCAGTCGCGTATGGTTCGCGGGAAGAATGATTGCCGGAAAGCCTCCGTGCGCGCTCGAATCTCTCTAATTTTACATTAGTGATCTCCTCGGGAGGTATAAGTAGGGGGAAGCAATATATTCGATACCTCATCCAAAAACGCACCCTTTCGAAACTTGGACAGCAAGCTACACCGCGATGCAGAGCGCCTCTCTTGCAGAGTCTGCCACCTGAGTTTGCTAAATATCTCCGTAACGCTATCACGCTTACCACATAACCCTGTGACGAAACGCGCCGCTCTTCTTTGGCTCTTCTGTATCCCCTCTGTCAACCCGACCGGGTACGGATCCCACACTGATGAGCAATACTCAAGTATAGGTCGAACGAGTGTTTTGTAAGCCACCTCCTTTGTTGATGGACTACATTTTCTAAGGACTCTCCCAATGAATCTCAACCTGGCACCCGCCTTAGCAACAATTAATTTTATGTGATCATTCCACTTCACGTTCTGTGCACATACTTCCAGATATTTTACAGAAGTAACTGCTACCAGTGTTTGTTCCGCTATCATATAATCAATAAAGGATCCTTCTTTCTATGTATTCGCAATACATTACATTTGCATATGTTAAGGGTCAGTTGCCACTCCTTGCACCAAATGCCTATCCGCTGCAGATCTTCCTGCATTTCGCTGCAATTTTCTAATGCTGCAACTTCTTTGTATACTACAGCATCATCCGCGAAAAGCCGCATGGAACTTCCGACACTATCTACTAGGTCATTTATATATATTGTGAAAAACAATAGTCCCATAACACTCCCCTGTAGCACACCAGAGGTTACTTTGTCTGTAGACGTCTCTCCATTGAGAACAAAACGCTGTGTTCTGTTTGCTAAAAACTGTTCAATCCAGCTGCATAGCTAGTCTGATATTCCGTAGGCTCTTACTTTGTTTATCAGGCGACAGTGCGGAACTGTATCGAACGCCTTCCGGAAGTGAAGGAAAATGGCATCTACCTGGGAGCCTGTATCTAATATTTTCTGGGTGTCATGAACAAATAAAGCGAGTTTTATTATGGAACGTTTTTCTCCTCCTTTTCTTGCTCGCAAGATGTGCTTGCTGTCTGCATGCACGTTTGAGTAGAACGTACTTCTTTCTCGCTAGTACTGTACATAAAAAAGTAAGAGAAATTGAGAGACTATAAGTGGCGAATGGTGTAGCACAAGAAGACTGACAAGGACGATATTTGTGTGACGGCCTACAACGCCGACCTTGGTCAGCAGCTGGACGGGAGGCCACGAGGGACGGGACTGTTTCTCTGCTCCCCGCAGTCATTCTTCTCTGCTGCCTACTTTACAGAGCTGCTAACTGTATTCAACCTGTATGCAGTTCCGAGACTAAAAAGAAGCCTAACTGTTCCCACCAAGAACCCTGGAGTGATTATAATCGCTAATGGTTAGCAGACGCCCTCTGCAGCTTTGCTTCTGCCCTTGGGAGATGTTAGTGTTGAACAGAGTTTGCCTCTAGTGTCTTTGTTCTCTATCCAAAGCATTTGATTGTGTGAACCATGACATTATGTTAGAGAAATTACAATTCTATGGTATAAATGGAACAGCATATGAATGGTTTAAGTCATATCTACAGAACAGAAAGCAAGAAGTCTCTTTATATGCTTCAAGTGATTCAAAGGAGTTTGCCACTTCATCTAACTGGGGCGAAATTACGTTAGGTGTTCCACAAGGTTCGATCATTGGTCCCCTCCTGTTCTTGATACATGTGAATGACCTCCCTCCTTATGTGAAACAAGATGGTGAACTGACACTGTTTGCTGATGATACAAGCATAATTATTAATCCAGTAAAAGAAAGTCCGATACAAAATGATACAAATAAGGTCTTTGGAAAAGTTATTAATCGGTTTTCTGTGAATGGGCTTGCTCTGAACTTTGAAAAAACACAGTACATCCAATTTTCTGCTGCAAAAAGTACAATTCCTTCAATAAACATAACACATCAAAAAAGTCAGTAGCCAGGGTAGAGTATACTAAGTTTTTGGGTGTACATATAGATGAGAATCTTAATTGGAAAATTCATATTTTGAATCTCCTAAAGCGACTAGGTTCAGCAACTTTTGCAATCAGAATAATTGCCAAGATGTAGAAATTAGTAAGCTAACATACTTTGCGTACTTCCACTCTCTGATGTCATACGGAATAATATTCTGGGGCAACTCAACACTTAGGCAAAAGGTATTCACTGCTCAAAAGAAAGTAGTTAGAATAATGTGTGGGGTTCATAGTCGCACATCTTGTAGCCGTCTGTTTAAAAGATTAGGAATTCTTACAACTGCCTCACAGTACATTTACTCAGTAATGAAATTTTTTCTCAACAACATGGACCAGTTTAAAATCCACATCGATTTCATGATTACAACACCAGAAAAAAGAAAGACCTACACTAGCCTTTACTTAAACTATCTTGGCATAGAAAGGGATAAATATGGTGCTACAAAACGTTTTGATAAATTACCAGATGAAATAAAATATCTGACAGACAGCAGTAATAGTTTTCAAAACAAATTGAAATCATACCTCCTTGATAACTCCTTCTATACCATAGTTGAGTTCTTGAATATGAGTAAATAAATCTGGAGATATATTATATACATTTTATGCCATTTAAGGGAATGGGATAGATAATAGAAATATTTAGGTATAACACCATAATGTAAAAAAAAAAAAACCTTGTTTCCTGTGCACATTTCTTGTGCATTTGACACATTCCACATCATAACGGTTTTTCCGTGCTATTGATCAATGGAACACGTAACTAATTAACGAACTAAGTAACTATGTATTGTTGCAAGATCTTTGGCCGAAGATCATAAAGACGTTCCACCACACTGCTCTTGGTGATCATAGCTGCCTCTCTGGGTGCTCTAATTTGCGTTGCACTAACTATAAGTCAACGCTGATTCTTCAGCTAATGCATCAAACCCAGTGTAATTCTGTATTTCACCGCCGTCCTTCGGCCGCCAGCTACAGCGCTTATACATTGTTGATAACACATGTCCAAAGAGTGTGTAAATCTTCGTGACGATTATTCAGCCTTCAGCAGACATGCGATACTATCTCACTGAAATTTAGACACCTATGCGAACTGAAGGAGGAGGAGGAGCAGGAGATTAGGGTTTAACGTCCCGTCGACAACGAGATCATTATAGACGGAGAACAAGCCTGGATTAGGGAAGGATGGAGAAGGAACGCGCCTTGCCCTTTCGAAGGAACCATCTCAGCATTTGCCTTAAGCGATTTAGAGAAATCACGGAAAACCTAAATAAGGATGGCCAGACACGGGTTTGAATCGTCGTCATTCCGACAGTGAATCGAGCGTGTACGAGGGTGAGTCAAATAAAAACCTTAAATTTGTAATAACAAATCGAAATTTCGCGCCGTTATCCTATAAGTTGGTAAGCGTGCTACAAACAGCGTGCAGAATTCCCTGTACGTGGCAGCATAGCGCAGAGGCACACATACTGTGGCAGTATCAGTATCAAAATGGCCACCCCTCTTCCGACTTGCACCAGGGAAGAACAGCGTTCTGTTATTCGGTTTTTGCGTGGTGAAGGTGTGAAGCCTGCTGAAATTCATCGACGAATGGAGGTTCAGTATGGTGATGCATGTTTGTCACAGCAGCAAGTCTACGAATGGAGTAGGAAGTTCGCAAATGGTGTGACTTCAGAGGAAGTTGCTCCTCGTCCAGGTCAGGCACAACGAGTTGTGACTCCACAGAACATTGCAGCAGTTGAAGCCATAGTGAAGGAAAACCGCCGAGTGACACTGAATGACATTGCAACCTGTTTACAGATCAGTCATGGATCAGCACACCACATTGTGCATGATGTGCTCCAGTTTCACAAAGTGTCTGCAAGATGGCTGCCACGGCAGGTGATTCCTGAAATGAGAGAACGACGTGATGATGCTTGTGAAGAACTTCTTCGATGCTTTGAACGAGAAGGTGATGGCTTCCTTGCAAGAATCGTTACTAGGGACGAAATCTGGGTTCACTTCCACCAACCGGAAACGAGTGTCTTCCTCATCCACTATACTCACCAGATCTTGCCCCAAGTGATTTCCATGTGTTTGGACCACTCAAAGACGCAATGGGAGGAAAGAAGTTCTGTTCTGATGAAGAGGTATGCCACGCGGTGCATGAGTGGTTGCGCGGACTACCAAAATAATTTTTTTCTGGGAATTTATGCACTTTGTAAGCGCTGGAGGACTTGCATTGAGCGTGGGGGAGATTATGTTGAAAAGTGATACAGCTTTGTACCACTTCTGCACAATAAATAGTATTTAAAAAATATTTAAGATTTTCATTTGACTCACCCTCGTACACACAGCAATACCCCCCTCGGTAACTGTACGAACTGTGCTCGTCGATGCTGCCGAAGAATCGTTTCGGTATTTAGTTCCTTCTATATTCACGTCAGAGGTATCAAACAAAACAAATACTGAAAATGAATAATACACTAACGAAAAAAATCGCAACAGCAAAAAATAATTAATGCAGAGTAACGTAATTTCGGGAATACATTTAGCTCGGCAACATGTTTAAGTAATTAATATTGCAAGCTCACAGGTTAACGTGAGCGCGAGATCAACCATTGCAAATGTGAAATGCTGGTACATTAATAACAGGTGTAACCGTCAATATATTGAATGCTGGCCGTTGTGGCCGAGCGGTTCTAGGCGCTTCAGTCTGGAACCGCGCTACAGCTACGGTCGAAGGTTCGAATCCTGTCTCGGGCATGGATGTGTGTGCTGTCCGTAGGTTAGTTAGGTTTAAGTAGTTCTAAGTTCTAGGGGATTGATGACCTCAGGTGCTAAGTCCCACAGTGCTCAGAGCCATTTGAACATATTGAATGCAAACATGCAACCATGCACGCATTGTGTTGTAGAGGTGTCGGGATGCCAGTTTGCAGAATGAAGTTGCATGCCTGTTGCACTTGGTCGGTCAATACGAGGACGGCTGTGTGGATGACACCTGAGTTGTCGTCCGATGACGCCCCATATGTGCTCGATTGGAGACAGATCTGGCGATCGAGCAGGTCAAGGCAACTTGTCGACTCTCTTTAGAGCATGCTGGGTTACAAAAGCGGTAGGTGGGCGAGCGTCATTGTGTTGGAAAACACCTTCTGGAAAGCTGTTCATGAATGGCAGCATAATAGGTTGAATCACCAGATGGACGTACAAATTTGCAGGCAGGGTACAATGAGTACTAAATGTAAAAATGCAAAAGAATATGACCCCTTAAATTAATGGCAGAAATACCAGCTAACAGCTAATTTTAATTTCTGAATCGGACCTCAGTATATCTCCTGTCAGTTTTGTGAACCATGTAAGTTATTATATGTGTGTTGTCTGTTCCACCGAACACCACACGTATGATCTTATACAGGGTGTACATAAAGTCCGGGAACACATTCAATTATTTATTGCACAAGAACCAAACATTGTACAGATATCATACATATGTCAGTTTCAAAATAAACCCTGAAAGTTTTTTTTCGTGTGCACCGCCACAGCGTAGTGTAGTAATTTGCCGATAGTGGGAGCTAGTTGCAAACATGACGAGTTCAGGTGAGGAGCGAGCTTTCCGTGTGTTGGAGTTCGACAAAAACAAGTGTGCTACAGCGGTTCAACGGATGTCTAGAACCAAGTATGGTAAGAAGCTACCAACAAGGAAGGCCATTTACCACTGGCACGACAAATTCGTTACGACTGGTTGCTTGTGCCCGGTAGCGAGAAGCGGACGTCCCAGTGTGAGTGAAGTGAATGTGGAGTGCGTACGAGAGACATTCATATGGAGTCCAAAGAAATCGGTGCGTCGTACATCCCGTGAACTCGAAATGGCTCCAATGACAATGTGGAAAGTCCTACGACAGAAGCAGTCTATGAAACCATTTAGATTGGAGCTAGTGCAGAAGGTCAATGATGGTATTGTCGATCGCTTAATTTTTAGCGATGAAGCCACTTTTCACACTAATGGGGAAGTGAACTGGCATAATTGTCGAATCTGGGGTACAAAGCATCCACACGAATGTGTTGAAGCCGGCCGATGTGGCCGAGCGGTTCTAAGCGATTCAGTCTGGAACCGCGCGACCGCTACGATCGCAGGTTCGAATCTTGCCTCGGGCATGGATGTGTGTGCTGTCCGTAGGTTAGTTAGGTTTAAGTAGTTCCTTCTATATTCACGTCAGAGGTATCAAACAAAACAAATACTGAAAATGAATGATACGCTAACGAAAAAAATCGCAACAGCAAAAAATAATTAATGCAGAGTAACGTAATTTCGGGAATACATTTAGCTCGGCAACATGTTTAAGTAATTAATATTGCAAGCTCACAGGTTAACGTGAGCAAATGTGAAATGCTGGTACATTAATAACAGGTGTAACCGTCAACATGTTGAATGCCGGCCGCTGTGACCGAGCGGTTCTAAGCGATTCAGTCTGGAACCGCGCTACCGCTACGGTCGAAGGTTCGAATCTTGCCTCGGGCATGGACGTGTGTGATGTCCTTAGGTTAGTTAGGTTTAAGTAGTTCTAAGTTCTAGAGGACTGATGACTTCAGATGTTAAGTCCCATAGTGCTCAGACCCATTTGAACCATTTTGAATGCATTGAATTTGAGCGTGATTTCCCAAAGGTAAATGTTTTTTGTGCCTTGTCGCGTCGAAAACTGTACGGGCCATACATCTTCGCTGAGAGCACTGTCACTGGATATTCCTACCTGGACATGTTGGAGCAATGGCTGATGCCTCACATACAATCGGACTCTCCGTTCTTCTTTCAGCAGGATGGGCCTCCACCCCATTTTCATCGCGAAGTTCGTGGACACCTGAACACGGAGCTGCCGCATCGATGGGTCGGCCGTGCTACGGAAGGGGACAGCTGTTTCATGAAATGACCTCCCCGATCACCAGATCTCACTCCGTGTGACTTTTTTCTGTGGGGACACACTGAAGATCTGATGTATGAACCGCCTCTACCACGTGATGTAGCAGAGCTCCGGGAGAGAATACGGGAAGCGACTGCCACAGTCGGCGATGCCATGCTGGGACGGGTATGGCAAGAATTCGATTACCGTATTGACGTCTGCCGGGTCACTCATGGTTCGCATACCGAATGTTTGTAAAAAAAAAAACTTTCGGAGTTTCTCTTCAAAATACACTGTTTATGACATCTGTACGACATTGTACAATAAATAATTGAAAGTGTTCCCGGACGCCTTAACGATAATGACAACTTCAGTCCCGATGCACGCGGTTGTCAACTCTTGCGGGAAGCAGATCAAGCTGCGAGCAATGAAGATAATTGACGGTGGACGCTACATTTCTAGGGTGCGACAAGTTCAGAATCTGGGTTGGAAGGGAAGTGAATCCGTATAACCGAACGGCTGAGAGAACCGTTTGCGTGAAGCGGGATATCCAAGTTCGAGTCCGAGTGCGACCCAAATTTTCACTTCTCGCCGTTGAATTAAATTCAATGCCCAGTTGCGAGTGAGATCCGGTTTTTCTCTTAAATCATGTTAAGTGCCAATCTGGTAGACAAAATATAAGGGTCAGTCAAATGAAAACGAGCCACATGGAAAACAATTACACTATTGGCCATTAAAATTGCTACACCAAGAAGAAATGCAGGTGATAAACGGGTATTCATTGGACAAATATATTATACTAGAACTGACACACGATTACATTTTCACGCAATTTGGGTGCATAGATCCTGAGAAATCAGTACCCAGAACAACCACCTCTAGCCGTAATAACGGCCTTGATACGCCTGGGCATTGAGTCAAACAGAGCTTGGATGGCGTGTACAGGTACAGCTGCCCATGCAGCCTCAACACGGTACCACAGTTCATCAAGAGTAGTGACTAGTGTATTGTGACGAGCCAGTCGCTTGGCCAGCATTGACCAGATGTTTTCAATTGGTGAGAGATCAGAAGACCGTGCTGGCCAGGGCAGCAGTCCAACATTTTCTGTATCCAGAAAGGCCCGTACAGGACCTGCAACATGCGGTCGTGCATTATCCTGCTGAAATGTAGGGTTTCGCAGGGATCGAATGAAGGGTAGAGCCACGGGTCGTAACACATCTGAAATGTAACGTCCACTGTTCAAAGTGCCGTCAATGCGAACAAGAGGTGACCGAGACGTGTAACCAATGGCAACCCATACCATCACGCCGGGTGATACACCAGTATGGCGATGACGAATACACGCTTCCAATGTGCGTTCACCGCGATGTCGCCAAACACGGATGCGACCATCATGATGCTGCAAACAGAACCTGGATTCATCCGAAAAAATGACTTTTTGCCATTCGTGCACCCAGGTTCGTCGTTGAGGCGCTCCTGTCTGTGATGCAGCGTCAATGGGAACCGCAGCCATGGTTTCCGAGCTGTTAGATCATGCTGCTGCAAACGTCATCGAACTGTTCGTGCAGATGGGGATAAGATGCCTGTCATCTCGACTGCTAGTGATACGAGGCCGTTGGAATCCAGCACGGCGTTCCATATACGCTCCTGAACCCACCGATTCCATATTCTGCTAACAGTCATTGGATCTCGACCAACGCGAGCAACAATGTCGCGAGACGATAAACTTGCAATCGCTATAGGCTACAATCCGACATATATCGAAGTCGGAAAGTGATGGTACGCATCCAGAGAAGCTATGGTACCTGTCGCTCTTCGAAGAAGGCCTGTACATTCCTCGCAATATGTGGCTGGGCATTGTCCTGTTGAAATGTGACCTGTGAAGACGCCTGAAGCAGGGGGAGTACCTCAGGCTCCACAACCTCCGTTAGGTACCGGTTGCTGTTCAAAGTGGCTGCAATACGTATGAGGCGAGATCGGTTGTTGTGACCAATGGCGTCCCAAACCATCACAATGCAGCCCTCCAGGTTGCACTCACAGCGTTATCGCCGGTCACGTATGCGGCCATCACTGTAGGACTCGCTGAAGCAGGACTCATCCGAAAAGATTACATGTTGCCACTCAGCACCCCAGTGACGGTGTTCACGTGACCATTGCAGTCGGAGGAGTTTGTGGTTTCTGGACAGTGGAAGCCGATGTAATGGCATGCGTGCAACCAGTCCAACCTGCAGCAGACGGCGATGAACCGTCGATGCAGACAAATTCACACTTGTTGCAGTGCTCCAGCGACGACCCAACACTGTGGATGACGCTGTACGGTCCGTAATGGCCATACGGACAAGATGACGGTCATCCACTGCTGTGGTCATGTTCCGTGGTCCAGTTCCCGCTCGTCGCTGCGTACAACATTCTTCTATCCACTGCTTTCACACATGCATCACTATCATAGCAGCATGCCCTGTGCGAGCCGAAATGTCAGGGTATGACAACCCCGTTTCCCGGATACCGATCATTCTGCCCCGTTCGAATTCGCTCACATGCCGATATGGCTCCCTTTGACGTCGACGAGGCATACTGGCAGTCACTGTATTGTCTCCACCTTGTGTGACAGCTCTGCACGGGCTACACAAGGCGCAACACCGACCCTGCAGGACCGACACGAGAGGGCTCTGCTCGGCCTACGTGTACCCCATCTCGCTGCAAAACGTTATCACGTATTGCTTGCACACCCGCCGCCACTTCCACCGAGTGTGACGCTATTCGGGTAATTCCTTCTCGGTGTTGCACTTTTCACAAACGGCAGTGTATTTTTACATCTAGGCAATGAATGTCTTGTCACACAGCCGGCCGCGGTGGCCGTGCGGTTCTAGGCACTTCAGTCCGGAACCGCGTGACTGCTGCAGTCGCAGGTTCGAATCCTGCCTCGGGCATGGATGTGTGTGATGTCCTTAGGTTAGTTAGGTTTAAGTAGTTCTAAGTCTAGGGGACTGATGACCTCAGATGTTAAGTCCCATAGTGGTCAGAGCCATTTTCTTGTCACACAGTGGGATATGGGATAGATGTATTAACAGTTAGGGAGATTACTTTTGAAATAATAAACAATTCACTTACTCTTTACCATCTGTCTCTTTTGCATTGGACCATCCCTTGAAATATGAATAACACTATGTTGCTGTGGACATTTTTCGTATTCCCACTTGATAACTAATCTCAATTAGATCATACTTCACCAAAAGGTATTGATACATACTGCAAAAAGTTTAATGCGCATGGGCTAATATCAGTAAGAAGATTTAAGTCAAAAATAAATGAATTTATAAATGAAATTATCTCAAGACACAAAACAATATAGCGGTATTATGCCTCAGTTATATGTCCTCTGATCAGTCGGAGGAGCAAACTGGTGATTGAAATTTCATGACAAGATCCCGTCGCAACGAAAGACGCCTTTGTTTTAATGACTGCCACTCCAATTCACGTATCATGTCTGTGCCATTATCTCCCCTATTTCGCGATAATACAAAACGAGCCGCCCTTCTTTCTACTTTTTCGATGTCATCCGTCAGTCCCACCTGATGCGGATCCCACACTGCACAGCAATACTTCAGAATAGGGCGAACAAGCGTGGTGTAAGCAGTCTCTTTAATAGACCTGTTGCACCTTCTAAGTGTTCTGCCAATGAATCGCAGTCTTTGGTTTGCTCTACCCACAACATTATCTTTGTGATCGTTCCGGTTTAGGTTATTTGTAATTGTAATCCCTAAGTATTTAGTTGAATTTACAGCCTTCAGATTTGTGTGACTTACGCGTAATCGAAATTTAGTGGATTTTCTCTATTAATGGTCAATTGCCACTTTTCGCACAGTACAGATATATTATCTAAATTATTTTGCAATTCGTTTTGGTCATCTGATGACTTTACAAGAGGGTAAATGACAGCGTCATCTGTAAACAATCTAAGACGGCTGTTAAGATTGTCTCCTACATCAGTAATATAGATCAGAAACAATAGAGGGCCTATAACACTTCCTTGGGGGACGCCGGATATTATTTCTTTTTTACTCGATGACTTTCTGTCTATTACTACGAACTGTGGTCTTTCTGACAGGAAATCACGAATTCAGTGATGATCAACGTCCACCGCGACGTTGGATGCCTGCTGGTAGGGTTGCGGCCACGTGACGTGGTAACAAAAGAATGCAAGCGGAACAGACACGGAGGGGGATCACCCTAGCGAAAATATGCGCTGCAAATGGGGAAACCTATTGAGACAAGCGACTTTGATAAAGGGCGGATTATTATTACGCAGAGCTAGTGAACAAGTATCTCGAATATGACGGACGTAGTCGAATGTTCACGTGCTACAGTCGTGAGCACCTTTGGGAGGTGGTAGAACGACAGTGAAACTACCACTACGCGCTAAATGGTTGGACGTCCACGACTCTTCACAGAACGTGGAGTTCGGAGGCCTGTCTGCTCTGTAAAGCAGGATAGATGGTGATCTGTGGCATCTCTGCCGAAAGAGCATATGCTGGTGCACGCGCAAGTGTTTCGGAGCACACAGTTCATCGTACATTGTTGAACATGGAGCTCCGCAGCAGACCACCCCCATGTGTTCATATGTCGGCTCCACGAAATCGTCAGATACGATTTCAGTGGGCAAAGGACCAGCGGGATTCGACCGTCGATCAATGGAAACGTGTCGGATCATTGGATGAATCACGCTTTTGCTACACTAGGTCGATGGTTGTCTCCACAGACGTCGTCATCGAGGTGAACGGCGGCTCGAAACGTGCAGTGCGCCACGCACGCAGGGTTGTGGTAACAGCATTATCATACGGGAGACATTCTCCTGCGCCTGAATGAGACTTGTGGTACGAGGGCAATCCCAAAAGTAAGGTCCCCTATTTTTTTATAAGTACAGAACTCTGTTTGTGTGGCAGTTGGTCACACTGTTATGAAGAGTGCTTCAAGCGCTGCGTGTAAACATGCGCAAGCCGCGCTGAGGCGCTCAGTCTTTGCTTGGCAGACGTTGAGAATGGAGCTGCCGTTGGTTGTTACCGCCAAGTGCGAATTGCGCGCAGTTATTCGGTTTTTGAACGCAAAGGGCACTGCGCCGATTGAAATCCATCGCCAATTGACGGAAGTGTATGGAGAGTCGTGCGTGAACGTCAAAAATGTTCGTATGTGGTGTAGAGAGTTTGCAGCTGGTCGAACCGAAATTCACGACGAACAAAGGAGCGGGAGACCGTCAATTTCCGAGGAGACAGTGTTGAAGGTTGAACGAAGCATGCGTGAAGATCGGCGGATCACCCTGGATGATCTCTGCACGTTGGTTCCTGAGGTTTCCCGAAGCACTGCTCACAGAATTTTAACGGAAACATTAAACTACCGGAGTGTGTGCGCAAGATGGGTGCAACGCATGCTCACTGAAGACCACATGCGGCAACGATTTGATGCTTCCCGCGCATTTCTTCACCGCCTTGCAGCCGAACAGGACAGCTTTCTGGACTCAACTGTCACGGGTGACGAAATCTGGGCACTCCACTTTACACCTGAGACCAAGCAACAATCACGCCAAAGCCGCGGAAATTCAAACAAACGCAGTCTGCCGGTAAAATCATGACAACCGTTTTTTGGGATCTGTAAGGGGTATTGTTGGTCGATTTTATGCCTACTGGGATCACAATTAACGCTGACAGGTACTGTGAGACTGAAAAAACTCAAACGGGCAATTCAGAACCGGAGAAGTGGAATGTTGAACAAGTGCGTACACATTCTCCATGACAAAGCTCGCCAACACATCGCTCGGCAAACCATTGCTCTCCTGCAACAGTTTCAGTGGAACATAATCACCCACCCAACCTATAGTCCTGACTTGGCGCCCAGTGACTATCACCTGTTCCCTAAGTTAAAAGAACATTAGGCTGGAAAGCGATTCAGCTCCGACGACGTGGTTAAAGAAGAGGTTCATAACTTTCTGAACAGCATGGCGGCGAGCTGGTATGACATAGGCATACAAAAACTGCCACAGCGTCTCAAAAATGCGTCGACAGAAATGGTGATTATGTCGAAAAATAGCTAAATGTACAAGCTGTAAACTGATATAAACCATTGTAGAAATAAACAGGTCTATGTACTAATAAAAAAAGTAGGAGACCTTACTTTTGGGATTACCCTCGCAGTAATTGGAGACAAGCTGACATTTGGGAACCACCTCCATCCCTTCATGCTCAATGTCTTCCCCGACGGCGATGTCCTCTTTCAGCAGTATAATTGTCACTGTCTCGGAGCCAGAACCGTGCTACAATGGTTTGAGGAGCATTATAGTGAACTCACGTTGATGTCTCACCTGAGGTTAAGTCCCTTGGAACGCATTTGGATCGCTATCGGGCTTCTTCACCGTGAACGCATATCAACAGCCCTTTGTTTACGCGAATTACACGACCTGTGCGTAGACATCTAATGCCACACACCTCCACAAACCTACCAGCAAACTGTCGGATCCCTGATACGCAGAATCAGTGATGTATTACGTTCCAGACACGGACAGACAAGCTATTAAATAGGTGGTCACAATTTTTTGGCTCATCAGCGAACAGCGTCAGTGCCAGTCAGTGTAAAAGAGAATGGTGAGAATGAATAATAGAGTATAATTGTTTTTATAATTTACGCTAAAAACGCGAAAATTTCATATTGTGGACAACGGTTTTAAAGCCTGGGAAGTGTCGATACCAGTGATTCGTACTAACCAAGTTTCCGACTTTTGTTATTAATGTGATACTCGTGTCACGTGGTGTGCTGGCATCTAGCTTTGTTAATGGTGCTCTATCCGTGGGACGCGGATCTGCCAATTCAGGGCTGTTCGGGAGGAGCGGGCTGTGTGTCACTTCCCCGTCCCTCATTATCATACAACACAATCATGATACCACACCAAACAAACGTTCCTTACAGTAGCCTAAAATCGACAGACACACGTAAGACACAACTCAGAGACACAGTGAGGAAAGGCCCGGACGAAGAAAACAATTTCCAAATAGGCGGCATGAGGTACCGCTCAGTGTCTCTCTATTATTATGTAAACTGAAAGTTGTGGGAGGGAGGGGGGGGGGAGCAGAAAGGAAACGAAAGGGAAGGAAATGATGACATCAGCTGCTCTGTTTTCTCTCTCATCCTCTGCAAGGTAAATAATACAAAGAATCCCTTTTGCGTCTCGAAAGCCTCATCCATAACCTTTTCAATAAATGAAATCTGCTTCACCATTTTCCCTTCTACCCTGTGACCTGCTGAAAGTGTGCTGGGCGAAAGACCACTAGTCAGCACAGTGGTGAGTTCTTTGATTTACTTCTGGAGGATACCGAGTTGTTACTACAAGACACACACCGTGTTGCATGTTACATCACTTTATTGTAGCAGGAACAAGATGAAGTACTTAACTTTGTAACAATCCATGTCCACAAGAATGTCATGAGTATTTATTAGTATCACAGAACATTAACGTATCGCATGATACAGAACAAGACACTAGTTTCTTCTAACAGTGTCCAACTGGCTGTAAACTTTTATGCAGAGTTCCGTCGAACAAAACTGTCGTACTGCTAGCTCAGGATGCCGTGTGGCATCGCCCGCTGTGCCTGTGAGTGGACATGTGGCCGCTCCTTCAGCAAGGTCCGACCAGGCACACGGGGGGAGGGGCTTATTAGTTATTGGGAGCTCCAACGTTAGGCGGGTGATGGAGCCCCTTAGGGAAACAGCGGAAAGGTCGGGGAAGAAGGCTAGTGTTCACTCTGTCTGCTTGCCGGGGGGTCTCATCCGAGATGTGGAGGAGGCCCTGCCGCCGGCGATAGAGAGCACTGGGTGCACCCGACTGCAAATTGTTGCTCATGTCGGCACCAATGACTCCTGCCGTCTGGGTTCAGAGGTCATCCTCAGTTCGTACAGGCGGTTGGAGGAATTGGTGAAGGCGGAAAGGCTCGCTCGCGGGGTGGAATCAGAGCTATTTGTAATATCGTTCCCAGAACCGATCGCGGTCCTCTGGTTTGGAGCCGAGTGGAAGGCACAAACCAGAGGCTCAGACGATTCTGCGGAGATCTGGGGTGCAAATTTCTCGACCTCCGCTATCGGGTGGAGAAATGTAGGGTCCCCCTGAATAGGTCAGGCGTGCACTACACGCCGGAAGCGGCTACAAGGGTAGCGGAGTACGTGTGGAGTACACATGTGGGTTTTTTAGGTTAGAGAATTCCCTCCCTAGGCCCGACAAGACGCCCCCTGAGACGCGGAAAGGTAGGAGTAGGCAAAATGCAACAGGGAATAACAATATTAATGTGCTAATAGTAAACTGCAGGAGCGTCTATAGAAAGGGCCCAGAACTCCTCTCATTAATAAACGGTCACAACGCCCATATAGTACTAGGGACAGAAAGTTGGCTGAAACCAGACGTAAACAGTAATGAAATCCTAAACTCAGATTGGAATGTATACCGCAGAGACAAGCTGGACAGTGAATGGGGAGGCATGTTTATAGCGATAAGAGGTGCAATAGTATCAAAGGAAATTGACGGAGATCCGAAATGTGAAATAATTTGGGTGAAGGTCACGGTTAAAGCAGGCTCAGACATGGTAATTGGATGTCTCTATAGGCCCCCTGGCTCAGCAGCTGTTGTGGCTGAGCACCTGAAGGATAATTTGGAAAATATTTCGAGTAGATGTCCCCACCATGTTATAGTTTTGGGTGGAGATTTTAACTTGCCGGATATAAACTGGGAGACTCAAACGTTCATAACGGGTGGTAAGGACAAAGAATCCAGTGAAATTTTTTTAAGTGTTTTATCTGAAAACTACCTTGAGCAGTTAAACAGAGAACCGACTCGTGGCGATAACATATTAGACCTTCTGGTGACTAACAGACCCGAAATATTTGAAACAGTTAACGCAGAACAGGGAATCAGCGATCATAAAGCGGTTACTGCATCGATGATTTCAGCCGTAAATAGAAATATTAAAAAAGGTAGAAAGATTTTTCTGTTTAGCAAAAGTGACAAAAAGCAGATTACAGGGTACCTGACGGCTCAACACAAAAGTTTTGTCTCAAGTACAGATAGTGTTGAAGAGCAGTGGACAAAGTTCAAAACCATCGTACAATATGCGTTAGATGAGTATGTGCCAAGCAAGATCGTAAGAGATGGAAAAGAGCCACCGTGGTACAACAACCGAGTTAGAAAACTGCTGCGGAAGCAAAGGGAACTTCACAGCAAACATAAACATAGCCAAAGCCTTGCAGACAAACAAAAATTACACGAAGCGAAATGTAGTGTGAGAGGGGTTATGCGAGAGGCGTTCAATGAATTCGAAAGTAAAGTTCTATGTACTGACTTGGCAGAAAATCCTAAGAAATTTTGGTCTTATGTCAAAGCGGTAGGTGGATCAAAACAAAATGTCCAGACACGCTGTGACCAAAATGGTACTGAAACAGAGGATGACAGACTAAAGGCCGAAATACTAAATGTCTTTTTCCAAAGCTGTTTCACAGAGGAAGACTGCACTGTAGTTCCTTCTCTAGATTGTCGCACAGATGACAAAATGGTAGATATCGAAATAGACGACAGAGGGATAGAGAAACAATTAAAATCGCTCAAAAGAGGAAAGGCCGCTGGATCTGATGGGATACCAGATCGATTTTACACAGAGTACGCGAAAGAACTTGCCCCCCTTCTTGCAGCGGTGTACCGTAGGTCTCTAGAAGAGCGTAGCGTTCCAAAGGATTGGAAAAGGGCACAGGTCATCCCCGTTTTCAAGAAGGGACGTGGAACAGATGTGCAGAACTATAGACCTATATCTCTAATGTCGATCAGTTGTAGAATTTTGGAACACGTATTATGTTCGAGTATAATGACTTTTCTGGAGACTAGAAATCTACTCTGTACGAATCAGCATGGGTTTCGAAAAAGACGGTCGTGTGAAACCCAGCTCGCGCTATTCGTCCACGAGACTCAGAGGGCCATAGACACGGGTTCACAGGTAGATGCCGTGTTTCTTGACTTTCGCAAGGCGTTCGATACAGTTCCCCACAGTCGTTTAATGAAAAAGTAAGAGCATATGGACTATCAGACCAATTGTGTGACTGGATTGAAGAGTTCCAAGATAACAGAACGCAGCATGTCATTCTCAATGGAGAGAAGTCTTCCGAAGTAAGGGTGATTTCAGGTGTGCCGCAGGGGAGTGTCGTAGGACCGTTGCTATTCACAATATACATAAATGACCTTGTGGATGACATCGGAAGTTCACTGAGGCTTTTTGCAGATGATGCTGTGGTGTATCGAGAGGTTGTAACAATGGAAAACTGTACTGAAATGCAGGAGGATCTGCAGCGAATTGACGCATGGTGCAGGGAATGGCAACTGAATCTCAATGTAGACAAGTGTAATGTGCTGCGAATACATAGAAAGATAGATCCCTTATCATTTAGCTACAAAATAACAGGTCAGCAACTGGAAGCAGTTAATTCCATAATTATCTGGGAGTACGCCTTAGGAATGATTTAAAATGGAATGATCATATAAAGTTGATCGTCGGTAAAGCAGATGTCACACTGAGATTCATTGGAAGAATCCTAAGGAAATGCAATCCGAAAACAAAGGAAGTAGATTACAGTACGCTTGTTCGCCCAGTGCTTGAATACTGCTGAGCAATGTGGGATCTGTACCAGATAGGGTTGATAGAAGAGATAGAGAAGATCCAACAGAGAGCAGCGTGCTTCGTTACAGGATCATTTAGTAATCGTGAAAGCGTTACGGAGATGATAGATTATCTCCAGTTGAAGACTCTGCAGGAGAGACGCTCAGTAGCTCGGTATGGGCTTTTGTTAAAGTTTCGAGAACATACCTTCACCGAGGAGTCAAGCAGTATATTGCTCCCTCCTACGTATATCTCGCAAAGAGACCATGAGGATAAAATCAGAGAGATTAGAGCCCACACAGAAGCATACCGACAATCCTTCTTTCCACGAACAATACGAGACTGGAATAGAAGGGAGATCCGATAGAGGTACTCAAGGCACCCTCCGCCACACACCGTCAGGTGGCTTGCGGAGTATGGATGTAGATGTAGATGCCGTCGTGTTCCATTAAATTTCGGGTGTGCAGCCGCAAGAATTCTCCTTCTTCTTCCAATATTTCGGCTGTATAACGTTCAGCCATCTTCAGAGTGAGCCACAAGACCGCCGCTCCAGTGCTCGCTTCGTCCCTTTATACTCGTGTACTGCGCAACTGCGCATGCGGCCGCAAATGCAAATGCGCCAGAGAGGTTGGTCGGCGGCAGAGACGTGCACAATGCGCGAGTTACATCTATGGCTCCGCAGTCGATCTGTGTTAGCATGTCGATATATCATTGTGAGCTGCACTGTGACGACGTCTTTCTGAGTTTATTATACCAAGTGCCGGATTCCACCTTGATAAATAATGGAATACGGCACTAGGTGTAATAAACTCACAAAGACCTCATCACAGTGCAGCTCACAATGATATATCGACATGCTAACACAGATCGACTGCGGAGCCATAGATGTAACTCGCGCATTGTGCACGTCTCTGCCGCCGACCAACGTCTCTGGCGCATTTGCATCTGTGGCCCCGCATGCGCAGTTGCGCAGTACACGAGTATAAAGGGACGAAGCGAGCACCGGAGCGGCGGTCTTGCGGCTCACTCTGAAGATGGCTGAACGCTATACAACCGAAATATTAGAAGAAGAAGAAGGAGAATTCTTGCGGCTGCACACCCGAAACTTAATGGAACAGTCTTTGCCGCGCCAAAACGTGAAGATTCACAATACCATAGTGTTCGGCGGTGATCGCAGTCTGGGCTGAGCGCCACTACGCTCTGACATACCTATGTATGTATATATGTATGTATGTTAACCGGGGGCCTAGAAATGACGGAGAGGCTCCGTCCCCGCCGCAGTGGCTCCGTCCCCGCCGGAGCCGCAGTGGTCCACAACCCCACGACGACTACCGCAGTCCACTTCACCCCTCCGTCGCCCCACACCGAACCCAGGGTTATTGTGCGGTTCGACCCCTGGTGGACATGGACACCCCCCCCCACACCTCCCCCCCCCAGGGTAACGTCTCACACCAGAAGAGTGTAACCCCTATGTTTGCGTGGTAGTGTAATGGTGGTGTACGCATACTTGGAGAACTTGTTCGCGCAGCAGTCGCCGACATAGTGTACCTGAGGCAGAATAAGGGGAACCAGCTTGCATTCGCTGAGGCAGATGAAAAATCGCCTAAAAACCATCCACAGACTGGCCGGCACACCGGACCTCGACAGAAGTCCGCCGGGCGGATTCGTGCCGGGGAGCAGGCACTCCTGCCCAGTCCGGAAAGCCACACGTTACACCGGACGGCTAACCGGGCGGGCTCTGACTTACCTAAGTGTGCTGCAGCGTTGGGTCTACGCCGACTTCACTCAACCATTGCTGCATCTCACAGCGACTATGCTTACTTGTGGTTCCGTCACGAGGTACCAACATTTTCCTTGGTGCCTCGGTCTTCAGACGACGCTGCAGAAAGAATACATTTCTCTGACATTGGAGGATTTGCGGTCCAGATTGCATACCAGCTATGTTTCTTTCAGAGTATGCTGATGCAATAGCTTCATACTTAACAATCAGGTACAACCACTCGCTCAAGGAAAGGTCCGTATCCAAAGACTGGAAACTTACACAGGTCACACCAATATTCAACTAAGGTAGTAGGGGTAATCCACTAAATTACAGCCCCATATCATAAAAAGTCGATACGCAGCAGCATTTTTGAGCATATATTGTGTTCGAACATTATGAATTACCTCGAAGAGAACGGTCTATTGACATACAGTGAACACAAATTTAGAAAACATCATTCTTGTAGAACACAACTAGTCCATTACACACACGATTTGTAGAGTGCTGTTGACAACGGATTTCATGTTGGTTCCATACTTCTAGAATTCCAGGAACTTTTGACACTGTGTCACACAAGCGGCTTGTAGTGAAACTGCTTGCTTATAGAATATCGTCTCAGTTGTGTGATTGTTTTCGTGCCTTCCTATCAGAGAGGCCACAGTGCTTAGTAACTGACGAAAAGTCATCGAGTAAAACAGAAGTGATTTCTGGCAATCCCCAATGTAGTGTTATAGGCCTTCTACTGTTCCATGTCTATATAAATCATTTAGGAGGCAATCTGAATAGCCACCTTAGACTGTTTGCAGATGATGCTGTCGTTTATCGTCTAGTGAAGTCATCAGAAGATCAAAACAAGCTGCAAAACAGTGACGTCATCCACATGAGTGCTAAAAGCAATCCGTTAAACTTCGGTTACACGATTAATCAGTCAAATCTAAAGGCCGTAAATTCTGCTAAATACCTACGAATTGCAATTGCGAACATCCTAAATTGGAAAGAATACGTAGAAAATGTTATGGGGAAGGCAAATGAAAGACTGCGTTTTACTGAAAGAACTCTTAGAAAATGCGACAGATATACTAAGGAGACTACCAATACTGTACTTGTCCATCCCCTATTGGAGTACTGCTGCGCGGTCTGGGATCCATAGAAGATGGAATTAACGGAGTAGATCAAGAAAGTTCAAAGAAGAGCAGCACGTTTTCTTCTTCTTCTTCTTCTTGTTCTTTATCGTCGCCTTGTCCCACCTCACGCAGGATCAGCGTTGCTCTTCTGGATCCTCCATAATACTCTATCCATTGTCTCTTCCTTCTTCCATCCTTTCTCCCTTAGGTCCCTGGATATCTTATCCTTCCACCTCATCTTCGCTCTTCCTCTCCTTCTCGCTCCTTCAATCTTTATATCTTCAACTCTGTTTCCGATGTACTCTTCCCCTTTTCTCTGTAAGTGTCCGTACCACCTTAGTCTGCTCTCTTGTATCTTTTTCCCCGTGGGTCCCACTTTCACAGCTCCTCTAACAAATTCATTTTTAATCCTGTCCTTCCTTGTTACCCCACACATCCACCTCAGCATCCTCATTTCCGCCACTTCCATCTGCCTTTCCTGGGCTACTGTAATTCGCCATGTCTCTGCCCCATATATCATAGCAGGCCTTACCACCGAATTGTACACTTTCCCTTTCAACCCAATGCTCATCTTCTTGTCGCACAACACTCCATTCATTCTCCTCCAGTTGTTCCAACCGCAATTTATTCGGTGTTGTATCTCGCTTTCCAGTCCTCCATCCTTCTATATGTACGACAACAGGTATTTAAATTTGCACACCGATTTGAGCTCTTCATCTGGGATCTTGCAAGACCTCATCTGCACATCCTTGAGTGCTAAATATTCTGACTTTGTCCGGCTAATTGTCATCCCTCTTTCTTCTAGTGCCTTCCTCCAATCCTCCAGCTTTTCCTCAAGTCTGTCAATGCTCTGCTCACAAAGAACCACATCATCCGCAAACATCATATTCTACGGTGCTTCCTTCTTCACATCTTTCACCAGCACATCCATAATCAGGTCAAAGAGGTAGGAACTAAGCGCAGACCCTTGATGTAACCCTACTTTTACTGGAAACTCCTTTGTCATGCCCACCCTACTTCTCACCTGTGTCATTGCTCCTCATTGCCTTTCCTTCACTAACCTCACATACTTCTCTGGCACGCACAGCTCTCTCATGCTTCTCCATATTTCGTCCCTTGGGACTCTGTCATATGCTTTCTCCAAATCAACGAGAGCCATATGTAGATCGGCTTGCAGCTCCCCATGTCTCTACACTATCCGCCTTAAAGCATGTATTGCATCAGTCGTTCCTCTTCCAGGCATGGACCCAAACTGTTCTTCACACACCACAGTCTCCTTGTGTAATCTTCCTTCTATACCTCTTTCCCAAATTTTCATTGTGTGTGCCATAAGTTTAATACCTCTATAGTTACTGCAGTCCTGCACATCACCTTTCCCCTTAAATATTGGGGTCAGTACACTAGTTCTCCACTCGTCTGGCATCTCCTCCTACCGCCAAATCTTCTTCATTAAATCCCAAAGGAGCTCAGTTCCCTTTTTACCGAGACACTTCCATACCTCAACGGGGATGTGGTCTGGGCCAACTGCCTTCCCATTTTACATCTTTTCAACTGCCCGTTCGACTTCATCTCTACTTATATCCATCGTTAATCTTTCGTTTGCCCCTCCTTCCTCAGTTTTCACTCTTACATTTTCTTCATTCAGCAATTTCCCAAAATAATTCAACCACATTTGGATTATTTTTCCATGGTCATGCAGAATTATTCCTGTTTCATCTTTCATTTGTTTTATTGCTGTTAGATCTTTAGAAGCTTTATCTCTTGATTTGCGTATCCGTATCAGTTTTCTCATATCCCGATTTTTCTGTAGTTGTTCGTATGCCTCCCTTACTGATTCAGCTTTAGCTTTAGCCACGGCTCGTTTTGCCTCCTTCTTTGCACTTTTGTATGCTTGCCCATCCTCAGCACTTCCACACATATCCCACTTCCTCTTAGCGTCTTTCTTTTCCTTCACAACCGTTTGCACCTCTTCATTCTTCCACCATGCTTCCTTATCTTTTGACATCCCTCTACCAGATGTTAACCCAAACACTTCCTCCCCAGTCTTCCTTATAACAGCACTATTTATTTTCCACCACTCCTGCGCACTCTCTGCCAATTTTACCTTTCCCAGTACTTTTTCACTAAACTCCTGTCTCATATTTTTATCCTTTAAACGTTTTCTATTATTGCGAAATAGGGGAGAGAGTGTGACTAACAAGATACAGTATTTGGGATGGACATAATTAAAAAGTGGTTTTTCTCGTTGCGGCGTAATCTTCCCCTGAAATTCCAATCAACAGCTTTCTCCTCCGAATGCGAAAATGTTTTGTTGAAGCCGACCTACATAGGGAGAAACAATACTCATAATAAAATAAGGAAAATCAGAGCTCTCGCGGAAAGATATAGGTGTTCGTTTTTCCCCGCGATGTTCGGGATTGGAATAATAGAGAATTATTCTGAAAGTGGTTCGATGAACCCTCGGCCAGAAACTTAAGCGTGATTTTGTGGAGTATTCATGTAGATGGGCCGCGTGGAGTGGCCGTGCGGTTTGAGGCGCCATGTCACGGACTGCGCGGCCCCTCCTGCCAGAGGTTCGAGTCCTCCCTCGGGTATGGGTGTGTGTGTTGTTCTTAGCATAAGTTAGTTTAAGTAGTGTGTAAGTATAGAGACCGATGATCTAAGAACACACACATTTGAACATTTTGAACCATGTAGATGTATTGAAATAGGATTATTTGTCTGGATTCATTCTGCACTTGCTGTTTCGTCTTTGGCATGAAGAGGAAGTCCCAGTACCATCAACAGTAACAAATTTGCACATCAAATCGCTTCTATTGTTTTTAAAACAATCTAAACATTCTCAATTATGGTGGCGTTTTGTTTTGTTTTAGGCTTACTGCAATCAAAGCGTATTATTCACCAGATATGTTTCGCTCTTATTTACCAAATATCTCAAGTGGTCATCGATGTTTTTCTTCTTTTTAGAGCTCCGTACATCAATCTGTAAAAACGGAACCCCTATAGGATCACTTTATTGACCGCCTGTCTGTCCGACCAAATGTTAATAACATTTCTTCTCAGGCACAGTTAGACGTACCAAGTTGGAATTTATGTCACATACTAGGCTTTACGGTTCCTTGGCGATGTAAGAAATCGATCTTAAGTCAATGTAACCAAAAGATACGGCCATTTATATCAGAAATTTTGCAACTGGCAAACTCACTCATCAAAAACCTAGGATCTTGAAATCTGGCGAAAGTAAGGCTTCACAGTACAAGTAAAGGAAAAAAAAACATTGTTGATCTATAGTCATATCACACGAAAAGGTATTTCTTTTCTCATTAATTATCCGGGACAACAGCCTTGCCGCAGTGGATACACCGGTTCCTGTGAGATCACCAATGTTAAGCGCTGTTGGGCGTTGCCAGCACTTGGATGGGTGACCATCCAGCCGCCATGCGCTGCTGTCATTTTTCGGGGTGCACTCAGCCTCGTGATGCCAATTGAGGAGCTACTCGACCGAATAGTAGCGGCTTCGGTCAAGAATACCATCATAACGACTGGGAGAGCGGTGCGCTGACTCCACGCCCCACCCATCCGTATCCTCCTTTGAGGATGACACGGCGGTCGGATGGTCCCGGTAGGCCACTTGTGGCCTGAAGATGGCGTGCTTATTTTTTTATTTACCATCCGACCGAAAACTTGAAATTAAATCATACTCGAAAGTTTTAGAATTACAGAGACCGATATGCTGCCAATATCAATGTTGACAACAGGAAAAAATTGTATAGAGTCCCGATTCCCAGGATGGATGAGCTGCCTAGTATACATAATTAAGTTCGCACGGAAGCCTCAGAGTGCGAGTCCTATTCGCAACTGTCCAATTTTTTACATTTTCTGCAGTCCACTGCTTTATCCCTCGTTGTTAGCGGATGCTGAAGTCGAAGAAAATACCATCATCATTTGTGATTCTTCGGGTTCTACTAACCTGCTTTTTCTCCTTGCCAAGCGGTGTGGCGCAGTGGTTACCTCACTGGACTCTTTGTTTGTCAGGACGACGGTTCCAGTCTCCTTACTGCCATCCATGTTTAAGATTTCTGTGCTTTCCCTATATCGTTCAGAGCAAACGCCGGAATAGTTCCTTTCAACTGGCACGGATATTTTCCTTCCCCATCATTCAGTAATCCGAGATTGTTCTCCGTTGGTAACGACCTCGTTTTCGGCGGGTCGCTAAACACTGATCTTCCTTTTTCCTTCCGCTCTTCCTGCATTTGCGTTTCTTGCACTTCACTTTTGCAAATCTTCACAAAACTTGGCGTCATAGAAATATTATTATTGTTTCACGTGTTCCACACTCATTACAGGAAAAAAATTACACGAACGTACAAAAAACACAGCCCTCCGTGAAAAATATTTCTGTTACTGTATTTATTTGCTATATTCTTTTAGTCTATTATCTGTATGTATAAAAGGCAATGTCCTGAGTGACTGGTCCACTCACTCACTGATTCATCGTCGCCCAGCCCAAGCTGCTGAGGATAGAAATTTGTAATTTGGTGATGGTGTTGATCTTTCATGTAGGCGTCGTTTAAGAAGGCACCCCTAACAGTGTGAAATAGGGGACGAAAGGTTTTTTGAAAATATCTTGCTGATTTTGAAGTAAGACATACGAAAATTGGTATTTGGTTTCCCAGACAGAAAGAAAAAAATACATCTTTCAGCATTTTTGGAAATTCAGGAATTAAGAGGGTAAAATACTGGGTGAAAGTTTTTTTGGAAATGAATCATTTTAAAGCTACATCTACGAAAATTGGTTCTGACTTCTTGGTTGCAAATTTAAAAAAAAAAATACGTGTTTCAGTGTGTTTGGAAAATCAGTTCACTAAGGGAGTGAAACAGGGGATGAAAATTTTTTTGGAATTATTTCAGTATGCAAACACTTTAAAAGCTAAATATATGAAAATTTGTATATGGCTTTTCTGTTAGAAGTAAAAAAATATGGGTTTCACTGTGTTTGGAAATCAACCCCTTAGTGGGTGAAATTTTTTAATAAATTATGTCGTTGTAATAAAAAAGCTTTTAAAGCTAAATGTATAAAAATTAGTATTTCACTTGCCGATTAGATTTAAAGAGATATGTGTTACGGGATGAAATTTTCTACGGAAATATCACCACAAGAACGCAAAAGGCATTATTACCAAAAATCTTGGACTCAAGCTACAAGAATCCCTTTTTGATTAGAAGTACATCCGAAAAAGACGATGCTTCTAGGGCCTTAATTAGCGTGAAAAGTTTAGGAGATGTTAAAATCTGTAAACAACACAAAAATTTCATTGAACAAAAACAAAAAACAGAAAAATGTGCAGATCATACAGTTTATGCGAGTGAAGCACCGGGCCCTTGGCTAGTCTATGTATAAGAACAGACCGAATGTTGCACATTAATTGCGTCTACATACTGCGAACTGGCCGTCTGGCGCACAGGTATGTCTTCATCCGGAATCCAGGGGGCACATCACTATGCAGGATTGGTAGATCACAAGATTTGTAATTTATAACTCTGCACTACACTACTGTACAACACTACACTACACAGCATTACAGTACAATACAATACACCAAACTGCTGCACTTCGTATCAGAGCCAGTCTGGATTTCCGATTTGTCTGAACAGTTGGCCCCCGGCGCGCTGAGGCACAACTCAGGATTCACTGGGGTTGTGCTACTGTGCCACCCGAGGTCTGGAGATTGGGAGACAGCTGTTAGGGCCTCAGGAAATCCTTCCGAGGCTCATCTACTCACTGCTCCCGGAACGTCGTTGCAGATGGATGTTCCGCTGTTGCGTGCCTCGTTGTAATGACAATTTTTCTGAAGTTTTAGAAAGGTGTAGTAAAAAAAAAGAAAAAAAAGAAACGCTAATGCGCGAATGTAGAACGCAGATTTGTAGAAGCCGGAAAAATCCAAAAGATAAAAGTGAAGCCAAGTTTTCTTCGACTTCTTTGTTGTCTCTCAGTCATCTACATCTACATCTACATCTACATCTACATGGATGCTCTGCAAATCACATTTAAGTGCCTGGCGGAAGGTTCATCGAACTACCTTCACAATTCTTTATTATTCCAATCTCCTATAGCGTGCGGAAAGAATGAACACTTATATCTTTCCGTACGAGCTTTGATTTCCCTTATTTTATCTTGGTGATCGTTCCTCTCTATGTAGGTCGGTGTCAACAAAATATTTTCGCATTCGGAGGAGAAAGTTGATAATTGGAATTTCGTGAGAAGATTTCGCCGCAACGGGAAACGCCTTTCTTTTAATGATGTGCAGCCCAAATCCTGTATCATTTCAGTGACACTCTCTCCCATATTTCGCGATAAAACGAAACGTGCTGCCTTTTCTTGAACTTTTTCGATGTACTCCGACAGTCCTATCTGGTAAGGATCCCACACCGCGCAGCAGTTATCTAAAAGAGGACGGACAAGCGTAGTGTAGGCAGTCTCCTTAAAAGACCTGTTACGTTTTCTAAGTGTCCTGCCAATAAAACGCAGTCTTTGATTAGCCTTCCCCACAACATTTTTGTGTGTTCCTTCCAATTTAAGTTGTTCGTAATTGTAATACCTAGGTATTTAGTTGAATTTACGGCTTTTAGATTGGGACTGATTTAGGCTTGCATTTCGTAAGATTATAAATTAGCTACCAGTAACTTCAGTTTATGCCACAGTTTCTTATTCCTTATTGTACTGTAGACTGTTATATTACCAAAGTAAATAACAGGTGAAACTACAGTAATATTTCTATGACGGAAAAAAACCGCCAATGCAAAAAAGCAGGTTTCCAAAAGACGAAAAATCGGAAAAGGTGAAAGTAAAACCAAGTTTTGTTCGACTTCAAGCTCCCCTAACAACGAGGGAAAAGGCATTTGATGTCAGAACATGTAGCCGGCCGGTGTGGCCGAGCGGTTCTAGGCGCTTCAGTCTGAAACCGCTCGACCGCTACAGTCGCAAGTTCGAATTCTGCCTCGGGCACGGATGTGTGTGATGTCCTTAGGTTGGTTAGGTTTAAGTAGTTCTAAGTTCTAGGGGACTGATGACCTCAGATGTTAAGTCCCATAGTGCTCAGAGCCATTTGAGCCATTTCAGAACATGTAAATAAGGGGAAAAACACCAATGACCACCGAATACGCTTTGTAAATAAAAATAAAGTCAAGGTACAGCACGATCAGTAGTCACGGGATCGCCCTGGAGCATATGTGAGCAAACGTTGAGATCACCGTGTTAGAATATACGCCAAAGGAGAGAATGTTAAGGGAGCAGTAACATGCCTTAAGATGACCCATCTTTAAAATAAATCTTGTCTCGGTCAGCGATCGACCGAAGACAGTAATCAATAAGGGCTCGCAGTTACCTAATCGCGGCTATATTGACGTAACATCAGATAAACGCAACGTGGGAGACAGTATGTACTGGTCAGCCAGAACATTATGACCACCTCCCTACTATCGATATAAACCTGTCCAGGCGATAGCAGCCACCTGGTGACGTACGACTGCTAGTCAGACACACGCACGGTGCATGCAGTATCAGTCAGCTAGCTGTCCGTGTGTAGAATGGGGAAGGCGCGCGATCTATCTGAGTTTGACTGACAAGGGGAGGCCGCCAATTGTGAAATTCAGATTCGATTCATACTGTGCATAATAAAAGCTCATGGCCAGAGGTGTAATGTGGCAAAGCACCAAGATGCACTTCTCAGCCGTTGTCGAGAAAATCGACAGTTAAAAGAAACCGTTGCGGTGAAATACTCTCTACGATTAACTATTTTCAGCAGCGTAGTGGCGCAGCGGTAAGCGCTCGGATTCGTAATGAGAAGGTCGCCGGATCGAATCTCGCACCATGCAATTTTTTTTATTATTAGTTTTTTGTAATTCAAATATATATATATATATATATATATATATATATATATATATATATATATACTATTAATGAATTGCTTATGCATGTTGGTGAAGGCGGATCGCTCTCCAATTGTACCGCCTCCATTTTTCCGTTTGTTTAACAGGTGGTACCAAAGTTTTCACGTCCGCACTGATTTTCGACGAGGTTATAAGTTGCGCTACGGATCGCATCTACCTTCTTTCGAAGTTAGCAGGCAACTACGCTGTTATGCGGCGGCTCGTTTCGGCCCATTCAACATCTGTCCTTCAAGTGTAACGAGCGAGTAACGGAGTTTATATTTCATACCTGCCACAGCAAATTTGTGTTCGTGGGGTCTCTATTCTAATTCGAACGTTTGCCTTACGCTATACGTATTCGTTTCGGAATATCGTTTCTACGTCTTCCGTTAACTATACGTGGTTAACATTATGAAGACAATTAATAACATTTGTGAAATACAACTTTGTTTGCGGAAAACATAATGATGTTCGAAGTCGTCAGTTTTTCCACGACAAACGACTTTCAACAACTTATAATGTGCATAATTGTTGCAACTGATTGCCGGGAATTTTATATATATATATATATATATATATATATATATATATATATATATATATGCAACAATTATGCATATATATACGTGTGTGTGTGTGTATACATTTGAATTACAAAAAACAAATACTAAAAAAAAGAAAGGTTGTATGGTGCGAGATTCGACCCGGCGACCTTTGCATTACGAACCCGAGCGCTTACCGCTGCGCCACGAGGCTGTGGAAAACTGTTACTCGTAGAGAGTATTTCACCGCAACGGTTTCTTTTAACTGTCGATTTTCTCGACAACGGCTGAGAAGTGCTACTTGGTGCTTTGCCACATTACACCTCTGGCCATGAGCTTTTATTATGCGCAGTATGAATCAAATCTGAATTTCACAATTGACGGCCTCCCCCCCCCCCCCCCCCCCCTTGTGAGGGCAGATTGTGATGGCCCGGATCTCGGCACGAGCACTTTGGAAACTGCACGACTTGTCTGGTGTTCGAGGAGTGTTGTAGTGTCTTCAACAGGTGGCGAAACCAAGGTGAAACCACGTTCAGACCTCTTGGGGTTGGGCGGCCACTCCTCATTACAGATGCCAGACGTCGTAGGCTGGGCGGACTGGCAAAACAGGAGAGGCACCCATTACACCTCTGGCCATGAGCTTTTATTATGCACAGTATGAATCAAATCTGAATTTCACAATTGGCGGCCTCCCCTTGTGAGGGCAGATTGTGATGGCCCGGATCTCGGCACGAGCACTTTGGAAACTGCACGACTTGTCTGGTGTTCGAGGAGTGTTGTAGTGTCTTCAACAGGTGGCGAAACCAAGGTGAAACCACGTTCAGACGTCTTGGGGTTGGGCGGCCACTCCTCATTACAGATGCCAGACGTCGTAGGCTGGGCGGACTGGCAAAACAGGAGAGGCACCCATTACACCTCTGGCCATGAGCTTTTATTATGCACAGTATGAATCAAATCTGAATTTCACAATTGGCGGCCTCCCCTTGTGAGGGCAGATTGTGATGGCCCGGATCTCGGCACGAGCACTTTGGAAACTGCACGACTTGTCTGGTGTTCGAGGAGTGTTGTAGTGTCTTCAACAGGTGGCGAAACCAAGGTGAAACCACGTTCAGACGTCTTGGGGTTGGGCGGCCACTCCTTATTACAGATGCCAGACGTCGTAGGCTGGGCGGACTGGCAAAACAGGAGAGGCACCGAACTGTGGCGGCACTAACATCAGACTTTAATGCTAGACAGAGTACAAGTGTGTCTGAACACGCAGTGCACCGAACACTCCTAACGATGGGCCTCCGCAGCCGACGACCCATGCATGTTGAAACGTCCCTTTCGAAAGATTATGAATGACTGTGCTAGTAAACTTCTACATTATTTGATTTTCAAACAGCTGAGCAAAACTGAACGTACTCAGACATTTCTCTCATTACTTATTCTGATCATCACCAAACTGACACACAATATTTTTACCGCAACGCAATCTGACTTTCAATAATCCCCACAAAAGAATGGCCCTCACTAACAATAACTTATACCTCTCATGAATCACTTACCTCACAAAAATCTTCGTTACTCAAACTACTGCAATACAGCGAGCGCCATTACTGCCAGACAAATAAAAGATTCTAACTACTGAAGGCACTAACTACTGATAGGCATAGTTAGCAAATGAAAGATTTTAAGAGAGAACAAACAATGTATTTACCTTAATAATGTTCAAAAGTCATCATATATATATCTATCAATTCATGACATTCATCTTTATAAATTTCCTCTTTCTGGCGGTCACACGTCCAGGTCGACCTCTCAAAACTTTGGCATCTCTCTCTCCACATCCACCACTGCTTGCGACTCACCTCCAACTGCATAACGCTACGCGCTGTTCACATCCAACTGCCCAACACTACACCAGCGAATAATCCAACAATGCCAACCAGCTACAGACTGCACACAGCACAGTCAGTGATTTTCACACAGAGCGGTACGTGGCGTTACCAACATAAGAACCTAAACAGTCTACATACAATGTGCCAATGTTAACACTACGACATCGAAATGAGCACGTGACTATCGGCATTGGACGTTGGCACAGTGGCAGACCGTTGGATGGTGTGATGAATCCCGATAGCTTTTTCATCATGCCACGTGAGAGCGCGAATCCGTCGTCTTCCAGGGGAACAGCTCCTTGACATCTATGCTGCAGGATGGAGACAAGCTGGCGGCAGCTTCATTATGCTCTGGGGAAGATTCATGTGGGCATTCATCGGTCCAGTGGAGCTCGAGCAAGGCATCTTGATGGCTAAGCAGTATCGTACACTGGTTGCTGACCACTTACATCCCTCCATGACGACCATGCTTCCCGACGGCAGTGGCATTTTTCAGCAAGATAAGGCGCCGTGTCACAAGGCTGGGATTGTGGTGAAGAGGTTCGAGGAACACAGTGGCGAGTTTCAATTGACGTGCTGGCCCCCGCTCTCCAGATATGAACCCGATCGAACACATCTGGGATGTGATTGAGCATAGCGTCAGAGCTCATAGCCTCGTCCCCAAAATTTACGGGAATTACATGAGTTGTATAGATGCGCTGCCAACTCTCTCCAGCGACCTACCAACACCTCATTGCTTTCATGTCACGACGCGTCGCCGCTGTTATCCTTGTCAAAGGTGGATTGGCTATTAGGTAGGTCCTCATAATGTTCTGGCTGATCGGTGTACATATCAACACCACTATGTGTAGGGATGATGTAATAGCTGAGATCTTTGTGGAGAATCCCACGCCAAATACAAGGTGAGATAAAAAAGTTTCCATTCGAAGGCCGCACAGTCCATAATCGGTATGCCAATCAGGCAAAATTGCCAGTGAGTACTCAGGTGATCATCTCACCAACGGACCAGGTTGAAGATACCTGTTTGGTAGAACATTGGATCTCGCGGCGTGAAGAAGTCCGTCACTGCCTACTGCACACCCTCGGTCTACAGGAATCGTCGATCCTTCAACGAGTTTTTTAAGGGACTGAAGGCTTGATAATCACATTGGGAGAGATCAGGACTATAGTGTGGTTGCTCATGTGTGTTGCACTTGTTCGTGATGGATGTCGCTGGCCTCTGAGATCAACTGGCGCCTTGTGTCGAAGAGCAAACAGTACGGAACTTAGCGCACCATTCCACAATGGTGGTTATCGACAGACATGATGCTACATACATATTCTTCATTCTTTGGTGGATGTCTACCGGCATTGGTCCATCGGCAGCCAAGAAAAGAATAACAGCACATTGGCCCTTTTTGGCTGCATTTGGTAATGACGTCGCCATAGTTTACATTTACACATTAAACAGGAATGTAATTAGCAGTTACATGTACAGTGACACTGACACAGGAAAGCAGTGCTGGTGCAATTGGTTAGAGAAAATAAACTGCGCTGCCACGAGAGCTGGTGGTAGTGGGAAACGAGCTGCGCTATTGTATCCCTTAATTGAGTAGAGCTACAACAATAATGACCATGTTTCATTAGTAGCTGCTGAATTAATTAAAAAATTAAAGGTTTAAAGGTACGATATAACTACGAGAGAAATGATGAAAAATTACGCCATATTCTAAAGCTAACTATGACAAGAGGTATTACGGAGCCACGTTTGTTAGATACGTTTTGGGGCAAGAATGAAGAAAGAAATTTCAGTATGTGTAATCTGATAGCAGTTATACCACGTGCGGTGTTAAGTGATATGCCTGCTGCGCATTTCTGTCCATGGTCAAATTTTAGCTAAGTAATTAAGTAGCATTACTCATGAACCCATCCTAAAAACGGATTCCTTCTTCTACTCATGTTGTGCCAAAAATTCTCTTCTCCCATATTTGCGATTTTCCGATATTTGCAATTTTCCGATATTTGCGTTTCTCCCATATTTGCGTTTTCCCATATTTGCGTTTTTCCCATATTTGCGTTTTTCCCATATTTGCGTTTTTCCCATATTTGCATTTTTCCTGTATTTGCGTTTTTCTTTTATTTTTTCCATATTTGCGTTTTTTGCATAATTGCTTTTTATCTATATTTGCGTTTTTTCCATATTTGCGTATTTTCCATTTTTGCGTTTTTCCCATATTTGCGTTTTTCCCATATTTGTGTATATCCCATATTTGCGTTTTTCCCATACTTGCGTTTTCCCCATACTTGCGTTTTCCACATACTTACATTTTCCCCATACTTGCGTTTTCCCCATACTTCCATTTTACCCACACTTGCGTTACGACATTACTTGCATTTCACCCATACCTGCGTTTTACCCATACTTGCATTTTCCACATACTGGTGTTTTCCCCATACTTGCCTTTCACCCATACTTGCATTTTCCCCATACTTGCGTTTTACCCAAACTTCCGTTTTACCCATACTTGCGTTTTTCCCATATTTACGTTTTTCACATATTTGCCTTTTTTCCATATTTGCGTTTTTTTCCATATCTGCGTTTTTTCCATATTTCTGATTTTTCAATATTTGGGTTTTCCCAAATTTGAGTTTTTCCCATATTTGCGTCTTACCCATATTTGCGTTTTTCCCATATTTGCGCTTTTCCCATATTTGCGTTTTTCCCATTTTGCTTTTTTCCAATTTTGCGTCTTTCCCATTTTGCGTCTTTCCCAAATAGCGTTTTTCCCATATTGCGTTTTTCCCATATTTGCGTTCTTTCCCATATTTGCGTTTTTCCATATTTGCGTTTTTCCCACATTTGCGTTTTTCCACCATTTGCATTTTTCCAACATTTGCGTTTTTCCCATATTTGCGTTTTTCCTACATTGGAGTTTATCCCACATTTGCGTTTTTCCCACATATGCGTTTTTTCCACATTTGCGTTTTTTTCACATTTGCTAATTTCCCACATTTGCGTTTTTCCCACATTTGCGTTCTTCCGATATTTGCGTTTTCCCAATTTTTTGCTTTTTTCTCATATTTGCGCCTGTCCCATATTTGCGTTAGTCCGATATTTGCGTTTGTCCCATATTTGCGTTTGTCCCATATTTGCGGTTGTCCCATACTTGCGTTTTTTCCATATTTGCATTTTTCCCATATTTGCGTTTTTCCCATATTTGCGTTTTCCCCATACATACGTCTTTCCCATACTTGCGTTTTCCCCATACATGCGTTTCTCCCATATTTGAATTTTTCACATATTTGCTTTTTTCCCATACTTGCTTTTTTCCCATTTTTGCTTTTTTCACATATTTTCTTTTTCCCATATTTGCTTTTTTCCCATATTTGCTTTTTTCCCATACTTGCTTTTTTCCCATATTTGATTTTTCACATATTAGCTTTATTCCCATATTTGCGTTTTTTTCATATTTGCGTTTTTCCCACATTTGAGTTTTTCCCATATTTGTGTTTTCCCCATATTTGCGTTTTTCCCATATTTGCGTATTCCCCATATTTGCGTTTTTCCCATATTTGCGTTTTTCCCATGTTTGCGTTTTTCCCATATTTTCGTTTTTCCGATTTTGCGTTTTTCCCATTTTGCGTTTGCCCCATATTTGCTTTTTCCCATATTTGCTTGTTCCCCATATTTGCTTTTTTCCAATATTTGCTATTTTCCCAAATTTGTTTTCTTCCGATATTTGAGTTTTTCCCATACATGAGTTTTTAATATATTTGAGATTTTCCCATATTTGCTTTTTCCCATATATGTGTCTTTCCCATATTTGCGTCTTTCCCATATTTGTGTTTTTCCCATATTTGCACTTTTTCCACATTTGCGTTTTACCCATATTTCCGTTTGTCCCGTATTGGTGTTTGTCCCGTATTTGCGTTTGTCCCATATTTGCGTTTTTCGCATTACTCATGGACCCATCCTACCAACCGATTCTTTCTTTTAGTCAAGTTGTGCCACAAATTTCTCTTCTCCCATATTTGCGTGTGTCTTGTATTTGCGTTTGTCCCGTATTTGCGACTGTCCCGTATTTGCGTTTCTCCCGTATTTGCGTGTTTTGAATATTTGAGTATTTCCCATATTTGCGTTCTTCCCATATTTGCGTTCTTCCCACATTTGTGTTTTTCCCATATTTGCGTTTTTCACATATTTGCTTTTTTCCCATACTTGCTTTTTTCCATATTTGCTTTTTTCCCATATTTGCTTTTTTCCCATATTTGCTTTTTTCCTCTATTTGCTTTTTCCCCTATTTACTTTTTTCCCATATTTCATTTTTTCCCACATTTGCTTTTTTCCCATATTTGCTTTTTTCCCATATCAGCTTTTTCCCATATTTGCTTTTTTCCCATATTGCAGTTTTTCCCATATTTGAGTATTTCATATATTTTCATTTGTCCCATATTTGCGTTTTTCCCATATTTTCATTTTACCCATATTGGCGTTTTCCCATATTTGCGTTTTCCACATACCTGCGGTTTTCCCATACTTGCGTTTTTCCCATATTTACGTTTTTCCCATATTTGAGTTTTTCCCATATTTGCGTTTCTCCCATATTTGAATTTTGCCCATATTTCAGTTTTTCCCATATTTGCGTTTTTCCCATATTTGCGTTTTTCCCATATTTGTGTTTTTCCTATATTTGCGTTTTGTTCCATATTAGCGTTTTTTTCCATATTTACATTTTTTTCCATGTTTGCGTTTTCTGTCCATATTTGATTTTTTTTCCATATTTGCGTTTTTTCCATATTTGCGTTTTTTCCATATTTGAGTTTTTTCAAAATTTGAGTTTTTTCCATATTTGAGTTTTTTCCGTATTTGAGTTTTTCCCACATTTGAGTTTTTCCCATGTTTGAGTATTTCCCCTTTTTGCGTTTTTCCCATATTTGCGTTTTTCCCATCTTGCGTTTTTCCCATTTTGGGTTTTTCCCATTTTGCGTTTTTCCCATATTGCGTTTTTCCCATATTTGCGTTTTTCCCATATTTGCATTTTATCCATATTTGCGTTTTTCCTATATTTGCGTTTTTTCCATACTTGCATTTTCCCATACTTGCGTTTTTCCCATATTTGCGTTTTACCCTTATTTGCGTTTTACCCATATTTGCGATTTTCCCATATTTGCGATTTTCCCATATTTGCGATTTTCCCATTTTCGTGTTTTACCCATATTTACACGTCTCCCATATTTGCGTTTTTCCAAAATTTGCGTTTCTCCCACATTTGCGTTTTTCCCATATTTGCGTGTTTCCCATAATTGTGTCTTTGCCATATTTGAGTTTTTCCCATATTTGCGTTTTTCCCATATTTGCGTTTTACCAATATTTGCATTTTCCCTGTATCTGCGTTTTTCTTATATTTTTCCATATTTTCGTTTTTTCCACATTTGCGTTTTTCCATATTTACTTTTTTTCCATATTTGCGTTTTTCCCATATTTGCGATTTTCCCATATTTGCGTTTTCCCCATATTTGCGTTTTCACCATATTTGATTTTTTCCCATATTTTCGTTTTTCACATACTTGCTTTTTTACCATATTTGCTTTTTTCCCATATTTGCTTTTTTCCCATAATTGCTTTTTTCCATTTTTGAGTTTTTCCCATATTTGAGTTTTTTGCACATTTGCGTTTTTCCCATATTTGCCTTTTTTCCACATTTGCATTTTACCCACATTTGGGTTTTTTCAATATTTGCGTTTTTCCCACATTTGCGTTTTTCCCACATTTGCGTTTTTCCCATATTTCCGTTGTTCCCACATTTGCGTTTATCCCACATTTGCGTTTTTCCTACATATCCGTCTTTCCCACATTTGCGTATTTTTCACATTTGCATTTTTCCACATTTGCGTTTTTCGCACATTTCTGTTTTTCCCACCTTTGCGTTTTTCCTGTGGTGTCACCGCCAGACACCACACTTGTTTTTTTTTTTTTTTTTACTTTATTGTGATTTTAAAGCCCGGACAACAGGCAGGCTGTCAGCAGCACACTGCGCTGCTCTTCAGCCATAGAATATACAAGCAGTAAACAGGTGAAGACACATAAGTTACAGAATGGTGGGCAATAAAACAGGAGACACAGAGATACAAACACGGAGCCGTTCACACTCGTCGATAAACCACACTGCTAACTGATGAGACGACGCACAAACACTGAAGATGACGATGGCACTGGTGAACGAGGGAGTGTGACGGGGAACACTGAACACTAAACACGACGGCACACACGAAACACTGATGGCGGTGATCTCCGGCGCGCCACCACACTTGCTAGGTGGTAGCCTTTAAATCGGCCGCGGTCCGTTAGTATACGTCGGACCCGCGTGTCGCCACTATCAGTGATTGCAGACCGAGCGCCGCCACACGGCAGGTCTACAGAGACTTCCGAGCACTCGCCCCAGTTGTACAGCCGACTTTGCTAGCGATGGTTCAGTGACAAATTACGCTCTCATGTGCCGAGACGATAGTTAGCATAGCCTTCAGCTACGTAATTTGCTACGACCTAGCAAGGCGCCATTATCATTTGATATTTATCTTGTGATGCATGTACCGTCAGACCGATTTCGCCAGTTATGGATTTAAGTTAAGTATTCCAGAAGCTACGTACATTTTTTTGCTAGTCTCAATTCCTTGTCATTTGCCAGACCTCACGCCAGACTGCGTGAGCTTAAACGCGTGCCTTTCGGCTACCTGTCATAGTGGATTGGCTGTCTTGCCAGTCCACAACAACTCCCATTACTCATGAACCCATCCTACAAACCGTTTCCTTCTTTTCGTCAAGTTGTGGCCCCAATTTCTCTTCTCCCATATTTGCGATTGTCCCATATTTGCGATTGTCCCATATTTGCGATTGTCCCATATTTGCGATTGTCCCATATTTGCGTTTGTCCCATATTTCTGTTTGTCTCATATTTGCGTTTGTCTCATATTTGCGTTTGTCTCATATTTGCGTTTGTCTCATATTTGCGTTTGTCTCATATTTGCGTTTGTCTCATATTTGCGTTTGTCTCATATTTGCGTTTGTCTCATATTTGCGTTTGTCTCATATTTGCGTTTGTCTCATATTTGCGTTTGTCTCATATTTGCGTTTGTCTCATATTTGCGTTTGTCTCATATTTGCGTTTGTCTCATATTTGCGTTTTACCCACAATTGCGTTTTTCCCACAATTGCGTTTTTCCCACATTTGCGTTTTTCCCACATTTGCGTTTTTCCCACATTTGCGTTTTTCCCACATTTGCGTTTTTCCCACATTTGCGTTTTTCCCACATTTGCGTTTTTCCCACATTTGCGTTTTTCCCACATTTGCGTTTTTCCCACATTTGCGTTTTTCCCACATTTGCGTTTTTCCCACATTTGCGTTTTTCCCACATTTGCGTTTTTCCCACATTTGCGTTTTTCCCACATTTGCGTTTTTCCCACATTTGCGTTTCTTTCACATTTGCTAATTTCCCACATTTGCGTTTTTACCACATTTGCGTTTTTCCGATATTTGCGTTTTTCCGATATTTGCGTTTTTCCGATATTTGCGTTTTTCCGATATTTGCGTTTTTCCGATATTTGCGTTTTTCCGATATTTGCGTTTTTCCGATATTTGCGTTTTTCCGATATTTGCGTTTTTCCGATATTTGCGTTTTTCCGATATTTGCGTTTTTCCGATATTTGCGTTTTTCCGATATTTGCGTTTTTCCGATATTTGCGTTTTTCCGATATTTGCGTTTTTCCGATATTTGCGTTTTTCCGATATTTGCGTTTTTCCGATATTTGCGTTTACCAATGTTCTGCTTTTTTCTCATATTTGCATCTGTCCCATATTTGCGTTAGTCCCTTATTTGCGTTTGTCCCATATTTGCGGTTGTCCCATACTTACGTTTTTTCCATATTTGCATTTTTCCCATATTAGCGTTTTACCCATATTGCTTTTTTCCCATATTTGCGTATTTCCCATATTTGCGTATTTCCCATATTTGCGTATTTCCCATATTTGCGTTTTTCCCACATTTGCGTTTTTTCCATATTTGCATGTTTCCCTAATTTGCGTTTCTCGCATATTTGCATATTTCCCATATTTGCATATTTCCCATATTTGCGTATTTCCCACATTTGCGTATTTCCCATATCTGCGTGATTCTCATATCTGCGTGATTCTCATATCTGCGTAATTCTCATATCTGCGTTTTTCTCATATCTGCATTTTTCCGTTATTTGCGCTTTTCCGATATTTGCGCTTTTCCCATATTTGCGCTTTTCCCATATTTGCGCTTTTCCCATATTTGCGCTTTTCCCATATTTGCGCTTTTCCCATATTTGCACTTTTCCCATATTTGCGCTTTTCCCATATTTGCGCTTTTCCCATATTTGCGCTTTTCCCATATTTGCGCTTTTCTCATATTTGCGCTTTTCCCATATTTGCGCTTTTCCCATATTTGCGCTTTTCCCATATTTGCGCTTTTCGCATATTTGCGCTTTTCCCATATTTGCGCTTTTCCCATATTTGCGCTATTCCCATATTTGCGCTATTCCCATATTTGCGCTATTCGCATATTTGCGCTATTCGCATATTTGCGCTATTCGCATATTTGCGCTTTTCGCATATTTGCGCTTTTCGCATATTTGCGCTTTTCGCATATTTGCGCTTTTCGCATATTTGCGCTATTCGCATATTTGCGCTATTCGCATATTTGCGCTATTCGCATATTTGCGCTTTTCGCATATTTGCGCTTTTCGCATATTTGCGCTTTTCGCATATTTGCGCTTTTCGCATATTTGCGCTTTTCGCATATTTGCGCTTTTCGCATATTTGCGCTTTTCGCATATTTGCGCTTTTCGCATATTTGCGCTTTTCGCATATTTGCGCTTTTCGCATATTTGCGCTTTTCCCATATTTGCGCTTTTCCCATATTTGCGCTTTTCCCATATTTGCGCTTTTCCCATATTACCCTTTTTCCCCGTAACTCATGAACCATTCGTACCAACCGTTTCCTTCTTCTAGTCAAGGTTTGCAACAAAATTCTCTTCTCCCATTCCAGTGTAAAATTACAGCAACCAGCCACTCTTCTCCCATATTTGCGTTTTTCCCATTACACAAGAACCCATGCTTCCAACCGATTCCTCCTTTTGGACTAGTTATCCCGCAAATTCCTCTTCTCCCATTGTTGCGCTTGTCTCATATTTGCGTTTGTCCTGTGTTTGCGTATTTCCCATATTTGCATATGGTCAATGCATGCGTTATTCCCATATTTGCGTTTTTCCCATATTTGCGTTTTTCCCATATTTGCGTTTTTCCCATATTTGCGTTTTTCCCATATTTGCGTTTTTCCCATATTTGCGTTTTTCCCATATTTGCGTTTTTCCCATATTTGCGTTTTTTCCATATTTGCGTTTTTCCCATATTTGCGTTTTTCCCATATTTGCGTTTTTCCCATATTTGCGTTTTTCCCATATTTGCGTTTTTCCCATATTTGCGTTTTTCCCATATTTGCGTTTTTCCCATATTTGCGTTTTTCCCATATTTGCGTTTTTCCCATATTTGCGTTTTTCCCATATTTGCGTTTTTCCCATATTTGCGTTTTTCCCATATTTGCGTTTTTCCCATATTTGCGTTTTTCCCATATTTGCGTTTTTCCCATATTTGCGTTTTTCCCATATTTGCGTTTTTCCCATATTTGCGTTTTTCCCATATTTGCGTTTTTCCCATATTTGCGTTTTTCCCATATTTGCGTTTTTCCCATATTTGCGTTTTTCCCATATTTGCGTTTTTCCCATATTTGCGTTTTTCCCATATTTGCGTTTTTCCCATATTTGCGTTTTTCCCATATTTGCGTTTTTCCCATATTTGCGTTTTTCCCATATTTGCGTTTTTCCCATATTTGCGTTTTTCCCATATTTGCGTTTTTCCCATATTTGCGTTTTTCCCATATTTGCGTTCTTCCCATATTTGCGTTCTTCCCATATTTGCGTTCTTCCCATATTTGCGTTTTTCCCATATTTGCGTTCTTCCCATATTTGCGTTCTTCCCATATTTGCGTTTTTCCCATTACTCAAGAACGCATGCTTCCAACCGATTCCTTCTTTTGGACTAGTTGTGCGCCTAATTCCTCTTCTCCCATTGTTGCGTTTGTCTCATATTTGCGTTTGTCCTATATTTGCGTATTCCCCATATTTGCATATGTTCAATACATGTGGTTTTCTCATATTTGCGTTCTTCCCATATTTTCATATATCCCATATTTGCGTGTTTCCCATATTTGCGCTTTTCCCATATTTGCGCTTTTCCCATATTTGCGCTTTTCCCATATTTGCGCTTTTCCCATATTTGCGCTTTTCCCATATTTGCGCTTTTCCCATATTTGCGCTTTTCCCATATTTGCGCTTTTCCCATATTTGCGCTTTTCCCATATTTGCGCTTTTCCCATATTTGCGCTTTTCCCATATTTGCGCTTTTCCCATATTTGCGCTTTTCCCATATTTGCGCTTTTCCCATATTTGCGCTTTTCCCATATTTGCGCTTTTCCCATATTTGCGCTTTTCCCATATTTGCGCTTTTCCCATATTTGCGCTTTTCCCATATTTGCGCTTTTCCCATATTACCCTTTTTCCCCGTAACTCATGAACCATTCGTACCAACCGTTTCCTTCTTCTAGTCACGGTTTGCAACAAAATTCTCTTCTCCCATTCCAGTGTAAAATTACAGCAACCAGCCACTCTTCTCCCATATTTGCGTTTTTCCCATTACACAAGAACCCTTGCTTCCAACCGATTCCTCCTTTTGGACTAGTTATCCCGCAAATTCCTCTTCTCCCATTGTTGCGCTTGTCTCATATTTGCGTTTGTCCTGTGTTTGCGTATTTCCCATATTTGCATATGGTCAATGCATGCATTATTCCCATATTTGCGTTATTCCCATATTTGCGTTATTCCCATATTTGCGTTTTTCCCATATTTGCGTTTTTCCCATATTTGCGTTTTTCCCATATTTGCGTTTTTCCCATATTTGCGTTTTTCCCATATTTGCGTTTTTCCCATATTTGCGTTTTTCCCATATTTGCGTTTTTCCCATATTTGCGTTTTTCCCATATTTGCGTTTTTCCCATATTTGCGTTTTTCCCATATTTGCGTTTTTCCCATATTTGCGTTTTTCCCATATTTGCGTTTTTCCCATATTTGCGTTTTTCCCATATTTGCGTTTTTCCCATATTTGCGTTTTTCCCATATTTGCGTTTTTCCCATATTTGCGTTTTTCCCATATTTGCGTTTTTCCCATATTTGCGTTTTTCCCATATTTGCGTTTTTCCCATATTTGCGTTTTTCCCATATTTGCGTTTTTCCCATATTTGCGTTTTTCCCATATTTGCGTTTTTCCCATATTTGCGTTTTTCCCATATTTGCGTTTTTCCCATATTTGCGTTTTTCCCATATTTGCGTTTTTCCCATATTTGCGTTTTTCCCATATTTGCGTTTTTCCCATATTTGCGTTTTTCCCATATTTGCGTTTTTCCCATATTTGCGTTTTTCCCATATTTGCGTTTTTCCCATATTTGCGTTTTTCCCATATTTGCGTTTTTCCCATATTTGCGTTTTTCCCATATTTGCGTTTTTCCCATATTTGCGTTTTTCCCATATTTGCGTTTTTCCCATATTTGCGTTTTTCCCATATTTGCGTTTTTCCCATATTTGCGTTTTTCCCATATTTGCGTTTTTCCCATATTTGCGTTTTTCCCATATTTGCGTTCTTCCCATATTTGCGTTTTTCCCATTACTCAAGAACGCATGCTTCCAACCGATTCCTTCTTTTGGACTAGTTGTGCGCCAAATTCCTCTTCTCCCATTGTTGCGTTTGTCTCATATTTGCGTTTGTCCTATATTTGCGTATTCCCCATATTTGCATATGTTCAATACATGTGGTTTTCTCATATTTGCGTTCTTCCCATATTTTCATATATCCCATATTTGCGTGTTTCCCATATTTGCGCTTTTCCCATATTTGCGCTTTTCCCATATTTGCGCTTTTCCCATATTTGCGCTTTTCCCATATTTGCGCTTTTCCCATATTTGCGCTTTTCCCATATTTGCGCTTTTCCCATATTTGCGCTTTTCCCATATTTGCGCTTTTCCCATATTTGCGCTTTTCCCATATTTGCGCTTTTCCCATATTTGCGCTTTTCCCATATTTGCGCTTTTCCCATATTTGCGCTTTTCCCATATTTGCGCTTTTCCCATATTTGCGCTTTTCCCATATTTGCGCTTTTCCCATATTACCCTTTTTCCCCGTAACTCATGAACCATTCGTACCAACCGTTTCCTTCTTCTAGTCACGGTTTGCAACAAAATTCTCTTCTCCCATTCCAGTGTAAAATTACAGCAACCAGCCACTCTTCTCCCATATTTGCGTTTTTCCCATTACACAAGAACCCATGCTTCCAACCGATTCCTCCTTTTGGACTAGTTATCCCGCAAATTCCTCTTCTCCCATTGTTGCGCTTGTCTCATATTTGCGTTTGTCCTGTGTTTGCGTATTTCCCATATTTGCATATGGTCAATGCATGCATTATTCCCATATTTGCGTTATTCCCATATTTGCGTTATTCCCATATTTGCGTTATTCCCATATTTGCGTTATTCCCATATTTGCGTTTTTCCCATATTTGCGTTTTTCCCATATTTGCGTTTTTCCCATATTTGCGTTTTTCCCATATTTGCGTTTTTCCCATATTTGCGTTTTTCCCATATTTGCGTTTTTCCCATATTTGCGTTTTTCCCATATTTGCGTTTTTCCCATATTTGCGTTTTTCCCATATTTGCGTTTTTCCCATATTTGCGTTTTTCCCATATTTGCGTTTTTCCCATATTTGCGTTTTTCCCATATTTGCGTTTTTCCCATATTTGCGTTCTTCCCATATTTGCGTTCTTCCCATATTTGCGTTTTTCCCATATTTGCGTTCTTCCCATATTTGCGTTCTTCCCATATTTGCGTTTTTCCCATTACTCAAGAACGCATGCTTCCAACCGATTCCTTCTTTTGGACTAGTTGTGCGCCTAATTCCTCTTCTCCCATTGTTGCGTTTGTCTCATATTTGCGTTTGTCCTATATTTGCGTATTCCCCATATTTGCATATGTTCAATACATGTGGTTTTCTCATATTTGCGTTCTTCCCATATTTTCATATATCCCATATTTGCGTGTTTCCCATATTTGCGCTTTTCCCATATTTGCGCTTTTCCCATATTTGCGCTTTTCCCATATTTGCGCTTTTCCCATATTTGCGCTTTTCCCATATTTGCGCTTTTCCCATATTTGCGCTTTTCCCATATTTGCGCTTTTCCCATATTTGCGCTTTTCCCATATTTGCGCTTTTCCCATATTTGCGCTTTTCCCATATTTGCGCTTTTCCCATATTTGCGCTTTTCCCATATTTGCGCTTTTCCCATATTTGCGCTTTTCCCATATTTGCGCTTTTCCCATATTTGCGCTTTTCCCATATTACCCTTTTTCCCCGTAACTCATGAACCATTCGTACCAACCGTTTCCTTCTTCTAGTCACGGTTTGCAACAAAATTCTCTTCTCCCATTCCAGTGTAAAATTACAGCAACCAGCCACTCTTCTCCCATATTTGCGTTTTTCCCATTACACAAGAACCCTTGCTTCCAACCGATTCCTCCTTTTGGACTAGTTATCCCGCAAATTCCTCTTCTCCCATTGTTGCGCTTGTCTCATATTTGCGTTTGTCCTGTGTTTGCGTATTTCCCATATTTGCATATGGTCAATGCATGCATTATTCCCATATTTGCGTTATTCCCATATTTGCGTTATTCCCATATTTGCGTTATTCCCATATTTGCGTTATTCCCATATTTGCGTTTTTCCCATATTTGCGTTATTCCCATATTTGCGTTTTTCCCATATTTGCGTTTTTCCCATATTTGCGTTTTTCCCATATTTGCGTTTTTCCCATATTTGCGTTTTTCCCATATTTGCGTTTTTCCCATATTTGCGTTTTTCCCATATTTGCGTTTTTCCCATATTTGCGTTTTTCCCATATTTGCGTTTTTCCCATATTTGCGTTTTTCCCATATTTGCGTTTTTCCCATATTTGCGTTTTTCCCATATTTGCGTTTTTCCCATATTTGCGTTTTTCCCATATTTGCGTTTTTCCCATATTTGCGTTTTTCCCATATTTGCGTTTTTCCCATATTTGCGTTTTTCCCATATTTGCGTTTTTCCCATATTTGCGTTTTTCCCATATTTGCGTTTTTCCCATATTTGCGTTTTTCCCATATTTGCGTTTTTCCCATATTTGCGTTTTTCCCATATTTGCGTTTTTCCCATATTTGCGTTTTTCCCATATTTGCGTTTTTCCCATATTTGCGTTTTTCCCATATTTGCGTTTTTCCCATATTTGCGTTTTTCCCATATTTGCGTTTTTCCCATATTTGCGTTTTTCCCATATTTGCGTTTTTCCCATATTTGCGTTTTTCCCATATTTGCGTTTTTCCCATATTTGCGTTTTTCCCATATTTGCGTTTTTCCCATATTTGCGTTTTTCCCATATTTGCGTTTTTCCCATATTTGCGTTTTTCCCATATTTGCGTTTTTCCCATATTTGCGTTTTTCCCATATTTGCGTTTTTCCCATATTTGCGTTTTTCCCATATTTGCGTTTTTCCCATATTTGCGTTTTTCCCATATTTGCGTTTTTCCCATATTTGCGTTTTTCCCATATTTGCGTTTTTCCCATATTTGCGTTTTTCCCATATTTGCGTTTTTCCCATATTTGCGTTTTTCCCATATTTGCGTTTTTCCCATATTTGCGTTTTTCCCATATTTGCGTTTTTCCCATATTTGCGTTTTTCCCATATTTGCGTTTTTCCCATATTTGCGTTTTTCCCATATTTGCGTTTTTCCCATATTTGCGTTTTTCCCATATTTGCGTTTTTCCCATATTTGCGTTTTTCCCATATTTGCGTTTTTCCCATATTTGCGTTTTTCCCATATTTGCGTATTTCCCATATCTGCGTATTTCCCATATCTGCGTTTTTCCCATATCTGCGTTTTTCCCATATCTGCGTTTTTCCCATATCTGCGTTTTTCCCATATCTGCGTTTTTCCCATATCTGCGTTTTTCCCATATTTGCGTTTTTCCCATATTTGCGTTTTTCCCATATTTGCGTTTTTCCCATATTTGCGTTTTTCCCATATTTGCGTTTTTCCCATATTTGCGTTTTTCCCATATTTGCGTTTTTCCCATATTTGCGTTTTTCCCATATTTGCGTTTTTCCCATATTTGCGTTTTTCCCATATTTGCGTTTTTCCCATATTTGCGTTTTTCCCATATTTGCGTTTTTCCCATATTTGCGTTTTTCCCATATTTGCGTTCTTCCCATATTTGCGTTCTTCCCATATTTGCGTTCTTCCCATATTTGCGTTCTTCCCATATTTGCGTTCTTCCCATATTTGCGTTCTTCCCATATTTGCGTTTTTCCCATTACTCAAGAACGCATGCTTCCAACCGATTCCTTCTTTTGGACTAGTTGTGCGCCAAATTCCTCTTCTCCCATTGTTGCGTTTGTCTCATATTTGCGTTTGTCCTATATTTGCGTATTCCCCATATTTGCATATGTTCAATACATGTGGTTTTCTCATATTTGCGTTCTTCCCATATTTTCATATATCCCATATTTGCGTTTTTCGCATATTCTGTTTTTCGCATATTTGCGTTTTTCGCATATTTGCGTTTTTCGCATATTTGCGTTTTTCGCATATTTGCGTTTTTCGCATATTTGCGTTTTTCGCATATTTGCGTTTTTCCCATATTTGCGTTTTTCCCATATTTGCGTTTTTCCCATATTTGCGTTTTTCGCATATTTGCGTTTTTCCCATATTTGCGTTTTTCCCATATTTGCGTTTTTCCCATATTTGCGTTTTTCCCATATTTGCGTTTTTCCCATATTTGCGTTTTTCCCATATTTGCGTTTTTCCCCATATTTGCGTTTTTCCCCATATTTGCGTTTTTCCCCATATTTGCGTTTTTCCCATATTTGCGTTTTTCCCATATTTGCGTTTTTCCCATATTTGCGTTTTTCCCATATTTGCGTTTTTCCCATATTTGCGTTTTTCCCATATTTGCGTGTTTCCCATATTTGCGTGTTTCCCATATTTGCGTGTTTCCCATATTTGCGTGTTTCCCATATTTGCGTGTTTCCCATATTTGCGTGTTTCCCATATTTGCGTGTTTCCCATATTTGCGTGTTTCCCATATTTGCGTGTTTCCCATATTTGCGTGTTTCCCATATTTGCGTGTTTCCCATATTTGCGTGTTTCCCATATTTGCGTGTTTCCCATATTTGCGTGTTTCCCATATTTGCGTGTTTCCCATATTTGCGTGTTTCCCATATTTGCGTGTTTCCCATATTTGCGTGTTTCCCATATTTGCGTGTTTCCCATATTTGCGTGTTTCCCATATTTGCGTTTTTCCCATATTTGCGTTTTTCCCATATTTGCGTTTTTCCCATATTTGCGTTTTTCCCATATTTGCGTTTTTCCCATATTTGCGTTTTTCCCATATTTGCGTTTTTCCCATATTTGCGTTTTTCCCATATTTGCGTTTTTCCCATATTTGCGTTTTTCCCATATTTGCGTTTTTCCCATATTTGCGTTTTTCCCATATTTGCGTTTTTCCCATATTTGCGTTCTTCCCATATTTGCGTTTTTCCCATTACTCAAGAACGCATGCTTCCAACCGATTCCTTCTTTTGGACTAGTTGAGCGCCAAATTCCTCTTCTCCCATTGTTGCGTTTGTCTCATATTTGCGTTTGTCCTATATTTGCGTATTTCCCATATTTGCATATGTTCAATACATGCGGTTTTCCCATATTTGCGTTCTTCCCATATTTTCATATATCCCATATTTGCGTGTTTCCCATATTTGCGTGTTTCCCATATTTGCGTGTTTCCCATATTTGCGTTTTTCCCATATTTGCGTTTTTCCCATATTTGCGTGTTTCCCATATTTGCGTTTTTCCCATATTTGCGTTTTTCCCATATTTGCGTTTTTCCCATATTTGCGTTTTTCCCATATTTGCGTTTTTCCCATATTTGCGCTTTTCCCATATTTGCGTTTTTCCCATATTTGCGCTTTTCCCATATTTGCGCTTTTCCCATATTTGCGCTTTTCCCATATTTGCGCTATTCCCATATTTGCGCTATTCCCATATTTGCGCTATTCCCATATTTGCGCTATTCCCATATTTGCGCTATTCCCATATTTGCGCTATTCCCATATTTGCGCTATTCCCATATTTGCGCTATTCCCATATTTGCGCTATTCCCATATTTGCGTTATTCCCATATTTGCGTTATTCCCATATTTGCGTTATTCCCATATTTGCGCTATTCCCATATTTGCGCTATTCCCATATTTGCGCTATTCCCATATTTGCGCTATTCCCATATTTGCGCTTTTCGCATATTGGCGCTTTTCGCATATTGGCGCTTTTCGCATATTTGCGCTTTTCGCATATTTGCGCTTTTCGCATATTTGCGCTTTTCGCATATTTGCGCTTTTCCCATATTTTCGCTTTTCCCATAATTGCGCTTTTCCCTTATTTGCGCTTTTCCCTTATTTGCGGTTTTCCCATAATTGCGCTTTTCCCATAATTGCGCTTTTCCCATATTTGCGCTATACCCATATTTGCGCTATACCCATATTTGCGCTATTCCCATATTTGCGCTATTCCCATATTTGCGCTATTCCCATATTTGCGCTATTCCCATATTTGCGCTATTCCCATATTTGCGCTATTCCCATATTTGCGCTATTCCCATATTTGCGCTATTCCCATATTTGCGCTATTCCCATATTTGCGCTATTCCCATATTTGCGCTATTCCCATATTTGCGCTATTCCCATATTTGCGCTATTCCCATATTTGCGCTATTCCCATATTTGCGCTATTCCCATATTTGCGCTATTCCCATATTTGCGCTATTCCCATATTTGCATTATTCCCATATTTGCATATGTTCAATACATGCGGTTTTCCCATATTTGCGTTCTTCCCATATTTTCATATATCCCATACTTGCGTGTTTCCCATATTTGCGTGTTTCCCATATTTGCGTGTTTCCCATATTTGCGTGTTTCCCATATTTGCGTGTTTCCCATATTTGCGTGTTTCCCATATTTGCGTGTTTCCCATATTTGCGTGTTTCCCATATTTGCGTGTTTCCCATATTTGCGTGTTTCCCATATTTGCGTGTTTCCCATATTTGCGTGTTTCCCATATTTGCGTGTTTCCCATATTTGCGTGTTTCCCATATTTGCGTGTTTCCCATATTTGCGTTTTACCCATATTTGCGTTTTACCCATATTTGCGTTTTACCCATATTTGCGTTTTACCCATATTTGCGTTTTACCCATATTTGCGTTTTACCCATATTTGCGTTTTACCCATATTTGCGTTTTACCCATATTTGCGTTTTACCCATATTTGCGTTTTACCCATATTTGCGTTTTACCCAAATTTGCGTTTTACCCAAATTTGCGTTTTCCCCAAATTTGCGTTGTCCCCAAATTTGCGTTTTCCCCAAATTTGCGTTTTCCCCAAATTTGCGTTTTCCCCAAATTTGCGTTTTCCCCAAATTTGCGTTTTCCCCAAATTTGCGTTTTCCCCAAATTTGCGTTTTCCCCAAATTTGCGTTTTCCCCAAATTTGCGTTTTCCCCAAATTTGCGTTTTCCCCATATTTGCGTTTTCCGCATATTTGCGTTTTCCGCATATTTGCGTTTTCCGCATATTTGCGTTTTCCGCATATTTGCGTTTTCCCCATATTTGCGTTTTCCCCATATTTGCGTTTTCCCCATATTTGCGTTTTCCCCATATTTGCGTTTTCCCCATATTTGCGTTTTCCCCATATTTGCGTTTTCCCCATATTTGCGTTTTCCCCATATTTGCGTTTTCCCCATATTTGCGTTTTCCCCATATTTGCGTTTTCCCCATATTTGCGTTTTCCCCATATTTGCGTTTTCCCCATATTTGCGTTTTCCCCATATTTGCGTTTTCCCCATATTTGCGTTTTCCCCATATTTGCGTTTTCCCCATATTTGCGTTTTCCCCATATTTGCGTTTTCCCCATATTTGCGTTTTCCCCATATTTGCGTTTTCCCCATATTTGCGTTTTCCCCATATTTGCGTTTTCCCCATATTTGCGTTTTCCCCATATTTGCGTTTTCCCCATATTTGCGTTTTCCCCATATTTGCGTTTTCCCCATATTTGCGTTTTCCCCATATTTGCGTTTTCCCCATATTTGCGTTTTCCCCATATTTGCGTTTTCCCCATATTTGCGTTTTCCCCATATTTGCGTTTTCCCCATATTTGCGTTTTCCCCATATTTGCGTTTTCCCCATATTTGCGTTTTCCCCATATTTGCGTTTTCCCCATATTTGCGTTTTCCCCATATTTGCGTTTTCCCCATATTTGCGTTTTCCCCATATTTGCGTTTTCCCCATATTTGCGTTTTCCCCATATTTGCGTTTTCCCCATATTTGCGTTTTCCCCATATTTGCGTTTTCCCCATATTTGCGTTTTCCCCATATTTGCGTTTTCCCCATATTTGCGTTTTCCCCATATTTGCGTTTTCCCCATATTTGCGTTTTCCCCATATTTGCGTTTTCCCCATATTTGCGTTTTCCCCATATTTGCGTTTTCCCCATATTTGCGTTTTCCCCATATCTATCTGCGTTTTCCCCATATTTGCGTTTTTTCCCATTACTCATGAACCATTCGTACCAAACGATTCCTTCTTCTAGTCAAGGTTTGCAACAAAATTCTCTTCTCCCATGCCAGTGTAAAATTACAGCAACCAGCCACTCTTCTCCCATATTTGCGTTTTCCCCATTACTCAAGAACCCATGCTTCCAACCGATTCCTCCTTTTGGACTAGTTATCCCGCAAATTCCTCTTCTCCCATTGTTGCGTGTGTCTTATATTTGCGTTTGTCCTGTATTTGCGTATTTCCCATATTTGCATATGGTCAATACATGCGTTTTTCCCATATTTGCGTATGTCCCATATTTGCGTTTTTCCCATACTTGCGTTTTTCCCATATTTGCGTTTTTCCCATACTTGCGTTTTTCCCCTACTTCCGTTTTTCCCATACTTGCGTTTTTCCCATACTTGCGTTTTCCCATACTTGCGTTTTTCCCATACTTGCGTTTTTCCAATATTTGCGTTTTTCCCATATTTGCGTTTTTCCCATATTTGCGTTTTTCCCATATTTGCGTTTGTCCCGTATTTGCGTTTGTCCCGTATTTGCGTTTGTCCCGTATTTGCGTTTGTCCCGTATTTGCGTTTGTCCCGTATTTGCGTTTGTCCCGTATTTGCGTTTTTCCCGTATTTGCGTTTTTCCCGTATTTGCGTTTTTCCCGTATTTGCGTTTTTCCCGTATTTGCGTTTTTCCCGTATTTGCGTTTTTCCCGTATTTGCGTTTTTCCCGTATTTGCGTTTTTCCCGTATTTGCGTTTTTCCCGTATTTGCGTTTTTCCCATATTTGCGTTTTTCCCATATTTGCGTTTTTCCCATATTTGCGTTTTTCCCATATTTGCGTTTTTCCCATATTTGCGTTTTTCCCATATTTGCGTTTTTCCCATATTTGCGTTTGTCCCATATTTGCGTTTGTCCCATATTTGCGTTTGTCCCATATTTGCGTTTGTCCCATATTTGCGTTTGTCCCATATTTGCGTTTGTCCCGTATTTGCGTTTGTCCCGTATTTGCGTTTGTCCCGTATTTGCGTTTGTCCCGTATTTGCGTTTGTCCCGTATTTGCGTTTGTCCCGTATTTGCGTATGTCCCGTATTTGCGTTTGTCCCGTATTTGCGTATGTCCCGTATTTGCGTATGTCCCGTATTTGCGTATGTCCCGTATTTGCGTATGTCCCGTATTTGCGTATGTCCCGTATTTGCGTATGTCCCGTATTTGCGTATGTCCCGTATTTGCGTATGTCCCGTATTTGCGTATGTCCCGTATTTGCGTATGTCCCGTATTTGCGTATGTCCCGTATTTGCGTATGTCCCGTATTTGCGTATGTCCCGTATTTGCGTTTGTCCGGTATTTGCGTTTGTCCGGTATTTGCGTTTGTCCGGTATTTGCGTTTGTCCGGTATTTGCGTTTGTCCGGTATTTGCGTTTGTCCCGTATTTGCGTTTGTCCCGTATTTGCGTTTGTCCCGTATTTGCGTTTGTCCCGTATTTGCGTTTGTCCCGTATTTGCGTTTGTCCCGTATTTGCGTTTGTCCCGTATTTGCGTTTGTCCCGTATTTGCGTTTCCCGTATTTGCGTATGTCCCGTATTTGCGTATGTCCCGTATTTGCGTATGTCCCGTATTTGCGTATGTCCCGTATTTGCGTATGTCCCGTATTTGCGTATGTCCCGTATTTGCGTATGTCCCGTATTTGCGTATGTCCCGTATTTGCGTATGTCCCGTATTTGCGTATGTCCCGTATTTGCGTATGTCCCGTATTTGCGTATGTCCCGTATTTGCGTATGTCCCGTATTTGCGTATGTCCCGTATTTGCGTATTTACCACATTTGCGTATTTACCACATTTGCGTTTTTACCACATTTGCGTTTTTACCACATTTGCGTTTTTACCACATTTGCGTTTTTACCACATTTGCGTTTTTACCACATTTGCGTTTTTACCACATTTGCGTTTTTACCACATTTGCATTTTTACCACATTTGCATTTTTACCACATTTGCATTTTTACCACATTTGCATTTTTACCACATTTGCATTTTTACCACATTTGCATTTTTACCACATTTGCATTTTTACCACATTTGCATTTTTACCACATTTGCATTTTTACCACATTTGCATTTTTACCACATTTGCATTTTTACCACATTTGCATTTTTACCACATTTGCATTTTTACCACATTTGCATTTTTACCACATTTGCATTTTTACCACATTTGCATTTTTACCACATTTGCATTTTTACCACATTTGCATTTTTACCACATTTGCATTTTTACCACATTTGCATTTTTACCACATTTGCATTTTTACCACATTTGCATTTTTACCACATTTGCATTTTTACCACATTTGCATTTTTACCACATTTGCATTTTTACCACATTTGCATTTTTACCACATTTGCATTTTTACCACATTTGCATTTTTACCACATTTGCATTTTTACCACATTTGCATTTTTACCACATTTGCATTTTTACCACATTTGCATTTTTACCACATTTGCATTTTTACCACATTTGCATTTTTACCACATTTGCATTTTTACCACATTTGCATTTTTACCACATTTGCATTTTTACCACATTTGCATTTTTACCACATTTGCATTTTTACCACATTTGCATTTTTACCACATTTGCATTTTTACCACATTTGCATTTTTACCACATTTGCATTTTTACCACATTTGCATTTTTACCACATTTGCATTTTTACCACATTTGCATTTTTACCACATTTGCATTTTTACCACATTTGCATTTTTACCACATTTGCATTTTTACCACATTTGCATTTTTACCACATTTGCATTTTTACCACATTTGCATTTTTACCACATTTGCATTTTTACCACATTTGCATTTTTACCACATTTGCATTTTTACCACATTTGCATTTTTACCACATTTGCATTTTTACCACATTTGCATTTTTACCACATTTGCATTTTTACCACATTTGCATTTTTACCACATTTGCATTTTTACCACATTTGCATTTTTACCACATTTGCATTTTTACCACATTTGCATTTTTACCACATTTGCATTTTTACCACATTTGCATTTTTACCACATTTGCATTTTTACCACATTTGCATTTTTACCACATTTGCATTTTTACCACATTTGCATTTTTACCACATTTGCATTTTTACCACATTTGCATTTTTACCACATTTGCATTTTTACCACATTTGCATTTTTACCACATTTGCATTTTTACCACATTTGCATTTTTACCACATTTGCATTTTTACCACATTTGCATTTTTACCACATTTGCATTTTTACCACATTTGCATTTTTACCACATTTGCATTTTTACCACATTTGCATTTTTACCACATTTGCATTTTTACCACATTTGCATTTTTACCACATTTGCATTTTTACCACATTTGCATTTTTACCACATTTGCATTTTTACCACATTTGCATTTTTACCACATATGCATTTTTACCACATTTGCATTTTTACCACATTTGCATTTTTACCACATTTGCATTTTTACCACATTTGCATTTTTACCACATTTGCATTTTTACCACATTTGCATTTTTACCACATTTGCATTTTTACCACATTTGCATTTTTACCACATTTGCATTTTTACCACATTTGCATTTTTACCACATTTGCATTTTTACCACATTTGCATTTTTACCACATTTGCATTTTTACCACATTTGCATTTTTACCACATTTGCATTTTTACCACATTTGCATTTTTACCACATTTGCATTTTTACCACATTTGCATTTTTACCACATTTGCATTTTTACCACATTTGCATTTTTACCACATTTGCATTTTTACCACATTTGCATTTTTACCACATTTGCATTTTTACCACATTTGCATTTTTACCACATTTGCATTTTTACCACATTTGCATTTTTACCACATTTGCATTTTTACCACATTTGCATTTTTACCACATTTGCATTTTTACCACATTTGCATTTTTACCACATTAGCCTTTTTTCCCATTACTCATGAACCATTCGTACCAAACGTTTCCTTCTTCTAGTCAAGGTGTGGCTCAAAATTCTCTTCCCCCATATTTGGGTTTTTCCCATTATGCAATAACCCATGCTACCAACCGATTCCTTCTTTTAGTCAAGGTTTGCAACAAAATTCTCATCTCCCATACCAGTGTAAAATTACAGCAACCAGCCACTCTTCTGCCATCACTCTAGAACCCATGCTTCCAACCGATACCTCCTTTTGGACTAGTTATGCCGCAAATTCCTCTTCTCCCATTGTTGCGTTTGTCTCAGTTTTGCGTTTGCGTTTTTCCCATATTTGCGTTTTTCCCATATTTGCGTTTTTCCCATATTTGCGTTTTTCCCATATTTGCGTTTTTCCCATATTTGCGTTTTTCCCATATTTGCGTTTTTCCCATATTTGCGTTTTTCCCATATTTGCGTTTTTCCCATATTTGCGTTTTTCCCATATTTGCGTTTTTCCCATATTTGCGTTTTTCCCATATTTGCGTTTTTCCCATATTTGCGTTTTTCCCATATTTGCGTTTTTCCCATATTTGCGTTTTTCCCATATTTGCGTTTTTCCCATATTTGCGTTTTTCCCATATTTGCGTTTTTCCCATATTTGCGTTTTTCCCATATTTGCGTTTTTCCCATATTTGCGTATGTCCCATATTTGCGTTTTTCCCATATTTGCGTATGTCCCATATATGCGTATGTCCCATATATGCGTATGTCCCATATATGCGTATGTCCCATATATGCGTATGTCCCATATATGCGTATGTCCCATATATGCGTATGTCCCATATATGCGTATGTCCCATATATGCGTATGTCCCATATATGCGTCTGTCCCATATTTGCGTCTGTCCCATATTTGCGTCTGTCCCATATTTGCGTCTGTCCCATATTTGCGTCTGTCCCATATTTGCGTCTGTCCCATATTTGCGTCTGTCCCATATTTGCGTATTTCCCCTACTTGCGTATTTCCGATACTAGCCTTTTTTCCCATTACACATGAACCATTCGTACCAAATGTTTCCTTCTTCTAGTCAAGGTGTGCCACAAAATTCTCTTCTCCCATATTTGGGTTTTTCCCATTATGCAAGAACCCATGCTACCAATCGATTCCTTCTTTTAGTCAAGGTTTGCAACAAAATTCTCTTCTCCCATTCCAGTGTAAAAATACAGCAACCAGCCACTCTTCTCCCATATTTGCGTTTTCCCCATTACTCAAGAACCCATGCTTCCTACCGATTACTCCTTATGGACTAGTTATCCCGCACATTCCTCTTCTCCCATTGTTGCGTTTGTCTCAGTTTTGCGTTTGTCCTGTATTTGCATATTTCCCATATTTGCATATGCTCAATACATGCGTTTTTCCCATATTTGCGTTTTTCCCATATTTGCGTTTTTCCCCTTATTTGCGTTTTTCCCCTTATTTGCGTTTTTCCCCTTATTTGCGTTTTTCCCCTTATTAGCGTTTTTCCCCTTATTTGCGTTTTTCCCCTTATTTGCGTTTTTCCCCTTATTTGCGTTTTTCCCCTTATTTGCGTTTTTCCCCTTATTTGCGTTTTTCCCCTTATTTGCGTTTTTCCCCTTATTTGCGTTTTTCCCCTTATTTGCGTTTTTCCCCTTATTTGCGTTTTTCCCCTTATTTGCGTTTTTCCCCTTATTTGCGTTTTTCCCTTATTTGCGTTTTTCCCTTATTTGCGTTTTTCCCATATTTGCGTTTTTCCCATATTTGCGTTTTTCCCATATTTGCGTTTTTCCCATATTTGCGTTTTTCCCATATTTGCGTTTTTCCCATATTTGCGTTTTTCCCATATTTGCGTTTTTCCCATATTTGCGTTTTTCCCATATTTGCGTTTTTCCCATATTTGCGTTTTTCCCATATTTGCGTTTTTCCCATATTTGCGTTTTTCCCATATTTGCGTTTTTCCCATATTTGCGTTTTTCCCATATTTGCGTTTTTCCCATATTTGCGTTTTTCCCATATTTGCGTTTTTCCCATATTTGCGTTTTTCCCATATTTGCGTTTTTCCCATATTTGCGTTTTTCCCATATTTGCGTTTTTCCCATATTTGCGTTTTTCCCATATTTGCGTTTTTCCCATATTTGCGTTTTTCCCATATTTGCGTTTTTCCCATATTTGCGTTTTTCCCATATTTGCGTTTTTCCCATATTTGCGTTTTTCCCATATTTGCGTTTTTCCCATATTTGCGTTTTTCCCATAATTGCGTTTTTCCCATAATTGCGTTTTTCCCATAATTGCGTTTTTCCCATAATTGCGTTTTTCCCATAATTGCGTTTTTCCCATAATTGCGTTTTTCCCATATATGCGTTTTTCCCATATATGCGTTTTTCCCATATATGCGTTTTTCCCATATATGCGTTTTTCCCATATATGCGTTTTTCCCATATATGCGTTTTTCCCATATATGCGTTTTTCCCATATATGCGTTTTTCCCATATATGCGTTTTTCCCATATATGCGTTTTTCCCATATATGCGTTTTTCCCATATATGCGTTTTTCCCATATATGCGTTTTTCCCATATATGCGTTTTTCCCATATATGCGTTTTTCCCATATATGCGTTTTTCCCATATTTGCGTGTACCCATATTTGCGTTTTTCCCCATTACTCATGAACCATTCGTACCAACCGTTTCCTTCTTCTAGTGAAGGTGTGTCACAAAATTCTCTTCTCCCATATTTGCGTTTTTCCCATTATGCAAGAACCCATGCTACCAATCGATTCCTTCTTTTAGTCAAGGTTTGCAACAAAATTCTCTTCTCCCATTCCAGTGTAAAATTACAGCAACCAGCCACTCTTCTCCCATATTTGCGTTTTCCCCAGTACTCAAGAACCCATGCTTCCTACCGATTCCTCCTTTTGGACTAGTTATCCCGCAAATTCCTCTTCTCCCATTGTTGCGTTTGTCTCAGTTTTGCGTTTGTCCTGTATTTGCATATTTCCCATATTTGCATATGCTCAATACATGCGTTTTTCCCATATTTTCGTTTTTCCCATATTTACGTTTTTCCCATATTTGCGTTTTTCCCATATTTGCGTTTTTGCCATATTTGCGTTTTTGCCATATTTGCGTTTTTGCCATATTTGCGTTTTTCCCATATTTGCGTTTTTCCCATATTTGCGTTTTTCCCATATTTGCGTTTTTCCCATATTTGCGTTTTTCCCATATTTGCGTTTTTCCCATATTTGCGTTTTTCCCATATTTGCGTTTTTCCCATATTTGCGTTTTTCCCATATTTGCGTTTTTCCCATATTTGCGTATGTCCCATATTTGCGTATGTCCCATATTTGCGTATGTCCCATATTTGCGTATGCCCCATATTTGCGTATGCCCCATATTTGCGTATGCCCCATATTTGCGTATGCCCCATATTTGCGTATGCCCCATATTTGCGTATGCCCCATATTTGCGTATGCCCCATATTTGCGTATGCCCCATATTTGCGTATGCCCCATATTTGCGTATGCCCCATATTTGCGTATGCCCCATATTTGCGTATGCCCCATATTTGCGTATGCCCCATATTTGCGTATGCCCCATATTTGCGTATGCCCCATATTTGCGTATGCCCCATATTTGCGTATGCCCCATATTTGCGTATGCCCCATATTTGCGTATGCCCCATATTTGCGTATGCCCCATATTTGCGTATGCCCCATATTTGCGTATGCCCCATATTTGCGTATGCCCCATATTTGCGTATGCCCCATATTTGCGTATGCCCCATATTTGCGTATGCCCCATATTTGCGTATGCCCCATATTTGCGTATGCCCCATATTTGCGTATGCCCCATATTTGCGTATGCCCCATATTTGCGTATGCCCCATATTTGCGTATGCCCCATATTTGCGTATGCCCCATATTTGCGTATGCCCCATATTTGCGTATGCCCCATATTTGCGTATGCCCCATATTTGCGTATGCCCCATGTTTGCGTATGCCCCATGTTTGCGTATGCCCCATATTTGCGTATGCCCCATGTTTGCGTATGCCCCATGTTTGCGTATGCCCCATGTTTGCGTATGCCCCATGTTTGCGTATGCCCCATGTTTGCGTATGCCCCATGTTTGCGTATGCCCCATGTTTGCGTATGCCCCATGTTTGCGTATGCCCCATGTTTGCGTATGCCCCATGTTTGCGTATGCCCCATGTTTGCGTATGCCCCATGTTTGCGTATGCCCCATGTTTGCGTATGCCCCATGTTTGCGTATGCCCCATGTTTGCGTATGCCCCATGTTTGCGTATGCCCCATGTTTGCGTATGCCCCATGTTTGCGTATGCCCCATGTTTGCGTATGCCCCATGTTTGCGTATGCCCCATGTTTGCGTATGCCCCATGTTTGCGTATGCCCCATGTTTGCGTATGCCCCATGTTTGCGTATGCCCCATGTTTGCGTATGCCCCATGTTTGCGTATGCCCCATGTTTGCGTATGCCCCATGTTTGCGTATGCCCCATGTTTGCGTATGCCCCATGTTTGCGTATGCCCCATGTTTGCGTATGCCCCATGTTTGCGTATGCCCCATGTTTGCGTATGCCCCATGTTTGCGTATGCCCCATGTTTGCGTATGCCCCATGTTTGCGTATGCCCCATGTTTGCGTATGCCCCATGTTTGCGTATGCCCCATGTTTGCGTATGCCCCATGTTTGCGTATGCCCCATGTTTGCGTATGCCCCATGTTTGCGTATGCCCCATGTTTGCGTATGCCCCATGTTTGCGTATGCCCCATGTTTGCGTATGCCCCATGTTTGCGTATGCCCCATGTTTGCGTATGCCCCATGTTTGCGTATGCCCCATGTTTGCGTATGCCCCATGTTTGCGTATGCCCCATGTTTGCGTACGCCCCATGTTTGCGTACGCCCCATGTTTGCGTACGCCCCATGTTTGCGTACGCCCCATGTTTGCGTACGCCCCATGTTTGCGTACGCCCCATGTTTGCGTACGCCCCATGTTTGCGTACGCCCCATGTTTGCGTACGCCCCATGTTTGCGTACGCCCCATGTTTGCGTACGCCCCATGTTTGCGTACGCCCCATGTTTGCGTACGCCCCATGTTTGCGTACGCCCCATGTTTGCGTACGCCCCATGTTTGCGTACGCCCCATGTTTGCGTACGCCCCATGTTTGCGTACGCCCCATGTTTGCGTACGCCCCATGTTTGCGTACGCCCCATGTTTGCGTACGCCCCATGTTTGCGTACGCCCCATGTTTGCGTACGCCCCATGTTTGCGTACGCCCCATGTTTGCGTACGCCCCATGTTTGCGTACGCCCCATGTTTGCGTACGCCCCATGTTTGCGTACGCCCCATGTTTGCGTACGCCCCATGTTTGCGTACGCCCCATGTTTGCGTACGCCCCATGTTTGCGTACGCCCCATGTTTGCGTACGCCCCATGTTTGCGTACGCCCCATGTTTGCGTACGCCCCATGTTTGCGTACGCCCCATGTTTGCGTACGCCCCATGTTTGCGTACGCCCCATGTTTGCGTACGCCCCATGTTTGCGTACGCCCCATGTTTGCGTACGCCCCATGTTTGCGTACGCCCCATGTTTGCGTACGCCCCATGTTTGCGTACGCCCCATGTTTGCGTAGGCCCCACGTTTGCGTAGGCCCCACGTTTGCGTTTTTCCCACAATTGCGTTTTTCCCATTACTCAAGAACGCATGCTTCCAACCGATTCATTCTTTTGGACTAGTTGTGCGCCAAATTCCTCTTCTCCCATTGTTGCGTTTGTCTCATATTTGCGTTTGTCCTATTTTTGCGAATTTCCCATATTTGCATATGTTCAATACATGCGGTTTTCCCATATTTGCGTTCTTCCCATATTTTCATATATCTTATAATTGCGTGTTTCCCATATTTGCGTATTTCCCATATTTGCGTATTTCCCGTATTTGCGTGTTTACCATATTTGCGTTTTTCCCGTATTTGCGTTTTTCCCATATTTGCGTTTTTCCCGTATTTGCGTTTTTCCCGTATTTGCGTTTTTCCCGTATTTGCGTTTTTCCCGTATCTGCGTTTTTCCCGTTTTTGCGTTTTTCCCGTTTTTGCGTTTTTCCCATTTTTGCGTTTTTCCCATTTTTGCGTTTTTCCCATTTTTGCGTTTTTCCCATTTTTGCGTTTTTCCCATTTTTGCGTTTTTCCCATTTTTGCGTTTTTCCCATTTTTGCGTTTTTCCCATATTTGCGTTTTTCCCATATTTGCGTTTTTCCCATATTTGCGTTTTTCCCATATTTGCGTTTTTCCCATATTTGCGTTTTTCCCATATTTGCGTTTTTCCCATATTTGCGTTTTTCCCATATTTGCGTTTTTCCCATATTTGCGTTTTTCCCATATTTGCGAATTTCCCATATTTGCGAATTTCCAACATTTGCGAATTTCCCACATTTGCGAATTTCCCACATTTGCGAATTTCCCACATTTGCGAATTTCCCACATTTGCGAATTTCCCACATTTGCGAATTTCCCACATTTGCGAATTTCCCACATTTGCGAATTTCCCACATTTGCGAATTTCCCACATTTGCGAATTTCCCACATTTGCGAATTTCCCACATTTGCGAATTTCCCACATTTGCGAATTTCCCACATTTGCGAATTTCCCACATTTGCGAATTTCCCACATTTGCGAATTTCCCACATTTGCGAATTTCCCACATTTGCGAATTTCCCACATTTGCGAATTTCCCACATTTGCGAATTTCCCACATTTGCGAATTTCCCACATTTGCGAATTTCCCACATTTGCGAATTTCCCACATTTGCGAATTTCCCACATTTGCGAATTTCCCACATTTGCGAATTTCCCACATTTGCGAATTTCCCACATTTGCGAATTTCCCACATTTGCGTTTTTCCCACATTTGCGTTTTTCCCACATTTGCGTTTTTCCCACATTTGCGTTTTTCCCACATTTGCGTTTTTCCCATATTAGCCTTTTTTCCCATTACTCATGAACCATTCGTACCAAACGTTTCCTTCTTCTAGTCAAGGTGTGCCACAAAATTCTCTTCTCCCATATTTGGGTTTTTCCCATTATGCAATAACCTATGCTACCAACCGATTCCTTCTTTTAGTCAAGGTTTGCAACAAAATTCTCGTCTCCCATTCCAGTGTAAAATTACAGCAACCAGCCACTCTTCTCCCATATTTGCGTTTTTCCCAATACTCACGAACCCATGCTTCCAACCGATTCCTCCTTTTGGACTAGTTATCCCGCAAATTCCTCTTCTCCCATTGTTGCGTGTCTTATATTTGCGTTTGTCCTGTATTTGCGTATTTCCCATATTTGCATATGCTCAATACATGCGTTTTTGCCATATTTGCGTTTTTGCCATATTTGCGTTTTTGCCATATTTGCGTTTTTGCCATATTTGCGTTTTTGCCATATTTGCGTTTTTGCCAAATTTGCGTTTTTGCCATATTTGCGTTTTTGCCATATTTGCGTTTTTGCCATATTTGCGTTTTTGCCATATTTGCGTTTTTGCCATATTTGCGTTGTTCCCATATTTGCGTTGTTCCCATATTTGCGTTGTTCCCATATTTGCGTTGTTCCCATATTTGCGTTGTTCCCATATTTGCGTTGTTCCCATATTTGCGTTGTTCCCATATTTGCGTTGTTCCCATATTTGCGTTGTTCCCATATTTGCGTTGTTCCCATATTTGCGTTGTTCCCATATTTGCGTTGTTCCCATATTTGCGTTGTTCCCATATTTGCGTTGTTCCCATATTTGCGTTGTTCCCATATTTGCGTTGTTCCCATATTTGCGTTGTTCCCATATTTGCGTTGTTCCCATATTTGCGTTGTTCCCATATTTGCGTTGTTCCCATATTTGCGTTGTTCCCATATTTGCGTTGTTCCCATATTTGCGTTGTTCCCATATTTGCGTTGTTCCCATATTTGCGTTGTTCCCATATTTGCGTTGTTCCCATATTTGCGTTGTTCCCATATTTGCGTTGTTCCCATATTTGCGTTGTTCCCATATTTGCGTTGTTCCCATATTTGCGTTGTTCCCATATTTGCGTTGTTCCCATATTTGCGTTGTTCCCATATTTGCGTTGTTCCCATATTTGCGTTGTTCCCATATTTGCGTTGTTCCCATATTTGCGTTGTTCCCATATTTGCGTTGTTCCCATATTTGCGTTGTTCCCATATTTGCGTTGTTCCCATATTTGCGTTGTTCCCACATTTTCGTTGTTCCCACATTTGCGTTGTTCCCACATTTGCGTTGTTCCCACATTTGCGTTGTTCCCACATTTGCGTTGTTCCCACATCCGCGCGTTTCCCACATCCGCGCGTTTCCCACATCCGCGCGTTTCCCACATCCGCGCGTTTCCCACATCCGCGCGTTTCCCACATCCGCGCGTTTCCCACATCCGCGCGTTTCCCACATCCGCGGGTTTCCCACATCCGCGCGTTTCCCACATCCGCGCGTTTCCCACATCCGCGCGTTTCCCACATCCGCGCGTTTCCCACATCCGCGCGTTTCCCACATCCGCGCGTTTCCCACATCCGCGCGTTTCCCACATCCGCGCGTTTCCCACATCCGCGCGTTTCCCACATCCGCGCGTTTCCCACATCCGCGCGTTTCCCACATCCGCGCGTTTCCCACATCCGCGCGTTTCCCACATCCGCGCGTTTCCCACATCCGCGCGTTTCCCACATCCGCGCGTTTCCCACATCCGCGCGTTTCCCACATCCGCGCGTTTCCCACATCCGCGCGTTTCCCACATCCGCGCGTTTCCCACATCCGCGCGTTTCCCACATCCGCGCGTTTCCCACATCCGCGCGTTTCCCACATCCGCGCGTTTCCCACATCCGCGCGTTTCCCACATCCGCGCGTTTCCCACATCCGCGCGTTTCCCACATCCGCGCGTTTCCCACATCCGCGCGTTTCCCACATCCGCGCGTTTCCCACATCCGCGCGTTTCCCACATCCGCGCGTTTCCCACATCCGCGCGTTTCCCACATCCGCGCGTTTCCCACATCCGCGCGTTTCCCACATCCGCGCGTTTCCCACATCCGCGCGTTTCCCACATCCGCGCGTTTCCCACATCCGCGCGTTTCCCACATCCGCGCGTTTCCCACATCCGCGCGTTTCCCACATCCGCGCGTTTCCCACATCCGCGCGTTTCCCACATCCGCGCGTTTCCCACATCCGCGCGTTTCCCACATCCGCGCGTTTCCCACATCCGCGCGTTTCCCACATCCGCGCGTTTCCCACATCCGCGCGTTTCCCACATCCGCGCGTTTCCCACATCCGCGCGTTTCCCACATCCGCGCGTTTCCCACATCCGCGCGTTTCCCACATCCGCGCGTTTCCCACATCCGCGCGTTTCCCACATCCGCGCGTTTCCCACATCCGCGCGTTTCCCACATCCGCGCGTTTCCCACATCCGCGCGTTTCCCACATCCGCGCGTTTCCCACATCCGCGCGTTTCCCACATCCGCGCGTTTCCCACATCCGCGCGTTTCCCACATCCGCGCGTTTCCCACATCCGCGCGTTTCCCACATCCGCGCGTTTCCCACATCCGCGCGTTTCCCACATCCGCGCGTTTCCCACATCCGCGCGTTTCCCACATCCGCGCGTTTCCCACATCCGCGCGTTTCCCACATCCGCGCGTTTCCCACATCCGCGCGTTTCCCACATCCGCGCGTTTCCCACATCCGCGTTTTTCCCACATCCGCGTTTTTCCCACACCCGCGTTTTTCCCACACCCGCGTTTTCCCCACACCCGCGTTTTTCCCACACCCGCGTTTTCCCCACACCCGCGTTTTTCCCACACCCGCGTTTTTCCCACACTTGCGTTTTTCCCACATTTGCGTTTTTCCCACATTTGCGTTTTTCCCACATTTGCGTTTTTCCCATACTTGCGTTTTTCCAATATTTGCGTTGTTCCCATATTTGCGTTTTTCCCATATTTGCGTTTTTCCCACACCTGCGTTTTTCCCATATTAGCCTTTTTTCCCATTACACATGAACCATTCGTACCAAACGTTTCCTTCTTCTAGTCAAGGTGTGCCACAAAATTCTCTTCTCCCATATTTGGGTTTTTCCCATTATGCAATAACCTATGCTACCAACCGATTCCTTCTTTTAGTCAAGGTTTGCAACAAAATTCTCGTCTCCCATTCCAGTGTAAAATTACAGCAACCAGCCACTCTTCTCCCATAGTTGCGTTTTTCCCATTACTCAAGAACCCATGATTCCAACCGATTCCTCCTTTTGGACTAGTTATGCCGCAAATTCCTCTTCTCCCATTGGTGCGTTTGTCTCAGTTTTGCGTTTGTCCTGTATTTGCGTATTTCCCATATTTGCATATGCTCAATACATGCGTTTTTCCCATATTTGCGTTTTTCCCATATTTGCGTTTTTCCCATATTTGCGTTTTTCCCATATTTGCGTTTTTCCCATATTTGCGTTTTTCCCGTATTTGCGTTTTTCCCGTATTTGCGTTTTTCCCGTATTTGCGTTTTTCCCGTATTTGCGTTTTTCCCGTATTTGCGTTTTTCCCGTATTTGCGTTTTTCCCGTATTTGCGTTTTTCCCGTATTTGCGTTTTTCCCATATTTATTTGCGTTTTTCCCATATTTGCGTTTTTCCCATATTTGCGTTTTTCCCATATTTGCGTTTTTCCCATATTTGCGTTTTTCCCATATTTGCGTTTTTCCCATATTTGCGTTGTTCCCATATTTGCGTTGTTCCCATATTTGCGTTGTTCCCATATTTGCGTTGTTCCCATATTTGCGTTGTTCCCATATTTGCGTTGTTCCCATATTTGCGTTGTTCCCATATTTGCGTTGTTCCCATATTTGCGTTGTTCCCATATTTGCGTTTTTCCCACATCTGCGTTTTTCCCACATCTGCGTTTTTCCCACATCTGCGTTTTTCCCACATCTGCGTTTTTCCCACATCTGCGTTTTTCCCACATCTGCGTTTTTCCCACATCTGCGTTTTTCCCACATCTGCGTATTTCCCACATCTGCGTTTTTCCCACATCTGCGTTTTTCCCACATCTGCGTTTTTCCCACATCTGCGTTTTTCCCACATCTGCGTTTTTCCCACATCTGCGTTTTTCCCACATCTGCGTATTTCCCACATCTGCGTATTTCCCACATCTGCGTTTTTCCCACATCTGCGTTTTTCCCACATCTGCGTTTTTCCCACACCTGCGTTTTTCCCACACCTGCGTTTTTCCCACACCTGCGTTTTTCCCACACCTGCGTTTTTCCCATTACACATGAACCATTCGTACCAAACGTTTCCTTCTTCTAGTCAAGGTGTGCCACAAAATTCTCTTCTCCCATATTTGGGTTTTTCCCATTATGCAATAACCTATGCTACCAACCGATTCCTTCTTTTAGTCAAGGTTTGCAACAAAATTCTCGTCTCCCATTCCAGTGTCAAATTACAGCAACCAGCCACTCTTCTCCCATAGTTGCGTTTTTCCCATTACTCAAGAACCCATGATTCCAACCGATTCCTCCTTTTGGACTAGTTATGCCGCAAATTCCTCTTCTCCCATTGTTGCGTTTGTCTCAGTTTTGCGTTTGTCCTGTATTTGCATATTTCCCATATTTGCATATGCTCAATACATGCGTTTTTCCCATATTTGCGTTTTTCCCATTTTGCGTTTTTCCCATTTTGCGTTTTTCCCATTTTGCGTTTTTCCCATTTTGCGTTTTTCCCATTTTGCGTTTTTCCCATTTTGCGTTTTTCCCATTTTGCGTTTTTCCCATTTTGCGTTTTTCCCATTTTGCGTTTTTCCCATTTTGCGTTTTTCCCATTTTGCGTTATTCCCATTTTGCGTTATTCCCATTTTGCGTTATTCCCATTTTGCGATATTCCCATTTTGCGCTTTTCCCATTTTGCGCTTTTCCCATTTTGCGCCTTTCCCATTTTGCGCCTTTCCGATTTTGCGCTTTTCCCATTTTGCGCTTTTCCCATTTTGCGCTTTTCCCATTTTGCGCTTTTCCCATTTTGCGCTTTTCCCATTTTGGGCTTTTCCCATTTTGCGCTTTTCCCATTTTGCGCTTTTCCCATTTTGCGCTTTTCCCATTTTGCGCTTTTCCCATTTTGCGCTTTTCCCATTTTGCGCTTTTCCCATTTTGCGCTTTTCCCATTTTGCGCTTTTCCCATTTTGCGCTTTTCCCATATTGCGCTTTTCCCATATTGCGCTTTTCCCATATTGCGCTTTTCCCATATTGCGCTTTTCCCATATTGCGCTTTTCCCATATTGCGCTTTTCCCATATTGCGCTTTTCCCATATTGCGCTTTTCCCATATTGCGCTTTTCCCATATTGCGCTTTTCCCATATTGCGCTTTTCCCATATTGCGCTTTTCCCATATTGCGCTTTTCCCATATTGCGCTTTTCCCATATTGCGCTTTTCCCATATTGCGCTTTTCCCATATTGCGCTTTTCCCATATTGCGCTTTTCCCATATTTGCGCTTTTCCCATTATGCAAGAACCCATGCTACCAAAAGATTCCTTCTTTTAGTCGAGGTTTGCCACAAAATTCTCGTCTCCCATACCAGTGTAAAAATACAGCAACCAGCCACTCTTCTCCCATATTTGCGTTTTTCCTCTTACTCAAGAACCCATGCTTCCAACCGATTCCTTCTTTTGGACTAGTTGTGCCCCAAATTCCTCTTCTCCCATTGTTGCGTTTGTCTCATATTTGCTTATGTCCTATATTTGCGTATTTCCCATATTTGCATATGTTTAATACATGCGTTTTTCCCATATTTTTGTTTTCCCCATATTTTTCGTTTTTCCCATATTTTTCGTTTTTCCCATATTTTTCGTTTTTCCCATATTTTTCGTTTTTCCCATATTTTTCGTTTTCCCCGTATTTTTCCTTTTTCCCATATTTTTCGTTTTTCCCGTATTTTTCGTTTTTCCCCGTATTTTTCGTTTTTCCCCGTATTTTTCGTTTTTCCCCGTATTTTTCGTTTTTCCCGTATTTTTCGTTTTTCCTGTATTTTTCGTTTTTCCCGTATTTTTCGTTTTCCCCGTATTTTTCGTTTTTCCCGTATTTTTCGTTTTTCCCGTATTTTTCGTTTTTCCCGTATTTTGCGTTTTTCCCGTATTTTGCGTTTTTCCCGTAATTTGCGTTTTTCCCGTATTTGCGTTTTTCCCGTATTTGCGTTTTTCCCGTATTTGCGTTTTTCCCGTATTTGCGTTTTTCCCGTATTTGCGTTTTTCCCGTATTTGCGTTTTTCCCATATTTGCGTTTTTCCCGTATTTGCGTTTTTCCCATATTTGCGTTGTTCCCATATTTGCGTTGTTCCCATATTTGCGTTGTTCCCATATTTGCGTTGTTCCCATATTTGCGTTGTTCCCATATTTGCGTTGTTCCCATATTTTCGTTGTTCCCATATTTGCGTTGTTCCCATATTTGCGTTTTTCCGATATTTGCGTTTTTCCCATTACTCATGAACCATTCGTACCAAACGTTTCCTTCTTCTAGTCAAAGTGTGCCACAAAATTCTCTTCTCCCATATTTCGGTTTTTCCCATTATGCAATAACCCATGCTACCAACCGATTCCTTCTTTTAGTCAAGGTTTGCAACAAAATTCTCGTCTCCCATTCCAGTGTAAAATTACAGCAGCCAGCCACTCTTCTCACATATTTGCGTTTTTCCCATTACTCAAGAACCCATGCTTCCAACCGATTCCTTCTTTTGGACTAGTTATGCCGCAAATTCCTCTTCTCCCATTGTTGCGTTTGTCTTATATTTGCGTTTGTCCTGTATTTGCGTATTTCCCATATTTGCATATGGTCAATACATGCGTATTTCCCATATTTGCGTTTTTCCCATATTTGCGTTTTTCCCATATTTGCGTTTTTCCCATTTTGCGTTTTTCCCATTTTGCGTTTTTCCCATTTTGCGTTTTTCCCATTTTGCGTTTTTCCCATTTTGCGTTTTTCCCATTTTGCGTTTTTCCCATTTTGCGTTTTTCCCATTTTGCGTTTTTCCCATTTTGCGTTTTTCCAATTTTGCGTTTTTCCAATTTTGCGTTTTTCCCATTTTGCGTTTTTCCCATTTTGCGTTTTTCCCATTTTGCGTTTTTCCCATTTTGCGTTTTTCCCATTTTGCGTTTTTCCCATTTTGCGTTTTTCCCATTTTGCGTTTTTCCCATTTTGCGTTTTTCCCATTTTGCGTTTTTCCCATTTTGCGTTTTTCCCATTTTGCGTTTTTCCCATTTTGCGTTTTTCCCATTTTGCGTTTTTCCCATTTTGCGTTTTTCCCATTTTGCGTTTTTCCCATTTTGCGTTTTTCCCATTTTGCGTTTTTCCCATTTTGCGTTTTTCCCATTTTGCGTTTTTCCCATTTTGCGTTTTTCCCATTTTGCGTTTTTCCCATTTTGCGTTTTTCCCATTTTGCGTTTTTCCCATTTTGCGTTTTTCCCATTTTGCGTTTTTCCCATTTTGCGCTTTTCCCATTTTGCGCTTTTCCCATTTTGCGCTTTCCCCATTTTGCGCTTTTCCCATATTGCGCTTTTCCCATATTGCGCTTTTCCCATATTGCGCTTTTCCCATATTTGCGCTTTTCCCATATTGCGCTTTTCCCATATTTGCGCTTTTCCTATATTTGCGCTTTTCCCATATTTGCGCTTTTCCCATATTTGCGCTTTTCCCATATTTGCGCTTTTCCCATATTTGCGCTTTTCCCATATTTGCGCTTTTCCCATATTTGCGCTTTTCCCATTATGCAAGAACCCATGCTACCAACCGATTCCTTCTTTTAGTCGAGGTTTGCCACAAAATTCTCGTCTCCCATACCAGTGTAAAAATACAGCAACCAGCCACTCTTCTCCCATATTTGCGTTTTTCCTCTTACTCAAGAACCCATGCTTCCAACCGATTCCTTCTTTTGGACTAGTTGTGCCCCAAATTCCTCTACTCCCATTGTTGCGTTTGTCTCATATTTGCTTATGTCCTATATTTGCGTATTTCCCATATTTGCATATGTTTAATACATGCGTTTTTCCCATATTTTTCGTTTTTCCCATATTTTTCGTTTTTCCCATATTTTTCTTTTTTCCCATATTTTTCGTTTTTCCCATATTTTTCGTTTTTCCCATATTTTTCGTTTTTCCCATATTTTTGTTTTCCCCATATTTTTCGTTTTTCCCATATTTTTCGTTTTCCCCGTATTTTTCCTTTTTCCCGTATTTTTCGTTTTTCCCGTATTTTTCGTTTTTCCCGTATTTTTCGTTTTTCCCCGTATTTTTCGTTTTTCCCGTATTTTTCGTTTTTCCCGTATTTTTCGTTTTTCCCGTAATTTGCGTTTTTCCCGTATTTTGCGTTTTTCCCGTATTTTGCGTTTTTCCCGTATTTTGCGTTTTTCCCGTATTTTGCGTTTTTCCCGTATTTTGCGTTTTTCCCGTATTTTGCGTTTTTCCCGTATTTTGCGTTTTTCCCATATTTGCGTTTTTCCCATATTTGCGTTTTTCCCATATTTGCGTTTTTCCCATATTTGGTTTTTTTCTCATATTTGGTTTTTTTCTCATATTTGGGTTTTTCCCATATTTGGGTTTTTCCCATATTTGGGTTTTTCCCATATTTGGGTTTTTCCCATATTTGGGTTTTTCCCATATTTGGGTTTTTCCCATATTTGGGTTTTTCCCATATTAGGGTTTTTCCCATATTTGGGTTTTTCCCATATTTGGGTTTTTCCCATATTTGGGTTTTTCCCATATTAGTCATGAACCAATCGTACCAACCGTTTCCTTCTTCTACTCAAGGTGTGCCACAAAATTCTCTTCTCCCACATTTGCGTTTTTCCCATTACTCAAGAACCCATGCTACTAACCGATTCCTTCTTTTAGTCAAGGTGTGCCACAAAATTCTCTTCTCCCATTCCGCTGTAAAAATACAGCAACCAGCCACCCTTCTCCCATATTTGTGTTTTTCCAATTACTCAGCAACCCATGCTTCCAACCAATTCCTTCTTTTAGACAAGTTGTACCCCAAATTCCTCTTCTCCCATTGTTGCATTTGTCCCATATTTGCGTTTGTCCCATATTTGCGTTTGTCCCATATTTGTTATTGGCCCATATGTGCGTTAGTCCCACATTTGCGTTCGTCCCACATTTGCGTTCGTCCCACATTTGCGTTTGTCCCCACTTTTGCGTTTGTCCCCACTTTTGCGTTTGTCCCCACTTTTGCGTTTGTCCCCACTTTTGCGTTTGTCCCCACTTTTGCGTTTGTCCCCACTTTTGCGTTTGTCCCCACTTTTGCGTTTGTCCCCACTTTTGCGTTTGTCCCCACTTTTGCGTTTGTCCCCACTTTTGCGTTTGTCCCCACTTTTGCGTTTGTCCCCACGTTTGCGTTTGTCCCCACGTTTGCGTTTGTCCCCACGTTTGCGTTTGTCCCCACGTTTGCGTTTGTCCCCACGTTTGCGTTTGTCCCCACGTTTGCGTTTGTCCCCACGTTTGCGTTTGTCCCCACGTTTGCGTTTGTCCCCACGTTTGCGTTTGTCCCCACGTTTGCGTTTGTCCCCACGTTTGCGTTTGTCCCCACGTTTGCGTTTGTCCCCACGTTTGCGTTTGTCCCCACGTTTGCGTTTGTCCCCACGTTTGCGTTTGTCCCCACGTTTGCGTTTGTCCCCACGTTTGCGTTTGTCCCCACGTTTGCGTTTGTCCCCACGTTTGCGTTTGTCCCCACGTTTGCGTTTGTCCCCACGTTTGCGTTTGTCCCCACGTTTGCGTTTGTCCCCACGTTTGCGTTTGTCCCCACGTTTGCGTTTGTCCCCACGTTTGCGTTTGTCCCCACGTTTGCGTTTGTCCCCACGTTTGCGTTTGTCCCCACGTTTGCGTTTGTCCCCACGTTTGCGTTTGTCCCCACGTTTGCGTTTGTCCCCACGTTTGCGTTTGTCCCCACGTTTGCGTTTGTCCCCACGTTTGCGTTTGTCCCCACGTTTGCGTTTGTCCCCACGTTTGCGTTTGTCCCCACGTTTGCGTTTGTCCCCACGTTTGCGTTTGTCCCCACGTTTGCGTTTGTCCCCACGTTTGCGTTTGTCCCCACGTTTGCGTTTGTCCCCACATTTGCGTTTGTCCCCACATTTGCAACAATGGGAGAAGAGAATTTTCCATATTTGCGTTTTTCCCATATTTGCAAATATGGAATCGGTCGGAAGCAAATATGGGAAACGCAAATGTGGGAAACACGGAAATGTGGGAAACACGCAAATGTGGGAAACACGCAAATGTGGGAAACACGCAAATGTGGGACAAATGCAAATGTGGGAAACACGCAAATGTGGGAAACACGCAAATGTGGGACAAATGCAAATGTGGGAAACACATAAATGTGGGACAAATGCAACAATGGGAGAAGAGGAATTTGGGGCACAACTTGTCTAAAAGAAGGAATCTGTTGGAAGCATGGGTTCTGGAGTAATGGGAAAAACGCAAATATGGGAGAAGAGTGGCTGGTTGGTATATTTTTACAGTGGAATGGGAGAAGAGACTTTTGTGGCACATCTTGACTAAAAGAAGGAATCAGTTGGTAGCATGGGTTCTTGAGAAATGGGAAAAACGCAAATATGGGAGAAGAGAATTTTGTGGCACACCTTGAGTAGAAGAAGGAAACGGTTGGTATGATTGGTTCATGTGTAATATGGGAGAAACGCAACTGTGGGAGAAACGCAACTGTGGGAGAAACGCAACTGTGGGAGAAACGCAACTGTGGGAGAAACGCAACTGTGGGAGAAACGCAACTGTGGGAGAAACGCAACTGTGGGAGAAACGCAACTGTGGGAGAAACGCAACTGTGGGAGAAACGCAACTGTGGGAGAAACGCAACTGTGGGAGAAACGCAACTGTGGGAGAAACGCAACTGTGGGAGAAACGCAACTGTGGGAGAAACGCAACTGTGGGAGAAACGCAACTGTGGGAGAAACGCAACTGTGGGAGAAACGCAACTGTGGGAGAAACGCAACTGTGGGAGAAACGCAACTGTGGGAGAAACGCAACTGTGGGAGAAACGCAACTGTGGGAGAAACGCAACTGTGGGAGAAACGCAACTGTGGGAGAAACGCAACTGTGGGAGAAACGCAACTGTGGGAGAAACGCAACTGTGGGAGAAACGCAACTGTGGGAGAAACGCAACTGTGGGAGAAACGCAACTGTGGGAGAAACGCAACTGTGGGAGAAACGCAACTGTGGGAGAAACGCAACTGTGGGAGAAACGCAACTGTGGGAGAAACGCGGCTGGTTGCTGTATTTTTACTGTGGAATGGGAGAAGAGAATTTTGTGGCACACCTTGACTAGAAGAAGGAAACGGTTGGTACGATTGGTTCATGTGTAATATGGGAAAAACGCAAATATGGGAAAATGCAAATATGGAAAAAGGCAAATATGGAAAAAGGCAAATATGGAAATAGGCAAAAATGGGAGAAACGCAAATACGGGACAAACGCAAATACGGGAAAAACGCAAATATGGGAAGAGGAATTTTGGGCACAACTTGTCTAAAAGATGGAATCGGTTGGAAGCATGGGTTTCTGAGTAATGGGAAAAACGCAGATATGGGAGAAGAGTGGCTGGTTGCTGTATTTTTACAGTGGAATGGGAGAAGAGAATTTTGTGGCACACCTTGACTAAAAGAAGGAATCGGCTGGTAGCATGGGTTCTTGAGTAATGGGAAAAACGCAAATATAGGAGAAGAGAATTTTGTCCCCCCTGCGGGTCCGGGGTAAGAATAGGCCCGAGGTATTCCTGCCTGTCGTAAGAGGCGACTAAAAGGAGTTTCAACCGTTTCGGCCTACCATGTGATGGTCCCCCTTGGGGTTTGACCTCCATTTTTCAAAATTCTACAGAAGTACGAGCCTTTTGGGGAAGGACGCCTTACGTGGTGTACCACTGGTCCTCAGTGCACTAAGTCCTTGGCACTCAGCATTGTAACGGCGTTGTCACTATACCCACTATTCGTCAAATTGGGCCTAAACGCCTGATGGGTTGTACAAGTTTCTCCTTTAGTGCGTCCCCATCTGCACCTACGATCATGATGGTCTTTCCATGGCACCCGAAATCCAGCACGGTAGCTAGCCCGTTGTGGTGGGGTCGTCATGTACCCTCTAGGTTGTAGCCCCCTGACAACACAGGGATCGTACTGCCGATACCTGAGCTGCACCCTCCCCATGTCAGCCAAGGAGTAGATGCCCGTCTCCTTGGGGCATCAGGACTCCTGGCAATGGTCATCCTGCCAGGTGGCCCTTGCTGAGGCTGGGTGGCGCCCGTGGGGAGAGCCCCTGGTCGGAGTGGGTGGTATCGGGGTGGACGTTTTGCAGATGAAACGTCAACACGTATCAGGTCGCTCTGCGGCCGAGTCTTTCAAAAGGAAAGGTACTGTCTCTGGTTCTGGTTCTCGATGGGGGGACGTTCGCCACCTCCAAGCCCATGTTCTTTGTTCAGCACATCGAGGACATCTTCAGGGAGATCGAGGCTCTCAGTAAGATGCGTTCGGGGTCCGTTGTTATAAAGACCACCTCCGCCACACAGTCGGCGGCGCTCCAGGCGTGCGACCGACTAGGGGACATCCCAGTGTCCATTGTCCCGCATCTGGCACTGAATAGGACGCAGGGGGTTATTTTTCATCGGAACCTCCTGCTGCAATCTGATGAGGAGCTCAGGGCCAACCTGGAGCGCCGAGGCGTGCATTTCATCCGGCGAGTCCAGTGCGGCCCCAAAGACCGTCGCATCGACACCGGGGCCTTTATCCTCGCCTTCGAGGGGGACGTTCTCCCGGAGAAGGTAAAGGTGATGTGCTACCGGTGCGACGTGCAACCTTACGTCCCGCCTCCTATGCGCTGTTTTCGGTGTTTGCGCTTTGGGCACATGTCGTCACAGTGTGAGGCTGAGCCCCTTCGTGGCGATTGTGGACGTCCTCTTCGTGAGGAACATACATGCACCCCACCACCTCGGTGCGTTAATTGTCCTGGCATACACTCGCCTAGATCCTTAGACTGCCCCGCGTATCAGAAGGAGAAGAAGATTCAAGAACTCAAAACTTTGGATCGTCTCTCTCTTATTCTGAGGCCAGGAAGAAGTATGACCGCCTCCATCCCGTGCCGTTGAACACTTCGTTTGCCTCAGTCGTGTCCACTCCTTCCACGGTATCCTCACCCCTATCCTGTCCCCCCTCCACCTCCTCCCCCCATCCGGGGTCTCTGCCTCTGCCTCCCAAATCCTAAATCCTCCTCCCCCGCGGTCCCCGCCCCCTCTGCCCCAGGGGCCACCCTTCCTCCTCCTCCTCCCCCCGCCGCCTGAGGAGCGATCCTCTTCTCAGGCGTCCATCTGGGAAACGTTCCGGACCCCAGCTTCCGAGGTCCGGCGTTCCAAAACGGACCCCGCGCGTGAGGCCCTTCTTTGGGTCCAGCCCACCATCCCTGTGCCTCCTCGGACTTCCAAGAAGGCCTCTAAGAAGAAGTCTCTATCCCCCTCACCACCCCGGCGCGTTTCGTCTGACGCTCCATCCGTGAGTCGCTGCTCCCGGCCGTCCTCAGTTTCGCCGCGACGCTCTGCTGCCAGGCGCTCAGCTGGCCTCTCGTCGGCAAATGATGCTGCCCCTCCTACACAACCCGGGACAGCGACCGCAGCTGGTGACGACTCGATGGAACAGGATCCGCCTCCCGCCGGTTGTAGCGTTGTTCCCTCGAAACCTGGCCCTCCGCGGCCGTCGAGGTGACCAGCTCTTCCCCCGTCTCGTTCCCCCTCTTTTTTGACTAGCGATGGCCTTGTTACATTGGAACATAAGAGGTATTCGATCTAATCTGGAGGAATTACAACTGCTCCTCCGCCTGCACTGTCCGCTCGTCCTTGGTCTCCAGGAAACCAAGTTGCGCCCGACTGACGGTATTGCCTTTACCCACTATACCTCGGAGCGGTATGACCTCACCCCTGTGTATGGTATCCCAGCTCATGGCGGGGTCATGTTGCTCGTTCGGGACGATGTCTATTACCATCCCATCCCATTGACCACCCCACTCCAAGCAATAGCTGTCTGTATTACTCTTTCTGCTTCTACTTTTTCAGTTTGTACCATCTACACTCCATCGTCATCCGCAGTTAGTCGGGCTGACATGATGCACCTGATTGTTCAGCTTCCTCCGCCGTTTTTATTGTTTGGCAACTTCAATGCCCATCATCCCCTTTGGGGCTCTCCTGCATCCTGTCAAAGAGGCTCCCTCTTGGCGGATGTCTTCAACCATCTCAATCTTGTCTGCCTCGATACTGGCGCCCTGACTTTCCTCTCGGACTCTACTCATACCTACTCCCACTTGGACCTCTCGATCTACCACTCTTGCCCGTCGGTTCGAGTGGTATGTCCTTTCTGACACCTATTCGAGCGACCACTTCCTCTGTGTCGTTCGTCTCCTGCACCACACCCCATCACCACGTCCTTCGAGCTGGAACATACCGAAGCTGACTGGGGACTTTACTCCTCACTGGCGACCTTTCCGGACCACGATTTTCTCAGTTGTGACAGTCAGGTCGAATACCTCACGGCTGTTATCATCAATGCTGCCGAACGTTCCATTCCTCGTACTACCTCTTCTTCACGTCGCGTTTCCGGCCCCTGGTGGAATGAGGCTTGTAGAGACGCTATCCGTGCTCGACGACGTGCTTTACGCACCTTTCGCCGCCATCCTACGTTGGCGAATTGTATTGGATACAAACGACTCCGAGCGCATTGCCGTAGAGTCATCAAAGACAGCAAAAAGGCTTGTTGGGCCTCTTTCACCAGCTCCTTTAACAGTTTTACTCCCTCTTCTGTCGTTTGGGGTGGCCTGCGCCAGCTGTCGGGCATTAAGGCCCACTCCTCGGTACCTGGCCGGACCTCAGGTAATGAGGGCCTTGTTGATCCTGTGGCTGTCTCCAACGCCTTCGGCCGCTTTTTCGCGGAGGTTTCAAGCTCCGACCATTACCACCCTGCCTTCCTTCCCAGGCAAGAGGCAGAAGAGCCTCGGCGACCTTCCTTCCACTCGCTGAATCTGGAAACTTATAATGCCCCCTTTACTATCTAGGAACTCGAACGTGCGCTTGCACTGTCCCGCTCCTCTGCTCCGGGGCCAGATGCCATTCACGTTCAGATGCTGGCACACCTTTCTCCGGCGGGCAAAAGGTTTCTTCTTCGTACCTACAATCGCGTCTAGACCGAAGGTCAAGTCCCTATGCGTTGGCGTGACACCGTCGTTGTTCCTATACCCGAACCCGGGAAGGATAGACACCTTCCTTCTAGTTACCGCCCCATTTCTCTTACAAGCTGTGTCTGTAAGGTGATGGAGCGCATGGTTAATGCTCGGTTAGTCTGGATTCTTGAATCTCGATGGCTACTTACCAACGTCCAATGCGGCTTTCGTCACCGCCGCTCCGCTGTTGGCCACCTTGTGACCTTGTCGACATTCATCTTGAACAACTTTTTGCGAAGGCGCCAAATGGTAGCCGTGTTCTTCGATTTGGAGAAGGCTTATGATACCTGTTGGAGAGGAGGTATCCTCCGCACTACGCACAGGTGGGGCCTACGCGGTCGCCTGCCCCTTTTTATTGATTCCTTTTTAACGGATCGAAAGTTTAGGGTACATGTGGGTTCCGTATTGTCCGACGTCTTCCTCCAGGAGAATGGAGTGCCTCAGGGCTCCGTCTTGACTGTAGCCCTTTTTGCCATCGCGATCAATCCAATTATGGATTGCATTCCACCTAATGTCTCAGGCTGTCTTTTTGTCGATGACTTCGCGATCTACTGCAGTGCCCAGAGAACATGCCTCCTGGAGCGCTGCCTTCAGCATTGTCTAGACAGCCTATACTCATGGAGCGTGGCAAATGGCTTCCGGTTCTCTGAAGAGAAGACGGTTTGTATCAACATTTGGCGACATAAAGCGTTCCTTCCGCCATCCTTACATCTCGGTCCCGTTGTTCTCCCATTCGTGGAAACAACTAAGTTTCTAGGGCTCACATTGGACAGGAAACTTTGTTGGTCTCCGCACGTCTCTTATTTGGCGGCCCATTGTACACGTTCCCTTAATGTCCTCTGAGTTCTTAGTGGTTCATCTTGGGGAGCGGATCACACTGTCCTGCTCCGCTTGTATCGGTCCATAGTCCGATCGAAGCTGGATTATGGGAGCTTCGTCTACTCATCTGCTCGGCCATCCCTCTTATGCCGTCTCAACTCCATCCACCATCGGGGGTTACATCTTGCGACCGGAGCCTTCTACACTAGTCCCGTCGAGAGTCTTTATGCTGAAGCTGCCGAATTACCATTGACCTACCGACGCGACGTACAGCTGTGTCGGTATGCCTGCCAGCTGTTGTCAATGCCCGACCACCCCTCATATCAGTCCTTCTTCGCCGATTCTCTCGACCGTCAGTACAGGTTGTATGTGTCTGCCCTGCTGCCCCCTGGAGTCCGCTTCCATCGCCTGCTTCGACAATTGGATTTTGCCCTCCCTACCACCTTCAGAGAGGGTGAGAGCCCGACACCACCATGGCTCCAGGCTCCGGTTCATATTTATCTCGACCTCAGCTCACTCCCGAAGGAGGGTACTCCGGCTGCAGTGTATTGCTCACGGTTTGTCGAACTTCGTGCTCGACTTGCCGGTCACACCTTTATTTACACCGATGGCTCCAAAACTGCCGATGGTGTCGGCTGTGCCTTGGTCGTCGGGGCCGTCACCTTTAAATACCAGCTCCTCGACCAATGTTCCAGCTTTACGGCCGAGCTTTTTGCTCTCCATCAGGCCGTTCAGTATGCCCGCCGCCACCGCCATTCATCGTAAGTACTCTGCTCTGATTCACTCAGTGCTCTTCAGAGTCTTGGAGCTCCCTATCCGGTCCATCCCTTGGTACAACGGATCCAGCAGTCCCTCCATTCTTTCGCTGATAATGGTTCTCCTGTCAGCTTTCTGTGGGTTCCCAGACATGTAGGAGTGCCTGGGAATGAGGCTGCTGATGCTGCAGCCAAGGCTGCAGTCCTCCTGCCTCGGCCAGCCTCCCATTGTGTCCCGTCATCTGACGTTCGTGGGGTTGTTTGTAAGAGGCTCGTGTCGTTGTGGTGGGATGCTTGGTCATACCTCCAAGGAAACAAGCTCCGGTCAGTAAAACCGCTCCCAACTGCTTGGACGACCTCCTCCCGACCATCTCGGCGAGAAGAGGTCCTTCTGAACAGGTTGCGGATTGGGCATTGCCGGTTTAGCCACCGCTCTCCGGTGACCCAGCCCCGTAGTGCCCTTGTGGTCAAGCATTAACAGTGCACCATGTTTTATTGTCGTGTCCCCGCTTTACTCAATCTCGTGTTGTCCTGTCCCTGCCATCTACTTTACCGGATATTTTAGCTGATGACGCTCAAGCAGCTGCTCGTGTTCTGCGTTTTATAACTTTGACTGGCTTGTCCAAAGACATCTAACTTTTTTACTTATTTTATCTGCGTCTTTGTAAGGACGTTCTGGTGTGCCCCCCCCCCCTCCCTTTGAGTTTTACTAGATTCCATGTGCTCTAACAATTGTGATTAGGCGCTAGTGACCTCAGCAGTTGAGCGCCCTTAAACCCCACAAAAAAAAACACTCGCAGTTTTCCCAACACTCGCAGTTTTCCCAACACTCGCAGTTTTCCCAACACTCGCAGTTTTCCCAACACTCGCAGTTTTCCCAACACTCGCGGTTTTCCCAACACTCGCGGTTTTCCCAACACTCGCGGTTTTCCCAACACTCGCGGTTTTCCCAACACTCGCGGTTTTCCCAACACTCGCGGTTTTCCCAACACTCGCGGTTTTCCCAACACTCGCGGTTTTCCCCCACACTCGCGGTTTTCCCCCACACTCGCGGTTTTCCCCCACACTCGCGGTTTTCCCCCACACTCGCGGTTTTCCCCCACACTCGCGGTTTTCCCCCACACTCGCGGTTTTCCCCCACACTCGCGGTTTTCCCCCACACTCGCGGTTTTCCCCCACACTCGCGGTTTTCCCCCACACTCGCGGTTTTCCCCCACACTCGCGGTTTTCCCCCACACTCGCGGTTTTCCCCCACACTCGCGGTTTTCCCCCACACTCGCGGTTTTCCCCCACACTCGCGGTTTTCCCCCACACTCGCGGTTTTCCCCCACACTCGCGGTTTTCCCCCACACTCGCGGTTTTCCCCCACACTCGCGGTTTTCCCCCACACTCGCGGTTTTCCCCCACACTCGCGGTTTTCCCCCACACTCGCGGTTTTCCCCCACACTCGCGGTTTTCCCCCACACTCGCGGTTTTCCCCCACACTCGCGGTTTTCCCCCACACTCGCGGTTTTCCCCCACACTCGCGGTTTTCCCCCACACTCGCGGTTTTCCCCCACACTCGCGGTTTTCCCCCACACTCGCGGTTTTCCCCCACACTCGCGGTTTTCCCCCAACACTCGGGGTTTTCCCCCCACACTCGGGGTTTTCCCCCCACACTCGGGGTTTTCCCCCCACACTCGGGGTTTTCCCCCCACACTCGGGGTTTTCCCCCCACACTCGGGGTTTTCCCCCCACACTCGGGGTTTTCCCCCCACACTCGGGGTTTTCCCCCCACACTCGGGGTTTTCCCCCCACACTCGGGGTTTTCCCCCCACACTCGGGGTTTTCCCCCCACACTCGGGGTTTTCCCCCCACACTCGGGGTTTTCCCCCCACACTCGGGGTTTTCCCCCCACACTCGGGGTTTTCCCCCCACACTCGGGGTTTTCCCCCCACACTCGGGGTTTTCCCCCCACACTCGGGGTTTTCCCCCCACACTCGGGGTTTTCCCCCCACACTCGGGGTTTTCCCCCCACACTCGGGGTTTTCCCCCCACACTCGGGGTTTTCCCCCCACACTCGGGGTTTTCCCCCCACACTCGGGGTTTTCCCCCCACACTCGGGGTTTTCCCCCCACACTCGGGGTTTTCCCCCCACACTCGGGGTTTTCCCCCCACACTCGGGGTTTTCCCCCCACACTCGGGGTTTTCCCCCCACACTCGGGGTTTTCCCCCCACACTCGGGGTTTTCCCCCCACACTCGGGGTTTTCCCCCCACACTCGGGGTTTTCCCCCCACACTCGGGGTTTTCCCCCCACACTCGGGGTTTTCCCCCCACACTCGGGGTTTTCCCCCCACACTCGGGGTTTTCCCCCCACACTCGGGGTTTTCCCCCCACACTCGCCGCTTTCCCCCCACACTCGCCGCTTTCCCCCCACACTCGCCGCTTTCCCCCCACACTCGCCGCTTTCCCCCCACACTCGCCGCTTTCCCCCCACACTCGCCGCTTTCCCCCCACACTCGCGGCTTTCCCCCCACACTCGCGGCTCTCCCCCCACACTCGCGGCTCTCCCCCCACACTCGCGGCTCTCCCCCCACACTCGCGGCTCTCCCCCCACACTCGCGGCAATTTTGTGTCACACCTTGACTAGAAGAAGGAATCGCTTGGTAGCATGGGTTCTTGAGTAATGGGAAAAACGCAAATATGGGAGAAGAGAATTTTTTGCAACATCTTGACTAAAAGAAGGAATCGGTTAGTAGGATGGGTTCATGAGTAATGGGAAATACGCAAATATGGGAGAAGAGAATTTTTTGCAACATCTTGACTAAAAGAAGGAATCGGTTAGTAGAATGGGTTCATGAGTAATGGGAAATACGCAAATATGGGAGAAGAGAATTTTTTGCAACATCTTGACTAAAAGAAGGAATCGGTTAGTAGGATGGGTTCATGAGTAATGGGAAATACGCAAATATGGGAGAAGAGAATTTTTTGCAACATCTTGACTAAAAGAAGGAATCGGTTAGTAGGATGGGTTCATGAGTAATGGGAAATACGCAAATATGGGAGAAGAGAATTTTTTGCAACATCTTGACTAAAAGAAGGAATCGGTTAGTAGGATGGGTTCATGAGTAATGGGAAATACGCAAATGTGGGAAAAATGCAAGTGTGGGAGAAACATACTTGGGTTTTTCTCACATTTGCGTTTTTCCGATTATTCATGAACCCATCCTACCAACCGTTTCCTTCGTCTAGTCATGGTGTGCCACAAAATTCTCTTCTCCCATATTTGCGTCTTTCCCATATTTGCGTCTTTCCCATATTTGCGTCTTTCCCATATTTGCGTCTTTCCCATATTTGCGTCTTTCCCATATTTGCGTCTTTCCCATATTTGCGTCTTTCCCATATTTGCGTCTTTCCCATATTTGCGTCTTTCCCATATTTGCGTCTTTCCCATATTTGCGTCTTTCCCATATTTGCGTCTTTCCCATATTTGCGTCTTTCCCATATTTGCGTCTTTCCCATATTTGCGTCTTTCCCATATTTGCGTCTTTCCCATATTTGCGTCTTTCCCATATTTGCGTCTTTCCCATATTTGCGTCTTTCCCATATTTGCGTCTTTCCCATATTTGCGTCTTTCCCATATTTGCGTCTTTCCCATATTTGCGTCTTTCCCATATTTGCGTCTTTCCCATATTTGCGTCTTTCCCATATTTGCGTCTTTCCCATATTTGCGTCTTTCCCATATTTGCGTCTTTCCCATATTTGCGTCTTTCCCATATTTGCGTCTTTCCCATATTTGCGTCTTTCCCATATTTGCGTCTTTCCCATATTTGCGTCTTTCCCATATTTGCGTCTTTCCCATATTTGCGTCTTTCCCATATTTGCGTCTTTCCCATATTTGCGTCTTTCCCATATTTGCGTCTTTCCCATATTTGCGTCTTTCCCATATTTGCGTCTTTCCCATATTTGCGTCTTCCCCATATTTGCGTCTTCCCCATATTTGCGTCTTCCCCATATTTGCGTCTTCCCCATATTTGCGTCTTCCCCATATTTGCGTCTTCCCCATATTTGCGTCTTCCCCATATTTGCGTCTTCCCCATATTTGCGTCTTCCCCATATTTGCGTCTTCCCCATATTTGCGTCTTCCCCATATTTGCGTCTTCCCCATATTTGCGTCTTCCCCATATTTGCGTCTTCCCCATATTTGCGTCTTCCCCATATTTGCGTCTTCCCCATATTTGCGTCTTCCCCATATTTGCGTCTTTCCCATATTTGCGTCTTTCCCATATTTGCGTCTTTCCCATATTTGCGTCTTTCCCATATTTGCGTCTTTCCCATATTTGCGTCTTTCCCATATTTGCGTCTTTCCCATATTTGCGTCTTTCCCATATTTGCGTCTTTCCCATATTTGCGTCTTTCCCATATTTGCGTCTTTCCCATATTTGCGTCTTTCCCATATTTGCGTCTTTCCCATATTTGCGTCTTTCCCATATTTGCGTCTTTCCCATATTTGCGTCTTTCCCATATTTGCGTCTTTCCCATATTTGCGTCTTTCCCATATTTGCGTCTTTCCCATATTTGCGTCTTTCCCATATTTGCGTCTTTCCCATATTTGCGTCTTTCCCATATTTGCGTCTTTCCCATATTTGCGTCTTTCCCATATTTGCGTCTTTCCCATATTTGCGTCTTTCCCATATTTGCGTCTTTCCCATATTTGCGTCTTTCCCATATTTGCGTCTTTCCCATATTTGCGTCTTTCCCATATTTGCGTCTTTCCCATATTTGCGTCTTTCCCATATTTGCGTCTTTCCCATATTTGCGTCTTTCCCATATTTGCGTCTTTCCCATATTTGCGTCTTTCCCATATTTGCGTCTTTCCCATATTTGCGTCTTTCCCATATTTGCGTCTTTCCCATATTTGCGTCTTTCCCATATTTGCGTCTTTCCCATATTTGCGTCTTTCCCATATTTGCGTCTTTCCCATATTTGCGTCTTTCCCATATTTGCGTCTTTCCCATATTTGCGTCTTTCCCATATTTGCGTCTTCCCCATATTTGCGTCTTTCCCATATTTGCGTCTTTCCCATATTTGCGTCTTCCCCATATTTGCGTCTTCCCCACAAATAGCGAAACCAGTGAACAGTGAAATTTGTTTAATGAGTTATAGCAGAACTACTTTATTACCAACATGTGACAATTTGAGTCACAGCGTCAGATGTGTATTTTTTTGTGAGAGTGAAAAGTGCACATTATGAACAGAAAATTGTTTACAGAACAGCGAGGCCGGCCGCTGTGGCCGAGCGATACTAGGCGCTTCAGTCCGGAATCGCGCTGCTGCTACGGTCGCAGGCTCGAATCCTGCCTCGGGCATGGATGTGTGTGATGTCCTTAAGTTAGTTAGGTTTCAGTAGTTCTAACTCTAGGGTATTCATGACCTCAGATGTTAAGTCCCATAGCGCATAGAGCCATTTGAACCATTCTAGAACAGCGCGTGTTTGCTCTGCAGTTGTGGAAATTTGATAGACGCAGCCGCCATGCAGGCAAGCTGCGTACAAATTACATAGAAGGTACGAGCTGACAATTTTTGTAACTGGCTTACGAAGCAGAACCGCCCAGAATTAGTAACTGTCGTTGTTGTTGTGGTCTTCAGTCCTGAGACTGGTTTGCTGCAGCTCTCCATGCTACTCTATCCTGTGCAAGCTTCTTCATCTCCCAGTACTTACTGCAACCTACATCCTTCTGAATCTGCTTAGTGTATTCATCTCTTGGTCTCCCTCTACGATTTTTACCCTCCACGCTGCCCTCCAATGCTAAATTTGTGATCCCTTGATGCCTCAAAACATGTCCTACCAACCGGTCCCTTCTTCTGGTCAAGTTGTGCCACAAACTCCTCCCCAATTGTATTCAATACTTCCTCATTAGTTATGTGATCTACCCATCTAATCTTCAGTATTCTTCTGTAGCACCACATTTCGAAAGCTTCTATTCTCTTCTTGTCCAAACTAGTTATCGTCCATGTTTCACTTCCATACATGGTTACACTCCATACAAATACTTTCAGAAACGACTTCCTGACACTTAAATCTATACTCGATGTGAACAAATTTCTCTTCTTCAGAAACGCTTTCCTTGCCATTGCTAGTCTACATTTTATATCCTCTCTACTTCGACCATCATCAGTTATTTTGCTCCCCAAATAGCAAAACTCCTTTACTACTTTAAGTGTCCCATTTCCTAATCTAATTCCCTCACCATCACCCGACTTAATTCTACCACATTCCATTATCCTCGTTTTGCTTTTGTTGATGTTCATCTTATATACTCCTCTCAAGACACTGTCCATTCCGTTCAACTGCTCTTCCAAGTCCTTTGCTGTCTCTGACAGAGACAGAATTACAATGTCATCGGCGAACCTCAAAGTTTTTATTTCTTCTCCATGAATTTTAATACCTACTCCGAATTTTTCTTTTGTTTCCTTTACTGCTTGCTCAATATACAGATTGAATAACATCGGGGAGAGGCTAAAACCCTGTCTCACTCCCTTCCCAACCACTGCTTCCCTTTCATGCCCCTTCACTCTTATAAATGCCATCTGGTTTCTGTACAAATTGTAAATAGCCTTTCGCTCCCTGTATTTTACCCCTGCCACCTTCAGAATTTGAATGAGAGTATCCCAGTTAACATTGTCAAAAGCTTTCTCTAAGTCTACAAATGCTAGATACGTAGGTTTGCCTTTTCTTAATCTTTCCAGTAGTAACTACTGAAGAAAATCTCAGCTCTTTGTACAGGAATGCGTTCAATAGCCCAAGAAACCTGCAAACAGAGCTTCTAAGCAACTACAGTTTTCCGATGGAAGTTTAAGGAGGATAGTAACGCCATTACATTTGAACTTACAAGTCAACATTACTATACGCCCAAAATGAGGGTGATTCTCACCGAAGACGTGAATTCTATGAGTCGTGTGTGATCAGCAGCGAAAGCGATCCTAACTTTTATAAAACAATTCTTTGGTCTGGTGGGCAAGTTATAAGTTAACTGGAAGAGTTAACAGACTGAAATGCGTGTACTGGTCATCTGAAAATCCGCGATTTGTTATTCATGAGGAAAGGTATCTTGAAATGCTACGGGAATTTGTTATTGGATTAGCAATACCCCTGCGCTTGATGTACGAAACAGTCACATCTGGCAGCACTACGGATTACGCATATGTGTATTTTTGGACGACAGCTTGCAAGAGTGGTTAGGAAGGCAGCATAAAATCGTTTGGCCTCTAAGATTACCGGACTTCACACCATGTGATTTTTCACTATGGCTTATATTGAAACACAGTGTTATGTCTACAAAACCATTACGTATAGTGCATTTAAGGGTTTTGATTGAACAAGAATCTGAAAATAATTTTTGTTATAACGGGGAGTTATATGACAAGATACATAAATCAGTAAGTTAAGACCAGGTTCTCATTCAAATGACCAAAAAGTAGGCAAAGTCGGGAAATTTTTCTTGATACAATGAAAAGACACACAAAGGATCTGTTTGTGGATTATGACTGATCATACTTCGAGCTTTATTTTATATTTTCATTACAAAAAATGGCGCCCATAATTATCGTTTGATCAAGGACATGCGAGTCTGAAGTACCCAGGCTGTGTACAGCGTAGTCCCTCAGGAGTTGTCTGAAGTAAAAAAATGGATAACATCAGTCGATATTACTTTAAATATATGGGAGTTTATACCTGACCACAATGAAATAACCTCCAATTTAACGATATGGTGCTAACTCGAACGCTGAGTTCGATTTTTGGAGATTTATTTCACTCTTTACAGCTTTACAAAAAATAGTTAATATTAACAAATTTCATATGTTTTAGGTATAAGCTCCCAAGAAAGGTGTATACTTTTCAGGGTCAAAGATAGAAGTTAAAAGGTTGAACCGTTTTTATTTTATGCTGCACGCAGTTTTGAAACATTGTGTTTTCGAGAAAAACATGTTTGAAGTTTAGAGAAAACATTTATATGAATTAATAGATCAAATTGTATAAAAACTACATATTTTTTATAAATTTTTGATGTCGCTAAACACAAAATAGATTTTCAAAATTCAAAATGGCTAATCCAATATGGCAGTCCAAAAATTATGTTTTGACCAATTTTGACCAAATTCTGACAAAAAAGTGTTTTTAATTCCTTACGTTTGGTAAGTTCCAGGATCGTATACCAACCCTTCCTCTAACTCGGAATTTTTCCTGGAGAATAATTTCCTCGTCTTCCTTGGCGAGAGAAGTCGACCAGGCTGAGCTGAATATGGTGCGATGGGCAGCCTGTAAACGTTGTTCGTCAACTTTTGCGGCGAATATTTTTGCATGCATACTGCAATATAAATCATTTTGTAAACGCGCGCCACGTCACAAGTTTTCTACCCGAGCCGGGCGTCTCTGGCTGAGGGCATCCCACGCCGGCCGGTACACTGCTTGGAACAATGGGCTGTAAAATCGTTTGTAACGTGCGGATTAAAAAATCTTTCGTTCCAACATTCTAGACACATATATCTTTCAAAAACTGCAATAAAATTTAATTTTAGACCATTTTGAATGAAAACGTTGCCTGAAGTGTCTAGATAGCAGTGGAGAACACTTTGAACAATTTCAATATGACAAGTGACTTTTGTGTAAACCACTAAAACTACAAAACACTGTACTGTATTTTCCGTTCACCGACTTTTGCAACACCCTGTATAGTGATGTTTTTTAACTTAGTACTGTAGAGCAACCAGCAACACGTAGGACATTTTAACTACAAGATGCAGAAAGGCAATATCTAACACAACTTGAAATTTTCGTTTCTTTGCATCAAGTGATAGCTTCAGTGTATATCTATGCATTGCGCAGAATCGTCTCACGTGTATTGATTAAAACACTATTTTTCTGGTTGTTGATTATCATGAAAGATGCGGAATGGACATCTCTAGCACAGTTGTTCCCGTTCTGCTAAGTAAATATATCCTTTCTGCGTTTTGTAGTTCAGTTGCACAGCAGATTCACCGCTCGTTACGTCTGAATATGAATACTGATAGTGAAGAGCGACTGGGTACGTCGCAAGTTGCTAAGAGCTGGAAACTACCAAATTGTCGTGTTAAGCTGGGGCATGAGTAGGCTTGGACGATTTGAACAAGTTGTGATCTTAACTAACTTTGATTCCATCAGGTCCTGTTGACTATAGACCTGGAAGAATATATGGTGACATGAACTGCCGCCGTCTGATGAATTGTAATGAAAATGCGCTGAAGATGGCTGTTTGTAGCTGAAATCTAGATTTTCAAGCATAATAAAAACTAATGGGATTGCGACGACTGCTGTGTGCCTCTCCTTCCTTAGTTTGCAATCTGCTAGCTGGGTGTTGAACAAAGGCTTTCAGCTGCAATAAGGCAAGATCATACCTACTTCCTTTTATGTCGCCGGCCGCGGTGTCCGAGCGGTTCTAGGCGCTACAGTCTGGAACCGCGCTACCGCTACTGTCGCAGGTTCGAATCCTGCCTCAGGCATGGATGTGTGTGATGTCCTTAGGTTAGTTAGGTTTAAGTAGTTCTAAGTTCTCGGGGACTGATGACCTCAAAAGGTAAGTCCAATAGTGGTCAGAGCCATTTGAACCTTTTATGTCGAAGATCATGTCTCTTTCGTTTTGCTTCTCATGTCCTTTAATTTTCCAAATGCCCTTGTAATAATTCAGAACTAAAATTTTCATAGGGCTATAGGCCTAAAGCATGCCTGGGAACTCTCAAATTAATCAGCACAATGCCAGGTCCACAGCAGAATTGTTCTGTGATTGTAAAAAATAAAAAAAAACACATGTAGCATGCTAATCAGGCAGCTGGTATTTTTCATACTAGACGTAAATAAGAGTATGAACAAGAACATACCTGGTCAACGCCATTTAGGGGCACTAAGATAGTGCATATGTTGTACACTAGAAAAAATTAACTGATGTTAGTACGGCTGTGTTCCACTTTTTGTATCCTGCCTAGAAGGCGACGTGTGGGTCTGCTCCTGTGATCTGCAAAATAGGGCGAATGAAGGAAGCGAGTAAGAGCAGGTGAGTTAAAGCACTTCGGTACTGCGTGTAAATTAAAATCACATTTACTATAGGAAAAACAAGTTAATAAGTGGTTACATAAGTTTGCGATGATGAGAACGCAGGTGCGAAGCCGTATTCCCATCATAAATAGTACAAAGTCTCAGTAGCGAGCCAACACTCTCTAAAGTTGAAGCGATGTATCCAGGCCGTCTGCTCTTGATGAAATGGGCAGAAAGCAGAGCGGCGCCCGTTGAGCTCCACAGCATCGGCTAGAGGGCGCTGTGGTCGGCGTAGTTCGTCCGCTCTCATAGTGCCAACCCAAGGTATACAGAAAAAGCCCTGTCATGCCCCTTGTTTTGACTTGTACAGATGCGTATCGAACGAAACCGAAAGTAAAGTTAACGAGTAACATGGCACTGAGTTTGTGGTGTGTCGCATTTGCCGTGTAAGCATGAGGCTGCGCGCTGCACTAGGGTCCTCGTCGTGACGTCACGGCGCTCCACCCAATAACAAGCGTTTTCGCCTAAGTGCCCCCCCCCCCCCCAAGAAAGCGTGCCAACCTACACTGTGGCATCGGAACTATCGATAGCACACCACTGATCTTGTACACACCCATATCGATCCTTTAACACAACAAAGAAAACTAAAAATTTCATGTTTTGGCGAGATGTTTAATATTATAAGCTTACTTGAGGTTATGTTACTCATGATTCAAAGATCCAACTATGAGAACCTGACATTTTACAAGTTTTCCAGTAATGCATCATCTCACCACGCATCAGTGTAGAGGGGAAGGAGATAATGCATCATGTTCTACACTACAGAAACATAGTCATTGACAGTGACCAGCTAACATTGCTTCTTCAAACATCGGAAAATCCAGGACAGGATAATGACAGTTTCATGAAAAGGACAGATTGTTACTCATCATAAAGTGGAGATATTGAGTCGCAGACATACAGAACAAAAGGACTACAAAACATGTAAGTTTTAAGCCAGAAGGCGTCCTTCTGAAATAGACCACACACACAACACACACACACACACACACACACACACATATATATATATATATATATATATATATATATATATATATATATATATATATATATATGTGTGTGTGTGTGTGTGTGTGTGTGTGTGTGTTGTCTATTTCAGAAGAAGGCTTTCTTGGCGAAAGTTTACGTGATTAGTAGTCTTTTTGTTGTGCCTGTCTGCGACTCAGTCTCCGCTGTATGGCGGGAAGCAATCGGTCCTTAACATAATATTGCTTTTTACTACATTTGATCTAGGCCTACTTGAGGTGGTTCCAAGGCTTTCCTAAACGTTTAAAGACTGTATTGCCATCATCAGCTGCTAAATAATACCAGTTTCTCATCGTAATCCTCCAAAAAAGACCTGTAAAGACACGCAACAAAGCTAAAGACAGACGAACTGACCAAGCACCATTTCAGATGGATAGAAGGCGTTTTGGTGAGACACTTATTGGATGGTATCTATGAAACTGCCTGTTTTCGTAATACACAAATATAGTTTCGTAATGTTCCGGATGTGACACGTAAACTTGCCTAAAGACGATGATAAAGAAGGTGCTCCAAATGGAGGGTAAAATTCAATACCTTTAAAAATGATATTCGCACCAAAATAAAATTATTTATCAAAATACATGACGATTTTGAGCATAAAACACGCACATGTTGCTTATCGATATACTGAAGTACTATTATAGATATGTTAATGCGAAGAAAATTCGAACTTAACACCAAAATAAAATTGTATTTTTTCTCAAAATACTTAAGAGTTCGAGTTCGAAACACTGATGTCACTATTGTAACATTGAACAAATACTACGCGTTAGCGCTACTGCTAAAACTTACAGGTTAAGCAAGACTTGTTGAAGAATAAAGTTTCATATATATGTACCACAATTTGATAGGCACACCGAACCCTCAAACTAAATATTTCCACATCTAAATTGCTTGTACTGGTTTAACTTATGGGTTAGTTGATGAAATTGTTTCGCCCTTTGTAACGCACATAGCAATTGGTCCTGCAACGTTAAAAAAAAAACACTTTGGCACTACTGCTTTGTAATTTACAGCTTATTGTGCACGTATCAACGAGAATAGTTTGATTTTTGTACCAAATTAAACAATTTATTTCCACATCTAAATTTCCGAAAAACTCGTCCTAGTTCAGATATAACCTATATTAAACTCAGTCGAACATTATAGTGAAACTCATGCTAAGTTATTAACTTTATCGTGTACTACAGAATGTTTCTAAACATCTACTTTCAGATAGTGGAAAGTACATGACACTCAATGAAACAGCATACTGAGCAATAGTAACATTCATATAGGTAAGAAATGAAGATTGCTGTTCTTTCACCCAGACATAATACTGATCTCATTATCGGGTATTAACTTTATCTTGCATCACAAAATGTATGCTATCTTTTCCTGGTAACGGTAATTTAAACTATGGCACAATGGAGACTATATGACACTGTCTTTCCTGCATGACCGTTTCACAAAAAAGGAAAAGAATTACAAACTGCCCCATACATAAACTACCTGCAGCAAAATTGTAACAAAATTCTCCATATATCGTAACGTTAGACGCTAAAATCTGCGGCAAGAACGATCAATTTATTTTTCAAAAACTGGCTAAAACCAGCCAAAACCGATGCTCTCACTGCCAGATGCCAATAATCAGGGTGTAGCGTCTGCAACAACTGGAGTACGGAATCTGTACAATTCTAGACATAGCGCTTATATCCTCTATCATGGTGGCTACCATTATCGCAGGTACTGCTGGATAAAGAAAAGATCTACATCTACATCCATACTCCGCAAGCCACCTGACGGTGCGTGGCGGAGTGTACTTTGAGTGCCTCTATCGGTTCTCCCTTCTATTCCAGTCTCGTATTGTTCGTGCAAAGATATGCCTCCGTGTGGACTGTAATCTCTGATTTTATCCTCATGTTCTCTTCGCGAGATATACGTAGGAGGGAGCAATATACTGCTTGACTCCTCGGTGAAGGTATGTTATCGAAACTTCAATAGAAGCGCGTACCGAGGTACTGAGCGTCTCTCCTGCAAAGTCTTCCACTGGAGTTTATCATCTCCGTAACGCTTTCGCGATTACTAAATGATCCTGTAACGAAGCGCGCTGCTCTCCGTTGGATCTTCTCTTTCTCTTCCATCAACCGTATCTGGTTCGGATCTACATATACATCTACGTTTAAACTCCGCAAGCCACCCAACGGCGTGTGGCGGAGGGCACTTTACGTGCCACTGTCATTACCTCCCTATCCTGTTCCAGTCGCGTATGGTTCGCGGGAAGAACGACTGCCAGAAAGCGTTCGTGCGCGATCGAATCTCTCTAATTTTACATCGTGACTCCTCGGGAGGTATAAGTATGGGAAAGCAATATATTCGATACCTCATCCAGAAACGCACCCTCTCGAAACCTGGACAGCAAGCTACACCGCGATGCAGAGCGCCTCTCTTGCAGAGTCTGCCACTTGAGTTTGCTAAACATCTCCGTAACGCTATCACGCTTACCAAATAACCCTGTGACGAAACGCGCCGCTCTTCTTTGGATCTTCTCTATCTCCTCTGTCAACCCGACCTGGTACAGATCCCACACTGATGAGCAATACTCAAGTATAGGTCGAACGAGTGTTTTGTAAGCCACCTCCTTTGTTGATGGACTACATTTTGTAAAGACTCTCCCAATGAATCTCAACCTGGCACCCGCCTTACCAACAATTAATTTTATATGATCATTCCACTTCAAATCATTCAGCACGCATACTCCCAGATATTTTACAGAAGTAACTGCTACCAGTGTTTGTTCCGCTATCATATAATCATACAATAAAGGATCCTTCTTTCTATGTATTTGCAATACATTACATTTGTCTATGGTGAGGGTCAGTTGCCACTCCTTCCACCAAGTGCCTATCCGCTGCAGATCTTCCTGGATTTCGCTGCAATTTCCTAATGCTGCAACTTCTCTGTATACTACAGCATCATCCGCGAAAAGCCGCATGGAACTTTCGACACTATCTACTAGGTCATGTATATGTACTGTGAAAAGCAATGGTCTCATAACACTCCCCTGTGGCACGCCAAAGGTTACTTTAACGTCTGTAGACGTCTTTCTATTGAGAACAAAAACTCTTCAATCCCGCCACACAGCTGGTCTGGTCTGAAATTTCGTAGTCTCTTACTTTATTTATAAGGCGACAGTGCGGAACTGTATCGAACGCCTTCCGGAAGTCAAGGAAAATAGCACCTACCTGGGAGCCTGTATATAATATTTTCTGGGTCGCATGAACAAATGACTGCTGAGCAATATTCAAGCAGTGGGCGAACAAGTGTACTGCAACCTACTTCCTTTGTTTTCGGATTGCATTTCCTTAGGATTTTACCATTGAATCTCAGCCTGGCATCTGCTTTACCGACGATCAACTTTGTATGATCATTCCATTTTAAATAACTCCTAATGCCTACTCCCATATAATTTACGGAATTAACTGTTTCCAGTTGCTGACCTGATGTATTGTAACTAAATGATAAAGGATCTTTCTTTCTGTGTATTCACAGCCCATTACACTTGTCTACATTGAGATTCAATTGCCGTTCCCTGCACCATGCGTCAATTCGTTGCAGATCCCCCTGCATTTCAGTACAATTTTCCATTGTTACAACCTCTCGACATACTACAGCATCATCCGCAAAAAGCCTCAGTGAACTTCCGATGTTATCCACAAGGTCATTTATATGTATATTGTGAATAGCAACGGTTCTACGACACTCTTCTGCGGCACACCTGAAATCACTCTTACTTCGGAAGACTTCTCTCCATTGAGAATGACATGCTGCGTTCTGTTATCTAGGAACTCTTCAATCCAATCACACAATTGATCTGATAGTCCATGTGCTCTTACTTTGTTCATTAAACGACTGTGGGAAACTGTATCGAACGCCTTGCGGAAGTCAAGAAACACGGCATCTCGCTGGGAACCTGTGTCTATGGCCCTCTGAGTCTCGTGGACGAATAGCGTGAGCTGGGTTTCACACGACCGTCTTTTTCGAAACCATTGCTGATTCCTACAGAGTAAATTTCTAGTCTCCAGACAAGTCATTATACTCCAACATAATACGTCGCTTTACAGTGTTGGGCAACGACGGTCAGTTTACAGAATGGGGAAATGGTGGCTAGATTACAGCTTGTGGCAGTGTTGGTCATATTACAGTGTAGGACAGTGATGGTCAGTTTTCGGGGTGAGGTAATGATCGTCAGTTTACGGGATGACTATAATTAGCCGAGGTACTATTGTGGGGCAATGATGGTCAGTTGACATGGTCACTGTCATTACTCCACATACTACTGGGTGAGGGTATGATGGACAGCTGACATGATGGCTGTCATTACTCTGCACATATACACTCCCGGAAATTGAAATAAGAACACCGTGAATTCATTGTCCCAGCAAGGGGAAACTTTATTGACACATTCCTGGGGTCAGATACATCACATGATCACACTGATAGAACCACAGGCATATAGACACAGGCAACAGAGCATGCACAATGTCGGCACTAGTACGGTGTATATCCACCTTTCGCAGCAATGCAGGCTGCTATTCTCCCATGGAGACGATCGTAGAGATGCTGGATGCAGTCCTGTGGAACGGCTTGCCATGCCATTTCCACCTGGCGCCTCAGTTGGACGTGCAGACCCCGTGAGACGACGCTTCATCCAGTCCCAAACATGCTCAATGGGGGACAGATCCGGAGATCTTGCTGGCCAGGGTAGCTGACTTACACATTCTAGAGCACGTTGGGTGGCACGGGATACATGCGGACGTGCATTGTCCTGTTGGAACAGCAAGTTCCCTTGCCGGTCTAGGAATGGTAGAACGATGGGTTCGATGACGGTTTGGATGTACCGTGCACTATTCAGTGTCCCCTCGACGATCACCAGTGGTGTACGGCCAGTGTAGGAGATCGCTCCCCACACCATGATGCCGGGTGTTGGCCCTGTGTGCCTCGGTCGTATGCAGTCCTGATTGTGGCGCTCACCTGCACGGCGCCAAACACGCATACGACCATCATTGGCACCAAGGCAGAAGCGACTCTCATCGCTGAAGACGACACGTCTCCATTCGTCCCTCCATTCACGCCTGTCGCGACACCACTGGAGGCGGGCTGCACGATGTTGGGGCGTGAGCGGAAGACGGCCTAACGGTGTGCGGGACCGTAGCCCAGCTTCATGGAGACGGTTGCGAATGGTCCTCGCCGATACCCCAGGAGCAACAGTGTCCCTAATTTGCTGGGAAGTGGCGGTGCGGTCCCCTACGGCACTGCGTAGGATCCTACGGTCTTGGCGTGCATCCGTGCGTCGCTGCGGTCCGGTCCCAGGTCGACGGGCACGTGCACCTTCCGCCGACCACTGGCGACAACATCGATGTACTGCGGAGACCTCACGCCCCACGTGTTGAGCAATTCGGCGGTACGTCCACCCGGCCTCCCGCATGCCCACTATACGCCCTCGCTCAAAGTCCGTCAACTGCACATACGGTTCACGTCCACGCTGTCGTGGCATGCTACCAGTGTTAAAGACTGCGATGGAGCTCCGTATGCCACGGCAAACTGGCTGACACTGACGGCGGCGGTGCACAAATGCTGCGCAGCTAGCGCCATTCGACGGCCAACACCGCGGTTCCTGGTGTGTCCGCTGTGCCGTGCGTGTGATCATTGCTTGTACAGCCCTCTCACAGTGTCCGGAGCAAGTATGGTGGGTCTGACACACCGGTGTCAATGTGTTCTTTTTTCCATTTCCAGGAGTGTATTATCTCGAATATGCGAAATATGACATGCTTGGAGAATGTGTCAATGTGCTTGTGGAGATGTAATCAAGTCTAATTATGATGTCTCGTCCATCTACGCTTCATAAATTTGAAACAAATTTGGAAACTGTGGACAGTGTATTTTTCTTTTTCAGGAAATCTTCCAATGCTTCTTCCAGTCTTCATTTTATATTCTCTTTAGTTCTGTCAGTGTCACCTAGTTTGCGAGATCTTCTGTCACTTTCAGAGTTTCTTTTCCTAAACTAGTTCTGTCAGCACCATGTGATTTAACTCAACTGCATTCTATTATTATAGCTTTACCTTTATTGATATTTATTTTGTAACCTCTTTCCAGTACACTATCCACTCTACCTTCTATTTGTCGTGTCTGACAGAATTAAAATATTATTCGCAATCTTGAAATTTTTAATTTTTGTTCCCTGAGCTATAATTCCCTTTCAATATTTCTTCTTAGTTTTCTTTACTGCTTGCTCGCAGTAGAGACTAAATAACATGGGGAATCTTCTCAAAGTCTGTCTTCTTTCCAAGTTCTTTTCCCTGTACAACTATAGTCTGATTTCGGCACAAGATGTATATAACCTTTTATTCCTTGTTATTTTCTACCTTATAACTTCAGAATCCGAAACACTGTATTGTGATACGCAATGGGCCACAGGCGAGCACAGATTCCTTGTACCAATCTACTCAGCGACTCTCCAAAAACTGGAGGAATGCGAGTAGGATTCGCTGTGTGACGGTTCGATACAATGCTTAACATATATAAAGACTAGCTGCTACCCGCTGATTTGCTTCCATGTCATTAGTTTTGTTGTGCTGAGTGGTGGTGAGTACGTAAGCTAGTAATTTTATGAGATAGAATGAGATTTTCACTCTGCAGCGGAGTGTGCGCTGATATGAAACTTCCTGGCAGATTAAAACTGTATGCCCGACCGAGACTCGAACTCGGGACCTTTGCCTTTCGCGGGCAAGTGCTCTACCATCTGAGCTACCGAAGCACGATTCACGCCCGGTACTCACAGCAGGAAGGAGACGAGATACTGGCAGAAGTATAGCTGTGAGTACCGGCCGTGAGTCGTGCTTCGGTAGCTCAGATGGTAGAGCACTTGCCCGCGAAAGGCAAAGGTCCCGAGTTCGAGTCTTGGTCGGGCACACAGTTTTAATCTGCCAGGAAGTTTCAATTTTATGAGATGTCTATGTATATAGTGGTGTAGATACGTATGTATAAAAAATGAATGGATGCCGGTATTTAAGTGCGTAAGGGAATGTGTTTCCATTATTTTACTGTATGTCGAAGCTGGAAGTGTGAGTTATATTTTCTAATTACAGGATATAATTTTGAACATGAGTGTCTTCCAGCAACTGTATATAACTTTCAGTGGAGAAATAATACAGCCAACCGATTGGAAATAATTGTTTAATACATTTAGCTAGGTTTCGACACCTCTAAGGATGTAACTAGCTGTAACTAGCTCTGACGTCATAAATGTTGCGCAATACTTTAAAAATCAAGTAAATAACCTGAAACGTTTGTAGCATGTCAGGAGTAATACAAAATCAATATGTGTTGGATATCAGTTCAATAACTGTAACCATTTTCGAAATTTGGATGTTTTTCTGTAAAAATCATTGGCGTAACAGAAAAGAGCTAGAAACTTAAAAACTTATATTTAGATTCCTTTTGCATAATAATTTAGTAGAAACAGTATTCTGGATCTCACAAATTAAAATTTTAGTTGAAATTCATGATTTTCTGGTTTTCTGTCTTAGAAATTAAGGAAGCAAGATAGATTAAGTAGGCGAATAAATAAAGCCAGGATGTTTAAATTTAAGTAGAGGGGAGATCCGCTATAATCATAAAAATGTGAGAAGTTTCAACAGAATAACTATAAAACTATAACTATAGCGTATCTCCAAAGAGCAAGTTCAGAGCTCGTCTACTGCGTGTAGTGTAATTAAATTAATTCTCTGGCCCAAAATATTTGACTTGGCCACGTCAGACTTTTGTTATGATTACTTACTTGTGTGCCGATTTCACAATTAAATTGAAAGCTTCATCGGCCATCAGCAAAGGAAGCAATGATTTATTCGATAACTTAAAGTGGTGCATTACTAGCCCAGCGGCTAGTCGGGAGAGCAGATTTGATCAGGCGTTCCCTTAGCCGTCCACACCGCGGCTTTATATGTAAGAACGCTGTGCGAGAAGAGGAAGGCCCCAGTTCTCTCCAGATGCTGATTAGTGCACCACCTGTGCCGGGAGTCGCGTCGCGTCGGTATTGTTGCTATAAACAGCCTCGGATGCATAATAAGTTACTCGGGATACGCCTAACCATGAAATCGTTTTCGAGTGAAGTGTTAATTTTGGGATGACTTTAACGATCTGTCTTCAGTTTGCGTATGTCGTATTTTCACGTGCCGCCGCAGGACAGACATTCTACCATTATTTAGCGTGGCGTTTGATGAACATTATCATCAAATTATGGCGAGCATTCACTTAAACATTTAATTTGAACAGTTATAGTTGCATCAGCGCATTAGACTCTGAACTGCTCTGGTAGTTGGATTGTGTGGATTCTTTTTGGTCTGTGACTTTCAGGATATAGTGAACATTTTAGAGAGAATGGTTTTTGATTATGAATCCCAGACAATCTCCTAATTCCTCAGAGCTATAAGCTGTAGCTATAAATGTATTTCTCAGATGAAGTGGGCACAAGGAATTCTAATTACAGGCTTTACGTTTTGCTAATCACTTTCTGGTCGCCAATATTGTAGTTAGAGAGCCAGTGTTGAGAATGGCAAACAACAGCATTAAATAAATAATGGGAACATTAACAATTATTCTACCCGCCGCCCCACAGGTTGGTTGTGTTATTTCTCCATTCTCAAACTATATTTTTAAAAAATGCCCAATTCATTACATTCGCACAGAAGTAGAGTTTTCAGGAGTTTCTCTGGCTCACCTAGTACTGAATGTGAAATTTTTCCACCAGGGAAACACATACCAATCGTTTCTCCCTTCTGTTGTAATGAGTTATGGTGCCTACATTTTTGATCCATTCTCCTATCATGACTAATTTATGATTAACGTAATCAGACGCTACACTACAACCACTTCAGAAAATATCAAATATACACACACTTTCATCCAAGAGTGGAGGGAAGGGAAAGAACATAGGAATATAGGATACAAGTAATTCGAGCTATAGAAGTGTGTTACGTGGGGAACAAATGGGTAAAAATTATACATACGTAAATATGATTTTATCTGATGCAGAACTCGTTTTATTTTAGTCGTATTGTTAAGTGAGGATGAAATACTACATTCTGCTGCTCAGTTATCTCCTGACTTAAATTAAGAATCGCTCCGAAAATCAGAGGTGCAAATAGGAGATGCAGTAACTAGGTAGAGCAATCAAAATATCGCAGCCTCACCAAAAGCCTCCGACGCTCCACATGGTATGACTCTCAGTATATCGTACAACCTTTGAATGATGCCATCATTATGAGCCTTCAAGTGTGTTGGAAGCTGTAAGGGATGCGTGACGCTCAGCGTATAAAATGAGACGGGCTTGTGACAGTTCTAATGTTCTGTACCACCTAAGGCCGTCTTATGTTCTGCATCCAATTTCCGGCGGACGTGAGATTGCTCTGAGGTTTGTTCAATTCTCAAGTAACTTTCGCAGCTTGGACTCTCTTAGAACAATGCGCTGAATCAGACTTAGGTTTAAGAGGTTTATAGTAGGAGTTTTAAATATGGTTCTCGGGCTTACCGTCAGATTTCATTGTTGTATCTCCACCAGAACTCTCCAGCTGTGCCAGGTGATGTAGGAACTTAATATCATAACCCAAGCGCACAATAACATCGGATTTGCATTGTTACGGAATAGACACTAAGAGTCGCCGAACACTGCTCCTAATTCGTCTGCATGCCACTCAAGTATACCATATTTAGAAATGTTAATATACTCAAAAAGATACAACTTTCTAAAGTAGCCTATTCTCGTCCTCAGGGTTCAAGGTATCTCCGTACCAAATTCCATCGGAATCGGTTCAGCGATAGAGTCGTGAAAACGTAACAGAGTGAGTTACTTTCGCACTTAATAATGGATGTATTAGTATGGAAGTTTGGATTAAACAAGCTGAAAATAGAATAAACATTGTATTGATTATGTTGAATCATATTACGTTGAACGTATTAACGAATAAAAGAATTTTCACAGATATGACAAAGTTCAAAAGTTAAAGAGTAAACAGCTTTTTCAAACAGTAAATATTTTTCCTTAATTTGCGAATATTCATCAAGTCAATAAATATCTTGTACTACACACTTTGTAAAGTTACCTGTCTTCTTCATCAGGGTTCAGACTATCTCATGCCGAATTTCATGGATATCGGTACAGCAGTTTAGTCATGAAAACGTATGTTACTTTCGCGTTTAGAATATTGGTATGAAAGTATGAATTGGCATGGATTAAACACGTTGAGGATTGGGTAAGCATTGTATTCTGTCTGTTACCAATGTCTGCGCTCGCTTATCAGTAAAATGAAATGTGTGTATGGCTTTATTGGCTGGGAGAGCCCAGTTGGGAAGTTCGGGAGCTTGGTGCAAGTCTTTTTATATTGTACGCCACCTCGGTGACTTGCACGTCAGAGGTGATGAAATGATGACGCACGTTCGTGAAATAGCAATCCGCACCGCATAACCATAAGATGGTAACGTAAATATTAATGCAGCAAATAAGTTACACCGGAAATAAATCTATCGGTCTCGGGAATTCCAAGACTTTCGAGGATGTTTTAATTTTAAATTTTAAATTTTTATGCACTCGCTATCGTTATTTTTCACTTACTTTATCAATTTTGGATTTATTTTAAGATGCTTTGGTAGCTGTCAGTTGCAGATGCTTTGACTTTGTCTGCGAATCAGATCAGTCGTCACGAGTGTGGCTCTTGTGTTAACTCTATTGTTCTACAGACATCTCTAATGCTTTCTGATTCTGCAGTTCGTTCGATTGCGGCGTTGTACCCGTAGGTAGCACTCATGACAGCAGTGTATCTTTAAAAACAATATCAACAAGTCAATGTCGGTACAGGAACAGATTAAATATCGGGGTGATGCTACACTTTTGCTGAAGTGCATAGTTGCTGTTCCTGAGGCGGCTTGCTAAGCACGCAGCAAATAACCAGCTCTGTCATAGCGCAAACTAGGAGACAGAAAATTAACCCATTTCTGCCTGAATTACTTTTTTCTTCTGATTTCTACAAATTAGATATTTATGTGTTTATTGTCATTAAAGAAAAGCAATAAAACAATCAAAACAAAAAAATAATCAATAATTGAAACAAAAAATGGCGTAACATATATGTCACGCTAGGCAGAACATACATTTTGGGCAGAATATATGACAGCAAGTAAAATAATACACTGTATGTGATTTACATCACGTTCAGGCGACAGTACTCACTTTCTGTGATATGGCACAAAACATTCTATGCACAAACCAACGTCACACTTGCAGCAATTTGTTCTTGGGGTTCCTTTGCAGTTTTCCGCTGCACAGCGTCTTCTTTTTTTCTGTGGCACCATGGCTACCAGATGATTTGTTTCATCATATCTAATATCATGCAGCACTCTGCCTTGGTTTGAATTACCTGCAGGGCGTCCAGGACCTCTTGGTACTGCAGCATTGGAAGTCAGGTAACATTTCACAATGTAGCGCCGGAAGTGCAACTGAAGCATATTGACCACCATCATTTCTTTCCTGTGAAACTCACTCTATATAACGCTACATTTTCATCCATTCGGTCAGTTCCTCCCATATTTTTGCTGTATTCTCCAATCACATTAGGTCGAGGTACAAGTATTCTTTTCTTCTCTTGTCTAGAGTATCGGGCAACGGTGCTGACTGGACTGATACTATAACACTACAACAGCATTTACGTAGTTTGTGTAATTAAATACCAACTTTGGTTTATTGCGTACTATGCCCTAACAGAACAAATAATCCTGTCACGGAAAAGCCACGTATAACACTACTGTCTGCTACTACTATACCATAACCTTACTGAATGGTCTTTATAACATTACTGTTAATATTCACTGTAGAACCATTAATTGGACATAGGTTCACTATTATTGTTCAAACATTTTCCTAGCTGACATAAAATTATAAATGTAGTTCACTGCAAAATTATGAACTGGTCACAGGTTAAATGTCTCTCAACTAAATACTAATCCATTTATAATGATAGTTAAATGGAATTCACTAACAGGTTACTTCTCACTGTCCTTAGAATGAAGAAATTATTGTTTTAATAAATAGTGATAAAGGATAACCTGTGGTTCTTATTACACTATTAATATGTACTTTCAATACCCAAAAGAAACATGTGCTTAGCAAGCATGAGTATATAACTTTCCACAACTGCAATTCACTTTTACTGCAGTGAGACACAATGTTGACAAATTTGCAAGAAAATGATTTATGTTATCGATTCAAACACATTTACAGATACTCAATGCTATAACATTAAACCAAAGCAAAAGGCAAAATAAACCCAAACAGCATTGGAGCTATGGTGATACAATACCATGGCTTGTGGAAGCAATTGTTACTGTACAATTATTTAGCCATCTGGCAACGATTATTCCACTATCCTTGCTGCTCTTGTAATCAAAATCTCCTCTCTTATTCCTTTTGGACATAGTGTTAGAAGGTATGAGATGACACTCTTTAGGCAGACGATTTTCACGAACAGTCCCAGTTGTACCAAAACCTCGTTGCTTCAGGTAAATCAGCAATGTTTGTGATGTAAACAGGTTCTCAAAATAAAACCTGTAGGGAGGATGTTTGTTCTTTTCAGGAAGAGAATCGATCATTTGAATCAAAGGAGCAGCACATTTTCCAAATGCTTTCTCATATTTTTCATTCCTCTTAGGATCAGCTCCTTGTGTTTAGACACCATGCTTTGTACCCAGATCTAATGGACTTAGCTTTCAGAAACTGTTTACAGCCATGTCTGCCAAAATACTTTATCATGCTCTCATCTTAAGACAAATCTTGCTCCGGCTGAAAGTGGAGAGCAAACTTTTTTCTTAGCATATTTATTAATGGACAAAGTTTCCACATTCTATCATTAGCATCTATTTTTGTGTTGTCACATGAGTGAATGAATCTGTCCCTTCTCATCGTTCTGTGGACCATTTCATTTCTCATGTCCAGTCCAGAATCCCAGTAATATCTTCTGCTAGGTAAAGGATTATAGCCAGAAAGAATTAGAATTCCTAGAAAACCTTTTATCTCTTCATATGTTATTTTTGGATCTGAACAGTTCTTGAACAAAGCATACTTCGTCGATTCAGTGAGAAGAAATTCAATTACTTCGTCGTTCCAAAATAATTTGAAGCACTGAACTGGAGACAAGTTTCTGTATTTACTATAATTACTCTCAGGAAATACAGAACTAACACTACGCAGATCGTCTTTTCTCCCATCTCTGATTACAGTTTTGAAGATCTTTTACTGTTCATCTGGTTTATCATCAGGAGAGAAATTAATCTCAGGTTTACTACCTAAGCTGTTTTACTTCCTAAAACCACTTCTGCACCAGCCTGGACTTGCCTTGGTTCAAGATTATCGACGTTTCCTCCCCCATATTCTTCCCCAGAATGTCCATCCGAGTCCACATTAGCTTCAGGAGGTTCAATAAATATATCTGTTGCATCTTCTTCCTCCCCTTCAAGAATAGCCAGGATCTCATGGAGAGATAGACCTCTACAGCGAACGAATCGTTATTTTCACTGTTTTGCCTAGCGTTACATATATGCAACGCAAAATTATAACTGTATTTGGAGCCACAAAAATAAGAATTGCATTTTGTAGATAACCATTAACATAAATTTCAGTACTTTTAACATTACAGTCAACCATAATTTAAACAAATTTTATTATAATTTATGATAAAAAATGATACTTACTTCTTATTCCAAGACATAATCTCACTCAGAAAAGTCTTCCGTACTTGAAGCACCAGTCACTGACCACTTAATGCTTATAACTGACTGAAACCTACCTAAGCATGAACAACAAAGCCTCCTTATCTGAAAGCCATACAAAAATAGCCACACCAAACGCAGGCATTGTTGTTAACGAGAGAAAACAATGACAGGTTGTCCCGTGACATATATGTTATGCTAGGCAGAAATGGGTTAATACAAACACAGATTAAGATATTCTGAAAGATAATCCATAAATATAAAAATAGATGTTCGTGTGTGTGTGTGTGTGTGTGTGTGTGTGTGTGTGTGTGTGTGTGTGCGTGTTCCACATCTGCTAAACCACTGGACCAATTCGAACCAAACTTCGTACACATATCTCTTACTGTGAGTCTACAATTGCAGGTGGGGGGGGGGGGGGGGGGAGGGAGGGGTAAAAATCACCTGCCTATCATAGCTCAGGAGATATGAAGTCATAAACAATTAGATGTGTTAAAGACTGCCGCATCATGCAAGACATTTAATTTTATTACTTCTGTGCAACTAAGTATCTTCGCAATAAATTTTTCAGACAGTATCCACATATGCAGCTGAATATATCTACCAAAATATATTATTGTACGACTACTGGGTCCAGAGATATGATGTCATAAACACTGAGATGCATGAAAAAAATGCTGCATTACTTATGTATTTTTAATACATTTGTTCTTTGCTGCTAAGTCACTTCTACAGTCAATACAACTTACGCAAATCTTTTGACTCCTGGCAACGCTTTTGATAGCTTTCAACTACGGAGCGCTAACGACTGTAGGTGAAAACAAAAGCTGTCTATCATCATCATCATCAACTAAAGGCTATGCCTTGTGGATTTAGCCACGTCCCTCTCTTCTCTGTCATCCTCTTCAATTCTTCATACGATTTTATCCACATATCTTCTTTGATGTTATTAAAATACGTTGCTCTTGACCTGACTCTTGGTTTTTTCCCTTAAACTTTTCCTTCAAATAGATTCTTCAGGAACTGGTTGTGTCTTATTATGTGCCCTACCATTTTTGATTTTCTTCTTCCTATGTAATTTAGCAGCGTTCTGTTCCCATTCACTTCTCTTAAGACCTGTTCATTACTTTTTCTATCTACCCAGCTTGTTTTCGTCGTTCTTCTCCATATCCACATTTCCATTGCTTCCAGTCTCTTTTTCTCTGCCTTTCCAAAAGTCCACGCTTCACATCTGTATATTAAGACACTCCAGAAAAAAGTTCTGGCAAACTTTTTCCTACATCCTAAGCTTATATGATTGTCTGTTAGTAAATTCGTTTTATTTTGGAAAGCTTGCTTTGCCAAGGCTATTCTTCTCTTTATGTCTGTGATGCATTTATCGTCGTCAGTGATTGTGCTTCCCAAATAACAGAAGTTCTCAATCTGCTCTAGAACATCATCTTCTCGTTTAATGTTAATTTAACCATTTTCTTTCGTCTTCCCTAGCACGATAGTTTTTGTTTCCTTCTTATTTATTTTTAGATTAAATTCTCTTAGGATTTTGGCAAATTTTAGCAACATAAACTCCATTTCCTTTACTGAGTCAGCAAGTACTACTATATCATCTTCAAAACGGATACAGTGTATTTTTTCTTTTCAATTTTTCAATGGTTTTTACAATAAATAAGTTGAACAGATATGGTGATAACGGGCATCCTTGCCTTACTCCCCTCCTTATCTTTGCTTTCTTGTTCACACCATTCACTTCTATCTCTGCTTCCTGCCTTTTATACAGGGCCCAGACTAATCTTCTGTCCTTCCAATCAAGATTTATTTCCTTCATTGTTCGGAATAACAATTTCCAACTAACCATGTCAAATGCTTTTTGTAAATCTATAAAGGTCAAGTAGGTTTTCCTATTAACTCCAATTCATCTTTCTAATACCATCCTCAGAGCTAGTATTGCCTCTCTAGCTCCTTTTCCGGATCTGAAATCAAACTGGTCTTCTCTCAGGCTTGCCTCAATTTTCTTTTTTTTCGATGTTTTATTATGTTTAACATTATTTTGGAAGTGTAGGATAGTAAGGAGATAGGTGTATACAGCTATGAAAATGCGTAGCCAGAGAGGCGTTTACAAAATCGCCTTGTAGACACGCGAAGCAGCAGCACCCACCATACAGATACTGTCCAGGATCGTCTCACATGAGTCTACTGCGGGAGTACATACACCAATAAGCCAAGACATTAGGAACAGCTACTTGAAAGCATGTTAGTCCACTTCTGGAAAGCAGTTCAGCAGTGATTCTGCGTGTCATGGATTCGACAAGTACTTGATAGGTTTCCAGAGGTTTGTGTGACCAGATGCCTACGCACAGTTCCCGCAATTTACGTTCGGTTGGTTTGTCGACGCGGAGCTGGCACCCGATAGCGTACCAGTTTTGTTTCGTCGGATTCAGATCATCCGAATTTGATGGCAAACACATCAATGTGAGTTCAATTTCATGCTCCTCGAAGCATTTCTGCACGATTCTGGCCTTGTGAAAGGGGCAGTTGTCCCGCTGAAAGATGGCATCACCGTTGAGGAACACACCAACCATAACGGGGTTCCAGGTGATCCCTAATAATGTTCACATAGTCCACAGCTGTCACGGTGCCTTCGATTACTGCCGCGGGTCCCATGGTAGTTCAGGTGAATGTCTCCCATAATACGATACTGCTCCCATCGGCCTGTGTCCGTGGCATGCTGCATGTTTCGAGCAGCCATTCGCGTATCTGGAAACGCCCATCGACCTGCTTTAACAATAAGCGAGCTTTAACAATAAGCCAGGTTCATCCGACCAGGTGACACGATTTTATTGATCCGCGGTCCAATCTACACTCCTGGAAATGGAAAAAAGAACACATTGACACCGGTGTGTCAGACCCACCATACTTGCTCCGGACACTGCGAGAGGGCTGTACAAGCAATGATCACACGCACGGCACAGCGGACACACCAGGAACCGCGGTGTTGGCCGTCGAATGGCGCTAGCTGCGCAGCATTTGGGCACCGCCGCCGTCAGTGTCAGCCAGTTTGCCGTGGCATACGGAGCTCCATCGCAGTCTTTAACACTGGTAGCATGCCGCGACAGCGTGGACGTGAACCGTATGTGCAGTTGACGGACTTTGAGCGAGGGCGTATAGTGGGCATGCGGGAGGCCGGGTGGACGTACCGCCGAATTGCTCAACACGTGGGGCGTGAGGTCTCCACAGTACATCGATGTTGTCGCCAGTGGTCGGCGGAAGGTGCACGTGCCCGTCGACCTGGGACCGGACCGCAGCGACGCACGGATGCACGCCAAGACCGTAGGATCCTACGCAGTGCCGTAGGGGACCGCACCGCCACTTCCCAGCAAATTAGGGACACTGTTGCTCCTGGGGTATCGGCGAGGACCATTCGCAACCGTCTCCATGAAGCTGGGCTACGGTCCCGCACACCGTTAGGCCGTCTTCCGCTCACGCCCCAACATCGTGCAGCCCGCCTCCAGTGGTGTCGCGACAGGCGTGAATGGAGGGACGAATGGAGACGTATCGTCTTCAGCGATGAGAGTCGCTTCTGCCTTGGTGCCAATGATGGTCGTATGCGTGTTTGGCGCCGTGCAGGTGAGCGCCACAATCAGGACTGCATACGACTGAGGCACACAGGGCCAACACCCGGCATCATGGTGTGGGGAGCGATCTCCTACACTGGCCGTACACCACTGGTGATCGTCGAGGGGACACTGAATAGTGCACGGTACATCCAAACCGTCATCGAACCCATCGTTCTACCATTCCTAGACCGGCAAGGGAACTTGCTGTTCCAACAGGACACTGCACGTCCGCATGTATCCCGTGCCACCCAACGTGCTCTAGAAGGTGTAAGTCAACTACCCTGGCCAGCAAGATCTCCGGATCTGTCCCCCATTGAGCATGTTTGGGACTGGATGAAGCGTCGTCTCACGCGGTCTGCACGTCCAGCACGAACGCTGGTCCAACTGAGGCGCCAGGTGGAAATGGCATGGCAAGTCGTTCCACAGGACTACATCCAGCATCTCTACGATCGTCTCCATGGGAGAATAGCAGCCTGCATTGCTGCGAAAGGTGGATATACACTGTACTAGTGCCGACATTGTGCATGCTCTGTTGCCTGTGTCTATGTGCCTGTGGTTCTGTCAGTGTGATCATGTGATGTATCTGACCCCAGGAATGTGTCAATAAAGTTTCCCCTTCCTGGGACAATGAATTCACGGTGATCTTATTTCAATTTCCAGGACTGTAGATGATAACTTCTTCCCTGATATCAGGGAAAGACGCGGTATCACACATTTTCTTACAGGACATGGCCCTTAACCCACGCACTTGAACCGCGTGAGTCCGCAACAGACCAGTATGTGCACATGTGGGGAAGAATGCTCCCCAGAACACACTGTCCTTTTCTGCGGGCAGCGCACAAACATGAGACACACACTACACATCAATCGTCAAAACACACAGAACGAACTATATGCCATACGTCGTAACCCACAACAGTGGACAGAACTTAATATACTGACTGACGAAATCTCCAAGGTCAAATACATGGAATACCTACGTAGTAGGCCATACAGAAGGCAAGTCGGTACACAAGGACAGCAGAGTGCCCATGGGTTGGATGATACTTCAGACATCTCCAGCCAAGAAGAAGACACAGTCGGACAATGACGTAGTTGATCCAGAGTGCCAACATGTGCGATAAAGAAAGCCGGAGAACCGACAAGAGGTGTCACATACAATCCTAAAAACAGATTGCACCTCAAATGTGAAAATGTAAATAGTCGACAGAACCTCCATATCTAATAACAGCTTAAAGCTAGGCCCCTCTTCAAGGGGCCTATGCCTTCCGTTAAGAGGCAGTGCACGGTCTGGACGGAAGGATCTTAATTGTGGTTCCTCTCTTTTGAGCCCAACCTGACGGATACCTGTGGTAGATCGGGGAAAACCACCGTTCAGGCTGTGTTGCTGGCGGGGCCGGAAGGTGCTAACTGCCACACCACGTCTTACTGGCTGAACATGAATCGTAAATACAACCCACCTACACAACCAATATCGCAACTTCCATTTCACTAATAATTTCTGATTTAAGGCTTAAAGTTAGGCACCTCTTCAAGGGTCCTCCGCCTAGTGGTAAGAGGCGGCGCACGGCCTGGATGAAAGGATCTTAATTGTGGTTACTCTTATAAGCTCCCGTCTCCTTGGAGATTATATGGGTTAATTAATGATTATTATGTTACATTCCTCTTATTTTAGTTGACCGTGTATATCGAGACTTCGTTCATTGTTAAATGCAATGGTCTGGTACTAATTGATGGAGACACACTAAGAACTGGTAAAATTTAATTTATTTCCTTTATCACACTGCACAAACATAAACACACTGTTATTCAAACTGTGTGCCACTACTATTAAACATAGAGATAAATCCTTCGCTACGCAACCGCCTTTGGCTCACGCAGCCTACACCTGCCACAGCCTCTCAACAACTGCCTCTGCTTGCGACTCTCTGCGCCACTGGGCATTGTCACCCTCCAAAGAACAACCATTTACAGCTACTACACACCAGTACCCTCACACTCTCTTTTGTGCCCAACCCGACGGGTACCTATCGTAGATCGGGGAAAACCGCAGTTCAGGTCGCATTGTCAGTGGGGCCGGGAGGTGCTAGCAGCTGAATTGTACTTTATGAGGAGCCTTGTAGGCTCAACATAAACCGTTAGCTTCATTTACCTCTATTACTGTTACTACAACCACCCTTTCACTAGCAGCTTTGAGCCAAAGCATAAAAGCAGTTACCTCCTCATTGTACATCATAAGAAGTTCAGCAGGCAAGACATGGAGTTCATAGTTGTTAGTTTTCACATACCTTTGTCTCTTCTAGTTAAGCTAGTTATTAGGATGGTAGATGTAAAGGAATGGTGAGCGACGGCCACCGTCTTGAGGGTCATTCCAAGACCCGGGCCGCCCCCACAACCAGGTGACGGGCATATATTATACCTCTCCCTCCCCTATCCGATTCTTTTCTTTACTTCTTTTTAATATTTAATTTTGTACTTCTTTATAAATATTTCACTTGTTTTGCATTATTTATATGATTCTAAAATGCTGCACAAAAAGATATCAAATGGATCTAAACAAATAGAGACCGCGTCCACGTGGCGGGACACGGGCAACGGTGGAGTGGGGACGGGAGGCGGTGTGGTGTTACTTCCAGTCACTCCGGACCCCGGACCCAGTCACAGCGGCCAAGTGGCAACGTACGACCCACCATAAGAAATTAGACGGTGGGTCATAAAAATAAAGCAGCTAGTGAAAAAAAATCTCGATGATTCCGTGCACAATGTAATCATAACCGACGATGTTACTAGGTCAACATCGGAACACGTACAGAGTCTTCTCCTGCAAATCATGCTCGACACTGTGCGCTAAACTGTTTGTTCCAAAACACTTGTGACTGCACCAGCACTGTACTCTGCCGTCAGATCTGCCACAGATCGCCAACCTACGCTGTTTTTAGAGCGGGCAAACCTCCGATCCCTGTGTCCTGTGGTGAGGTGTGGACGTCCAACTTCTTGTAGCCTACTCGTGGTTTCAGCATTCGTCAACCACTTTCCATAGATGCTGACGACAGTAGCACTCGAACTCCCAAGCAACAGTCTACAACAATTTTGCTTTTGTCAGAGACGCTTAAGTCGGCAGATTTCCGCATTTGCGCCACTTATCGCCGCTAAGCAGGAAGCGCAAAATGGCTAAGAAGGGATGGATAGAGGACAAATGTAAGGATGTAGAGGCGTATATCACTAGGGGTAAGATAGATGCTGCCTACAGGAAAATTAAAGAGACCTTTGGAGAAAAAAGAACCACTTGCATGAATATCAAGAGCTCAGATGGAAACCCAGTTCTAAGAAAAGAAGGGAAAGCAGAAAGGTGAAAGTAGTATATAGAGGGTTTATACAAGAGGGAGGTTCTCGAGGGCAAAATTATGGAAATGGAAGAGGATGCAGATGAAGATGAAATGGGAGATATGATACTGCGTGAAGAGTTTGACAGAGCACTGAAAGACCTAAGTCGAAACAAGGCCCCGGGAGTAGACAACATTCCATTCCATTAGAACTAGTGATTGACTTGGGAGAGCCAGCCCTGTCAGAACTCTACCATCTGGTGAGCAAGATGTATGAGACAGGCAAAATACCCTCAGACATCAAGAAGAATATAATAATTCTAATCCAGAAGAAACCAGGTGTTGACAGATGTCAAAATTACCGAATTATCAGTTTAATAAGCCACGGCTGCAAAATACTAACGCGAATTCTTTACAGACGAATGGAAAAACTGGTAGAAGCCGACCTCGGGGAATATCAGTTTGGATTCCGTAGAAATGTTGGAACACGTGAGGCAATACTGACCCTACGACTTAGATTAAGGAAAGGCAAACCTACGTTTCTAGCATTTGTAGACTCAGAGACAGATTTTGACAATGCTGACTGGAATACTCTCTTTCAAATTCTAAAGGTGGCAGGGGTAAAATACAGGGAGCGAAAGGCTGTTTACAATTTGTACAGAAACCAGATGGCAGTTATAAGAGTCGAGGGGCATGAAAGGGAAGCAGCAGTTGGGAAGGGAGTGAGACAGGGTTGTAGCCTCTCGCCGATGTTATTCAATCTCTATATTGAGCAAGCAGTAAAGGAAACAAAAGAAAAATTCGGAGGAGGGATTAAAATCCGTGGAGAAGAAATAAAAACTTTGAGGTTCGCCGATGACATTGTAATTCTGTCAGAGACAGCAAAGGACCTGGAAGAGCAGTTGAACGGAATGGACAGGGTCCTGAAAGGAGGATATAAGATGAACATCAACAAAAGCAAAACGAGGATAATGGAATGTAGTCGAGTTAACTCGGGTAATGCTGAGGGGATTAGATTAGGAAATGAGACACTTAAAGTAGTAAAGGAGTTTTGCTATTTAGGGAGTAAAATAACTGATGATGGTCGAAGTAGAGAGGATATAAAATGTAGACTGGCAATGGCAAGGAAAGCGTTTCTGAAGAAGAGAAATTTGTTAACATCGAGTATAGATTTAAGTATCAGGAAGTCGTTTCTGAAAGTATTTGTATGGAGAGTAGCCACGTATGGAAGTGAAACGTGGACGATAAATAGTTTGGACAAGAAGAGAATAGAAGCTTTCGAATTGTGGTGCTACAGAAGAATGCTGAAGATTAGATGGGCAGATCACATAACTAACGAGGAGGTATTGAATAGAATTGGAGAGAAGAGAAATTTGTGGCACAGGTTGACTAGGAGAAGGGATCGGTTGGTGGGGCATATTCTGAGGCATCAAGGGTTCACCAATTTAGTATTGGAGGGCAGCGTGGAGGATAAAAATCGTAGAGGGAGACTAAGAGATGAATACACTAAACAGATTCAGAAGGATGTAGGCTGCAGTACGTACTGGGAGATTAAGCATCTTGCACAGGGTAGAGCAGCACGGAGAGCTGCATCAAACCAGTGTCTGGACTGAAGAGCACAACAACATCGCCGCTATAATTATTTTCCATTAGTCTCTGTTACGCTCACACACTTCTCTTGCTGCGCAACCAGGCAGCATATAACCTCGCGGTGGACAGTGGCCATAATGTTTTGGTGTATCGATGTATAACGTTTCGTTTCTAACAGAAAATTGCCAAAATGAATACACAGGCAATGCCAGGTTTGTCGGCTAGTTTATTAATAATATTTATACATTAGTTAATCTGAGTATGAATATGAGGCGTGGCAAGGTTGCTCAAACTGGTCTATTACTTAATGCAATGAACGATGACAGAACTAACAGAATGTTCAGCCCGGCCCTGCAGGCGGTGACTGCGGGTACGTCCTCGCAGGCAGAGGCACAGACATTATGAGACTCTAGAGACGCTGGCTGACAAGACGAAGACCTAAACACGGTCAAACGATCCGGCTTATATATGACAGGTCGCTAGTGTACAGCATAAAATGAAACACTCTAAGATAATTTGGCTCAAATTGGTTTTAAGAAAACCAATGCCAATCTTCACTCAAAATTGATGTGATCGATAGCCATTTGAAACCTGAGCGGCTTTTTCTATCATTTACGAGATCCGCAAATGCACATTTACCTAGAAATCGGGGAAAGAATCTGGTTCGCCTGCCGCTTGTGGACCAATAAGGCAAATAAACACTGTTCACCTAAAGCGCCATTGCCGCAGTGACAACGGCATCTGGTATCAGAGATGATCAGTGCATCGATAAGTCATATCTCTAACCTCATCTCCCACATCAGTGTAAACAATGTACACCGCTGCCTCACAGCACTTTTATAATTCAACAGTACATGTTAAAGTGTATGTGGAATCAGATTCTTCGTTGAATAAGTGCTAATGGTGGCCCTTTTTTACTTTGTGATTTATGTAGAAGTGTTTGTAGCACTGGGATAGCCGGCCGCGGTGGTCTCGCGGTTCTAGGCGCGCAGTCCGGAACCGTGCGACTGCTACGGTCGCAGGTTCTAATCCTGCCTCGGGCATGGATGTGTGTGATGTCCTTAGGTTAGTTAGGTTTAAGTAGTTCTAAGTTCTAGGGGACTGATGACCACAGTAGTTGAGTCCCATAGTGCTCAGAGCCATTTGAACCACTGGGATATTTTAACGTGGTGCGTAGTACAAGGAAAACCATAAAAACGCAAGTGTTCAATGCTGCTGTGGCAATAAACAGCCGTTATGAATATTTCAAACTACATTTATCTTCGAGGAGGTATGTTCCGTCTATGCAACTAATTGAAGACAGTTTGTTTATTGCCATACGCGTTCCGCTTCTTTTATTTGTGAAACATCTTCAGTGGCCTGTAATACATGCTTCTTTTTACACATATAGTAAACGTATTGTTTGGTAGTTACACCGAGCGCTGCAGTCACGGACCGTGCGGCTGGTCGCGGCGGAGGTTCGAGTCCTCCCTCGGGCATGGGTGTGTGTGTGTTTGTCCTTAGGATAATTTAGGTTAAGTAGTGTGTAATCTTAGAGACTGATGACCTTAGCAGTTTTTTTGGTAGTTACAATACGTTGCTATGTCACATTTTGTCGTGTTTCTCTCTTGTTTGTTAGGTTAGAATCAAGTTTTGCAGCACAAATTTCGTGAGGTGAAATTATCGTTCTGTGTTACTCACGATTTACAGCGGTGTCAGCTCGTGCGTGTGGTCCTCGAGAATTATTCATTAGTTTCCATGCTCCAGTAAGCCAGTTTCAGGCATTCTTTCACCCACATTTGATTCAACACATTGCATATATTTTGCATTTTTAGTTCAACATGTTTGTCTTTTCGGTGTGTAGTGTTGCCAACAGTCGTGCGTTTACCTGTCGTTTTCTGTGTTGTATGTGTGGTTTGATATTTTTCATTTGTTGTGTGTGTGTGTGTAAATGTGTCATTCTTTCTTGAGAGTGTGATTTTTTATTTTTTTAAATGGATATATTCGTGTGTGTATTTTGCTGTGTGTAAATGTCATTCTGTCTTAAGAAAGTGATTTTTTAATTTTTTATGGATATTTGTGTGTGTGTATGTGTGTGTGTGTGTGTGTGTGTGTGTGTGTGTGTGTGTGTGTGTGTGTGTGCGTGGGTGGGTGGGTGGGTGGGTGTGGGTGTGGGTGTGTGGGTGTGAGAAAGAGAGCGAGACAGAGAGAGAGAAGGGGTGAGACAAAGATTCATTCATTATTTATTCTGGTTACATTTCGGACCTCTGTTTGTTATTATTTTGGTAGCTACCATGATCAGAGAGTTATTGTTTAATGCATTTGCTCATTGAGTACCTTCTTTTCCATCACAGCGGCTGTTTGTATGTGAAAATTTTCTTTCAACGTCAGATTAGATGGGGAGATCACATAACTAATGAGGAGGTATTGAATAGAATTGGGGACAAGAGAAGCTTGTGGCACAACTTGACAAGAAGAAGGGATCGGTTGGTAGGACATGTTCTGAGGCATCAAGGGATCACCAATTTAGTATTGCAGGGCAGCGTGGAGGATAAAAATCGTAGAGGGAGACCAATAGATGAATACACTAAGCAGATTCAGAAGGATGTAGGTTGCTGTAGGTACTTGGAGAGGAAGCAGCTTGCGCAGGACAGAGTAGCATGGAGAGCTGTATCAAACCAGTCTCAGGACTGAAGACCACAACAACAACATTCACTCTGATAACTGTCATGTCAGGTTCTATGTTGGATGGTTCGTGTCCATGTTTTATCAGGTGTTCAGCGATGGTGGAGTGGCTGTTTTCGTATTTCCAACTTCTTGTATGTTCTTTGTATCTAGTTTGGAAGTTCCTACCTGTCATCCCTAGATATACTGATTTACATTCTTGGTACTCTAGCTGGTAGACAACTGCTCCTTGGTATTTATCTCGTTTGTCTGTTGCTTGTAAACGTGATTGGAGTGTGTGTCTTGTTCTGTAAGCTATGTGTAATCCTTGTTTCTTTAATATATTTGCTATGTTGTGTGTTGATTTGTGTTTGTATAAAAGAGTGTACCATTTTTTTCTGTTAGTCATGTCGTGACTGTTACTGTTTTGAGTTTCCTCGTGTGCTGGAGTGTCTTTGGGCTTCTATGATGTTCGTATTCTCTGCTTGTTTTCATTTTTCTGTAGTTGTGCTTTAATTTTTTGTTGAGTTTTTGCACTATATGGGTCTTCCAACCATTGTTTGTGGCTATGAGTTGTATTGTAACACTTTTTGATCATTTTCTTTACTGTGTGGGATGTTATTTAGTCTGTGTAACGTAAGTCGCAGGCCCGCTAATTTTTGATTTTGCGCGCGATTTGGATGAAGCATGTAAAATTGTGTTTGTGGATTTTGGCTTCCTGAAGATCTCAAATATGTTTATATTGTTGTCTCTCTTTACTATTTTATCCAAGAAATGTATTTGCTTTTATCTTTCTTTCTCCATGGTAAACTGAATATTTTTATATATGTTGTTTCTGTCTGTATGAAGGGCTTTCTCTGTTGGTGCATCTACCATACAGATTACGTCATCCACATATCTGTACCAGTTAACGATTTTGTATCCTTTCTTTGTGATGACTATATCAAAGATTATGTTTTCTATGTGGTTGATGAATAGGTTGCTAATATTCCTGATTTTAGGGATCCCATAGTTGCATAGACGGAACACACATTCAAGAATTTTAAAGCAACTAATGAAAGACAGGAAACAGAAAAAAATGTCGTTCGTTTATCTTCATTTCCATATCACTTAACTTACTTTCAAGGTAAGGCACACTGACAAACAAAACAGCCAACGTCTGATTAGCAGTCCCTCTCATAAGTTAGAAACCGGTAATGTTCAAATGGTTCAAATGGCTCTGAGCACTATGCGACTTTACTTCTGAGGTCATCAGTCGCCTAGAACTTAGAACTAATTAAACCTAACTAACCTAAGGACATCACAGACATCCATGCCCGATGCAGGATTCGAGCCTGCGACCGTAGCGGTCGCTCGGTTCAAGACTGCAGCGCCTAGAACCGCACGGCCACTCCGGCCGGCTTGGTAATGTCGTGGAAAAATTAATATGTCTTCAAAACAGAAAAAGTTCTTTAAATCAGTGGTTGGTAGCTGTTTTCATCACACAGTTTATGCACTGAAGAGCCAAAGAAATTGGTACACCTGCCTAATATCGTGTACGCCTCCCGCGAGCATCCAGAAGTGCCGCAACACGACGTGGCATGGACTCAACTAACGTCTGAAGTAGTGCTGGAGGGAATTGACACCATGAATCCTGCAGGGCTGTCCATAAATCCATAAGAGTGCGAGCGGGTGGAGATCTCGTCGGAACAGCATGCTGCAAGGCATCCCAAATATGCTCAATATGTTCATGTCTGGGGAGTTTGCTAGCCAGCGGAAGTGTTTCAGCTCTGAAGAGTGTTCCTGGAGACACTCTGTAGTAATTCTCGACGTGTAGGATGTCGCATTGTCTTGCTAGAATTGACCAAGTTCGTCGGAATGCACAATAAACATGAATGGATACAGGTGCTCAGACATGATGCTTACGTGCGTGTCACCTGTCAGAGTTGCATCTAGAGTATCAGGATTACCATATCACTCCAACTGCATATGCCCCACACCATTACAGAGCCTCCATCAGTTTGATTTCTGCTCTGCTGTGCAGGATCCATGGATTCATGAGGTTGTCTCCATACCCATACACGTCCATCCACTCGACACAATTTGAAACGAGACTCATCCGACAAGGCAACATAATTCCAGTCATCAACAGTCCAATGTCGGTGTTGACGCGCCCAGACAAAGCGTAAAGCTTTGTGTCGTGCTATTATCAAGGGCACACGAGTGGGACGTAGGCTCCGAAAGCCCATATCGACGATGTTTCGTTGAATGGTTCGCATGCTGACACTTGATGGTTCAGCACTGAAATCTGGAGCAATTTGCGGAAGGGTTGCTCGTTTGTCACGTTGAACGATTCTCTTCAGTCGTCGTTGGTTCCGTTCTTGCAGGATCTTTTTCCGGCCGCAGAGACGTCGGAGATTTGGTGTTTTACCGGGTTCGTGATATTCACGGTACACTCGTGAAATGGTCGTATGGGAAAATTCCCACTTCATCGCTACCTCGGAGATGCTGTGTCCCATCAGTCGTGCGCCGACTATAGCACCACTTTCAAACTCACTTAAAGCTTAATAACCTGCCAATGTGGGACCAGTAACCGATCCAACAACTGCGCCAGACACTTGCTGTCTTATATAGGTGTTAACGACAGGAGCGCCCTATTCTGCCTGTTTACGTATCTCTGTACTTGAATACACATGCCTATACCAGCTTCTTTGGCGCGTGAGCGTAGTACACACTCTCGGTTGCGAGAGTACATGAACCCGTACAGAAAATTGGAATAGAGATTAACATGAACATCATGAAAACCACACATTGCATGTTGTACCACCATACAGCGAGACCCTCAGTGGTAGTGGTCCAGATTGCTGTACACACCGGCACCTCTAATACCCAGTAGCACGTTCTCTTGCATTTATGCATGCCTGTATTCCACAAGTTCATCAAGACACTGTTGGTCCAGATTGTCCCACTCCTTAACGGCGATTCGTCGTAGAGTGGTTGGTGGGTCACTTCGTCCATAAACAGCCCTTTTCAATCTATCCCAGGCATGTTCGATAGGGTTCATGTCTGGCCACTCTAGTCGAGCGATGTCGTTATTCTGAAGGAAGTCATTCGCAAGATGTGCACGATGGGGGCGCGAATTGTCGTCCAAGAAGACGAATGCCTCACCAATATTCTGTCGATATGGTTGCACTATCGGTCGGAGGATGGCATTCACGTATCGTACAGCCGTCACGGCTCCTTCCATGACCACCAGCGGTGTACGTCGGCCCCATATAATGCCATATCAAAACAGCAGGGAACCTCCACCTTGCTGCACTCGCTGGACAGTGTGTCTAAGGCGTTCAGCCTGACCAGGTTGCCTCTAAACACGTCTCCATGAATGTCTGTTTGAAGGCATATGCGACACTCATCGGTGAAGAGAACGTGATGCCAATCCTGAGCGGTCCATTCGGCATGTTGTTATACAACGTCCTGTGGCTGCACGAAAAGCATTATTCAACATGGTGGCGTTGCTCCGAGCCGTAATCCGTCCAAATGGTTCAAATGGCTCTAAGCACTAAGGGACTGACTGCATCAGTCCCCTAGACTTAGAACTACTTAAAGCTAAGTAACCTAAGGACACCACACACATCCATGTCCGAGGCAGGATTCGAACCTGCGACCGTAGCAGCCGCGTGGTTCCGGACTTAAGCGCCTAGAACCGCTCGACCACAGCGGCCGGCTTTTGAGGTGAAAGCAGATGTGTAACAATTTTCGTAAATGCTGTTTTGTAGGTAAAATAGCCGATATGTTCAAGTCACGAAATAGGTACGGTCTTTTCCTTCCAGTCGAAAGTCACCCACAGATCTGAAAGTCTAATGTTTCTACTGTTTGTTAGTTCTCGTGCTATGCAGCACAACTCCTGTCCACGCTTCAACAGCTATAATTAATTTAAGCTCCCAATACGTGAAGATCACTTATGAGTTCCGGAGAAATAGAGGGACATGAGAAGCGATTCTGACACTACGGCGTATCTTATTAGAGTGACAAAAAAGAGGCTCACGTACATTGATAGTCATTTATAGTATATGTTGCTTTTGACATTGTGATTTGTGTGGTATCAACGTTCGATACCCCACTTGTTAGGGGTTGCAGATATCGACCGCGGTCCGTAACAGATATCGCTGGACCCGCGAGTCGCGACTAGCACCACTCCACGCCTTGTGACGAGTACCTAGCGAGCTTTCGTCCAATCTTGCTCGGTAGCATAGCCTTCAGCTGATAGGAAGAAACCTCTAACAAGGCGCTTAGTCAAGTATGGCATAAGAAATGCCTCTCTAGATATCTGTAATTATATGTACGAGGGCAGTTCAATAAGTAATGCAACACATTTTTTTCTGAAACAGGGGTTGTTTTATTCAGCATTGAAATACACCAGGTTATTCCCCAATCTTTTAGCTACACAACACTATTTTTCAACGTAATCTCCATTCAATGCTACGGCCTTACGCCACCTTGAAATGAGGGCCTGTATGCCTGCACGGTACCATTCCACTGGTCGATGTCGGAGCCAACGTCGTACTGCATCAATAACTTCTTCATCATCCGCGTAGTGCCTCCCACGGATTGGGCCTTCATTGGGCCAAACATATGGAAATCCGACGGTGCGAGATCGGGGCTGTAGGGTGCATGAGGAAGAACAGTCCACTGAAGTTTTGTGAGCTCCTCTTGGGTGCGAAGACTTGTGTGAGGTCTTGCGTTGTCATGAAGAAGGAGAAGTTCGTGCAGATTTTTGTGCCTACGAACACGCTGAAGTCGTTTCTTCAATTTCTGAAGAGTAGCACAATACACTTCAGAGTTGATCGTTTGACCATGGGGAAGGACATCGAACAGAATAACCCCTTCAGCGTCTCAGAAGACTGTAACCATGACTTTACCGGCTGAGGGTATGGCTTTAAACTTTTTCTTGGTAGGGGAGTGGGTGTGGCGCCACTCCATTGATTGCCGTTTTGTTTCAGGTTCGAAGTGATGAACCCATGTTTCATCGCCTGTAACAATCTTTGACAAGAAATTGTCACCCTCAGCCACATGACGAGCAAGCAATTCCGCACAGATGGTTCTCCTTTGCTCTTTATGGTGTTCGGTTAGACAACGAGGGACCCAGCGGGAACAAACCTTTGAATATCCCAACTGGTGAACAATTGTGACAGCACTACCAACAGAGATGTCAAGTTGAGCACTGAGTTGTTTGATGGTGATCCGTCGATCATCTCGAACCAGTGTGTTCGCACGCTCCGCCATTGCAGGAGTCACAGCTGTGCACGGCCGGCCTGCACGCGGGAGATCAGACAGTCTTGCTTGACCTTGCGGCGATGATGACACACGCTTTGCCCAACGACTCACCGTGCTTTTGTCCACTGCCAGATCACCGTAGACATTCTGCAAGCGCCTATGAATATCTGAGATGCCCTGGTTTTCCGCCAAAAGAAACTCGATCACTGCCCGTTGTTTGCAACGCACATCCGTTACAGACGCCATTTTAACAGCTCCGTACAGCGCTGCCACCTGTCGGAAGTCAATGAAACTATACGAGACGAAGCGGGAATGTTTGAAAATATTCCACAAGAAATTTCCGGTTTTTTCAACCAAAATTGGCCGAGAAAAAAAATGTGTTGCATTACTTATTGAACTGCCCTCGTATGCGGCATATGAAGAAGCTTGTAACACAAGTTAAATACAATATATATTATTTTTTACCAACGACTACCAATTATTTCAGTCGATGCAGATACAGACTATACAGCCAGCTCCTTACCGACTTCACTGCCAAACGTGCAATATATGCTTCTATTTAGCATTGGCCACCTGTCATCATAACAACTGACGACGAGAATCATAACAGTTTGGAATACACTCTTTGAAATTATGAGGGTACCCGGGAGTAAAAGATTACTACAACTTGTCCAAAAACCAGACTGTAGAAGGACATTAAAGGGAAGCAGTGACAGAGAAGGGAGTGAAGGAGGATTGTAGGCTATCCCCGATGTTAATCAATATGTACACTGAGGAAATAGTAAAGGAAGCCAAGGAGAAATTTGGGAAGGGAATTATGGTTCATGGTGCAGAAGTAAAAGCTTTGACATTTGCCGATAACACTGTAATTCTGTCAGAGACGGCAAAGGACCTGAAAAATGAGTTACACCCGGACTCAATAGTGTCTTGAAAAGACACGACATCAACAAAGGCCAAATAAGGGTCTGAAATGTATCAGAATTATAACAGGCGATGCTGCGGGAACTAAGATTACCGAATGAAACACTAACAGTGGTAGACAAGTTTTGCATGTTGGGGAGCAAAATAAATGACGATGGCAGAAGTTCAGAAGATACACGAGGACGTGCTGTAAAGTAATTCCTGTGCATTTTTATTCTGTTCTCACTATTGTTTACAAGTCAGGCATTTACTCGGTAGAGCCGGCCGGAGTGACCTAGCGGTTCTAGGCGCTATAGTCTGGAACCGCGCGACCGATACGGTCGCAGGTTTGAATCCTGCCTCGGGCATGGATGTGTGTGATGTCCTTAGGTTAGTTAGGTTTAAGTAGTTCTAAGTTCTAGGGGACTGATGACCTCAGAAGTTAAGCCCCATAGTGTTCAGAGCCATTTGAACCATTTTTGAACTCTGTAGACTTTCCCGCTCAGCTTACTCAAGTTGCATCCATCAGCTGGTACAGGGTTCCGAATTGTAGCGAGTAATATGGCGGTATGTAACGTAACTATGTCGGTGCGCAGGGAACAGCGTCTTCTAATCGAGTTTCTAAGCACTGATAACATGCCTCCAATTGAAATCCATAGAAGAATGAAAGCTATGTGATGATTATCGACGTCATTAATGTGCGACGTTGGGTTATTCGTGTTCGTAATGAAGTGAGTGGTGGTGCCAACCTCAACGTGTGTGACAGAGCTCGGAGTGGATGATGGAAATGGAAATGAGCGTTTGGCGTCATTGGCCGCGAGGCCCCGTGCGGGGCAAAATGGTTCAAATGGCTCTGAGCACTATGCGACTTCACTTCTGAGGTCATCAGTCGCCTAGAACTTAGAACTAATTAAACCTAACGAACCTAAGGACATCACACACATCCATGCCCGAGGCAGGATTCGAACCTGCGACCGTAGCGGTCGCTCGGCACCAGACTGTAGCGCCTAGAACCACAAGGCCACTCCGGCCGTGCGGGGCAGGTCCGGCCGCCTTGGTGCAGGTCTTATTACACTCGACGCCACATTGGGCGACCCGCGCGTCGGATGAGGATGAAATGATGATGAAGACGACACAACACCCAGTCCCTGGGCGGAGTAAATCTCCGACAAAGCCGGGAATCGAACCAGGGCCCGTAGGACGGTAATCCGTCATGCTGAGCACTCAGCTATCGGCGCGAAGGGAATGGGCGATCGCGTACAGCAAACGAAAAGACTCATCGAAATCGGATCGATGAATCATCAGAGAAAATCATTTGATAACATAGATATAGCTCTCACGTAAGTGCGGCATATCACGAGAGTGTGTACAGGCCATCATTGCAGCACTGCAGTCACGAAAACTGTATGCATTGGAGGGTACCACGAATGCTCACTTCTGACATGGAACAGAGGATATTGGACATCTATCAACAATTTATTTTAAGTTTTGAGCGTGAGAGTGATGGGTTACTTAAGAACATTGTGACGGGTGATGAAAGCTGGATCACCATTTTGACCCCTAAAAGAAGAGGGCGTCAGAGGACTTCCACCACAAGGGATGAACTATGCCATGAAAGTTCAAGACCATGTTGTCAACAGGCATAGTCATAGTCAAAGTGTTCTGGGACGTTCAAGGTGTAGTGCACTTCAAATTCATACCTAGGTGTAAGATAGATACTGCCTACAGGAAAATTAAAGAGACCTTTGGAGAAAAGAGCTCAGATGAAACCCAGCTCTAATCAAAGAAGGGGAAGCAGAAAGGTGGAAGGAGTATATAGAGGGTCTATACAGGGGCGATGTTCTTGAGGACAATATTATGGAAATGGAAGAGGATGTAGATGAAGATGAAATGGGAGATACGATACTGCGTGAAGAGTTTGACAGAGCACTGAAAGACCTAAGTCGAAACAAGGCCCCGGGAGTAGACAACATTCCATTAGAACTACTGACAGCCTTGGGAGAGCCAGACCTGACAAAACTCTACCATCTGGTGAAGAAGATGTATGAGACAGGCGAAATACCCTCAGACATCAAGAAGAATATAATAATTCGAATCCCAAAGAAAGCGGGTGTTGACCGATGTGAATATTACCGAACTATCAGTTTAATGAGTCACAGCTGCAAAATACTAACACGAATTCTTTACAGACGAATGGCAAAACTGGTAGAAGACGACCTCGGGGAAGAGCAGTTTGGATTCAGTAGAAATATTGGAACACGTGAGGCAATACTGACTGTACGACTTATCTTAGAAGAAAGATTAAGAAAAGGCAAACCTACGTTTCTAGCAATTGTAGACTTAGACAAAGCTTTTGACAATGTTGACTGGAATACTCTCTTTCAAATTCTAAAGGTGGCAGCGGTAAAATACAGGGATCGAAAGACTATTTACAATTTGTACAGAAACCAGATGGCAGTTATAAGAGTCGAGGGGCATGAAAGGGAAGCAGTGGTTGGGAAGGGAGTGAGACAGGGTTGTAGCCTCTCCCCGATGTTATTCAATCTGTATATTGAGCAAGCAGTAAAGGAAACAAAAGAAAAATTCGGAGTAGGAATTAAAATCCATGGAGAAGAAATAAAAACTTTGAGGTTCGCCGATGACATTGTAATTCTGTCAGAGACAGCAAAGGACTTGGAAGAGCAGTTGAATGGAATGGACTTTGTCTTGAAAGGAGGATATTAGATGAACATCAACAAAAGCAAAACGAGGAAAATGGAATGTAGTCGAATTAAGTCGGGTGACGCTGAGGGAATTAGATTAGGAAATGAGACACTTAAAGTAGTAAAGGAGTTTTGCTATTTGGGGAGCAAAATAACTGATGATGGTCGAAGTAGAGAGGATATAAAATGTAGACTGCCAATGGCAAGGGAAGCATTTCTGAAGAAGAGAAATTTGTTAACATCGAGTATAGATTTAAGTGTCAGGAAGTTGTTTCTGAAAGTATTTGTACGGAGTGTAGCCATGTATGGAAGTGAAACACGGACGATAAATAGTTTGGACAAGAAGAGAATAGAAGCTTTCGAAATGTGGTGCTACAGAAGAATGCTGAAGATTAGATGGGTAGATCACATGACCAATGAGGAGGTATTGAATAGAATTGGGGAGAAGAGGAGTTTGTGGCAGAACTTGACAGGAAGAAGGCATCGGTTGGTAGGACATGTTCTGAGGCATCAAGTGATCACCAATTTAGCATTGGAGGGCAGCGTGGAGGGTAAAAAGCGTAGAGGGAGACCAAGAGATGAATACACTAAGCAGATTCAGAAGGATGTATGTTGCAGTAGGTACTGGGAGATGAGGAAGCTTGCACAGGATAGAGTAGCATGGAGAGCTGCATCAAACCAGTCTCAGGACTGAAGACCACAACAACAACAAACAACAACCTAAACGCACCATCACACACTCTGCAAGGTACAGCGAGGCCCTTAGAAAACTGAAAGAACGGATTCGAAGAGTTCATCCACAAATGGAGCACCCCTCCCTTCACTATGACAATGCCAGACCATACACAAATGCTCAGACTTCTGCAACGCAACAGTCCAGTGCCTTGGATTCGCTGTCGGCGATCACCCTCCATACAGTCCCGACTTTGCCCCATCCGATTTTCATCTGTTTGCAAAATTAAAGAAGATCATCGAGGACTTCACTAGTGTTGAAGCAGTGATAACAGATATTTGGTTGTGACTCCATCAACAGAGTCAAACATTCTACAGTGACGGTATCAACAAACTGGTCTCTTGAGGGGAACAAAGTGTTCGCCTCTAGGTGACAATTTTGTTTCATTTAAAAAGCCTTACGAGTTATCGCATAAAAATTTCGGAGGTATTACCCTTCAGCTCGCTCTTGTAAAATGTAGGCTAAAGAAATTGACATCTAACATTTCTGAAGGTGTACGGCTGTAGTGTGTCATTACACGGCCGGCCGATGTGGCCGAGCGGTTCTACGCGCTTCAGTCTGGAACCGCGCGACCGCTACGGTCGCAGGTTCGAATCCTGTCTCGGCCATGGCTGTGTGTGATGTCCTTAGGTTAGTTAGGTTTAAGTAGTTCTACGTTCTAGGGGACTGATGACCTCAGATGTTAAGTCCCATAGTGCTCAGAGCCATTTGAACCACTTTTTTTTTTTTTTTTTTTGTCATTACACGGAAGTGAAAAGTGGGCGATGAACAGTGCAGCCATGAAGGGAAAAATATTATTCTGAAATGTGCTGCTACAGCAAAATGCTGAAAATTATATGTGTGGATCTCATGAAGTGGTACTGAGTAGTATCGGAAAGAAGAGAAATTTGTGGTAGAAATTTAATAAAAGAAAGCATCAGTTGATCGAACTCATTCTGAGACAAAAAAATGGGTAATTTCGTAATGGAAGGCGATGTGGGTGGGAGGTGGAGATAAATATTGTAAAGGGAGATCACGGATGGACTACAGCAGGCTGTTCAAGCGGATTTAAGCTGCAGTAACTATACAGAGACGAACAGACTATCAAATGGCAGTTTTCTACCCCAATCTACAAATACATGTACATCACGCTCCTAAAGCCACCTAACGACGCGTGTTGGAGGGCATTTCTGGTACCACTAACTTATCCCCGCTTCTCTGTTCCACTCGCGATTGGCACATGGGGAGAATTATTGTGGTAAGCCTCTGCGTTAGCTCTAATGTCTCGAATTTTCTCGCCGTGATCATTTCGTGAGGTGTATGTGGGAGATAGTGGAATGTTTTCCGGCTCTTCCCAGAAAGTTCACACTCGAAATATCAGTAATAAACTTCTTCGTCATGCACGACGCCTCTCTTATAACGTCTGCCAATCGAGTTTGTTGAACATCTCTCTTACACTCTCGCGCAGGCTAAGGAAATTCGGCGGATGCTGAGAAAGCAGAGGCTGTTGCAATCTAGGCTCCAAAAGGGGGCGCACAAATGATGACAAGCGAAGGTTTGTAGAGATTCGAGCGTCGGTGAAAAGATCTATGCGCGAAGCATAGAACTACCCCCGTCACAACTCAGCAAAAGATCTGACAGAGAACCCGACAGTTGTATGTAAAATCGTTAAGCGGGTCTAAGGCTTCCATTCAGTCCTTTGTTGACCAGCCTGGTGTGGCAGTTCAAGCTAGCAAAACGAAAGCCGAAGTTTTAAACTTCACGTTCAAGAAATCGTTCACACAGCAGAATCGTACAAACATGCCGTCATTTGACCATTGGTAGACTCTCGTATGGACGACGTAGAAATAAGTATACCTGGCGTAGACAAACAACTGAAAGATTTGAGGACAAATAGATCACCAGATCCAGATGGAACCCCAGTTCGATTTTACAAAGAGTACTCTACGGCATTGGCCCCTTACCTAGCTTGAATTTATCGTGAATCTCTCGCCCTGCGCTATGTCCCAAGCGACTGAAAAAACGCGCAGGTGAGTCTAGTATAAAAGAAGGGTAAAAGAACGGACCCACAAAATTACGGACCAATATTCCTAAATTCTGTTTGCTGCAGAATTCCTGAACATATTCTCAGTTAGAGTATAATGAACTTTCTTGAGACTAAGAAGCTTATGTCCAACAATCAGCATAGTTTTAGAAATCATCGCTCGTGCGAAACTCAGCTTGCCCCCCTTTTCTGACATGATATAGTAAAAATTGTGGATGAAGGGCAACAGGCAGGTTCCACATTTATAGATTTCCGGAAAGCATTTGTCACGGTGCCCCATTGCACGCTGTTAACAACGGTACGAGCGTATGGAATAAGTTCACAGATATACGAGTCGCTCGATGACTTTTTAAGTAATAGAACCCAGTATGTTGTCCTTGACGGCGAGTGTTCATCACGGACAAGGGATATCGCCAGCAGTGCCCCAGGGAAGTGTGATAGGACCGTTGTTGTTCTCTATATACATAAATGATTTGACGGAGAGGGTGGACAGCAATCTGCGGCTGTTTGCTGAATGCCGTGGTGTACGGTAAGGTGTCGAAGTTGAGCGACTGTAGGAAGATACAAGACGACAAAATTTCTAGTTGGTATGATGAATGGCAGCTAGCCCTAAATTTGGAAAAAATGTAAGTTGATGAGGATGAGTAGGAAGAACAAACCTGTAATGTGCGCGCACAGTATTACTAGTGCCTTGCTTGACACAGTCAAGTCGTTTAAATATCTGAGCATAGCGTTGCAAAGCGATATGAGGTGGAATAAGCATGTGAAAACTGTGGTAGGGAAAGCAAATGGTAGATCTGGGTTTATTGGGATAATTTAAGGAAAGAGTGGTTCACTTGTAAAGGAGATAGCATTTAGGACGCTGGTGCGACGTATTCTTGAGTACTGCTCGAGTGTTTGGGATCCGTACCAGGTAGGATTGTGACAGCCAGAGCGAGAGCACCAGCAGCAGCGGGTACTGTTTGTATAAAGCGTTTATTTTGCATTTTGTTTACGACCTTCCACTAAGGAAGGGATTCTATTTGTGTTTATCTGCTCTGCATAGAAACTAACAGTTCTTGATCGTTAGGAGAGAAATTTATTTTGTACTTATTTGCTGCGCTTAGCTTTTAAATAGTTTTTCTGGGAAAACCTAGCGTAGTTTTCGCGTCTCGTATTTCAGTGAGTGTTTCTTGATTATCAGAGTAGCTCATCAGAAGATTATCTTGGGAATTTGTCACCGTATAGAGTAGGGTAAACATAGTCATGTGTAGGGACTGTGGTTGTTGTGAGCGGACGCAAGGAGAATTGGCCATTCTTCGGGGGCAGGTGGAGGCTTTGTCTGTTAGGCTCATCGAGCTCGAGGCGCAGGCGTCGGCTCGTAGTGGCGTTGGGGCAACTGTGGTGAGACCTATGCCTACTTCGGTGGCCTTGGAATCACATGGAACCCCTGAATTCGCTGCGTCTTCCGGCAGTGAGCATCTTACCGGTCAGCCATCACACCAGGGTGAATGGCGGACAGTGGTGGGCTCGCGCGTGCCTGGCCGAAAGGCGAAGGTGGGATCTGGCCGCGTGGCAGCTGCCTTACCCCTTTCCAACAGGTGCGGGGTGCTTCCTAGTGGTGATGACATCGTTTCCGAGCCACCACAGGATGCCTCGCCTGTTGGGCCAGTGACCGATTCTCCGGCAAGGTCCCGACAGTCACAGAGGGCGGGCCTATTAGTTATAGGGAGCTCCAACGTTAGGCGGGTTATGGAGCCCCTCAGGAAAATAGCGGGTAGGTCGGGGAAGAATGCCAGTGTGCACTCGGTGTGCTTGCCGGGGGGTCTCGTCCGTGATGTGGAGGAGGCCCTTCCGGCAGCTACTGAACGCACTGGGTGTGACCGGCTGCAGATAGTAGCACATGTCGGAACGAATGACGCCTGCCGCTTGGGTTCTGAGGCCATCCTTGGTTCCTTCCGGCGGCTGGCTGATTTGGTGAAGACAACCAGCATCGCACGCGGAGTGCAAGCTGAGCTTAATATCTGCAGCATAGTGCCCAGAGTCGATCGCGGTCCTCTGGTTTGGAGCCGTGTGGAGGGTCTAAACCAGAGGCTCAGACGACTCTGCGACTATAATGGTTGCAAATTCATCGACCTCCGTTATTGGGTGGAGAACTGTAGGGCCCCCCTAGACAGGTCAGGCGTGCACTACACACCGGAAGCAGCTACTAGGGTAGCAGAGTACGTGTGGCGTGCACACGGGGGTTTTTTAGGTTAGAGGGACCCCCCCTTGGGCGAAACGATAAAATACCTGACGGCTTACCAGAGAGAACATCAGCATCGTTGATAAAGAACGTCCGTCCTCAGAGACCAGAAACAGGAAAAGTTAACGTAATATTGGTAAACTGCAGGAGTATCCAGGGCAAGGTTCCTGAATTAGTATCGCTTATTGAAGGAAATAGTGCGCATATAGTATTAGGAACGGAAAGTTGGTTAAAACCGGAAGTGAACAGTAACGAAATCCTAGACACAGAATGGAATACATACCGCAAGGATAGGATAAACGCCAATGGTGGAGGAGCATTTATAGCAGTAAAGAATTCAATAATATCCAGTGAAGTTATTAGCGAATGCGAATGTGAAATAATCTGGGTTAAGTTAAGTATCAAAGGTGGGTCAGATATGATAGTCGGATGCTTCTATAGACCACCTGCATCAGCAACCGTAGTAGTTGAGCGCCTCAGAGAGAACCTGCAGAACGTCGTGAAGAAGTTTCGTGATCATACTATTGTAATAGGGGGAGACTTCAATCTACCAGGTATAGAATGGGATAGTCACACAATCAGAACTGGAGCCAGGGACAGAGACTCTTGTGACATTATCCTGACTGCCTTGTCCGAGAATTACTTCGAGCAGATAGTTAGAGAACCAACTCGTGAAGCTAACGTTTTAGACCTCATAGCAACAAATAGACCGGAACTTTTCGACTCCGTGAATGTAGAAGAGGGTATCAGTGATCATAAGTCAGTGGTTGCATCAATGACTACAAGTGTAATAAGAAATGCCAAGAAAGGAAGGAAAATATATTTGCTTAACAAGAGTGATAGGGCACAAATCGCAGAATATCTGAGTGACCACCATCAAACGTTCATTTCTGAGGAAGAGGATGTGGAACAAAAATGGAAAAAATTCAGAAACATCGTCCAGTACGCCTTAGATAAGTTCGTACCGACTAAGGTCCAAAGCGAGGGGAAAGATCCACCGTGGTATAACAATCATGTACGAAAGGTACTACGGAAACAAAGAAAGCTTCATCATAGGTTTAAGAGTAGTCGAATCATAGCTGATAAGGAAAAGCTGAACGAAGCGAAAAAGAGCGTAAAGAGAGCAATGAGAGAAGCATTCAACGAATTCGAACATAAAACATTGGCAAACAATCTAAACAAGAACCCTAAAAAGTTTTGGTCATATGTAAAATCGGTAAGCGGATCTAAATCCCCTATTCAGTCACTCGTTGACCACGATGGCACCGAAACAGAGGACGACCGAAGAAAGGCAGAAATACTGAATTCAGTGTTCCGAAACTGTTTCACTGCGGAAAATCGTAACACGGTCCCTGACTTCAGCCGTCGCACGGACGCCAAAATGGAAAATATTGAAATAAACGATATCGGAATTGAAAAACAACTGCTATCACTTAGTAGCGGAAAAGCATCCGGACCAGACGAGATACCCGTAAGATTCTACAGTGATTATGCTAAAGAACTTGCCCCCTTTCTATTAGCAATTTATCGTAGATCTCTGGAAGAACGTAAAGTACCTAGCGACTGGAAGAAAGCGCAGGTCGTTCCCATTTTCAAGAAGGGTCATAAATCAGATGCGAATAATTATAGGCCTATTTCGCTTACGTCAATCTGTTGTAGAATAATGGAACATGTTTTATGTTCTCGTATTATGACGTTCTTAGATAATACAAATCTCCTTCATCATAACCAACATGGATTCCGCAAACAGAGATCATGTGAAACTCAGCTCGCCCTATTTGTCCAAGAAATTCACAGTGCCGTAGACACTGGCGAGCAGATTGATGCCGTATTCCTGGACTTCAGGAAGGCATTTGATACGGTTCCGCACTTACGTTTAGTGAAAAAAATACGAGCTTACGGAATATCGGACCAGGTTTGTGATTGGATTCAGGATTTCCTAGAAGAAAGAACACAACATGTCATTGTTAACGGTTCAAAATCTGCAGATGTAGAGGTAATTTCGGGAGTACCGCAAGGAAACGTGATAGGACCTTTATTGTTTACAATATACATAAATGACTTAGTTGACAACATCGGTAGCTCCGTGAGGCTATTTGCAGATGACACGGTTGTCTACAAGAAAGTAGCAACATCAGAAGACTCGTACGTACTCCAGGAAGACCTGCAGAGGATTAATGAATGGTGCGACAGCTGGCAGCTTTCCCTAAACGTAGATAAATGTAATATAATGCGCATACATAGGGGCAGAAATCCATTCCAGTACGATTATGCCATAGGTGGTAAATCATTGGAAGCGGTAACGACCGTAAAATACTTAGGAGTTACTATCCGGAGCGATCTGAAGTGGAATGATCACATAAAACAAATAGTGGGAAAAGCAGGCGCCAGGTTGAGATTCATAGGAAGAATTCTAAGAAAATGTGACTCATCGACGAAAGAAGTAGCTTACAAAACGCTTGTTCGTCCGATTCTTGAGTATTGCTCATCAGTATGGGACCCTTACCAGGTTGGATTAATAGAAGAGATAGACATGATCCAGCGAAAAGCAGCACGATTCGTCATGGGGACATCTAGTCACCGCGAGAGCGTTACGGAGATGCTGAACAAGCTCCAGTGGCGGACACTTCAAGAAAGGCGTTACGCAATACGGAGAGGTTTATTATCGAAATTACGAGAGAGCACATTCCGGGAAGAGATGGGCAACATATTACTACCGCCCACATATATCTCGCGTAATGATCACAACGAAAAGATCCGAGAAATTAGAGCAAATACGGAGACTTACAAGCAGTCGTTCTTCCCACGCACAATTCGTGAATGGAACAGGGAAGGGGGGATCAGATAGTGGTACAATAAGTACCCTCCGCCACACACCGTAAGGTGGCTCGCGGAGTATAGATGTAGATGTAGATGTAAAAGACATCGAAGCAAGTCAGAGGCGGACGGCTAAATTGGTTACCTGTAGGTTGGAACAACACGTAAGTGTTACGGAGGTGCTTCGGGTATTTAGATGGGAATCCCTGGAGGGAAGGAGACGTTATTTTCGAGAAACACAATTGAGAAAATTTACTGAACCGGAATCTAAAGCCGCGCGGGGTAGCCGTGCGGTCTTAGGCGCATTTCCACGGTTCGCGCGGCTTCCCCCGTCGGAGGTTCGAGTCCTCCCTCGGTCATGGGTGTTTGTGTGGTCCTAAGCGTAAGTTACTTTAAGTTAGATTAAGTAGTGTGTAAGCCTAGGAACCAATGACCTCAGCAGTTTGGTCCCATAGGAACTTACCACAAATTTCCAATTTCCGTCATTTGAAGATGACTGCCGAACGATTCTACTGCCGCCAGCGTAAGGACCACGAAGATAAGATACGGGAAATTAGGGCTCATAAGGAGACATACAGACAGTCGGTTTTCTCTAGCTCTAGTTGCGAGTGGAACAGGAGAGGAAATGATTAGTAATAGTACAGGGTACCCTGCTCCACTTACCGTGCAGTGGCTTGCAGAGTATCTATGTAGATGTAGATGTGAGAAACGCGCCGCTCTTCGTTTGATCTTCCCCATCTCTTCTATCAGTCCTATATGTGAAGGATCCCAAATTGCTGAACAACGCTCCAGAATCTGTCGAACAAGCCCACTGTAAGCCACTTCCTTCTTGGAGAAGTTAGATTTCCTTAAGATTCATCCTATGAATCTTAGTCTGGCATCAGTTTTTTCTACTATTAATTTTATGTGCTCATTTCATTTGAGGCAGCTGTGGAGAGTTACTCCCAGATGATTTACACTAGATATTTGTACTGTTTTCAGAAATTTGTCATCATTAGTGTAGTTATACAGTAGTGGATTTCTTTTCCTGTGTATGGGCAGTGTTACATTTAATTACGTTCAGGGTCAACTGCCAGAGCCTGTACCATTCAGCAATCCTCTGCAGGTCATTCAGCATATCGATGCTATCTTTTGGCTTCGGTACCTTTAGACAACCACATCATCCGCGAACAGTCCTTAAAGAAATTCCGACGCTTTGTGCTAGAATCAGGGGCGGGCAAACGTTGCACGCGGCTTACGAGCACGCAGCGCTCCACGTGTGCTGCTCGCGTGCAATCGTCGAACGGGACAGTGCCGACAGCCTGCAGGTTGCGGCAGTGTAGTACCAGGCTAAGCTGCGGACGTTGAAGCGAAGCGACCGCTGCGTAGTGAACGTTGTATTTCAATAACCGTAAAATGCAGAGTGAATCAAGGAAACGGAGAATTGGAGATCTGCTATCTTTTAAAAAGGAATGGGAGAATCATCTGTTCTCCGTGGAAAAACGTGAAAATTGGAAATGTGTAATATGTGACACTAGTCTCGCTGGTGAGCGGAAGTTTAATATTGAACACCATTATAATAAATTTCAGTATGTTGCCGTTCTTAGTGCAATAAAAGAGGAATTTCTCAAGTGATTTGGGGATATATCTTACTTATCCCAAGGTTTTGAATAGTTCTCGAGAGAATCTGGTTTCTGTAGGTGATATTCATCTCAGTTTGCAAATGGAATTAATAGATCTACAGTGTAATTCTCGTCTGAGAGACAAGTTCCTTTTGGCAAGACGTGTAATAGATTTTTATCACGACTTTCCACAGCAAGAGTTTCCTCGTCTCCATCATGAAGCCGTGAAGATAGTCAATGTTGGGCTCGACATACTTTTGTGAGAGATTTTCTTCTGTTATGAAATTAATATGTCTCGGTTAAGAGCAAACATCAGTAATGAAAATTTACGTAACTGTTTGCGTTTGTCTTTATGTAGAAATTTTGTTCCAGACCATTAAACGTATTGCAAACTCCACCTGTGATAATTAAATAAAACGTATCGTAGGTAATAGGTACTATTTCAAACCATGATTACTTTTAAGCACTCCTACTAATCTTATTCCTTCATTTAATAAAGCAGGCCAGGAAACAAAACGCATTACAGGGGAAGAAGCGGAGAGACGGTATGGTGGGGAGGGGTGAGAAGCGGGTGGCCAGCTTGCCTTACACGCAGAACACCTGTTAACTGCACACGTGCATGTGCACCGCACACGTGCAGAATTCCTGCCCGCCCCTGTGCTAGATCATTTATATGATATAAACACTAACGGTCCAATCACATTTCCCTGGGGTACTCTGGAAATTACCATTACAGCTGTCGATTTTGTTCTGTCAAGACAAGCGCGACGTGTTGAGTTATATTTGCAAGGAACTCTTGAATCCAGTCACAAATTTGGTTCGTTGCTCAGTAAGCTGGTATTTTTTCTCTTAACGATAGTGCGGACGGAGTCAAATGCCTTTCTGACGTCAAGGAATGCGTCATCAACCCGAATGCAGTTGTCTTCAGCGCTATGGATCTCACGGAGGATTTTCTCGTGGTCTCTGTTTGAGGGATTCATCTTGATCTTTGTAAAGGAGATTTTCGTTCTCAAAAAAGTCATAAAGCTTGAACATAAAACATGTCCAATAATTCTACAACAGATTGACGTCAACGACATAGGTCTATAATCACGTTCATCTGTTGTACGACCCTTCTTGGAAACGGGGAATGACTTGCGCTTTTTCCAGTCAGGTACCCTTCATTGCTCAAGCGATCTACGATAAATTACTGCTACAAGGGGAACAGGTTCTTTCACGTTATCTTTGTTGAATCTTGTAGGTATATGACTACTATCGAGCGGGGTAGCGCAGTGGTTGGCACACTGGTCTCACATTCGGGAGGACGACGGTTCAAATCCGCGTCCGGCCATGTTGATTTACGTTTTCCGTTGGTTAGTTCATTTATTTGGGGGAGGGGACCAAACAGCAAGTTCATTAGTCCCATCGAATTAGGGAAGGATGGGGAAGGAAATTGGCCGTGCCCTTTCAAAGGAATCATCCCGGTGTCTGCCTGAAGTGATTTAGGGATATCACGGGAAACCTAAATCACGAGGGTCGGATGCGCAGTGGTTAGTACACGGGTCTCAGATGCGGGAGGACGACGGTTCAAACCCACGTCCGGCCATCCCGATTTACGTTTTCCGTTGGTTGGTTGGTTTATCTAGGGGAGGAGGACCATCGGATTAGGGAAGGATGGGGAAGGAAATAGGCCGTGCCGTGCCGTTTCAAAGGAATCATTCCGGCACATGCCTGAAGTGATTTAGGAAAATCACAGAAAAGCTAAATCAGGATGGCCGGATGTGGGTTTGAACCGTCGTCCCCCGAATGCGAGTTCAGTGTGCTAACCACTGCGCCACCTCGCTCTGTTATGTTTTCCGTGATATCTCTAAACTGCCTTAGGCAAATGCCGGGATGGTTCCTTTGAAGGGGCACGGCCGATTTCCTTCTCCATCCTTCGCTAATCCGAGCTTGTGCCCGTCACTAGTGACCTCGTTGTTGCTGGAACGTTATACACTAATCTCCTCCGTTATCTCACTACTAAGTGAATGTAGTTGCTTTCCTAGCCCGCAGTCGGTTATCACAGTATCTGGCGTTTCGATGTTCGTACGATGACTGAAAGGAGGGACCGAGTAATGATCATCCGCGATGAAATTATTTGGAAAAACCGAATTCAGTATTTCGACCCTCTCCCTATCTCAAGTTTTGGCGTCAGTGTTGTCACTCAGTTACTGAATAAAGAATTTCGAACCGATTACTCATTTTACGTAACACCAAAACCATTCGCGTTTTTACTCAGGTCGGTTGACAAAATTTTAACGTTCCATTACTCTCCTTACACTCATTTTCGCTTCGTTCAACTTTTGTCAGGTAGGTTTTGACTTCTCTCGAATCTGTGTTGAAGCGCTGTTTGTTTTCACGTTTGCAGCAGTTTTCTGTCACGGCTATTAAACCATGGCGAAACTTTCCCAACCCTTAAGACCTTGCTCGGAACATATGTTCACATCTACATCTACTTCATTACTCTGCTATTCACAATAAAGTGCCTGGCAGAGGGTTCAATGAACCACCTTCAAGCTGTCTCTCTACCGTTCCAGTCTCGAACGGCGCACAGGAAAAACGAGCACATAAATATTTCTGTGCGAGCCCTGATTTCTCTTATTTTATCTTGATGACCATTTCTCACAGGTGGGTGCCAACATAATGTTTTCGCAATCGGAGGAGAAAACTGGTGATTGAAATTTCATGACAAGATCCCGTCGCAACGAAAAACGCCTTTGTTTTAATGATTGCCACTCCAATTCATGTATCATGTCTGTGACACTATCTCCTCTATTGCGCGATAATATAAAACGAGATGCCATTTTTGTACTTTTCCGATGTCATCCGTCATTCCCATCTGATGCGGATCCCACACCGCACAGTAATACGCCAGAACAGGGCGAACAAGCGTGGTGTAAGCAGTCTCATTAGTAGACTTGTTGCACCTTCTAAGTGTTCTTCCAATGAATCGCAGTCTTTGGTTTTTCTCTACCCACAATATTATCTATGTAATCGTTCCAATTTAGGTTATTTGTAATTGTAATCCCTAAGTATTTAGTTCAATTTACAGTCTACAGATTTGTGTGACTTATCGCGTAATCGAAATTTAGCTGATTTCTTTTAGTACTCATGTGAATAACTTCACACTTTTCCTTATTCGGGATCAATTGCCACTTTTCGCACCATACAGATATCTTATCTAAATCATTTTGCAAGTCGTTTTGATCATCTGATGACTTTACAAGAAGGTAAATGACAGCAACAGCTGCAAACAATCTAAGACGGCTATTGAGATTGTCTTGTATGTCGTTAATATAGATCAGGAACAATAGAGGGCCTATAACACTTCCTTGGGGAACGCCGGATATTATTTCTGTTTTACTCGATGACTTTCTGGCTATTACTACCAACTGTGACCTTTCTGACAGGAAATCACGAATCCAGTCGGACAACTGAGGCGATACTCCGTAGGCACGCAGTTTGATTACAAGACGTTTGTGAGGAACGGTGTCGAAAGCCTTCTGGAAATCTAAAAATATGGAATCAATTTGACATCCCCTGTCGATAGTACTTATTACTTCATAAGTATAAAGAGCTAGTTGTGTTTCACAAGAACGATATTTTCTGAAACCGTGCTGACTATGTGTCAAGAAATCGTTTTGTTAGAGGTACTTCATGATGTTCGAATACAGTATACGTTCCAAAACCCTACTGTAAAACCCGGCCGGGGTGGCCGAGCGGTTCTAGGCGCTACAGTCTGGAACCGCGCGACCGCTACGGTCGCAGGTTCGAATCCTGCCTCGGGCATGGATGTGTGTGAGTCCTTAGGTTAGTTAGGTTTAAGTAGTTCTAAGTTCTAGGGGACTGATGACCTCAGAAGTTAAGTCCCATAGTGCTCCGAGCCGCAACAACAAAAACAACAACAATGTTCGTCCTGAATACGTACACAGAGGTTGTAAAAGTAATGGGATAGCGATATGCACGTATACAGATGGCGGTAGTGTCGCGTTGGCAACTTATAAAAGGGCAGAGCATTGGCGGAGCTGTCATTTGTACTCAGGTGATTCAGGTGAAAACGTTTCCCGTACGACGGGAATGAACAGACTCTGAACGCGGATTGGTAGTTAGAGCTAGAGGCATGGGACATTCCATTTCGAAAATCGTTAGGGAAGTCAATATCCCGAGATCCACAGTGTCAAAAATGGTTCAAATGGTTCTGAGCACTATGGGACTTAACATCTGAGGTGATCAGTCCCCTAGAACTTAGAACTGCTTAAACCTAACTAACCTAAGGACATCACACACATCCATGCCCGAGGCAGGATTCGATCCTGCGACCGTAGCGGTCGCGCGGTTCCACTGTGTCAAGAGTGCGCCGCGGTTGAAACGTCTCCTAAGAAAAATTTATGAATTACTGTGCTGATAAACCTCTTACGTTATTTGATTTTTTAACAACTGAGCAGAACTGAACGTACTCAGATATTTCGCTCTTTACCTATTCTGATCAACACTAAACTGACACACAATATTTTTAGCGCAACGCAATCTGGCTTTCAAAAATCCCTACAAAAGAATGGCCCTGACTAACAATAACCTATATCTTTCATGAATCACTTACCTCAAAAAAATCTTCGTTACTCGAACTACTGCAATACAGGGAGCGCCAATACTGCCAGCTAAATAAAAGATTCTAAGTACTGAAGGCACTAACTACTGATAGGTATAGTTAGCAAATGAAAGATTTTGATAGAGAACAAACAAGGTATTTACCTCCAGTCTTACAAATTTACTCTCTCTGTTGGACACCCGTCCAGATCATCCGCTCTCAAAACTCCGCCTTCTCACTCCCCACATCCATCACTGCTGACGGCTCACCTCCAACTGCACAATGTTACGCGCTGTTCACATCCAACTGCCCAACACTACAATAGCAAATTCCAACAATGCAAACCAGCCACAGACTGCATACAGCACATTCAGTGATTTTCATATAGAGCGCTACATGGCGTTACCAACATAAAAACCTAAACAGCCTACTTACAAGGTACCAAATTGCAGGCATCGACTCTCACAGCTGACTATGCAGTGGTCGATCTGGCGTTCACTTAACGACCGAGAGGAGCGTAGTTTGCATAATCCTGTCAATGGTAACAGGCAAGCAACACTGCGTGAAATAACCGCAGAATTCAACGTGGGACATACGACGTGCGTAGCCTTTAGGTTGACTGCGCCAGAATTTGGCGTTAGTGGGCTATGGTGGTAGACGACTGACGCGAGTGTCTTTGATAACAGCACGACATCGCCTGCAGCGCCTCTTCTTGGCTCCTGACCATATCAGTTGGACACTAGACGACGAGAAAACCGTGGTCTGGTCAGACGAGTCTCGACTGCAGCTGGTAAGAGCTGGTGGTGGGGTTCGAGTGTGGCCGAGAGCCACAAAGCCATCGACTCATGTTGACAACAAGGCACTGTGCGAGCTGGCGGTGGCTCCACAGCGGTGTTGGCTGTGTTTGGATGGAATGGACTGGGTCATTGGCTGGAAATGGCTATTTTCGGATACTTAGAGATCATTTGCAAACATTCACGGACGTCATGTTCGCAAACAACGATGGAATTTTTACGGGTGACAACGCGCCATATCTCCGGGCCACAATTGTTAGCGATTGGTTTCAAGAGCGTTCTGGACAGTTCGAGTGAATGATTTGGCCATCGAGATCGCCCGATGTGGACCATATCCAACATTTATGGGACATAATCGAGTTGTCAGTTCGCGCACAAAATCCAGCACCGGCAACACTTTCGCAATTACGGACGGCTGTAGAGGCAACATGCCTCAAAATTTCTGCAGGGTCTTCCAACGATTTGTTGAGTCTAATGCCACGTAGAGCCACTGCAGTACGCCGTGCAATAGAAGACCTGATGCAATATTAGGAGATACCCTATGATTTTTGTCACCTCAGTAGCTAGTAGGTGCTTAAGAAACTTACAACCTCAAAAACTGGAAGTACTTATTTTATGTGGTCAGAACATAAGTCAAGATGGAAGAGAACACAGGCTCAAATGTCGGGCATCCACCTCATTTATGTTCTCGACCTCGGATAAACGTATTCGTACATATGCTGCAGACGATAGAACCAGCACAGTATAGTAAGCCCGTCAATATCTGCAGCATGTGTAACTTGCTGGAAGATCATAGCTTGAATAAATGTCAGTCGGCAAGAGTATTTTTCTTCTTCCAGTGCTCTCTTTTCCGGACATTGGTGACCACCACAGCCATATTCCTTTTGACTATTCGGAAAAGTTCCGCGCTCTTTTGTGAAGTCCGCGTCCTTTAGTTACCGAGCCAAGATTTCTTCTTATGTCTCGTCCTCTTTGCCAGGTATGTTTCCTTGAAGAATGTTCTGTGGCAAATTACACCACTTTCTATTCCTCATTACACAGCTCAGATGTTGTACTTTTCTGTATTTTACTGTGTTTAGCATTTCCCTTTCTTTCTTCATTTTTCGGAAAGTGTCGTTATTACTAGTTTCATTTGTCAATGGGACTCGTAGCATTTTCCTGCACAGCCACATCTCAAATGCCTCAAGTCGTTTTCACGCCGTCTCGGTCAGAGTTCAGATATCAGCTCCATAGAAAAGAATTGGAAATATGTAGCAACGTAGAAACCTAAATCTTGTTTCAATTGAAGGGTGATTACTCTTCCCCAACCTATTCATTCTACGACGGACGTGCAACAAATAATGCAACACTTTTGTTTCCGGCGAATTTCGGTTGAAAAAATGCGGAATTCGTTGTTTTACATCGTGGAATATTCCCGATTCAGCTCCTGTAGTTTCGTTAGATGGCGGCTGTATGCGTATCCTTCAAAATGGCGTCTGTAACGGAGGTTCATTTCAAGCAAGCACCTGTCATTGAATTTCTTTTGACGCAAAAGTAGATCTTCACAGATATTCATAGGCGCTTGCGGAATGTCTGCGGAGACCTGGCAATGAACAAAAGCACGGCGACTCGTTGGACGACGCGTCTGTCTTCACCGCGACAAGATCACGCAGATCTGTCGTAACTCCCGCGTGCTGGTCGGCCGCACACAGCTGTGACTCTTGCAATGTTGGAACGTGCGGACACTCTCATTCAAAGTGATCAACAGTTCACAAGCACCTCGCTCCTCAACTCGAAGTCTCTACATCTACATCTACATCCATACTCCGCAAGCCACCTGACGGTGTGTGGCGGAGTGTACCTTGAGTACCTCTTTCGGTTCTCCCTTCTATTCCAGTCTCGTATTGTTCGTGGAAAGAAATATTGTTGGTATGCCTCTGTGTGGGCTCAAATCTCTCTGATTTTATCCTCATGATCTCTTCGCGAGATATACGTAGGAGGGAGCAATATACTGCTTGACTCCTCGGTGAAGGTATGTTCTCCAAACTTCAACAAAAGCCCATACCGAGCTACTGAGCGTCTCTCTTGCAGAATATTCAAGCAGTGGGCGAACAAATGTTCTGTAACCTACTTCCTTTGTTTTCGGACTGGATTTCCTTAGGATTCTTCCAATGAATCTCAGTCTGGCATCTGCTTTACCAACGATCAACTTTATATGATCATTCCATTTTAAATCACTCCTAATGCGTACTCCCAGAGAATTTATGGAATTAACTGCTTCCAGTTGCTGACCTGCTATTTTGTAGCTAAATGACAAGGGATCTATCTTTCTATGTATTCGCAGCACATTACACTTGTCTACATTGAGATTGAATTGCCATTCCCTGCACCATGCGTCAATTCGCTGCACATCCTCCTGCATTTCAGTACAATTTTCCATTGTTACAACCTCTCGATATACTACAGCATTATCCGCAAAAAGCCTCAGTGAACTTCCGATGTTATCCACAAGGTCATTTATATACATTGTGAATAGCAACGGTCCTACGACACTCCCCTGCGGCACACCTGTAATCACTGTCACTTCAGAAGACTTCTCTCCATTGAGAATGGCATGCTGCGTTCTGTTGTCTATAAACTCTTCAATCCAATCACACAATTGGTCTGATAGTCCACATGCTCTTACTTTGTTCATTAAACGACTGTGGGGAACTGTATCAAACTCCTTACGGAAGTCAAGAAACACGGCATCTACCTGGGAACCCGGGTCTATGGCCCTCTGAGTCTCGTGGAGGAATAGCGCGAGCTGGGTTTCACACGATCGTCTTTTTCGAAACCCATGCTGATTCTTACAGAGCAGATTTCTAGTTTCCAGAAAAGTCATTATACTCGAACATAATACGTGTTCCAAAATTCTACAACTGATCGACGTTAGAGACATAGGTCTATAGTTCTGCACATCTGTTCGACGTCCCTTCTTGAAAACAGGGATGACCTGTGCCCTTTTCCAATCCTTTGGAACGCTACGCTCTTCTAGAGACCTACGGTACACCGCTGCAAGAAGTGGGGCAAGTTCCTTCGCGTACTCTGTGTAAAATCGAATTGGTATCCCATCACGTCCAGCGGCCTTTCCTCTTTTGAGCGATTTTTATTGTTTCTCTATCCCTCTGTCATATATTTCAATATCTACCGTTTTTTCATCTGTGCGGCAATCTAGAGAAGGAATTACAGTGCTGTCTTCCTCTGTGAAACAGCTTTGGAAAAAAACATTTAGTATTTCGGCCTTTAGTCTGTCATCCTCTGTTTCAGTTCCATTTCGATCACAGAGTGTCAGGACATTTTGTTTCGATCCACCTACCTCTTTGACATAAGACCAAAATTTCTTAGGATTTTCTGCCAAGTCAGTACGTAGAAATTTACTTTCGAATTCGTTGAACGCCTCTCGCATAGCCCTCCTCACACTACATTTCGCTTCGCGTAATTTTTGTTTGTCTGCAAGGCTTTGGCTATGTTTATGTTTGCTGTGAAATTCCCTTTGCTTCCATAGCAGTTTCCTAACTCGGTTGTTGTTTACCACGGTGGCTCTTTTCCATCTTTTACGATCTTGCTTGGCACATATTAATCTAATGCATATTGTACGATGGTTTTGAACTTTGCCCACTGATCCTCAGTACTATCTGTACTTGAGATGAAACTTTTGTGTTGAGCCGTCAAGTACTGTGAAATCTGCTAAGCAGAAAAATCTTCCTACCTTTTTTAATATTTCTATTTACGGCTGAAATCATCGATGCAATAACCGCTTCATTATCGCTGATTCCCTGTTCTGCGTTAACTGTTTCAAATAATTCGGGTCTGTTTGTCACCAGAAGGTCTAATATGTTGGTAGTGCTGACACAAACATCCACCAGTAAGGGTGCTCAAAGGTGTGTGGTCGCTGGTTCCTCGCCACCTAACAGAAGACCATAAAGGGCAACGAAGGACCATCTTTGCGGAATTGCTGGAGCGTTACGAGGCTGATCCCGAGAATTTTTTGTCGAACATCTTCCCACGTGATGTAACACGGGTTCATAACATCGAACCGGAAACAAAAGGGGAATCATTGAAGTGGCGCCACATCACCTGTCCTCCGAAGAAAAAGTTCAAAGGCGCACCCTCAGCGCGACGGCCTTCTGGGTCTCTGAAGCGGTTATTCTTTTTGATGTCCTCCCTCGTGGTGCAACGATCAAGTCTGAAGTGTATTGTGCTACCCTCAGGAAGCTGAAGAAACGAATTCAGCGTGTTCGTCGCAACAAAAATGGAAAAGGACTTATTCTTTTTTCATGGCAACGCAAGCCCTTACACAAGTTCGTGCACCCGAGAGAAACTTACAAAACTTCATTGTACTGTTGTTTTTGCCGGCCGGTGTGGCCGAGCGGTTCTAGGCGCTACAGTTTGGAACCGCGCGACCGGTACGGTCGCAGGTTCGAATCCTGCCTCGGGCATGGGTGTGTGTGATGCCCTTAGGTTAGTTAGGTTTAAGTAGTTCTAAGTTCTAGGGGGACTGATGTCCTCAGATGTTGAGTCCCATAGTGCTCAGAGCCATTGGAACCATTGTACTGTTGTTTTTCATCTACCCTACAGTCCGGATCTCTCACCTTCCGACTTCTATCTGCTTGGCCCACAGAAAGATGGACCCCACAGGAAGCTGTACGTAGTTGATGTGGAGGTTATTGACGCCGTAAGACATTGGTTCCGACGTCGATCAGTAGGGACGTATCATGTAGGCATACAGGCACTCCAAGGAAGGTGACGTAAGGTCGTCGCATTGAACGGAGAATATGTTAAAAAATAGGGTTTTGTAGCCAAAAGCATGGGGAGTAATATGGTGTATTGGAATGCTGAATAAAATGAACCTGCTTTCAGAAAAAAATTGTGTTGCGCTACTTATTCAACGCCCCTCGTACAAAACGTAGCTCTAGATTTTTCAATACAGATTTTAATTTCTTGGGAGTTATTCCATTGGTTGCTAGTGCTAGTTCTCAGATATGTTTGTTTACTTATTCAATAAGTGTACCATTAATGTTTAGACGACTGCTTCTTATGTCTTTCTTTCTGATGACTCTTAATTTTCTTTTACTTACGTTGATTTTTACGCCATAACGCTCATTGCTTTCATTGATTCGCGATTTTGGACACTATTTAAGCTGTCTGCATATGTTACAGTTGTGGGAAGATGCGCATAAACATTGCAGTGCGTAGTGACTCGACTGCCAGAACAAACATATCTCGCATGTGGAGGCTATGCAAGCTTGGCAAACCTTGTTCCAGAGTACCAGCTATTGGTATTCCGAATTTGATATTCAGCTCGCAGAGTATAGTAGTTTGAACGTTTCCTCACCTGGCAGTGTGAGAGGGTATCTCAGATATTGTTTCAGTTCTATATTGGCTATAAAGAAACCATAGACTGATAAGGTGAACAGGTGTAAGAGTCTTCGGTGTAACAAGGCGAGACATATGCAGTGGTGGTTTTAAAAGTTTTGTGCCCTAGGCACACCGTAATATAACTGCCCCCCGGATATACATTATAAATAACAACTATATAGTTCTTAAATCGCAATGAATGTGCTCTAAGTTGCTAATAAAAATCGTATTGTAAGATAAAATTTTTGAAGCTACTGTGAAAAAATAAACAAAATTCACCAGTGAGTAAAGTTTGCGTCTGGCTTTGATGGCAGGAAACTCATTAATCACATCTTCATAGTTAAGGCGGTCATTAGTTAGGAAGTCCTCTTCGATGTAAAGAATTGACAAGGCGTTCACTCCCTCATGAGACAAGGTAGAATGCTGGGACGATTTCAGCCTTTTAAGAGCCGAAAACGAGTGTTCTGCTAAACAACTTGTAAGTGCCGTACAAAGAAACATTCTAAGAGCAATGTCAACATTCGGAAACATGGACTCTAACCGCTCTTTCGTAGAAATTTACTCATTTTGACTGGTGCGTCACTAATCTCACAAGATTTCAAAGGCGCCGCGAAATGTAGACATTCACTTGGGAAGGAAAATTCTAAATCAGTCTCATATGACGGTTGAAGTTTTGCTGCGCGCTCAAAAATAGCGTCTGGTGAACTGTTCTTAGGTTTACTGAATACTATAAGGGAATCTAACAGTGTTTTATAACTTTCCTTCCTCCTTACTAATTCAGAGTACAAGTTTTCGAGTACTGGGAAAAATGTTTCGAATATAAATTTCTCCCGATCAGTCAGAAGAACTTCTTCAGTGTCTGATTCGTCATCAACAAAAAGTCTGCGTTTCCTTGAACTTTTATAGATGCATTCGTAGTCCATATCAGTGAAATGGCCGTGGATTTATTTTCATAATTGTTGACCATTTCACGAATAGCGCTAATGGACACTATAAGTGGTTCATATAATTCTTGCACTATTTCAGTATCGGTATTTACATTTTGCACTTTCACATTTGCACTGTTAAATCTCTGTAATAAGTCTTTCCAAACTGTCATCATGAATACTGTTTCTGGTCAATTGACTTGATTCAGAAAAGCTGAAGCCTCATTTCGTCCAAGTGGTTTCTCACAGGCATGAGGGTATCGATAACGCTCTCTCAGCTTTCATTTAGACTTACACATGCTTCCTCTCTTACTGACCAACGCGTTTTTGATAAACGTTTAACTGTCTTGGTTCCTGGTTTCGTGAAAGAAAGACGTTGATCCCTCCTATGTGTAGGGCCAGAGAAAAAACTATAAATGTTTTGCACTAACTGAAAACCGAACATGCAGCCTGACAACGGTTTGCAGCACTAGTGCGGAGTACATTCAAAGAGTGTGCCGCACGAGGCAAATAATGCGCTTTCGGATTTCGATCTGTAATGTCTGTCTGCAAATCCATGTAAGCTCCTGACAAGTTTCTTGCATTGATGACTGGCCTCTACAGTCAGTAACATCAATGGAATTTGTCAACAGAACTCAGTTAGCTTTTCAGACTTGTGTGCCGTGTTTAATAAAAACAGAAGGAAGCGTTCAACTGGCTCACATTCTCATTTACATATCTTAATACGAAAAATAATTAATCAATATGTAAAATGTCCGCAGTAGAATCTGTTATTATAGAGAAATATTTGTCCTGTTTGATATCACTTATGATAATTTTTTTATTCGTTCAGAAAGCAGCTCTATTATTTCAACACAAATTGTTGAAGACAGATAACTTGTGTGTCCGAGCTCTAGATTTCAATATCGTTCAGTGTGCCCGAAGTAATTTTGGTGTAAGACAAGTTTATATCAAAATAAAACGCAACCTGAAAAACACACTATACATAAAGAAATAGCACTAAGGATACACACAACGAAAAAGAAGAAAACTAAATACGCCACCACGACCTATCTAGGAATCATCTCGGACAAAATTAACAAATTATTCAACAAAACTGACATCGCATTTCAAAACACACACAGCCTCAATCACAAAATTCACAAAGGCAGCTCGAAAATTCCCATACACAACAATCCCGGCGTTTGCAAAATCTCGTGTAACACATGTCATATTCTACATAGGGCAAACTGGTAGAAACCTCAAAATTAGATGTAAAGAGCACACCAGAGAAAGTGAAAACAACCCATCTACATTTTTTCAACATTTACAAGCAGAGAAACACTATGTAAAACCCATTACCGCAGAAAGGAACATTGTTGAACATCCTTGAGGAAAAAGAGATATATTCACATATTATAAATAGGGAAAACGGATAAAATAATTATATCAGTGATTCTAAACAACACATGCCCATAGTAACAGCGATAACATGAGTAGTGTAAAACAGAGACAGAACACCAACATAAATCATAGATAACAACAATTATTACGAAAAATTAAAAACATAAAATAAAACTAAAACCAACCTTAGGCAGAAACATAATTAGAAACAAACCTATATGGAAAAATAATAATAAAGAACTGAATTTCACACATCACTTATTTGTAATGGTAACTATGTAAATATGTAACATCGGTGACTCACTGTCATCCAACTGCCAGAAAAGTGGAATATGTGGAAAGTAACATCCGATATACGTCTCCACTCTACATCTGTGAGAAAGTAATAATTCCAAAACAGATAGGACATGGTAGCAACGATGTTACGTGTAAGGTAAAACACCTAATTATATATTATAAATTTTCAGAGCATAGTTACAAAATAATTATATTAAGACCATCGCTTATCAACGTTTTTACAGAGCACCTGACGATGGAAATTTGCCAAAGTGGGCTCACTGTGAATGAGATCAAGTATAAACAACTTACATAGCAGTCCAGGTACATTAGGAACTCCCGTACCACCACGTACTGTGGCTACAGTGAGCCAACCATTACCATGAGAGAATGTATCATTAATGTCAATACTAAAATTAAGTCTACAACCACAGAAAACACAAGGTCCGTCGACAAGTGCAGTAGCAGCAACACTCTTAACAGGCATGCGGTTCTTCTTGTCGCCTGCTGTAGTGGCGAACTCGATGTTCTCGATGGTTTTATAAACTGTCTGTTTAGAACGTCGACGAATTCTCCTGTAAGTATTGACATTAATGATACATTCTCTCATGGTAATGGTTGGCTCACTGTAGCCATAGTACGTGGTGGTACGGGAGTTCCTAATGTACCTGGACTTGAAAGTTTTGTTGATAGAGACATTATTGCCTATCGTACCTACCATATGGCAGAATACTCATAAATAATCATGTCATTAAACGACATATTTTGTACTGCGGGCCCCAAAGAACAAAATTTTTGTGTTCAATTGAATTTTCATGATAAGATAAAGTATTAGAAATATCTCTCTAGTCTGAAATACCAATGGCCGTAGGGAGGGGGGGGGGGGGGGAGTTGTGTTGCCCTACCGGACACGTCACCAGGTGGCGGATACTATAGGAGAGGACACGGCAGATACGAAGGGTAGGAGGGAAATAAGACACCATCCTCGGACCAACACAGAAATCAAAATCCGGAGGCATCTGTCCCCACATTGGACGGCCTTTGGTCAGCGTCTGTTGCACAGGTGGCTGAGAAAAACCTCCAGGACTTACAACTGTAGCTTTAAACCGATGGCTCTACCAATAGCAGCCACCACATACATAATATTATCAGTCATGGAAGAGTATGATGTGGAACAAATTATCCCAGATGGATAATCTACCACACTAAAGTGCTCAAGCAGACAATTGGATTCAGGGACACAGCAGCTTTACACACAGACGTGTGGGAGCGTCTTGTAACCTCAAACAAGGATAAATATGGGAAACCAAGTTATGTAGCTACTTTCACCGTAAATTCTCTTCTAGAAATTGGAAAATTAAAACATCTTATAGACACCCTCAAGAGCCACAAAATTCTCATAAAGGCCCTCCAAGAAACCAGATTCACGGATGAAAACAGTTTCGATTCGGGAGGCTTCAGAATATATAAACGAAAGGAAGCCAAAAAAATTACAAAAAGCGCACCATATCATGTAACTGGCTTCATAATAGAAGAAAATACTGTGGACTCCATTACTAACTTTGAATCATAATCCGAAAGACCCCAGACTTACCTTCAAATCTGCTAACAAAGTGTACACCGTAGTGAGTGCAAATGCCTCCATAAATGAAAGCAATAGGAAAGACAAAGTAAAGGCGGAATGTTTTTGGGACCAGCTAGATGATTTTGTGTCAAAAAACACAATGTCCTACGTATGGGGCGCTTCAATATCCAGGTAGGGAAGGAGAAGAAATAAAAAAGAAAAATGTTAGAAACCACCCACAATATAACAGAACTAACCAAAATGACCTCAGGCTGACAGAATTATGCCAGGCACACAGCATGATCCTGAACTGCACAGCCTTTAAATAGCTAGTCAGAAAACAGAAAACATGGGTCTCACCAAACTGACACCTAGGTGAATTCCAACTTGATAATGTGGCAAATGAAACTAAAGTTCTGTAAAGAAATACAAAATGTCAAAGTCTTCAGAGGAGGCAACATAGATTCTGATCACTACCTTTATAAAATAAAGCTTAACATCATCTCAAAAAGGAAGAACTGAGATCAAATAAATGAAAGCCCATCAATTAAACTCAAACAATTATCTCTCGTAATCACAGCCAAAAGACACGCATCGTGAGCAGACTCCTTGAACTAAGAAGAAAAGCATGACAACAACGGCAGTCACAGAAAAATTACCATAACAGGCAAAACTTCTTAAATATAAGAAAATTAGTGAGCAAAAACATCAAAAGAATTTAAAAAGCCCAAAAAGACCAATTCCTCTTTCAGATCAAAAACAACACAAGGACTTTTAAACAAAAAAACAACCAAATACAGCCCACCGACCATACAGCTCCAAGACAAAAACGGAGATACTTCACACTACAACAGGGATAATTGCAAAATAGTGGCAAAATATTACAGAAACCTGCTCATCTGTGAAGAACCCATAGAAAAAATGAGTTTAAAACCTCAACAATAACCAACCCTAACTTTAAACCAGCCTCCCCCGACAGTCATTTCAAATTTCAAGAGCTAACAAGGCTCAGGAGGAAAACAAATCACAGTTGAACAGTGGAAAACTGCCAAAACAAATGCCATAGACTCTCTCTCTGAAACATCTTTGATGAAATCTGGACAAATGGAAGACAGCTCTCACCCATCCACTCCATAAGAAAGGTTCCAAAACAGACCCCAACAACTTCAGATGTGTCTGTTTTGGAGTTCTCTAAATTCCTACTAAACAGGGCAGAACCCCCACTAGACCATCAACTTGGATAATAACAAGCGGGTTTCAGGAAAGGAAGATACTGCTTGGAACAAACTCTAAACCTCAGAAACCTCATAGCTACCAAAAATCAAGAGCAAAATCGTATGTTTTCACTTTAATTGACTTTCAGAAAGCATACGACACAATACACTGGGAATCCCTCATCTCGATACTAAAAGAATTAAATCCAGACAACAAAACCATTAACTTAACGAGAGAAACCCTTGCGAATACGTACTCCAAAGTCAAATTCGTGGGAAAACTCTCCAGCCCTTTTGGGATAAAACTGGAGTACGATAAGGAGATGAACTCTCTCCACTGATATTTAATTGCAACCTACAAAAAGTAGTTAGAACGTGAAACACGAAGATCTATAGTGGAATACGACTAGGAGCAAAAAACAAAGTCATCAGAGTCCATTTTCTAGGCATTGCAGATGATAGGGACCTACTAGCCGAGACCTGGGAAGAAGCCAAAGAACAGATCCTCGAACTGCAAAAATAAGCTGATACAATAGGTCTCAAAATCTCGTTTGAAAAGACCAACGTAATGAAAAATATAAAACATTCACCAAAACGTTTAAAAGTGGGAGGACAAAAAATTGAGATCAAAGAATTCAAACATCTTGGAGAATATATCAGCTGGAACGCCCTGGAGGAAAGGGCAAAGTGTGGCTGGTCTTAACGGAGGTTCGAGTCCCCCTCGGGCATGGGTGTGTGTGTTTGTCCTTAGGATAATTTAGGTTAAGTAGTGTGTAAGCTTAGGGACTGATGACCTTAGCACTTAAATCCCATAAGATTTGACACACATTTGAAAATATTTGAAAGGGCAAAAGAATCTGGAAGAAGTAAAGCTAAACCGAGCTTCCAACTCACCAAAAATACATATAACAAAAAGTTCGTCATGGAATGCAAAAATAAGACATTACAATACAGTAATCATACCGGAAGTCCTGGTTGCAGCAGAAACCTTGTCCATCACCAACCACGGCCTTGTTGGAATGCTGGATATCAAAGAAAGGGAGATATTAAGAAAAATCCTTGGCTCCAGATTCCACAACAACAAACTAATTAATATAAAAAATGAAACCATTTACCAAACTACCGAAAAACTCTCACACAATGAGGAAAACACGAATTTATTTTCATGGAAATACCCTCAGAATGAACCTAAATAGATTAACAAAAAAATTTTTTGAATACTTTCGCAACAAAAAAGCAACCAAAATGCTTTAAGGAAACGGAGAAGGACTTAAGAGAACCCAAACGAACAATGAAAATCTCTGAAGAAGAAAGGAAAGTAAGATGAGAAATACTGGAACAACACTGGGCTAATAAAAAGGCACTGAACATCAAAAATTGTTTGATTTTATATACCCCAAAGTAGGGTGAAACGAAAGAAGAAGAAAGATCAATAGTAGCAATCGCAGTCTTGTATCCAAACAATTTAAATGGTGTACAAAAAATAGCACCGGTGCTACAGGAATATACTAAGTAATCACGCAGAGTTGATTCACCATTTAAAAGTTAGCGACGAAATAAATTTTTGTTCTGGTTTTACCGTCTATTGGCCTTCGTGAATTAGAAAAATCACTGTTACAAATTCGAATAATGCCACGGCGTAAAAGAATGTCGATTGTTGATTCATTAACCCACCATTCCGCACGACTGTCACTAAGGAAGTTATTTGTTTTTGTAATATCTAATTCGACTCTTAGGTTTTTATGAGACTCAAATTCAGGTAAAAGTTATTTTTATTCATTTTCAATTATTGTTTCTTTCGCATTTTCTTCTTTCACTACAGCTGTCGTGTTAGACCCATCGTCAGCAACATTTTTTGTGAAAAATTTGTGTACCCTGCCGAGCGTTTCTAGAACATTAGCTTCTCGTTCTCGCTTTTCCTTCGCTAATTTCTGAAATGTCGCCCTACTTAATTTTGCACGTTTATTTTTGTCACTCTTGCTCATGTTAAAGACATTTAAGAAATTGTCAACCACCACCAACTCAAACGAAAATAAGTTGTAAATAAAGAGTATCCAGGTCAAAATCATACCAAACGGCGCACGAGCACAAAGCTTTTTGCTGTAAACACGACAGTGATCAAGTGAGCAGGCTGGGTTACTTGAATGAATTGTGCTCTGAAATAAAACGGTTAAGACAAGAACGACAATGCAGGATAATTTAATTTCACTGTCGCCTCTTCCTCTGTTCTCAATGAATAGAGGGTAGAAGCCGACAGCATTCTCGAAATAATAAAGTTCCAAATTTCGAATTGACGAGAGTCGTCTTGGTAGTTTACTTTAAAATATTGTTGAACAATTTCATAAATATCACTCCAAACGGAAATTTTTGAGTGTATGAATTTCCATCGCGTCACCAAGTAAACTAATAATATTTCAAACCTCGTATTGTCAATTGTCGTCCTTACGGCTTGTTTAAACTACCAAGTTATTTCACAGTATTGATAATTTTTGTCATTTGTAAAAGCAGTTATTTTAAAAGGTAAAATGTTAAAATAAATACAGTGCAAAAAATACTGCCTCTAAAGCTGCCGCCCCTGGGCCCTTGCGTAGTGGGCCTGTATGTAAATCCACCTCTGGACGTAAGTAATAATATGGAGACAAGATTATTGTTTCTAACTGAGAGTAATTCAATATGTATCGTACTGATGTTAGAATTTAAATGCAGAAAAGGACACCGAGGAGGGTATATAAGCACCAACATTAGGCAAGGGATTAGTGTGTTTCCGACACGCGTGCGGTAAATGTGGAAATGTGAACTGTGGCGACAGTGTTACCAACGTGCTGTTATTCTTTTCTTGGCTGCCGAAGAACAATCACCGGTAGACATCCATCAGAGAATGAAGGATGTGTATGGGGCAGCACATCTTTCGGGAAACCACCGTTGTGAAATGGTGCACCAAGATCCGTGCTGATCGCGATTCAACACAAGATGCCGGCCGATCTCATACATTATGTATGTAAGTAGGCTGTTTAGGTTTTTATATTGGTTACGCCACGTAGCGCTCTGTACGAAAATCACTGGCTGTGCTGGGTGCAGTCTGTGGCTGGTTGGCATTGTTGTAATATTCGCTATTGTAGTGTTGGGCAGTTGTATGTGAACAGCGCGCAGCGTTGCGCTGTTGCAGGTAAGCCGCCAGCAGTGGTGGATGTGGGGAGAGAGATGGCAGAATTTTGAAAGCGGACGATCTGGACGTGTGTCCATCAGAAAGAGTAAATTTGTAATACTGGATATCATGAACTGATATACATATGATGACTTTTGAACATTATTAAGGTGAATACATTGTTTGTTCTCTATCAAAATCTTTCATTTGCTAACTATGCCTATCAGTAGTTAGTGACGTCAGTAGTTAGAATCTTTTATTTAGCTGGCAGTAATGGCGCTCGCTGAATTGCAGTAGTTCGAGTAACGAAGATTTTTGTGAGGTAAGTGATTCATGAAAGGTATAGGTTATTGTTAGTGAGGGCCATTCTTTTGTAGGGATTATTGAAAGTCAGATTGCGTTGTGTTAAAAATATTGTGTGTCAGTTTATTGATGATCTGAATAAGTAAAGAGAGAAATGTCTGTGCACGTTCAGTTTTGCTCAGCTGTTTGAAAATCAAATAACGTAAGGGGTTTACCAGCACAATCATTCATAAATTTTTCTAAGGGGAGGTTTCATGTACAGCACCTCGAGTACCCGCCCTATAGTCCTGATATCTCCCCATGCGATCATCAGACCACTGTTTCCTTAAAAAGGTCCTTTAAGGGTGACTATTCCAGTCGGACAAAGATGTGCAGCAGAGAGTTAGTGGACTTCTTCACGCAGCAGGACACGTTGTTTTACCAAATTGGTATCCTCAACCTGTTTGCGTCGGTGGGGTGACTGCCTCAACGCTTACGGCTATTCTGCCTGATTGGCATACCGATTCTGTATTATATGGCGGAACTGAAACTTTATATTATATTATTATATTACCTTATATTATCTAGTGAACACAGCGTATGGATGAGTAAACCAAAGACTGCGACAGCGCAGTGTCTGTGTTATTGGGAATTACGATCAATGTTCTTTCGGACGTGCTTGCATGTATTTTATGGTTGCGATTATGGACAACCATTAGCTGTATAATGGAATGACGACAGTGAAAATAGGTGCCGGACCGGGATTCGAAACCAGATTTCACGTTTATGGCGAGTGGTCGCATCTCCATTTTTTTTAAAGCAAGGTGGGAGGAATAGAAACCTTTAATATTCACAAAACCGTAGTACGTCCTTATACATTCTAACTGTCCTGGAAGGAACGTCGCTGGAGTCCTACCATGCAGCATGAAATAACAACAAAATCAATGTGGGGCCACCTTAGGCACCCTTAAAAAAATATTTATAGATATTAAAATAAAATTCGAAGAAACATTCCATTACTAACTGTGCAAGTGTTAGCTCTTCCTGGGTCGCATACTCGCGTAGTTTTTCTTAGCTGACCACTTTACTTGGTCGGTTTCACAACGACAGCACTGCCGCTCGTCTTTGCGCACCCGGCACCCCCCAAGCTGATGGCGGGTTCGCAAAAACCGTTACTAGGAAATTATCATACCAGAACTTGTACTTTTGTAGTCGTAACAGCTTTATTTGTCCATGTTGCAAGTATTGCCAGTAATCCAACACGTTCAGACGTGTGTCTCTACATATGTAATGGACCGTCATACCTGTGATCCACGCCACTGCGTTCGTCTTATGACGCGGAAAATACGTTTCCTCTGGAAAAAACACTATGTCGGACGATATCGCTGTATATATAGCGCGCCGCATGAACGACAGTATCTTCCTTGCTAGAGTCCAGACAGCCGACGCCTCGCCGCAGACCAGCCGGCGGTCGTCCGTATCTAGCACGCGGCATTGCTGACACGTGGGCAAATCCGCCAAATGTATTGCGCACTTCCTGTCATTCGCTGGATATTTGAGGTTCACTACAACGTACCATGTTGACATGTTGACCTGATGGGGGTGGTGTACCGCGCGCCGCACAACGTGCCAATGAACGGCTGGATGTTTCCGTTCCACCCTATTCCGGGCTATCTGTCGAAGAAGCAGATGGTACACATCCTTCGACGTCGATTGTCGAGACGTCGGTAAACGCTCTCGAACGTAAGTGTGTTCAACGATGAACGTGAGCACATACGTTAACGGCGGCGATATATGGCACTGACCGCGGGAACATGCGAGGTTGGTACTAGTTCTTCAATGATCGTCCCAGTAAGAGAGTGATTCCTGTTGCGCAACCGTTTTAGCATCGTATTAATATACATGGCACGCGCCTTCTCGTGAACGTTCACTAAACCAACGCCCCCTTCTCGCGCTGGGAGGGTAAGCGTGTTGTACTGTACCTTAAAGAGCTGTGCCAGGATTACATAGTATCCAAAAGCCTCTTTAATCCTCATAGCCATCGTGCGCGTCAAGGGGAGACGGTGTGTCAGGTGGCGCATCATGGGCGCGAGATAAAGGTTGACGAATGATTCTTGCTGCAGCATATCCATCGACCGTAGGGTGTTTAGTCGTACAGACGAGCGGACAGTGAGCAACAGCCGTTGATATTTGTCCGCAGCCGTTAACGCCGTCTCCTTATGAAAGGTGTTACCCAAACATCGGAGTGTTTGCACCACAGGTAAGGGTCCTTCCGTTCCTGGTTCTAGTCCACGACCCACATCCATGAACTATGGTTTTCGGAAGTTGACCTCGCTGCAGCTGCCATCCCATACATCTGTAGCCAATCCAGTGCTGATTGAGTCTCACCCTTATTCCGGACGAGGAACACAATGTCATCTGCATATGCTCTACATTTGAAAGATAGGTGCCTCAGGGAGATCCCGGTAAGAAGGCGGCAAAGGCCTTCGAGGCACGGTTCTAAGGCGATCGCATAAAGGAGGATCGACAGGGGGCAACCCTGTCTGACTGGTCTTGTTGTTGTTGTTGTGGTCTTCAGTCCAGAGACTGGTCTGATGCAGCTCTCCATGCTACTCTATCCTGTGCAAGCTTCTTCATCTCCCAGTACTTATTGCAACCTACATCCTTATGAATCTGCTTAGTGTATTCATCTCTTGGTCTCCCTGTACGATTTTTACCCTCCACGCTGCCCTCCAATGCTAAATTGGTGATCCCTTGATGCCTCAGAACATGTCCTACCAACCGATCCCTTCTTCTTGTCAAGTTGTGCCACTACCTCCTCCCCATTCTATTCAATACCTCCTCATTAGTTATGTGATCTACCCATATAATCTTCAGCATTCTTCTGTAGCACCACATTTCGAAAGCTTCTATTCTCTTCTTATTCAAACTATTTATCTTCTATGTTTCACTTCCATACATGGCTACACTCCATACAAATACTTTCGGAAACGACTTCCTGACACTTAAATCTATACTCGATGTTAGCAAATTTCTCTTCTTCAGAAACGCTTTCCTTGCCATTGGCAGTCTACATTTTATATCCTCTCTACTTCGACCGTCATCAGTTATTTTGCTCGCCAAACAGCAAAACTCCTTTACTACTTTAAGTGTCTCATTTCCTAATCTAATTCACTCAGCATCACCCTACTTAATTCGACTACATGCCAGTATCCTCGTTTTGATTTTGTTGATGTTCATCTAGTATCCTCCTTTCAAGACATTGTCCATTCCGTTCAACTGCTCTTCCAAGTCCTTTGCCGTCTCTGACAGAATCACAATGTCTTCGGCGAACCTCAAAGTTTTTATTTCTTCTCCATTGATTTTAATACCTACTCCGAATTTTTCTTTTGTTTCCTTCACTGCTTGCTCAATATACAGATTGAGTAACATCATGGTGAGGCTACAACCCTGTCTCACTCCCTTCCCAACTGCTGCTTCGCTTTCATGCCCCTCGACTCTTATAACTGCCATCTGGTTTCTGTACAAATTGTAAATAGCCTTTCGCTCCCTGTATTTTACCCTTGCCACCTTTAGAATTTGAAAGAGAGTATTCCAGTCAACATTGTCAAAAGCTTTCTCTAAGTCTACAAATGCTAGAAACGTAGGTTTGCCTTCCTTTAATCTTTCTTCTAAAATAAGTCGTAAGGTCAGTATTGCCTCACGTGTTCCAACATTTCTACGGAATCCAAACTGATCTTCCCTGAGGTCGGCTTCTACCAGTTTTTCCATTCGTCTGTAAAGGATTCGCGTTAGTATTTTGCAGCTGTGACTTATTAAACTGACAGTTCGGTAATTTTTACATCTGTCAACACCTGCTTTCTTTGGGATTGGAATTATTATATTCTTCTTGAAGTCTGAAGGTATTTCGTCTGTCTCATACATCTTGCGCACCAGATGGTAAAGTTTTGTCAGGAATGGCTCTCCCAAGGCCATCAGTAGTGCCAATGGAATGTTGTCTACTCCCGGAGCCTTGTTTCGACTCAGGTCTTTCAGTGCTCTGTCAAACTCTTCACGCAGCATCGTATCTCCCATTTCATCTCCACCTACATCCTCTTCCATTTCCATAATATTGTCCTCAAGTACATCGCCCTTGTATAGACCCTCTACATACTCTTTCCACCTTTCTGCTTTCCCTTCTTTGCTTAGAACTGGGTTTCCATCTGAGCTCTTGATATTCATACAAGTTGTTCTCTTTTCTCCAAAGGTCTTTTTAATTTTCCTGTAGGCAGTATCTATCTTACCCCTAGTGAGATAAGCTTCTACATCCTTACATTTGTCCTCCAGCCATCCCGGCTTAGCCATTTTGCACTTCCTGTCGATCTCATTTTTGAGGCGTTTGCATTCCTTTTTGCCTACTTTATTTACTGCATTTTTATATTTTCTCCTTTCATCAGTTAAATTCAATATTTCTTCTGTTACCAAAGGATTTCTACTAGCCCTCGTCTCTTTACCTACTTGATCCTCTGCTGCCTTCACTGCTTCATCCCTCAGAGCTTCCCATTCTTCCTCTACTGTATTTCTGTCCCCCACTCTTGTCAATTGTTCCCTTATGCTCTCCCTGAAACTCTCTACAACCTCTGGTTTAGTCAGTTTATCCAGGTGCCATCTCCTTGAATTCCCACCTATTTTTCAGTTTCTTCAGTTTTAATCTATAGTTCATAACCAATAAATTGTGGTTAGAGTCCACATCTGTCCCTCGAAATGTCTTACAATTTAAAACCTGGTTCCTAAATCTCTGTCTTACCATTATATAGTCTATCTGAAACCTGTCAGTATCTCCAGGCTTCTTCCATGTATACAACCTTCTTTCCTTTCAATCCTGATCTTAAGATCTTAAAATTCTCTGTTCTCCCTCCTTTGATCACCACCGCTGATCTGGCACCGTGCAACAGCCGCGTCACTACAGTGGTCAATAACGGCGAGACAATCATCCTATTCATCACCGCCGAGAGGTACACATGATCCACTCGAACAAAAGCATGATCGGAATCTAGAGCAACTAGTGCCTCCCGGAGGTGGCATGTATTCGATCCGCCAGCAACGGTTGGATACGGCTGCCCGGTATGTGCATAATGATCTTGTAGTCACGATGAAGAAGGGTCAAAGGGCGATAATCACAAGACCGTTTGCCACCACAGGGCTTGGGTATCAGGTTCATGAGCCCTTCCGCGAATTTAATGGGAACCGGTACTTCTTGCCGCAGAAGCTCATTAAACATGCATAACCACGTCGGTGTCATAATGTTCACAAAGACACGGTAAAATTCCAACGGGAATCCGTCTGGACCTGGGGACTTGTTGCAGGCACCTCATGTAATCGCTTCCTCCAGCTCCTGACATGTAATTTCAGATAACACATCCGCTTCCCCGTCCACACGCGTCGCGTCTGGGATCTCTTCCGGGACGTTCCCTAGCTCCCTCTGGCCCTCTCCGTTGCTCGCATAGAATCTGCTAAAGTGACCCCTGAAGGCCTGTGCTAGGCCCTTTTGTGTTGAAAACGACGGCCATCGCCGAGATCGATCTCATGTATTATCGTCCTTCGTTTTCTTCGTCTTTCCTTTATCACATAATGCATCGAGGGAACCTCGTTGGGCAGGCAGTCCTGCGACCTCGCGCGTATCATCGTACCTGCCATCCTCAGCGTCGCAAGTTGTACCAGCTTCGCCTTGACTCGGTGGACGGCCGTCTGGCGGTCTGGTGTAGGTGGTTGAGCTAACAGTTCCCGGAGAGCCGTAAAGTAAAACTCAGTGGTTGTGCGCTGCTATTGAGAAACCTCCTTCCCGTAACCTATTAACGTCCTCCGTAAAGCTGGCTTCGCGCACATGATCCACCACTGTAGTACAGAACCGTAAGAATTTCGTCGACTGAGGCAGCCAAGCAACGAGTCCTCCACTATGCGTCGGCATTCTGTATCTCGCAGGTGGGAGACGTTCATCTTCCAATTACCCCTCCGTCTCCATACCCGCTGTCTATCAAGGTTAACAGTACAAACATATGCCTCATGGTCTGTTAACGTGGTCGGCCAGATTTCTGCGCCCACCGTCGACATCGCTAACCCCTTGAAACTTAGATCCGATCCAAACGGCTCGCGGAGTGGCTCGTAAAAAATGTATATCCTGGTTGGCTGCGATACGTCAGGTCCCATATATCGACTAGTTCCATCCCGCTGACCAGCTCCCGAAGTTCTGGGCTAGAAGTATAGTTGGGATGTTGGTCCTTTCTGTCGAACACACAATTAAAATCTCTGCCGATTACGCAAGCATCGTATCGCCCCCGGAACAACGATGTAACCTCATGGGCGTAAAAAGCTGCTCTGTCCCTTCTCTTATCCGAGCCTGACGCTGCGTATATATTGATCAAACGTATTCCACGTATGGTCACGGCCTCACCACGGGCAGATGGCAAATACTCTACCTCGTCTGCACGTATCCCTTCCTTCAATAGCATCGCAGTGCGAACGCCTCTCTCGTCACACGGGGAACAATAAATGTCGTAACCGTGAAAGTCCGAGGGGAGAAGCACCCGAACTTCCTGTAATAGCGCTGCATCTAAAGCTGCAGCCTTTATCATGTCACTGACCATCTTGATTTTTACCGGCGTCCCAATGCTACTGATGTTAAGACGCTAACCGATAAGCTTGTTGCATGGCTGTCAACGTAAATAGGGCGCCTTACGGTCGCTAATTCTTCCCTACACAGGCCGCTTTCTTTCTAACTTCCCCGCCGTCCCCTCATATGGTCTGCCGTTGTTCTCATCATCTGTTCCCCACGCGGGTGGGTGTTCTGGCCAGTCCCCTAGCGGCCCACCGTTGTCGTGCGTTGTAGGCGCCGTAACCTCCTCAGTAGCCTGTTGCCGTCGATCAAACTCCTCCGCTGTTTCTGAAGCATCGTCATCAGAAGGTCGTGCTGCTGTCCTGCTGGCCACACTTTCACCCACGCTAGGCATTTCTTCTGTATCCATGGTCGTCTGCTCTGTACCCGAAAACGCTTGAGAATTGCTTGCTTGACCAGATTGGTCGTTCACCACCGTGAGGCGGCGCTTCTTCCGGTGTTTTGGGGTGATCGCTGTTTTCGTTGCCGAGCCTCGGAATCAGAGATCAGCATGGCAAGTGGTTGTTCATGGGGGACATCGGAATCGTGCGCTGTCGAATTACCGATGTCTGTAATTCCTTATCTGAAGGGGCCACAAGCGGCACCGAAGAGAGGGCGTCCTGTGACTGCTGCAGGCGGTCCAGCGCAACGTCGTCCTTCCTTGGCTCGCCACGATCTGCCTCTGTCTGTACGTTCCGGTACGTTTCTGTCTCGCGGCCTACGTCGTCGCATAATTCGGAGACATAGGTCATGGGGAGCACAGTATGATGCGGTGTGAATGGTGGATCATCCCGTGGCAGCTGTTAACAATCTTTGCTGAGTACACCCAGAGCACGTCCTAGGTTGTCCGTCGTAGATGACAATCGCCCAACAACCAGCGATGTACAAGTATGACGGAACATGTTTTCGGAGTTCGATCCGTATTTGTCTGACGCCATTGAGGACAGGATACATTTTGAAACTCGCCCATTCTTCACCCACATGGGATAGTACCGTTTCGTAAGGCCGCAGGGCGTCTGTCACCAATTCTTCTGCCACTTCGAATGGAAGCTCAAAGACGCGGATCGTTCGTAGCCCCATGCCAGTGTGTTCAACTGTAACGGCTCCAACATTCCCTCCGAATGACAGAAACAAAGTCCTTGTCGGTGTTGGAGTAGTAGTTCGTCACATATCGCTTCATTGATGAGTTTGACATAGACCAGGGTGGTCCATTGATTGTGACCGGGCCAAATATCTCACGAAATAGGCGTCAAACGAAAAAACTACAAAGAACGAAACTTGCCTAGCTAGAAGGGGGAAACCAGATGGTTGAACGTCGTGTACAATTCTGTCACTGAGCACAAGAGAAATTACTGAACGATGACAGATTTTTTGCACGCGTTCTATTTAGCGACGAAGCGTCATCCACCAACAGTGGTAACGTAAACCGGCATAAAATGCACTACCGGGCAACGGAAAATCCACGATGGCAGCGGCATGTGGAACATCAGCGATCTTGGCGGTTAATGTATGGCGCGGCATTACGGGAGGAAGAATATTTGGCCCCCATTTTATCGATGGCAATCTAAATGGTGCAATGTACGCTGATTTCCTACGTAATGTTCTACCGATGTTACTACAAGATGTTTCACTGCATGACAGAATGGCGATGTACTTCCAACATGATGGATGTCCGGCACATAGCTCGCGTGCGGTTGAAGCGGTATTGAATAGCATATTTCATGAGAGGTGGACTCGTCGTCGAAGCACGTTCACCGGATCTGACGTCCCCGGATTTCTTTCTGTGGGGAAAGTTGAAGGATATTTGCTATCGTGATCCACTGACAACGCCTGACCACATGCGTCAGCGCATTGTCAATGCATGTGCGAACGTTACGGAAGGTGGCCGAGCGGTTCTAGGCGCTACAGTCTGGAACCGCGCGACCACTACGGTCGCAGGTTCGAATCCTGCCTCGGGCATGGATGTGTGTGATGTCCTTAGGTTAGTTAGGTTTAAGTAGTTCCAAGTTCTAGGGGACTGATGACCTCAGAAGTTAAGTCCCATAGTGCTCAGAGCCGTTACGGAAGGCGAACTACTCGCTGTTTAGAGGAATGTCGTTACACGTTTTGCCAAATGCATTGAGGTTGACGGACATCATTTTGAGCATTTATTGCATTAATGTGATATTTATAGGTAATCACGCTGTAACAGCATGCGTTCTCAGAAATGATAAGTTCTCAAAGGTATATGTATCACATTGGAACAACCGAAATAAAATGTTCAAACGTACCTACGTTCTATATTTTAATTTAAAAAACCTACCTGTTACTAACTGTTCGTCTAAAATTGTGAGCCATATGTTTTTGACTATTACAGCACCATCTATCACAAAGCGAAAAAAGTGGACCAACTAAAACATTCATATTTCTTTAAGTACTTCACGAATAAGTAATAAAAAAATCGGGGTTCCTATTTTTAAAAAACGCAGTTCATATCTATTTGACCTTTGGCAGCGCCATCTAATGGAGCAACCATAGCGCCATCTGGTTTCCCCCTTCAAGCTAGACGAGTTTCGTTCTTTGTAGTTTTTTCGTTTGATGCTTATTCTGTGAGATATTTGGGCCGGTGACTATCGATAGACCACCCTGTAGACAAGTGTATTCCAACTAGAACGTCGGGTTCGATTTTTACCTCGTCCCGTAGTTAACGTTCTATCTCGTAAGCCTTCGGTCGAGCATATTCGTTAACAAAACTAAATTTCAGTATCAATTTGCGGAACGACAAGGCCCAGATTCGTTCTATGTATTACCGCGGCTCACCGCTGCACACTTAACGCAAACACCTCTCGCGCACACGTGCGGGAGGGACGTAAACACCGTCCGAACCGTTGCGCCACTGAAGGCTGACTGGCATTAGGCTATTCGAGCACGATTTATGGGCAGACCCAAACGTCCATATGTTGTCAAACATGTGTCAACAACCTACACTCGTACATTTCTTATGTACATTGCGGTACAGCTGAGCTATTTTAATTGTCGCTTGCCCGGTGTCGGCGAATAAATGCGATATTGGAATGCCTGTGTTTTTCGGAATTACGATGCAATTGCTTTAGAAAGTTTTTTAACCTCCAAATTTTGCTCATTGCCAGCATCCCGACATACATATCCGGATATCTTACTACATGAGAATCAGCGGACGTTTTCTCAGATCATGCTGCAAACACTTTACACGGACCCTTGACCCGTATTCAAATGGTTCAAATGGCTCTGAGCACTATGGGACTTAACATCTGTGGTCATCAGTCCCCTAGAACTTAGAACTACTTAAACCTAACTAACCTAAGGACATCACACACATCCATGCCCGAGGCAGGATTCGAACCTGCGACCGTAGCAGTTGCGCGGTTCCGGACTGAGCGCCTAGAACCGCGAGACCACCGCGGCCGGCTGACCCGTATTATCTCGTATGAAATTCATTCGGAAACATTCACTCAATCACCGTCAGTTTCATGCTTTTCTTGAAAAAATGGTTCTGAATTCTGTGATCTGCTTTATCAGCCTGTAGTGAGGTGACTCAACTGCGATAAAGCCCTTTTCCGTTTTTTTACAAGCTCCAAAATGAAACAGATGTTGTTTCTAATTAAAAAAAAAAGAACTGATCCACAGCTGTCAGATCCTGATGGCTGTGAAAGTTGTCATTTTTGGTAGACATCACATGCCATCTGAATGAACTGACCTTGAAACTTCAGGAAAGGGGTAACATCGTCTATGATCTCTAAAGAATCAGCAAAGGATTTCGGAGAAAGCTGTCATTATTTCAAGCACAGGTGGATTGTGCAATAATCGACCGAAGATGTCAACGTTTATTTACCGAAAATACAGTTTATTCGTGACTTGAAGAAACACTTTTTGGAGAGATTTACAGAGTTTGACAGGGTGGCATTCTTCTGTTCCAGACTCCATTTTACTGTAACCTCGATGATATGCTACCTGAATTACAACTGGAGCTTAGTGATTTACAAACAAATTGAAAGAGAAGCACGGAAAAGGAAAACGTCCTGAATTTTATTGCTACAGACGTCAAGTTTCCGAAACGCAAGCCATTTGCCGCTTATGTCTGTGAACAAACGTTTTCAAGAGTGTAGTACCTTAAGACGATGCACCGAACGAGACTGACTAAGGAACATTTTAAAGCAGTTCTCTTGATAGGTTGCAGCAATACGAAACAGACCGTTGACGATATGTTGAAAGCCAAACGTCTGTTTCACAAACCTCACTAATGTTTCTTGCTGCATAGATTGTGAGATTTGGATATGTGCACACTCGGTCTGATCTATCTTTTTGCTAACGCCACCATCTTTAGTAATTTTTTTAGTAAATACATATTTTGGTTGTTCTTGTTTTGATTCATTGCATGCTGCTCACGCATGATCAACACGGTATACTGACCTCAGTTTCTCGTCGTTTTACCCAGAGCTTTCGTTCTGGCTTGCTGAGAACTGTACAGAATCATAATGCGGCTCGCGCTCGTCCATTTGTCAGTTATCTGGCCTGCTATGGAAGAAGTCTGGTGGCCTCTGCTCATGAGTAACAAAAAGTGATAGCAAGTAACTGAAAGTACTCAAAATTATACCTAACCAATCAAAAGCGTGGATTGTGCAGACTGCAGAGGAGAGGTGACACTTTGATATACACACACTGCGAGGCACTTCTTGGTGTGAGACATTTCAGCCACTGATGGGAAGTCGCTCAATGCGACTCAGTCCAACAATGCGTCTCGGGAATAACATTTACAGCCGGCCGGAGTGGCCCTGCGGTTCTATGCGCTACAGTCTGGAACCGGGCGACCGCTACGGTCTCAGGTTCGAATCCTGCCTCGGGCATGGATGTGTGTGATGTCCTTAGGTTAGTTAGGTTTAATTAGTTCTGAGTTCTAGGCGACTGATGACCTCAGAAGTCGCATAGTGCTCAGAGCCATTTTTTTAACATTCACAAAAAGTCAGCGTCATTGTTGTTAGACACATGATTCAGTCAGATGAGGCTGCAACCACAAACAAGAAACATCTGGAGATTGTGCTGTCTGACCTGCGCTGTGAAGACCAGAACCAAGTTGACACGAACGCGCTAGCTAGCCTCTGTTGAGTAATGATATGCACTATAGTGCCTGAGTAAGAATCCATCTCCCAATATTCTGTTTACTTCAAAGTGTTCCGGCATAACGACAAGCGCCGGCATGATGATCAAGAACAGAAGAGCAGAGAGGGCTGTGAGACGACGTCAGCCGATAGTACGCTGACGAAGCTCTCTCAAGGACGACACCGACACAGGAGCGGCCTCTACACAAAGAGAATATAAGAGCCGCGCCGCCTAGCCGTGGCCAGACTCCTTGATTTTTCCCTTACCATCTGCACCCGTCGTATCCGCCTCTCCCCCAGCGTTACCTACCTTAGCCTCACCATTGACCGTCTCCTCACCTGGATCCCTCTTCTCCACTCTATCCAATCCAAAGGCTACAACTGTCTCCTACTCCTTAAACTCCTCTCTGGTCATACATGGGGGTTGAACCCCTCTACCGTCCTCCACACCTACAAGTCCTTAATCCGTCCCATCCTCTGTTATGCCAGTCCCACCTGGGTATCCACCCACCCCAAATTCTATAAGTCCTTCCAGATCCTCAAGCGCCATGCACTCTGCCTCGCCTTCTGTATATGCCTCATGTCCCCCAAGTGGATCCTCTATGACCTGATTCGTTTCCCCCAACTGCTCATTTCCTCAAACATATCTGTGTCCTCTACATCTCCCACCAACTTGATCCCCCTCATCCCCTGGTTGTTCCTCTCCTCTCCAGCCCCCCCCCCCCATCCTCTGCCACACCTTCACCATTGTGTCCTGTCTATCCTCCACCCATAGACCCTTCATCTCCTTTCCCAAGATGGCTTCCATCGACTTCCCCTCCCAGATGATGCCCTTTCTCCCTCCATTTATCCCTCCTATAAACTCTGATCCTCACCTCCCCCTTCCTCCCTCTGTCCTTTTCCCATGGTCCCACTCCCCCCCTTCCATCCTGTTTTTTCCCCACCTACTCTCTCTCTGACTCCCTTCTCTCCCACTGAGTCCTTTTGCTTTCTCTTCCACTGCCTCCCCCACTCCTTCTTGCGTCCGTCCTGCCCCCCCCCCCCCTTTTCTATGTCCTCTCCCTCCATCGACTTCCCCCTTTTTTCTTTTCCTCTCCTTCCCCCCTTTCTTTCCTCTCATCGATCTAGGTCCTCCTCCCACCTCCATCTGCCACCATGTCTCCTCTATAGTGCTGTTTTAAGTGAGTGTTCAGTGTTGTGCGTCTCCTGTCAGTGTTGTGGCTGTCGCTAGGTTTCTTTTTACCTGTTGCGAACAGAAAGCAGTCTGTCGCCGTGTTTTTTAATTGTGCCTGTCTACTTACTATGTGTTTTAATCAGCATTATCGACCTTTTGTTTATATATTTTCTTCGCAACTCTTTCGCCTTGCTTCAGTTTTTAACAGTCACCATTTTATCGCTTGCTTTTATTTTTATATCTCCTAATTCTGTTTTTTAACTTTTCTGTGCTGCTGCCAGCCCGCCTCCCCCCCCCCCCCCCCCGGATCGAAATCCAATAAAGGAAAAAAAAGGCCGCAGCCGGAGTGAAATACAAGCCACCATATAAACGCTCCAGGATTGACTTACGAACTGTATTGTTTTGCTTGCATTGAAATTGTATATACCAAAGGACATTAATTATTTACATGTCGCCATTTGCTTGTGACACACCTATGTGAATTTGCGAAGTTAAGTATTGTCAATTTAACTTGCTGTAATAAACTCCATAATACGATTTGCTTGAATTGTTGTCTAGCGATCCAAGAAAACAGCTCTCTAGGCACCCTATATTAGACGAGTGGGCAGACACAAAACAAAGTAATACGAGGGTCATTCAATAATTAAAGAGACAAATTGGTCTGTGGAAAAAACTGTTAGAAGGGCAAGACTGTTACTTTTATGGCTTTAGGTTGACATCACTGGGATGAGTCCTGATCAGCTGATGTATCAAATTTGTTTTGTTTATAACCTCAAAAATACATTTGAAGAGTGTGAGTCCGCTTGAAACGTCCGCATTAGTTGAACAACGATCTGTTATTCGTTTCTTACTTGCTGAAGGCCAGAAAGCAGTGCATATATACTGCAGAATGTCTAAAGTTTGTGGTGAAGGTTTTATGAATCATGAAGATTTTTACAAGTGCGTAGAGCAGTTCAAAAATGGTCGCGACTCACTGGCCGACTAACACTGTCTTGTCCAACCAGTTGCAGTTTAAACTCCCTCACTTGAAAGTCGAATTGATGACATTATTCGTGCCGACTACCGTGTGACTATGGAAATGATAGTTGATGAGGTTCAAGTTAGTACTATTACAGTTGATAAGATTATCTGTAACAAGCTGAAGTACCGCGAAACATGTGCGAGTTGGGTCCCAAAGGAGTTGACGCGGCTACACGAGGAAACAAGGTTGAGAGTGTGCATAGAGCACGTTATGAAAGAGAAGGTGGGCACTTCCTCAGCAAAATTTTAACTTGTAATGAAACTTGGGTTCACTATTATGAATCACAATAAAAAAACAAAGCATGGAGTGGAAGCACACCAACTCACCTGTCAAGAAAAAATTCAAAACTCAAGCATCAGCAGGAAAAGTCATGTTGATAGTGTTTTTGGATGCTGAAGGTCCAGTTTTTTTGTGATTATCTCTAAGAGCAGCGTACAATGAGCATCCAATACTGCTCGGATTTGATTTTAAACAAGGTGTAGCCAGCTTTGAGAGCGAGACGTCGTGGCTCTCAGAGGAGAGGTGTGATTCCCCAGCAAGACACCGCCTGTCCTCATATTGTTCAACTAACCCCTTGAAATTTTCGAAAAAATTGGCTGGTAAGTACTGCCTCATCGCCCTTACAGTCCTGATTTAGCACCTAGTGATTTCCATTTGTATGGTGCACTGAAGGAGGCATTACATGGGAAGTGGATCCAGGGCAAACGAGGAAGTGAAAAAATTTGTGGGAAATTGGTTCAAACATCAAGATAAAGATTTCCTTGCAGCCGGAATAAAAAAGCTTGTAGGCCCTTGGAACAAGTGCATAAATGTTCAAGTGGATTATGTTGAAAAGTAGAAAACGTATTGTTTTGTAAAAATAAACGCTTTTTTCTCCAGACAAGTTTGTCTCTTTGGTTATTGAATGACCCTCGCAAATAACGCTCACGAAAAGTAATCCTGATATTCTGTGATTAATAGAACTGGTATTATTTTTACAATTAAGGTTTGTGATGGGAAGGAGTGACATAGAAACCGTAGCAGTAATCGTAAGCACCATGACAGCTCTGAAGTATGTGCACATTGTTGCGGACGACTTGGTTCCCTTCATGCTTGATGTCTCAGTTGGTGGCGAAGGCATCCACCGGCGATATAACTGTCGTTGTCGCAAGGCCCGAATAGTGCCACAGCGGTTTGAGGAATATTACAGGGAGCTCACATTAATGTCGTGGCCATCAAATTTTCTTCATAAGAATCCTATGGGACACACCTGGGACGGTATTGCACCAGATCCGTACCCAGAAACCACCGGCCCATAATTTAGGGGTACTGCGTGACCTGTGTGTAGACATCTGGTGCCAGATACCTCCAGAAACCTACCAAGAACTTGTCGGATCCGTGCTACGCAAAGTCATCGCTTTATTGCGTTATAAGGGTTGATCAACGCGCCCTTAAGACGGAGATTATAATGTTGTGGCTCATCAGTGTATGCGGCTTAGTAAATTTCGTGTGGTGTGAAGTACTGGTCAAGCTAATGGACACTATCTGGGAGAAGTGTAGTTGTAATTAGTTTCCCGAGTTGACTTCGCTGTCGACCAGTGAACAATGGCGTAGTTTGCTCCTACTGGAAGTGATGGCTACAACGCGCGTGAGCTTTACAGTGATGTTCAACAAGCTCCAGCAACGTTCGCTTTAAAAGAGGCACTGTGCATCACAGAGAGGTTTACTGTCCAACTTCTGAGAGCGTACATTCCAAGAAGAGTCAGCAAACCTATTACATATTCCACACACGTGTCTCGTAATAGTCGCAACGAGGAAAGCAGAAAAATTAGAGCTCATACGGTGGCTTACCGATAATGATACTTCCCGCACACTATTTGCAACTGGAACGGGGAAGAAGACAGGTAACTTGGAGAGCACCCCGTCTTCAGGCCATGAGTGACCTACCGGGACCATCCGACCGCCGTGTCATCCTCGGTGGAGGATGCGGATAGGAGGGGCGTGGGGTCAGCACACCGCTCTCCCGGTCGTAAGATGGTATTCTTGACCAAAGCCGCTACTATTCGGTCGAGTAGCTCTTCAATTGGCATCACGGGGCTGAATGCACCCCAACTTGAAGAGCAGAGATTTAAATCTACATCCTGAAAGTGTTTAATTAGTTTTTGCTGTATCGTAATGTATAGTTATATTTACTGGTATTTTGTATGTGTGATAATGTGAAGCTAAACTTGTGATTACAGAAACAGCTAACCTCGTATTTAAGTTCATATGCAATCTTGTAATTCTTGAAAAGTGACCAGCACTGCAAAAGTTACTCAAAAATGCAACATCAAATTGTGTACTGCCACGCTCGTGGTGGGAGTACAGTGTGTTCTGTTAAATTTAAGAAAACTGTCCTGTTAGCAATAATACAAGCAATATCACTGCGAGAAAAATATGAAATATAAATAACTACCAAAAATTCCTTGTCTGAAAAATATATCACTGCTTGTTAATTATATCACCTGTAAATTATAAATGGCTTACCTGTTTGCACAATGAATAACTGCTGTTGTTGCTATCTCCAAACTACTGTGGCTGCTGCTATGCCAGTTAAAAAATAAAAATTTGCTGGCAACGGGATGTGCAATGTGTGCTTTAGACAGCATAGATATCCACAGAACTTCTGTGCCAATAAATCTCATCACTGCAATGATCATTGTCATTAAAGTTTTGTTATTGAGGAACTCAGGAAAGCAAAATTATACATGTGAAACTTGAAATAAAGACGAATGCTGATTGATGGAAAAACAATAAAGTAAATTTATTAACAAAACTTTTTTATCGCTAAGACAGAATATTGTAACACCTGAAATATTAAAAATTGACTCTAGATTATCAGTGGAAAAACCTGAACAAATTCTCTTTACTTTCTAACAAACACATGTGCTGTCCATCTTAGAATAAAAATCAGTAAATCACACATTGTTACAATATAACAAAAATCTCCAAGTTTAAATCCCTGACCAAATTAATTACTATGCTTAGATTTCTCGGCAAATGCGCTATTACAGTACCTTTTGAAGCCTTCTGAATGAATTTACAAAATATCTCTCCAAAAATGAAAAATAATATGAGAAAATTATTGCTGGCACACGGCACAGCCCAAAAACATCTTACTCCATCACAAGATACAACTCGACTCCTCCTCTTGCTCTGCGAGACTGCACTTCACTCACAAGTAAAGGTTCCGGTAACAGTCTCTTGCAGCGCAACCTCTTTGGCAGAGATATTGCCCGCTAATACTCACATCCAAACTATCACCAAAATTACAATTACCTGCATAAAACAAAACCCTTACAATTCTCTGGTTAGAATAACTTTTTCTGTTTTTTTTTATTTTTTTCCAGCCAACACTACATCTGCATATTTTATTTTCTGCAACCTGTCAACATTTTGAAACACAGACGAACATTTGTAGCTCTCCGGTCTCTGACACCACCATTTGTTATTTTTCCAATATGTCTGTTATATCGTTCAGACTTGACATTCGTTAGGTTGTCACTATTAGATCAGGCCATCTGAGCTGATCATCTATTGTGAGGCCGATTGCAAAGATGACAGGCCCTGTCCTCAGAAATCACCCGTTTCACTTCCTGATTACACTATGCAGTCAACCTCGATGCAGGTCAGCCAGTTCGTCCGCTCACTGTATATCGGCGTTAAGTCATCTTCAGCTTGAAACGTCTTTGGAGTTCAGCCTGAAGGGGCCTGTGGTTGGCTCACTGCTATCCAGGTCATTAATGTTATCTCTCGAATCGCAGCTCCTCAGGTCAGCCAGGTGGACCAAGCGCTGTATATCAACGCTGAGTCATTCTAAGCTTGAAGCGTCATTGGAATTAAGTCTGGAGGCTCCTGTGATTAGCATACTGCTCTCCAGGCCACCAGTATCTCGAATCGCAGCTACTGCTTCTCATTCAAGGGAATCTGAAGTCAATCTGCGGGATTTCACAGCCGTTGTCATAGAAGGTAAAATCTTCTGGGTTCTTAGGCTGCGTCATGTTTTTTCTACACGATCGGCGTTTCGACCCCTGCTGGGGTCTTCTTCAGGATATTGTAGTACTCAGCTAACCGTTAACACTACAAGATCCTGAAGAACATAAGACAGCCTAGCATCCTGAAAGATTTTATCTGCAACTTGGAAGTAGTCTGTATGAAGTTGAGCGCTCCTCTTTGCAACTCCCCTGGCGAGGAAAAATCCTTAGCAATATCGGAAATCATATTTGAGTTCTCCTCTCCTCCTTTCAGCATACACAGTCCAGCCACATCAATGTGACTACTTGTCATAATCACGAATAACCCTTTGCAGCGCGGACGTGTAAGAACAGAGTCAAAGAGCTTCTGAACGGTACCAACAGGGATGTGGAACCATATCGACCCCAGCGCCGTCGCTAACTGCGCGAGGTTTTTCGGTTGAGAATCCATGGTGCCAACAGTTCAATCAAAGTAGCCTCACAGATTCTTGATTGAGTTTAAATCTGGGGAGTCTGCTGGCCAGGGAAGTTAGGTAAATGTGTGATACATTGCATCGTCCTGTTGCTAGATGCCACCATTCTGAGGCAAAAACAAATTGCATTTCACGGGTGGGCAGGGCCACGAAGGATAGATGCGCAGTCTTGTTGATCCCTTGTGCCATCTAGAATGACGAGATCATCCATCGAATGTCACAAAAACATTCCCCAGATCGTAATGCTTCTTCCTTCGGCCTGGACACTTGCGGCGATTGTTGCACGGCTATAGATATCAGCTCTCCGATGGAGCACAGAACATGATCTTCTGAGAAAGCCACCATCCAAGTGGATGTGCAGTTGCGGTATTGGCGTGCAAATTCCAACCTGCTTGCCGACGAACAGCAGTCAGCATTGGTCCACCAACTAGGTGCCTGCTGCGAAGGCCCCATACGCAGCAACGTTTGCTGAATGTTCGTCGAGAAGACACTGTTGGTAACTCCTTGGTTCATCTGGGCTGTCAGTTGATCAACAGTTGCACGTCTGTTCCCTTGTACACATCTCTACAGCCGTCGTTTACCCCTGTCATCTATGATCTGTGGTGCACAACAGTTGCCTCTGCGTCAGTTTGGGATAGTGACCTTTTGCCATTCACATATACATTAAATACAGCGGTACACGAACGATTTACAAACCTAGCCCGAAAACCAATGCTCATGCCCTTCTCCAGACGAGATAAATCGCTCCATTTTCGCATTACGACGACGACTGCACTATTTTCTGCGTCCCCACGACATGCTTTATACAGGGTGTTACAAAAAGGTACGGCCAAACTTTCAGGAAACATTCCTCACACACAAATAAAGAAAAGATGTTATTTGGACATGTGTCCGGAAACGCTTAATTTCCATGTAAGAGATCATTTTAGTTTCGTCAGTATGTACTGTACTTCCTCGATTCACCGCCAGTTGGCCCAATTGAAGGAATGTAATGTTGGCTTCGGTGCTTGTGTTGACATGCGACTCATTGCTCTACAGTACTAGAGCATCAAGCACATCAGTACGTAGCATCAACAGGTTAGTGTTTATCACGAACGTGGTTTTGCAGTCGGTGCAATGTTTACAAATGCGAAGTTGGAAGATGCCCATTTGATTTATGAATTAGCACGGGGCAATAGCCGTGGCGCGGTACGTTTGTATCGAGACAGATTTCCAGAACGAAGATGTCCCGATAGGAAGACGTTTGAAGCAATTGATCGGCGTCTTAGGGAGCACGGAACATTCCAGCCTATGACTCGCGACTGGGGAAGACCTAGAACGACGAGGACACCTGCAATGGACGAGGCAATTCTTCGTGCAGTTGACGATAACCCTAATGTCAGCGTCAGAGAAGTTTCTGCTGTACAAGGTAACGTTGACCACGTCACTGTATGGAGAGTGCTACGGGAGAACCAGTTGTTTCCGTACCATGTACAGCGTGTGCAGGCACTATCAGCAGCTGATTGGCCTATACAGGTACACTTCTGCGAATGGTTCATCCAACAATGTGTCAATCCTCATTTCAGTGCAAATGTTCTCTTTACGGATAAGGCTTCATTCCAACGTGATCAAATTGTAAATTTTCACAATCAACATGAGTGGACTGACGAGAATCCGCACGCAATTGTGCAATCACGTCATCAACACAGATTTTCTGTGAACGTTTGGGCAGGCATTGTTGGTGATGTCTTGATTGGGTCCCATGTTCTTCCACCTACGCTCAATGGAGCACGTTATCATGATTTCATACGGGATATTCTACCTGTGCAGCTAGAACATGTGCCTTTACAAGTACGACACAACATGTGGTTCATGCACGATGGAGCTCCTGCACATTTCAGTCGAAGTGTTCGTACGCTTCTCAACAACAGATTCGGTGACCGATGGATTGGTAGAGGCGGACCAATTCTATGGCCTCCACGCTCTCCTGACCTCAACCCTCTTGACTTTCATTTATGGGGGCATTTGAAAGCTCTTGTCTACGCAACCCCGGTACCAAATGTAGAGACTCTTCGTGCTCGTATTGTGGACGGCTGTGATACAATACGCCATTCTCCAGGGCTGCATCAGCGCATCAGGGATTCCATGCGACGGAGGGTGGATGCATGTATCCTCGCTAACGGAGGACATTTTGAACATTTCCTGTAACAAAGTGTTTGAAGTCACGCTGGTACGTTCTGTTGCTGTGTGTTTCCATTCCATGATTAATGTGATTTGAAGAGAAGTAATAAAATGAGCTCTAACATGGAAAGTAAGCGTTTCCGGACACATGTCCACATAACATATTTTGTTTATTTGTGTGTGAGGAATGTTTCCTGAAAGTTTGGCCGTACCTTTTTGTAACACCCTGTATAGCTTCCGCTGCTAGTGCTGCACCTTTAAGTCAGACATAGGCACTGGTCACGTTAATGTGACTGGACCATGTGAGAGGTTCCATGCCCATATCTCATTTCCATCAATTTTATTAATGTTGTATGTCACTGCACGGTAGTAACAGACCGAATAAGGTTATTGTAATGAGAGTATTTGTACTGAGAGCTCAAAAAAAATACTTTTCACTTGATTCCTGAACATCTTGGGTTAGTTCCCTGGGTGGCCTGTGCGAGGCGAGCATCAGAGGATGCGGGACACTGCGTTTCCGGTTGGGGGCTGCACTTCCCTGAATTCTGAGCGGTTCATACAATGGGCTTAAGCGCCTGCGGAACGACTGACATTGGTCGAGGTTCGCCTAGTGTTTGCAGGGCGAAACCACCTGCAAGACGTCTGATTGTCGCCACAGTTTGTGTGTTTACTGTTCCGGCGCGTCCGGAACGAAGACTCCTGGCACTGACTGACTGCATTGTCCTCTTGATTCTGAGAATACTTGTGGACTGTCTGGCGTCGGATGGCCGGGTGGTCTAGGCAGGTTGTTTTCATAGCCGGTCAAATGGCAAGTTCAGTGCCCTCAGCTGGATAGCAGAGGCACGATTGGTCAACTTAAACTGAGGCTAGATGACGTCATAATGTCCTGCTCGAAATTGGAGGGAACGGTCGCTATTGGCGCGAATGATGTTGTGAGACAGTGTGGGGGAATTTTGGAATCAGAACTGAATGCTGATTCGCAGTTTTCGAGGAGAGTAGGGAGTAGAGCAATGTTGGCTTCGCTCTTGCACTGCGCGGGCAGAGGAATCGGGATCTGATCTTCCTCGGAGTCGGGCGGTTTTGCGCCTTCGTCGCTCGTTTTCGGAAGAACTTCTTGGACAGCCTTCGCGGCCAGGGGTTGACACAGAGCTGCTGCACGGCAGAAGTCGGCGCCTACATCATCAGGACGCTGCCTACCGACGACGTGCTGCAGATTTCAGTACTGGCACAGTATTTTGCGGCTCCGGCATTGTAGGACCTTGTCAATTTTATACTGAATCCCTCAGCAGCACACGGGCTCGCTTTGCTACAAGTACACCTTTGCTTGTTTCTCCATGTGATCCCATTTGAGCCCTCACTACTAATTCCGATACTGATACATAGTCGGAAGATTAACATTTGTTTCATCAGGTCCTCCAGTCATTATCGTCAATCTATTGCATCACAGAGAGTAGGGGCCTGTTGTAACTGTAACCAGGACGGTCGCGGGGTAGCAATGACGGAAAGCTCGGCGAGACACGCGGAGAGGCCCGCGAACAACAACACAACGGAAGAGGACGAACACGACCAGCGAAGGACAGAACGAATACAACAAGATCGAACCACGGAGTCACAAGGGAACAAACACGTCCACTCGTACGCAGAACAAGGAAGTAAGCTGTCTAGCGCGAAGCGAGGTGAAAACTGACGTACGAGAGATTAGACTGACTGTCTGAGCGCGAGGCAGGCTCTTAAGTACGCTATCGGGGCCGCCGCTATTGTCCGCTGGAACCACGTGTTCCACCGTGGCGCCCTCACTCTAAATGCGGGCCAGGAGGCGCGCGCCGCCACAGCTTACGGCGCGATGGTGCAGAGACATCTAGGGGTCTTCGACGTCCATGACGTCTGGCGGGGATTCAAATTCCGCGGCGCACGGTACCAGAGAGCCCCTTGTTCTCGAGCCAACTCCTATTCTCATAATATTTCAGTATACCCTATCCTTTAAGCTACTGTTTGTGTCGCTAAACATGTGCATTTATGTTCTGATGTATAATAAATCTCATTGTAATATTTAATCCGCATATCATTTCGTAGATATAGGCAGAATCCCATTTCCTGTTGTTTATTATGATAAAGTTCTCTTTTTTGCGTAGATTACGATTTTTATGAAATTATTTTGAGTGTGCACTCCTTATTTTACCAACTAGCAGGGTCCACCATCATTCCCTTCCGTTACCGTGGTGCGCGTAATTAATTAGCTGGTAGATAAGGAGGGGGTCGAGTGCGTGTCTCGTTCTCATGCATAATTCGTCTGAATTAAAGAGGTACAAACTCTTCTCCACACCGGCACTTCGCACATGTTCAGAACAGAAAACTTCACGGCATTTTTGATGATAGTGTTTGTCAATAGGTAATGAGGTGACACAGACATCTAAACATTATTAAACGGTTAAGCCTTGAGTATGTGCACTATTTAGAGCGTGTACAGATGAGTGAGATAAATACATAACTTTCATGACCTTGGATGTAACTGTTCCACTCTCTGTAATACTGAGGATCACAACCTATCAGTCCAATCTTCTACCACTTGCCGGTTAGTATCAAGTAAACAGCGCCATACTAGGTCCTTCTCTCCTCACTGCGAGTCTCCTGGGATCTGGGCAGAGGTTGGTGTGCAGCGACTTGAAAAGCCGCGCAGGCGGTTACATTTGCCTGCAGCGAGTCGAACAATGACCACAAGAAAGGCAGTCCATGGTGCGTCCGTCACAGCCAGTGCCACTACAGGTCTTACGAGTGCTAGCAGCTGACTCCGGCGGGGAGCGAGTAACTACTGGGTGTTCCATTTATCTGATGACCGCCTGTACGGCGCAGTGGATGAGTAGAAGTCGAGCAGCGAGCGCTCCGTTGCCCGGCAACCGGATGCCGTGCCACTCATCTACTGCCGCAGTAAAACATAAATAAAATGTCGTGTGGCTAGGGCCTCCCGTCGGGTAGACCGTTCGCCGGGTGCAAGTCTTTCGATTTGACGCCACTTCGGCGACTTGCGCGCCGATGGGGATGAAATGATGATGATTAGGACAACACAACACCCAGTCCCTGAGCGGAGAAAATCTCCGACCCAGCCGGGAATCGAACCAGGGCCCTTAGGATTTACATTCTGTCGCGCTGACCACTTTTTTTCCATTTTGTTTGTTGTTGATCGTTGTGTTTGGTGGTTGCGGACGTCACATGACATCCCTTCAAGTTCGTTTGTTGATCGTTTCACTCAGTTTTTTTATTGCAGAGGCCAACCAGCTCTCTGACCCAACACGCTGAGCTACCGTGCCGGTATCCACTCAGCTACCGGGGGCGGACAGTAAAACATGACTACATTTGAAGTGTAAGCAAATACCTTTTGTACTCACCCATGTCACGCAAGGATATGCTCGGACTGCCTGCCATTATTTTCCACACATTTCTGAATTTACTCAACAAATTATTAATCACACAATCTAATTCTCTCTGAGATATTGAATTAATTGATTCAATGATACTATCCTTGACTTCCTCTATCGTGCGAGCATTTGTTATGTACGCTTTGTCCTTCAGTGAAGCCCACAAATAAAAATCGCACGGAGTTCAATCAGGACTTCTAGGGGGTCAGATATTGTTACTAATCACTCTTTCATCGAACACATCGTGAATGGCGTGCAAAGAAACATTGGCCGTATGAGCCCTTGCCAAATGATGTTGAAAAATGCGAAGCTTCGTTCTCTTTCACTCAGTTCATTAAAAAATGGTCGCAAAACGTGTTGCACATATCCTGTTATCCGTCAGCACTAACTGCGCTCCACACTCCTATTTTCTGAACATGAAGGGGTTCCTTATGAAGCACACGAGGTCTATCTGCCCTCCAATGTCGACAGTTTTGGGAATTAACATACCGGTGTCAATGGAACCAAACCTCGTCTGAAAACAGAATCACCGTCATGCACTTGTTTTGAAACCCATTTGCAAACTTAACCCTGTGTGCATGATCATCAGCTCGAAGTTCTTCCACTACTGATTCTTTATAGGGCATTAGCCCAAGCAGCTTAGCACCTTTCTGTGCAGAGGTGCACGATATTTGTGCTTGCTGCAAAAGACGTCTAAGGGACTTTTTAGGGGAATTTTCCAGATGGTATGCAATGTCATCGAGACGAGCTTCTGTGAGCACTGTACGTCATCGTTTACGCTTCTTGTCTTGAACACTTCCCGTTTATTCACTAATTTGTGAACTGCATCACGACTCGGAACTCGAACACTTGGAAACTTCTGTTCAAACAATCTCCATACAGTACGAGCGGAGTCTGTACGCACATACGAGTCGTAAATAAACACTCGTTGTGGAATTGAATAATTCACTCTTGCCTTTATTGCGTTCGTAAACTTTGTAAGAGGTCCATGACTAAAGAATTTATTGCTAGCGCACTCGAGCAGCTGTAACTTCGATGGATTGCTCACGCGCTGCCTGCGATATGTAAGCTATAATAGAATCGCAGACCAGAGAGCAGTGTCGGCAGCAGTAGCTGTAGTAGCTCGCAGTCGGGCGGTTGGGTCAGGTCGTGGAGAACGATAGCGGTACCTGAGCGATGTAGTATAAGGTAAAAGCAAATATTATTATCATTTGTTGCCGCGCTCATATGTAATTTGCAACAACTCATTTTGTACTATCGTTATATAAAAGTCACATGTAAATAATATTCAATAATTTTTCAATCATAATTTTTCTTATAAAGACAGCCATTCATCTGAATTTAAAGATTTTTGCTAATTTCTCCTATCCATACCAGTTTGGAGTCACAGTGAGTTAATTATTGAAAGGTTATACAGGGTGATTCAAAAAGAATACCACAACTTTAGGAATTTAAAACTCTGCAACGACAAAAGGCAGAGCTAAGCACTATCTGTCGGCGAATTAAGGGAGCTATAAAGTTTCATTTAGTTGTACATTTGTTCGCTTGAGGCGCTGTTGACTAGGCGTCAGAGTCAGTTGATGCTAAGATGGCGACCACTCAACAGAAAGCTTTTTGTGTTATTGAGTACGGCAGAAGTGAATCGACGACAGTTGTTCAGCGTGCATTTCGAACGAAGTTGCTATTACTTACTCACAGAAAATCGTGGGGCTGATAAACCTGCAATTCCATTAACCCATTTGCACAGGACAACAGCACAGTGAGAGCACTTCATCACTGGCCTCCAAGAAGCCCTGATCTTACCCCCTGCGATTTTTTCTTATGGGGGTATGTTAAGGATATGGTGTTTCGGCCACCTCTCCCAGCCACCATTGATGATTTGAAACGAGAAATAACAGCAGCTATTCAAACTGTTACGCCTGATATGCTACAGAGAGTGTGCAACGAGTTGGAGTATTGGGTTGATATTGCTCGTGTGTCTGGAGGGGGCCATATTGAACATCTCTGAACTTGTTTTTGAGTGAAAAAAAACCTTTTTAAATACTCTTTGTAATGATGTATAACAGAAGGTTATATTATGTTTCTTTCATTAAATACACATTTTTAAAGTTGTGGTATTCTTTTTGAATCACCCTGTATATTAGTCACTTTTTTATTCTGAGGTTACGGAAATAATCTATTGAGAGGTTACGGAAATAATCTGTTGGCAGGTTACAACTTCACTGTTACACTCGTGATGCCTGTTTCACTCCTCAAATGACACTGGCCGACAAGGCGCTTATATCCATACAGCCTTCAAGCTAAAACCCACAAAAAAAGGGGAGCATAACGTGGACTGCGGTCCCGCGGGACCCATTCGACCGGCAGGCAGTCATCAGATAAATGGAATACCCTGTACTTCAGATGAGTTTAATAATTCTTAAATGCATGCAATCTCTCGGTAACACATGACAAAGTTAAGACCTATAGTGCGTACCTTTCCAATGACATAACGATTTCCCATGGGCCCTGCAGGGAGCCGAGCGTTCGCGAAGTATGACGGGCAAGCTGACTGGTTTGACGTCACAAGTTCGTTGCAGGACCCTTATTTCTCGTGGATCCCGGAGTCGATGCGATGACGTCACACGTCGGTGAGTTCTGGAGGGAGCGTGGCCCGCGGCGGCGCACTGGCTGGTTATTAATTTAAAGCATGGGTAGGCAACCGGCAGCCCGCGATTGGTTTCAATCAGGCACGTGGAAGAAATTCGCATTGGATTCCGCCCTCTACGTATTTTCGGGTATTTCCACCGACGCTCGGCTCGCCTCGTCAAGGGTTTGCAGCTCACGACGCGGGTCAGTGAAAGTTTCACCTACTCGGCGCGTGTGCAGTGCCGTTTCACCGCTGCTGGATTCTAACAACAAAGAGAAACACATTTTCCGCCTGCGCGCGAAATTATGGCCCCTGGTGGTCATGTCCGAGTGAAGAGTGGGCGGAAATAGTTCACTGTCTTGATGGGATGCGGGGAAAAAGTATTTTCGCCCCTGGATCAGTAGTGCTGCCAACACACACACACACACACACACACACACACACACACACACACACACACACGTTATTTACTGCTTACTGCCTACGTCTGTACTACCACACTCTGATAGATCATAAACCTTGGTAGTAGGCGACGATGGCGCGAAAATTACTGACTACTCGCGACATGTGCCGAAACGAGAAACGGCAGTTTTGTGTTAGCAGAAGAGCCAACACCGTGTTACTAGTGGAGGCCGAAATGCACCCGTTTTAGATCATGCTGGCTGGCGTGAGGGAAGAACTATACTGACGTGAGGTCTGGAACATAACAAGGAATGAGAATTCAGAAAGCGGACGTAATTAGTTTGATACTTAACTTTAATCCATTAATGATGAACGTCGCTCTTGACGGTACATGATTCACAATATCATCTGTTCAGAATACATTCTTGAAGATAGCTCTTATGGTAACTGAATATGGCGCCTTGCTAGGTCGTAACAAATAACGTAGTTGACGGCTATGTTAAACTGTCGTCTCTGCAAATGAGAGCGTATGTAGACAGTGAACCATCGCTAGCAAAGTCGGCTGTACAACTGGGGCGAGTGCTAGGGAGTCTCTAGACTAGACCTGCCGTGTGGCGGCGCTCGGTCTGCAATCACTGATGGTGGAGACACGCGGGTCCGACGTATACTAACGGACTGCGGCCGATTTAAAGGCTACCACCTAGCAAGTGTGGTGTCTGGCGGTGACGTCACAGGCAGTAAGGGCCATAGCTTGGTGAACAAAGTAGTTATCTGTTATCGGTTCACGCGTAAAGTTCTGTGCTAGTTGTTTCTTAATTTCGTAATAACTTGGTAAATAAACCAGTTGTCTCTTGTCGGTTCACCCGTAAGGTTCTGCGCTAGTTATATGTTAACTGCAGTTGTTTGTCTATGAGTTTATTAGCAAAATGACTGATATTAACATGAGAAAAGTAGGTGACCTTGAAGGTCGTCAAATCCAGGACGAAGGGTTGTTTCTTAACTGTGTGCAAAGATAAACCCGTTTACTTGTTGTGTAGTGAATAGTTATCTGTTGTGAAGGAATATAACATGAAAAGGCGCTTTTCTACTAAACACATTGCCTAACAACAGAGCAATTGCAGAAAGACAAATTTAAAATATTACATTCCAATTTGGACAAGCAATGTTTGCCAAAGGGAGGGCACAGTGCGCTAATTCATTTAAAGCCAGGTTTATAACAAGTAGAAAAAGTTCCAAATGGCTGAAGCCTTTTGCTGAAGGCGAATTCGTAAAGACATTGGACATTGAAGATGTATTACGTTCCAATAAAGAAAAAGAGCCCGAAGAAATAAGTTGATTGAGACGAAGGTTATTCGACGAATTGATACGATGGCTGACGACATTAAAAAAAGTTTGTGTGATCGTGCTGCCACTTCGAAGCGTTGCATGGGGGCTTAATTAAATATAATGCAAATAATTTTAATTTTCGTCGCTGTCTGTCCGATTACGCAGTCTCGTAACCGGTGGGCCCTGACTAGTATTAGTACGCAATCTGACTGCATAGAATAACAACAAAGAATGAATGAAAACTTCCGTTAACACAATTAATTAATTAAGTCCCCAGCAACTATAAAACCTACGAAACAACAAAACACAAGTGTAACTGTTCTGTGTGTGGAAGTGTGAGTCAACGTACACATCTGGCACGGTTCTTCCTCAATAAACAAGGTAATTTAAGCACCATTTACACTGAAGTAATTAAAAAAAACAGAAATACTATAATTGCACATAGAAACCAGAATTACACTCTATTACATGAACACAAGCCAGATGCTTTGTTGACTGAACCTGTGAGCAAGAGGCATTGTTTTTAGCACGTTTGAAATAAAAAAAAGAAGATTTTCTTTACTTTCATATATATTGACGAAACATACACTCTGATCATTACAACATCCGCAATCGAACAGCATCGGCTGTCTAGCCCATCAGAACAACTGCATACAACATGCTCACATCTAGTCACGGCTACATCAGAACTCCCACTGCCCACTGCAACTTCTCAACAAGCACTCTCCACGACGACTTCTCAACAACGACTGCCAGTGGAGGCGGCGGAATAAAACTCTTTGGCGCAATCTCTTGCGCTGTGACTCAGTGTAGCCACCTTTCAGCGTTTGCGGTGACTTTGTATCTGATTTATCAGATACAACTAACTTGTCGGCTGTACAACTGGGGCGAGTGCTAGGGAGTCTCTAGACTAGACCTGATCTTGATACGTTTTCAAAGCTGTGCAAACTCTGGCAAGAAAGAATTATGGGCATTACAGCCATTAGAAGGAACCACTACTGGTGATGATATTTTTCAATTAGTGAGAAAAACGATAGAAATGTTCAATCTGCAGTGGAGTCAACTCGCTGTAGCTTGTTGATCAGTCCACGAAAAGGTTTTAGTAGCATATTGAATAAAATAATCTGCTGAACTAAATTTTGAGATAGCCAATTTAACAATTCTTCACTAAATTACTCACCAAAAAAAGTTTGCGTGCGGCCTGCGAGCTGTGAATCAGGCCCGCATCGCCAGGGATTGCCCATCCTTGATTTAAAGTCTCGCCTCCACGGCGATGTGTGTGGCGCGCCGTGCGCGGTCGACAAAGACAACATTGATACCGCAGATGGTATTCATGCAATGCGATATGATAATGAGCTATGTATAGGCAGCAACGACTGCTTTCCATGAAAACAGAAAAGACAGAAAAAATACTAGCCGAGGGAGACGGCGCAGTGGTTAGCACACTGGGCTCGCAATCAGGAGAACGACTCTTCAAACCAGGGTTTTTGTGATTTTCCCAGATCGCTTCAGGCAAATTCCGGGGCTGGTTCTTTTGAAAGGGCACGGCTGACTTCCTTCCTCATCCTTCCCTAAACCGACGGGACCGATGACCCCGCTGTTTGGTCCCCTCCCCCAAATCAACCAACCAACCAAAAACTACTACATAAACTGGTGACACTAAATTCAAAACAGTACAGACTACCTCTACCAGTCATACGGATAACCCACTGTGCGCTCTTTGAATTAAAACTCAGCTTCACAGTTAGCAAGTGGGTTCAAAGACAGAACCTCGTAACCCACAAAACATCAGACAGGAGAGGGCAGAGAAGTATCCTACTTAGGGTATCTAGAGCCTTCAGCATCCCCTCTGTGCATGCACTGTATGTGGCGCTCGGAATATGCCCAACAAATATCATTACCAATTACAGAACTGCAAGGTACTGGTTAAGGATGGGGAGACTAGCACACAATAACCGATGTACCGGTACGGACGATATGTCTCCTTAAACGTTGATGTTTAGATGCATGGTAAGGTGAATTGCATGTAAGTGATAAGGGACGCAGTCTGCACGGCTTCCTCCCTGACATAAGGGAGCGGTTGAGAATGAAACATATCGATCCCAGCCGCGGTATGGTTGTTGTTGTTGTTGTTGTGGTCTTCAGTCCTGAGACTGGTTTGATGCAGCTCTCCATGCTACTCTATCCTGTGCAAGCTTCTTCATCTCCCAGTACCTACTGCAACCTACATCCTTCTGAATCTGCTTAATGTATTCATCTCTTGGTCTCCCTCTACGATTTTTACCCTCCACGCTGCCCTCCAATGCTAAATTTGTGATCCCTTGATGCCTCAGGACATGTCCTACCAACCGATCCCTTCTTCTAGTCAAGTTGTGCCACAAACTTCTCTTCTCCCCAATCCTATTCAGTACCTCCTCATTAGTTACGTGATCTACCCACCTTATCTTCAGCATTCTTCTGTAGCACCACATTTCGAAAGCTTCTATTCTCTCCTTGTCCAAACTAGTTATCGTCCATGTTTCACTTCCATACATGGCTACACTCCATACAAATACTTTCAGAAACGACTTCCTGATACTTAAATCTATACTCGATGTTAACAAATTTCTCTTCTTCAGAAACGATTTCCTTGCCATTGCCAGTCTACATTTTATATCCTCTCTACTTCGATCATCATCAGTTATTTTACTCCCTAAATAGCAAAACTCCTTTACTACTTTAAGTGTCTCATTTCCTAATCTAATTTCCTCAGCATCACCAGATTTAATTTGAGTACATTCCATTATCCTCGTTTTGCTTTTGTTGATGTTCATCTTATATCCTCCTTTCAAGACACTGTCCATTCCGTTCAACTGCTCTTCCAAGTCCTTTGCTGTCTCTGACAGAATTACGTCATCGGCGAACCTCAAAGTTTTTACTTCGTCTCCATGAATTTTAATACCTACTCCGAATTTTTCTTTTGTTTCCTTTACTGCTTGCTCAATACACAGTTTGAATAACATCGGGGAGAGGCTACAACCCTGTCTCACTCCTTTCCCAACCACTGCTTCCCTTTCATGCCCCTCGACTCTTATAACTGCCATCTGGTTTCTGTACAAATTGTAAATAGCCTTCCGCTCCCTGTATTTTACCCCTGCCTCCTTCAGAATTTGAAAGAGAGTATTCCAGTTAACATTGTCAAAAGCTTTCTCTAAGTCTACACATGCTAGAAACGTAGGTTTGCCTTTTCTTAATCTAGCTTGTAAGATAAGTCGTAAGGTTAGTATTGCCTCACGTGTTCCAACATTTCTACGGAATCCAAACTGATCTTCCCCGAGGTCCGCTTCTACCAGTTTTTCCATTCGTCTGTAAAGAATTCGCGTTAGTATTTTGCAACTGTGACTTATTAAACAGATAGTTCGGTAATTTTCACATCTGTCAACACCTGCTTTCTTTGGGATTGGAATTATTATATTCTTCTTGAAGTCTGAGGGTATTTCGCCTGTCTCATACATCTTGCTCACCAGATGGTAGAGTTTTGTCATGACTGGCTCTCCCAAGGCCATCAGTAGTTCTAATGGAATTTTGTCTACTCCCGGGGCCTTGTTTCGACTCAGGTCTTTCAGTGCTCTGCCAAACTCTTCACGCAGTATCTTATCTCCACGAAGTCGGCGTTCCAAAATATCCCAAAGGTGCTCTACAGGATTCAGGTCAGGACTCTGTGCAGGTCAGTCCATTACAGGCATGCTATTGTCGTGTAACCACTCCGCCACAGGCCGTGTGTTATGAACAGGTGCTCGATCGTGTTTAAAGATGCAATCGCCATCCCCGAATTGCTCTTCAACACTCGGAAGCAAGAACGTGCTTACAACATCAATGTAGGCCTGTTCTGTGATAGTGCCACGCAAAACAACAAGGGGTGCAAGCCCCCTCCATGAAAAACATGACCACACCATAACACTTCCGCCTCCGAATTTTACTGTTGGCACTACACACGCAGGCAGCTAACGTTCACCAGGCATTCGCCACACCCACACCCTGCCATCGGATCGCCACATTGTGTACCGTGATTCGTCACTCCACACAACATTTTTCCACTGTTCAATCGTGCAATGTTTACGCTCCTTACACCAAGCGAGGCGTCGTTTGACATTTACCGGCGCGATCTGTGGCTTATGCGCAGCCGCTCGACCATGAAATCCAAGTTTTCTCACCTCTCGTCTAACTGTCATAGTACATGCAGTGGATCCTGATGCAGTTTGGAATTACTGTGGACCTAGGGATGTTTAGGGATGTTTAGGGATGTTTAGAAGTGTGGCAATCTCACGTACAGACTGCCTATTACACATTACGACCCTCTTCAACTGTCGGCGGTCTCTGTCAGTCAACAGACGAGGTCGGCCTGTACGCTTTCGTGTTGTACTGTCCATTCACGTTTACAATTCACTATCACATCGGAAACAGTGGACCTAGGGATGTTTAGAAGTGTGGCAATCTCACGTACAGACGTATGACACAAGAGACACCCAATAACCTGACCACATTCGAAGCCGTGCGGGACTAGCCGAGCGGTCTCAGGCGCTGCAGTCATGTACTGTGCAGCTGATCCCGGTGGAGGTTCGAGTCCTCCCTCGGGCATGGGTGTGTGTGTTTGTCCTTAGTATATTTAGGTTAAGTAGTGTGTACGCTTAAAGGACTGATGACCTTAGCAGTTAAGTCCCATAAGATTTCACACACACTTGAACACTTGAACCACATCCGAAGCCCGTGAGTTCCGCGGAGCCCCACCCATTCTACTCTCTCACAATGTCTAATGACTACTGAGGTCACTAATATGAAGTACCTGGCAGTAGGTGGCAGCACAAAGCACCTAATATGAAAAATGTATGTTTTTGGGAGTGTCCGGATATTTTTGATCACGTAGTATACATACACAGCAATAAGAGACGAAGATCAATGGGAACAACTAAATGCATTAACAAATAGTAATTAGAAAACTACACATGAAGAGTACTTGCGGACATGACGTAACAGACATGTCTATATTCAGGGGCTGGACAGCGACAGCCATAGTGACAGAGAAAACATTGACACTGAAGAGGAACAGGAGGAGGAGAAAGACGAGAAGACGAGATTTACCAGTAAATAAGACACCTAGAATTATGAGTCAAACATAACAAGCCAAAATGCACAGACAAATTGTGCACATCAGTAAAATAATACTTACAGATAGTGAATATTAGTGTTAATGTAGTGTGAGGTGCTGCTATCTAGCCAAGAAAGCACCCATTGTTGTACACGAATGAGTGCCTATTGTTAGTGCACAGGATTACCAATATAATTTCTCTACTACTAACAAAAATTATTTTTTTGTGACTGGCAGGTCAAAAGCTCGAAGAAACCATTCCGAGGTATTCACCGCCAGCCACAATCGGTGATGGTACTAAAAAATCTCTCCTCTGTTCCCTCAATTTTTTACAGTCTTCTCAAAACAAAAAATATTTAATTATTATTTAATTATTTTCTTAAAAAAGTGTGTCAAATGTTGCAGATAAAAACAAAAAAACTACAAAAATGTTGACAAACAAAAACTGTAAGATGAACGACCTATTTGAAAACAGAATGTAATATGTCTTTCAATTTTGCAATAAATAAATAAATAAAATGAACGAATACTTATAAAATGATTGCTTGATGGGAGGATGTAGGATGACATCTTGGATGGAGAACCATCGACAGAATGTAGATTTAACCCCAGACGTGTCCCAAGGCAATGTGTTGGGGCACTTGTTGCACATACTGTATATTAATGACTTGTCAGTCAACATTAATAGTAACCTCAGAGTTTTAACAAAGGATGTAGTTACCTACAATGAAGTACTGTCCGGAAAAAGTTGCACAAATGTCCATTCTGATCTTGATACGTTTTCAAAGCTGTGCAAACTCTGGCAACTTGCTTTAAATGTTCAGAAGTGTAAAACTGTGCATTTCACAAAATGCGGAAAAGTGGTGTCCTACTTCTAAAATATTACTGAGTCTCAGTTGGAGTCAATGAACCCATACAAATACCTGGGTACAATAATTTATAGAGGTATCAAATGGAATGATCATGTAGGTTCAGCCATAGGTAAGGGAGGTGGCAGACTTCAGATTTTTGGCATGATATTGGATAAAGACATTCAGTCTACAAAAGACATGGCTGACAAATCACTTCTGCTGGTCATCATAGAATATTTCTCAAGTGTCTGGGCCAAACACATGTCTCACAGAGTAATGAACGTGTTCAAAGAAGGATGGCAGGAATGGTCACAGGTTTGTTTGATCCACGGGTCCACGTCGCTGAAATGTTGAAGACCTTGAAGTTGCAGGCGCTTGAAGGAAAGACTTCAGTTTTTCCAAGAAAGCCTACTAACAAAGTTTTAAGAACCAGTATGAAGTGAAGAATCTAGAGACATTCACCCTTCGCATCACTTCCACGTGGACAGTGAATACAAAACAAGCTAATTGCAGCATGCATTCCGTACGTGACTACAGTGGAAAGATACCCAAATATGACAGCTTCTCCCTGAATGTATTTCACGGTGGGTAGCAGGGTATGTAGACGAAGACGTACTAGGAAAACCAATTGTCACATGATTATATCAGAAAGATAAAACTATAACCCAGTGCACTACACACACAGCTGAATGTAATTTTTGAGGTTAATTAATGGCTTTTGGACGTCAGCTATAGAATCAGACTCAGAATTATTTTAAACATTTAATTGTGTATACCATTAAGCCCTTAAACAACAAAATTAACGGTCACAGTCATTTAACTTGAGACGCAATCCATGATATAAGAAAAACAAAATAAATTTGCTAGTATCAAAGCAGAGTTGATAACACAAATCATAGTTATTGATTTACTGCATAACAATGCAAAAAATTGCTTTTCCTATATTGTTACCTATCCTTCTGCTATGAAATCGTATAGGGGTTTATTCCTTTTCAAGTCCTAAAAGAGGTTGATCGTTCATTCATACTGCAGTGCCAGAGGACATCAAATGCTGCATTGGTATCGTGTTCTCTTAATAACTTCTGGTGCAGAGAAAGAAAATGTTACTGTAATTTGTTGTAAACAGTTCTTGCATTTTCCTTCATATTTACAGTTAGAGTTTTGTAGCGCGTGTCAATCGACCTGGTTTGGCTGTGTAGTGTATTTTTCCACAGTCTTTTATATGGATAGGAAGTGTGATGGCTGTGTGCGGATGAGAGCTGAGTTGGTCACACTTCGCTCTCAGCTCCAGGCTGTGATGGCTTTGGATACACAGCTTGAAGCCGTAGTGGATGAGCATCTCTGTTGTAGCCTGGCTGTGCAGACTCAACGGATGTCCCGCACATATGAGTCCGTCGATTCGCCCACAGTGGTGACCAGCCAAGTTACTGTTCATACTGAGAGTGACTCCTCCTCACCTGTGGTCAAGTGGGAGGTCGGTCGCCTCAGGGCAGGTGGCGAAGGACTTCCCAGGGGGCCACTCGTAAGGCTGCCTGGTTAGTCTGACAAACTTCTCAGCCAGCAATATCCAGGCAATCACAGAGGGTGGGATTACTGGTAGTTGGAAGCTCCAACGTTAGGCAGATTATAGGGCCCCTTAAGGACATGGCTGCCATGGAGAGGAAGAAAGCCAATGTGCATTCCGTGTGCATACCAGGTGGAGTCATTCCACATGTGGAAAGGGTTTTTCCTGATGCCATGAACAGAACAGAGTGCAGCCAACTGCAGGTGGTGGCTCACGTCAGTGCCAATGATGTGTGTCACTTTGGATTGGAAGAGATTCTCTCTGGTTTCAAGTGGATACAGAAGTGGTAAATGGTGCCAGACTTGTAGAGCTCACCATTTGCAGCATAGTCGACAGGACCCATTGCAGACATTTAGTAGAGAGCCGAGTGGAGGGTCTGAATCTTATAGGCTCAGACAGTTCCGTGACTGTATAGGCTGCAGATTCCTCGACTTGCTCCATAGGGTGGTGGGGTTTCGGGTTCCTCTGATTAGGTCATGACTCCACTAAACGCAGGAGGCGGCTACACGGGTATCAGGGGCTGGGTGGCGTGGACTGGGCGGTTTTTTAGGTTAGAGGATGTCGGGGGAAATACAAAAAGGGCTTCAGTCTCAAAGGGTGCACGTCGAACATAGGAAGACCGTAGATACAGAAACCATCGGTACAAAATTTGTATATTGTCATAGCTGTGTTGGGAAAGCATCAGAGCTCCAAGCGCTAATAGAAAGCACTGATGGTGTTCCGAAAGGATGCGCTAAACACAGTTGGCGGTGGCGTGTTTGTTGCTGTTAGAAGTAGCTTATCTTGTAGCGAAATTGAATCAGATATTTCCTGGGAGCTAGTATGGGCAGAGGTAATTTTTGGCAACCGGAATAAAATAATAATTGGATCCTTGTGCCGACCTCCCTGCTCAGATGATACAGTTGCTGAAAGGTTCGAAGAAACATTGAGTTTAATTTCAAACACGTACCCGATTCATACAATTATAGTTGCTGGTGTCTTTAATTTACCCGCGATGTGTTGGCGAAAATACAAATTTAAATACGGAGGTACTCATAAAACATCATCCGAAATGGTGTTAAGCGCATTCTCTGATAATTATTACGAGTAGTTAGTTCATGAGCCCATGCGAATAGTAAACGGATGTGAAAGCACAGTTGACCTCTTAGCAACAAATAATCCTGACTTAATAAAGAGCAACAAAACGGATACAGGGATTAGTGAGCGCAGGGTTGTCGTAGCGAGATTGAATACTTTAACCCCCAAATCCTTCAAAAAAAACGAAAAATATATTTATTCAAAAAAGCAGATAAAAATTCACTTGACGCCTTCCTGAGAGACAATCTCCACTCCTTCCTAACTAACAATGTAAGTATAGACCACATGTGGCTGGAATTCAAAGAAATAGTATCGACAGACTTGTTGTTGTTGTTGTTGTGGTCTTCAGTCCTGAGACTGGTTTGATGCAGCTCTCCATGCTACTCTATCCTGTGCAAGCTTCTTCATCTCCCAGTACCTACTGCAACCTACATCCTTCTGAATCTGCTTAGTGTATTCATCTCTTGGTCTCCCTCTACGATTTTTACCCTCAACGCTGCCCTCCAATACTAAATTGGTGATCCCTTGATGCCTCAGAACATGTCCTACCAACCGATCCCTTCTTCTGGTCAAGTTGTGCCACAAACTTCACAGATTTATACCAAATAAATTAACGAGCGACGAAGCTGAACCCCCTTGGTACACAAAGCGGGGCAGAACACTGTTGCAGAAACAATGAAAAAAGCATGCCAAAATTAAACGAAAGCCGAAAGCAAAATCTCCAAGATTGGCCATCTTTTACAGAAGCTCGAAATTTAGTGCGGACATCAATGCGAGATGCGTATATTAGTTTCCACAACGAAACTTTATCTCGAAAGCTGGCAGACAGTTCAAAGACATTCTGGACGTATGTCAAGTATGTTAGCGGCAAGAAACAATCAGTGCCTTCCCTGGGCGATAGCAATGGAGATACAATCGAAGACAATGCTGCCAAAGGGGAGTTACTAAACACAGCCTCATGAAATGCCTTCACAAAAGAAGACGAAGTAAATATTCCAGAATTCGAATCGAGAACAGCTGCCAACATGAGTAACTTAGAAGTAGATATCCTCGGAGTAGTGAAGCAACTTAAATCACTTAATAAAAGCAAGTCTTCTAGTCCAGATTGTGTACCAATTAGATTCCTTTCAGAGTATGCTGATACAATAGCTCCATACTTAACAATCATATCCAACCGCTTGCTCCACGAAAGATACGTACCCAAAGACTGGAAAGTTGCCCAGGTCACACCAATATTCAAGGATAGTAGTAGGAGGAATCCACTAAATTACAGGCCCATATCATTAACATCGATATGCAGCAGGAATGTGGAACATATATTGTGTTCAAACATTATGAATTACCTAGAGAACGGTGCATTGAAACACAATCAACACGGATTTAGAAAACATCGTTCCTGTGAAACACAACTAGCTGTGCTATTGACAAGAAAGTTCAAATTGATTCCGTATTTCTAGATTTTCAAAAGGCTTTTGACACTGTACCACACAAGTGGCTTGTAGCGGAATTGCGTGCTTATGGAATATCGTCTCAGTTATGTTACTGAATTCGTGATTTCGTGTCAGAGAGATCACAGTTCGTAGTAACTGACGGAAAGCCATCGAGTATTTTTGGCGTTTTACAAGGTAATGTTTCTTATGTATATAAACGATTTAGGAGACAATATGAGTAGCCGTCTTAGGTTGTTTGCAGATGATGTTGTCGTTTATCGTCTAGTTAAACTTCAGTTACACGATAAATCAGTCTAATCTAAAGGCTGTAAATTCAACTAAATACCTATGAATTACAATTACGAACAATTTAAATTGGGAAAAACACACAGAAAATGTTGTAGGGAAGGCAAATCAAAGACTACGTTTTACTGGCAGATACTTAGAAGATGCAACAGATTAAGTAAAGAGACTGCCTACACTACGCTTGTCCGTCCTCTTTTGGAGTATTGCTGCACGGTCTGGGATCATTACCAGATAGGATTAACGGAGTACATCGAGAAAGTTCAACGAAGAGAAGCACGTCTTCTGTTATCGCAAAATAGGGGAGAGAGTGTCACGGACATGATACAGGATTTAGGATGGACACCATTAAAGCAAAGACGCTTATCGATGCGGCGGAATCTTCACACGAAATTTCAATCACCAACTTTCTCCTCCGAATGCGAAAATATTTTGCTGACGGCGACGTACATTGAGAGAAACGACCATCTTAGTAAAATAAGGGAAATTAGAACTCGCACGGAAAGACGTAGATGTTCGTTTCTTCCGCGCGATGTTCCAGAGTGAAACAATATAGAATTATTATGAAGGTGGTTCAACGAACACTCTACCAGGCAGTTAAATGTGATTTGCAGAGTATCCATGTAGATGTAGATGTAAATGTAGATCTACCTCACTGCTGCTTTTACACAATGAAACTGTGATCGATGTGTAGAGATGTTGCCGGACTATCCCGTGATCAAATCGAGGTCCTACCCTTGCCTGTAAGAAGTTTCCGCTGTATCTGCAAGTTTGATACCAAGGACGTGATGGGAGGTTAGGCATCAATGCGGCGCAGTTTCTCTCTTAAAATTTGTGAGGGTAGATTGTGGTCGAGAGGCATGAAAAATGGGTGAAGTTTCGAATTTTTTCATACGAGGTTTCTTTTTATTAAAATAAGTGTTTTACCACTTTATTATACGCACATCCGTGTACGAAAAACATTTTCTTATCCCGTAACAAATAAAAAATGGCGGTTGCAGCCCTTGTCAAACTATGCTCATCGCGGCGCATCATGGTTTGCGCGAAGCGTTGTACAGACTTGTGGCTATTTCCGAAACCCATAAAAACTGAAAATTCTCTAATTAAAACGAATTTTTGAGGATGAAGAAAGGGTCTTGAAAAATACCTCGAAAAAATGGCAGTTATCTGAAAAACATGTCGGTTTCTTGGCATGTTTTTTGTCTAAGTAAATAAAAAAACATGTTCTAGCTAAGGCCCCCTACATTTAACTATCTTTCACTTTAAAATTTCAAATGAATCGGTTAAACTGTCAAAGCTCTAGAGCGCTTCGCGGTCTGGAAATAATTGGTTCGAGAAAAACGTGTTTGAAGTCTGTGGTAAAAAAAGCCGTTGTTTCAGAAGTTACGCTTAATCTGCGATCCCAAGCCTATAGAAGCATTTTTCCTCTTGCTGAAACATGCTCTGGTTATGAATCTGGTGCTGCATTTCTTCGATCCGTGCGCGTTTAAGAAAGTGAGTGTGAGACATTCCTCGCTCCGCGGCGGCCACGAGTTGCCTGTAAGATAACTCCGGGAAGTTTTGCTGTTCGTCCCTGTGATGATAGCTAACACGTTCATTTTCGACAGAAAAGATGAATAAGCTACGCTGAATATAGCTATGTACGCAGGTATTTCAACAGTTTTTTTTTCCAACAATGAAGATCTTCAGGTATCAATTTCCAAATACACGTGTTGAAGCTCTCGTTCCCATTTTGCGTATTGGCACCCAGTGCGTCTTTTAAGCAAACCTTTATTGGATAGGAATTTGTATACCGGCCAATCTTTTCTTTAACTAATACATCGAGCGCTTACAAATACCTATAGTTTGTTGGCGCATGGTTCCATTCAACACGCTATATTTTCTAAACTAAACTAAAACTAAAACTCCGTCCGAACAGGCCTTGGCTGGCCCAATGGTACCGACCGGCCGCCGTGTCATCCTCAGTCCACACGCGTCACTCGATGCGGTTATGGAGGGGCATGTGGTCAGCACAACTCTCTCCCGGCCGTATTTCAGTTTACGAGACCGGAGCCGCTACTTTTCAGTCAAGTAGCTCCTCAGTTTGCCTCACAAGAACTGATTGCACCCCGCTTGCCAGCAGCGCTCGGCAGACCGGATGACCACTCATCCAAGTGCTAGCCCGGCCCGACAGCGCTTAACTTCGGTGATATGACGAGAACCGGTGTTACCACTGCGACAAGGCCGTTGGCCTAGAACACTTTCACGTTCAAAAAATTCATTTACAGGAATAATCCGTATACTTGAGGGATGCGAATTCCGTAAAACACAAAAAATTCGTTTCTTTGTTGCACTTGACCAGAACTTCGCCTTAACCCTTCCATGTTTAAAATTTATTTAGTATATATTTGAAAAATAAAAGGTCAGACCCGTCTCCCTTTGTCATAAATAACACATTTTCATTATCAAAAAGTTTTAAGCTGACCGATTTTGAAAATCGGTGAAGTGGGACACAAGTGTCCCACGAACCTGACTATATCCCTATTTTCGTGTGATTCTAGGATTTTCAGAGTTATATATTCAAAATTAGTATGATGAAAAACATGAAATATCACACGCAAGTTCTCAGCATAAAACTTTATGATGGCTTTGACATGCCACATACTAATATTTTCTAAATTCTATGTTTTCTGGTGCAGATAGCTCACAGCCTTCTATATATCCACCAGTGGTCCGTAGTATTTTCCTCCAAGTAGCGACAGCATCTTGCTACATCCTAGCACGAGACAGATAAGAGATATAGACGTCTCAATGCTCAAAACTGCGTATGTATCCCATCACCCACTAAACGGTTGAGGTATGCAGGAGATCATCTGGTGACACTGTATCATATTTCACAAAGCCATTCTATAAAGCTTCCTTGGCCAAAACATTTACTTCTTCATTTCCCTTTATTCCGCTGTGCACCTTCACTGAGAACTTAATGGCAGTCTTATTCAGGCGGGAAAGTTCATAAATTGCTCCATAATATGGTATAGCGAATGATTCTTGTGTTGTTGGCACCATAGCATTTTAAGAGCGTTAATGGTGAACGTGAATCTGATAAAGTAGTGACTGTTTCTTCTTGAATTATTTTTGCGTGTATAAATCCCTCTAAGATCGCTGTGAATGCGAAAAGTCTTACGTCAATAAGTAAATTAGATGCATTAATCTGCACACAACACTAAATACCTACCTCAGAAAACATTGACGTAGGATCATAAAGAATGTCTGTCAGAAGCTGGGAGACGTACTTGTTATTATGGCTGTGCACTAATTTTCAATCCAGCGGGTACATTAAATACATTGCAGAAAAGATATACACTGAAGAGCCAAAGATCCTGGTACTCGTACAGAATATCGTGGAGGGCTCCCGACGTGGCCTAGAGTCGACTAATATCTGAAGTAGTGCTGGAGGGAACGGACACCATGAATCCCGCAGGGCTGCCCATAAATCCTTGAGAAACTCTTCTGAACAGCATGTTGCAAGGCAGCCCAGATATGCTCAGTAATGTTCATGTGTGGGGAGTTTGGTGGCCAGTGGAAGTGTTCAAAATCAGAAGAGTGTTCCTGCAGCCACTCTGTAGCTATTCTGCACGTGTGGGGTGTCGCATTGTCCTACTGGAATTGCCCAAGTTCGTCGGAATGCACAGTGTATATGAATCGATGCAGGTGATCAGACAGGATGCTTACGTACGTGCCACCTGTCAGAGTCGCATCTAGACGTATCAGGGGTCCCATACTACTTCAACTGCACACGCCCCCCACCATTACAGAGCCTCCACCAGCTTCAAGAGTCCCCTGCTGACATGTAGGGTCCATGGATTCATGAGGTTGTATCCACACCAAAACACGTACATCTGCTCGATACAATTTGAAACGAGACTCGTCCGACCAGGCAACATGTTTCCCCAGTCGTCCACAGTCCAATGTCGGTGTTGATGGGCCAAGGCGGGATGTAAAGCCTTGTGTTCTGCAGCCATCAAGGTCCACGAGAGGGCCTTCGGCTCCAAAAGCCCATATCGTCGAAGTTTCGTTGATTGGTTCGCACGCTGACACTTGCTGATGGCCCAGCATTGAACTCTGCAGCAATTTGCGGAAGGTTTGCACTTCTGTCACGTTAGACGATTTTCTACAGTCATCGACGGTTCCGTTCTTGCAGGATCTTTTCCCGGCCGCAGCGATGTCGCAGATCTGATGTTTTGCCGGATTTATCATATTCACGGTACACTCGTGAAATGGTCTTACGGCAAATCCCCCTTTTATTGGTACCTCGGAGATGCTGTATCCCACCGCTGGTGCGCCGACTACAACACCACGTTCAAACTCACTTGAATCTTGATAACCTGCCATTCTAGCAGTGGTAACCGACCTAACAACTGCGCCAGACACTTGTTGTCTTATATAGGCGTTGCCGACCACAGCGTCGTATTCTGCCTGTTTACATATCTCTGTATTTGAAACGCATGCCTATACCAGTTTCTTTGGCGCTGCAGTGTATGTTCTTCACGCGATATCCACGTAGGTATGAGGAATGTATTGTATAGTACTGATTATAACGTACAGAGCAATTCATGTCAGGCCTGGTGTTCTAGTGATGAAACATGTGCAAGGAAACCCGGAAGTCCTGATATCCAATCCCCAGAGGACGACGGTAATTTTCAGTTTGCCTTTAATCTAACCTTCGCCTATCAAAGATCAGTAGTTTCCAAGTGTGGCACGTGACTCGGAGTGTAGCGTATCCAGGAGTGACAAGCGACTCGGATTCCACGTTAAAATGTAGGTCCTGTTTTCCCGGTTGGATTAGAGAAACGAAAGTCGCTGTAGTAGCATCCAACCGAAATACCTTCACCTGGCCATTGAATCACACGGAAATCATACCACATTATGTGTGTGTGTTTTATGTGTAGAAGACAGAAATCCTAAAATCCTATTATCAGCAGGGGGGGGGGGGACGAAGATAAAGAGGCCAATTGTCCTCGTATGCCACTGTCACTGGACTCGCTTCGTCTCGTCAGCACTTCCCGAGGCATGAGGCGAAGTTCCCGAACCACAGGGCTGGTACACCTGCCTAATATGGTGAAGGGCCCCGTGAGCACGCAGAAGTGCCACAACACGGTGTGGCATAGACTCGACTAATGTCTGAATTAGTGCTGGAGGGAACTAATACCATGAATCCTGCACGGCTGTCCAAAAATTCGTAATTGTACGAGGGGGGTGGATATACAGGGTGATTCAAAAAGAATACCACAACTTTAGGAATTTAAAACTCTGCAATGACAAAAGGCAGAGCTAAGCACTATCTGTCGGCGAATTAAGGGAGCTATAAAGTTTCATTTAGTTGTACATTTGTTCGCTTGAGGCGCTGTTGACTAGGCGTCAGCGTCAGTTGATGCTAAGATGGCGACTGCTCAATAGAAAGCTTTTTGTGTTGTTGAGTACGGCAGAAGTGAATCGACGACAGTTGTTCAGCGTGCATTTCGAACGAAGTATGGTGTTAAACCTCCTGATAGGTGGTGTATTAAACGTTGGTATAAACAGTTTACAGAGAATGGGTGTTTGTGCAAAGGGAAAAGTTCTGGATGGCCGAGAACGAGTGACGAAAATGTAGCACGCATCCAGCAAGCATTTGTTCGCAGCCCAGGAAAATCGACTCGCAGAGCTAGGAGAGAGCTGCAAATTCCACAATCAACTGTATGGAGAGTCCTACGAAAAAGGTTAGTTATGAAACCTTATCGTCTGAAATTGGTTCAAGCACTGTCTGCAGCTGATAAGATTAAAAGAATCGATTTCTGGAGATTTTATCCTTGCTCAAATGGAAACAGATGAATCTTTCGTTTCAAAGATTGTGTTTAGTGATGAAGCAACTTTCCACACTAACAGGAAAGTCAACCGTCACAATGTCTGTATATGGGGCACTGAGAATCCGCGGGAAACAACTCAGTATGAACGTGACTCGCCTAAGGTGAACGTTTTCAGTGCCATTTCAGCCAATAAAGTTTTTGGTCCCTTTTTCTTCGAAGGTGCTACTGTAACTGGACTACAGTATCTGGAGATGTTAGAGAATTGGCTGTTCCCTCAGCTCGAACAAGAAGCACAACAATTCATATTTCAGCAGGATGGAGCGCCACCACATTGGCACTTATCTGTCCGTAACTACCTGAACGTCAACTACCCGAGGCGATGGATCGGCAGCCAGGCAGCCTGTGACAGAGCACTTCATCACTGGCCTCCAAGAAGCCCTGATCTTACCCCCTGCGATTTTTTCTTATGGGGGTATGTTAAGGATATGGTGTTTCGGCCACCTCTCCCAGCCACCATTGATGATTTGAAATGAGAAATAACAGCAGCTATCCAAACTGTTACGCCTGATATGCTACAGAGAGTGTGGAACGAGTTGGAGTATCGGGTTGATATTGCTCGAGTGTCTGGAGGGGGCCATATTGAACATCTCTGAACTTGTTTTTGAGTGAAAAAAAACCTTTTTAAATACTCTTTGTAATGATGTATAACAGAAGGTTATATTATGTTTCTTTCATTAAATACACATTTTTAAAGTTGGGGTATTCTTTTTGAATCACCCTGTATTTTATTAACAGCATGTCGGAAGGCATCCCGGATATGCTCAATAATGTTCATGTTTGGGGAGTTTGGTGGCCAGCGGAAGTGTTTAAACTCTGAAGTACGCATCTAGAGCCACTCTGTAGCTATTTTGGACTTGTGGGGTGACGCATTATGCTGCTGGAATTGCCCAAATCCGTCGGAACACATAATGTACTCGAATGGAAGCTGGTGATCAGACAGGATGCTTACGTACGTGTCATCTGTCAGAGTCATATCTAGACCTACCAGTGGTCAAATATCACTCCAACTGCACACACCTCACACCATTACAGCGCCTCCACTAGCTTCAACAGTCCTTGCTGACATGCAGGGTCCATGGATTCATGAGGTTGTTTCCATACACGTTCACGTCCATCCACTCGATACAATTTTGAAACGAGGCTCGTCCAACAAGACAACATGTTGCCGGTCATGAACTGTCCAGTGGCGGTATTTACGGGCCCAGGTGAGTCGTAAAGTTTTGTATCGTACAGTCATCAAGAGTAAACGAGTGGGCCTTGGGATTCGAAAGCCCACAACGATGCTGTTTCGTTGAATGATACGCACGCTGTCACTTGCTGAGGGCCCAACATTGAAATCTGAAGCAATTTGCGGCAGGATTTGCACTACTGTCACGTTGAACGATTCTCTTCAGTCGCTGTTGGTCTCGTTCTTGCAGGATAATTTTCCATCCGCAGCAATGTCGCAGATTTGATGTTTTGCCGGATTCCTCATATTCACGGCACACTCGTGAAATAGTTGTAGGGGAAAATCCCCACTTCGTCAGTATCTCGGAGATGCTGCGTCCCATCGCTCGTGCACCAACTGTAACACCACGTTCAAACTCACTTAAATCTTGATAACCTGCCACTGCAGCAGTGGTAACCTATGTAACAACTGCGCCAGACACTTGTCTTTTATACGCGTTCTCGATGGCAGTGCCGTATTCTGCCTGTTTACATATCACTGTATTTGAATACGCATGCCTATACGAGTTGCTTTGGCGCTTCAGTGTATACATCGCAAAAGTACGAACCGAAAATCATACGATCGTATCTACGAGGGCAGTTCAATAAGTAATGCAACACTTTTTTTTCTCGGCCAATTTTGGTTGAAAAAACTGGAAATTTCTTGTGGAATATTTTCAAACATTCCCGCTTCGTCTCGTATAGTTTCATTGACTTCCGACAGGTGGCAGCGCTGTACGGAGCTGTTAAAATGGCGTCTGTAACGGATGTGCGTTGCAAACAACGGGCAGTGATCGAGTTTCTTTTGGCGGAAAACCAGGGCATCTCAGATATTCATAGGCGCTTGCAGAATGTCTACGGTGATCTGGCAGTGGACAAAAGCACGGTGAGTCGTTGGGCAAAGCGTGTGTCATCATCGCCGCAAGGTCAAGCAAGACTGTCTGATCTCCCGCGTGCGGGCCGGCCGTGCACAGCTGTGACTCCTGCAATGGCGGAGCGTGCGAACACACTCGTTCGAGATGATCGACGGATCACCATCAAACAACTCAGTGCTCAACTTGACATCTCTGTTGGTAGTGCTGTCACAATTGTTCACCAGTTGGGATATTCAAAGGTTTGTTCCCGCTGGGTCCCTCGTCTAACCGAACACCGTAAAGAGCAAAGGAGAACCATCTGTGCGGAATTGCTTGCTCGTCATGTGGCTGAGGGTGACAATTTCTTGTCAAAGATTGTTACAGGCGATGAAACATGGGTTCATCACTTCGAACCTGAAACAAAACGGCAATCAATGGAGTGGCGCCACACCCACTCCCCTACCAAGAAAAAGTTTAAAGCCATACCCTCAGCTGGTAAAGTCATGGTTACAGTCTTCTGGGACGCTGAAGGGGTTATTCTGTTCGACGTCCTTCCCCATGGTCAAACGATCAACTCTGAAGTGTATTGTGCTACTCTTCAGAAATTGAAGAAACGACTTCAGCGTGTTCTTAGGCACAAAAATCTGAACGAACTTCTCCTTCTTCATGACAACGCACCCGAGAGGAGCTCACAAAACTTCAGTGGACTGTTCTTCCTCATGCACCCTACAGCCCCGATCTCGCACCGTCGGATTTCCATATGTTTGGCCCAATGAAGGACGCAATCCGTGGGAGGCACTACGCAGATGATGAAGAAGTTATTGATGCAGTACGACGTTGGCTCCGACATCGACCAGTGGAATGGTACCGTGCAGGCATACAGGCCCTCATTTCAAGGTGGCGTAAGGCCGTAGCATTGAATGGAGATTACGTTGAAAAATAGTGTTGTGTAGCTAAAAGATTGGGGAATAACCTGGTGTATTTCAATGCTGAATAAAACAACCCCTGTTTGAGAAAAAAATGTGTTGCATTACTTATTGAACTGCCCTCGTTTTATAATTTTCCTCAGTCTCTCCCCTCCTCTTTGTTAGTCGAGGCCTATATACCATTGTCAAATGGAAAATCAGCACCTGAGCTATTTTGCTTAAAAAATGGTGGTAAATGTTACTGAGGAAAGCCACTTTGGCGTTCTGAAATACTACAATAAATTGACACCACGACATTTTTCAGCCCCCCCCCCCTCCCATCCAAACACCCACACCTCCATTCTAAGAAAGAACGTTTAACCATTGCTGCAGCACACCAATAAATTGAAACTGTTATATCCTAGCCAGTAATGCCAACCGAGCCCGCTGCCAAAAAGGTTGGCAGCATCAAAGTCCGGACGCCGTCCGCATAAGCAGCGCCAGCGATACAGGAAATCGCCGCAAGTCTGCGCGCGCCACCGCTGGCTTCTGGCTTCTTAAGCGCTGGAGTCGCGAGCGCTAGGACAGTTCTGGATTCGCCGCTCAGTTGTATACTCGCCACCGAATTGTGTACCTGCTAGACAGTTGTGTGTTCATCGCAGCAGAGTTGTTGTTTGTCGTCAGCCGACGCTGACCTAGCCGCTCCGACGCGAACTAGACAGATTTCTGTAGACCATGTTCACCACTGTGTTCTGTATCGTCGTTAATAAAGATAAGTACCGACTTTCATTTAATCCGAGTGTTTGGGGTTTCATCATTCTGTTCACTGTTCCAGCGGACCGGTCGGCCCGCTATTAAAAGTGTGGCGGTGACTTCGTAAGCCGTTTCTACAGCGAATTGTTTGTCGCTACGAAGGCCGTCAAAAAAGAAACTAGTCACCGAAACATTACCATTACGATCTAGAGGCAGCCGCCTCTCTGTCCAGACCCAGCAACCGTTCATCTCTGCTCTGGCCGCACATCGCACTGGGCGTCACCACTACCTCCGCCATCGGGGCAGTGAGCAAAGTACCTCCGCCTCAAAGCACCGATTGGCTCAATGTCATGCAGCTACTGTATTACAGTGCCAAAATATACGATAGGAAATGGTAGAAGAAAGGCACTTTATTTTTTAAAAAAAGCATGTAGAAGTCCTTCGGTGTCCACCGCCACACGCAGCTTATCAGCAAGCTGGCTGGAAAGAAACAGACGCCACAGTCATCGGCCGTGCCACATCCCCCTTCCCACACTTCCTCCCCCCCCCCCCCCCCCCCCACTCGCCGCAAGATTATCGGTTTGGTCACCTTCGGTGAATTTAACAGCAAGGGTGGTAGCATTAATATTTCAATAGGAATTCCGCTGTTGAACTCGAACGAGAGAGCGCATACGTGGAAAAAGTACAATGAAGGTTTCTCTGAGGGAGAGGACTTACCTGATGACACAATAAAAGAAGAAACAGGAGCCGATAGGTAAGAGACACGGGATCCAGTATTAAAATCGGATTTGGAAAGAGTTTTGGACGAATTAGGATCATATAAGGAAAACGGAGTAGATAACTTTCTCTCGGAATTTCTAAAATCATTGGGGGAAATCCCGGGTTCCCGGGTTCGATTCCAGGCGGGTCAGGGATTTTCTCTGCCTCGTGATGACTTGGTGTTGTGTGGTGTCCTTAGGTTAGTTAGGTTTAAGTAGTTCTAAGTTCTAGGGGACTGATGACCATAGATGTTAAGTCCCATAGTGCTCAGAGCCATTTGAATCATTTTTTGATCCATTGGGGGAAGTGGCAATCTAATGACTATTCTCGTTGGCGTGTAGAATGTATGAGTCTGGCGGGAAAATATTATCCACGCAATTCTGAAGATTCCAGAAGCCGACAAGTGCGAGAATTATCGGACAATAAGCTTAACAGCTAATGCATCCAAGCTGCTCAGAAGAATAATATACAGAAGAAAATGGAGGATCAGTTAGATGACGACCAGTTTGTTTCAGGAAAGGTAAAGGCACGAGAGAGACAATTCTGACGTTGCGGTCGGTAGTGGAAGTAAGATTAAAGAAAAATCAAGACACTTTCATAGGATCTTTCAGCCTGGAAAAAGCGTTTGACTATGTAAAATGCTGCAGGTTACTCAAAATTCTAAGAGAAATAAGGGTAAGCTATAGGGAAATACAGGTAAAACACAGTATGTGTAAGAGCCCAGATGGAACAATAAGAGTGGAAGACAAAGAACAAAATGCTTTGATTAAAATGGGTGTAATACAGGGATCTAGTCTTTCACCCATACTGTTCAATCTAAATATCGAAGAAGCAATGACAGAAGTGAAAGATTCAAGACTAGGATTAAAATTCAGGGTGAAAGTATGTCAATAATAAGATTCGCTAATGAAATTACTATCCTCAGAGAAAGTGAAGAAGAATTACAGGATGTGTTGAGTGGAATGAACAGTCTAATTAGTACAGAATATGGACTGAGAGCAAACTGAAGAAAGATGAAAGTAATGAGGGGTTGCAGAAATGAGAACAGCGAGAAACTACTAGTATCAAACATACGCCTTAATCTGAGGAAGAAATTTCTGAGAATGTATGTTTGGAGCACAGCATTGGCGGTGGTGAAACATAGACAGTGACAAAACCAGAACAGAAGAGAATCGAAGCGTTTTACATGTGGTGCTACAGAAGAATTTTGAAAATTAGGTCGTCTGATAAGGTAAGGAAAAAGTAAGGAATTAGGAGGTTCCCTGCAGAATCGTCCAGGAAAGGAATAAGTAGAAAACACTGACATGTGAAGGGACAGTATGGCAGGACATCTGTTAAGACAACAGGGACTGGGAAAGGAAACAGAGGGGAGAAAAAGCAGAGGGGGGAGGGGAAGGAGAACGAACCCAAGGGAGGAGGGGAGGGGAAGAGGAGGGTCGGATTTGAAAGGAAGAATGAATATCGGGGCGAATCATATCATCTGGGACGGGGGGACGTTTGAAGTTCCTTTGGCAGAGTAGGTGGAGGGTGTGGAGATGGGGATAGGGACACATCAGTAAAGGCGTGACAGCAGGCGGGAAATGGAGAGGAATGGACACACCAGTGGTGAGGGGGATGAAGGCGGCGAATAGTGTAGAGGATACAGATGTGCTCAAGGAAGAGGAGGAGATGTGGGAAGAGGATAAGCTCATAGAGTATCCTCGTGTGGGGATGGGAGACGGATACGGAAAACGAGGTGGAGCGCATCGCGTTCAAGAATTTGGAGGGCTTTATAGAAGTTAGGAGGGGTAGAGATCCAGGGAACACTGTCATAACAAAGGATGGGATGGATCAAGGATTTGTAGGTATGAAGGATGACGGAAGGGTGTAATCCCCATGTCTGGCCAGGCAGGAGTTTCAAGAGGCAAAGTCTACAGTGTGCTTTGCGTTAGATGGTAAGGAGTGGGGAAGTCCAGGTGAGGTGACGGTAAAGAGTGTGACCAAGGTATTTCAAGGTGGGGTAAACTCGGATAGGGCGGTCATAGATGGTGAGGTAGAGAACATCGATCCAGAAGGAGGGGGTGGTATATCCTATAATGATTGCCTGCTGATCTGTAACTGTACTATTAACAAAAATGTAAAACGTTGTCTCTTTTTTTATTTTTTGAGCACGCTAATCTCTGAATCCAACAGACGAATTTTCATGCGTTTTTCAGAGGTAAATTGAGCGTAGCTTCGAGCAGCATATAGGCCTTATTTCATCAAACTCAGATCACGAAAAAAAGGTAACGTAATTTAAAGTTTTTTTCTAAAATCGTCTGCTCAGCTTAGTAGTTAGGATACTTAATCATCACAGTGTAATACACCAAAGAACCAATAGATGGCGCTGTAGTTACGTAGCTCACCAAAGAACCTATAGATGGCGCTGTTAGTTTTCTTTCAACTCAGTGACACATGTAGTTTCTAATGTTTATATCAAACTGAGCGCCGCAATCTGATCATTTACGAATACAAAGTAACAGCGAATGAAGTTGTCTGGGATGTATGGATTTACTGATTTCAGTTTATGTATTAAAAACTTAACGGCATTGATTTGCTTCCTTCGATAGGTTTTATTTATATTGTTTGATAGAAAGAACGAATGTTCAAGTGATTTAGGTGTCTACTCATTACATTTTGATTTCGTTTTTTTTACGAATAAAAATGCCTAGGAAACGGTTGTGTCTTTCTGAATACAGCAGAAAGGTTAAAAAGTTGAAGTCGATGCAATCTCAAGAATCCAATGAAAAGAGGTTCGTGAGGCGAGACTTGTTGCGGATCGACAAAACCGGGCTGTAACTCTCTCTGAGGAAACTCCTTCGAAATGCGAGGCACGACGTAGCTCTGATCGAGAGCTTCACGCATTATCTCACATCTCAGAGCCATTCACTCGCACAGGTCTAAAGTTAGGTACTTCCCTCCATCGTAACGTCGCAGAAGTGGATATTCTGACAGGAGGTGGTGTAGGCAAGAGAGTTTTTATATCCTGAATCCCGCTAAACCCTAAAGATTTATCATTTCACTTCAAAAATGTACAATTTCTGGTGAGCGAATGTCATGCAATGACCATAAACAAAGCACAAGGCCAGACGCTGCATACTGAGGGCGTTGACCTCAGTGTCCGTTGCTTTTCGCTTGCCCAACTCTACGCGGCTCTCTCCCATGTTAGTGAAGCAATAAAGCTCTTCGTTCATATCCTGAGCCACACTACTTCAAATGTTATATGCAAAAAAGCTTTGTAAGTTAAAAGTTAATTCCACGCGTATGAAGGCTCGAGCACAGCTATAAATAAATACCTCAGCAACTCCGAGTTTCTCAGCGAGTTCGACATACAAACATCTCCTTACAGTCCATCACTAAGATACGTACAGCATCTGTAAAGTTTCAAAGGATGGTGATACTGGTAACTGATGTTATATTGCACTTCCACTGTATGCGATGAGGTTTCGATATCCCGTAAAATATCCGTTGAAGCACTCCAGAGAGCAATTCGACACCTGCGTAGCAACAGCAGCCCTATAGCCGGGTGTACTGTTTTATTCTCTGGAAGCTTCCATTACATCTTATCCGTAGTCGCAACAGGGACGAGAGCAAACGAAGTCAACGCATCTGCCATTGTTAATTAGACAGCACGTTAACACAACACCAAAATTGATAAAAAATTAGAAAATTACAACAGTGAATGACAAATTATGTAAAAGAAATTAAACTTAAAATTTAAAAGTAAAACATACTCGAAAGTCTCGAAATTTCCGGGTCTTGCCAGTATCGATATTGATAACGGGCAGGAACTATCGAGATTCACAATTCCGGGATTCATGAACGATCTGTATACATATTCGAGATTGTTCGTAAGATTCGTTTTCCCTGATTCGTTTTCCCTGAGCAAGAGAACTACTCGCATGGCTATTTTTTGTTTTATGCTTCTCTCGCAGCACATGATCAATTGTTTTGCGACTTTTTCAGAACTCTGGTGAGACATTATTGGCTCGGGGCGTCAATGTGTCGATTTATGGCCGTACTGATATAACCTGTGAACACGATCGTTTGCAAGATACGCGTTTGTCCGCAGCCTTCAGCTGTCTAACTACATCTCCCTACAGCGCAGTGGCCCTTCACAAACTTCATAAACAAAAAAATGGTGTTATGGTACGAGAATAATTTATTTACTTAATATATTTCAACTTGTGCTCAACACATTACGGTATCTTTGCTCCAGCTTTTTTAACCCATCTAAAAAATAAATAAATAATAAATAACCACTCATCCGCAGCTTTTCTGGCTTCCTCACAGTTCAGAAATCATCTTCCCTTGAGGTGTTTCTTGAGGTCTAGGAACAGACAATAGCACTGAGGCGAATAATTCAGATGAATAGGGTGGATGTTTCAGGATTTCAGAGTGAGGATTTTCCAGATCTTGTTGCGTGATGATCGCCTTGCGAAGAGGGGCATTATCTTGCAGAAATAAGATTCCTTTTCGCAGTTTTCCTCAGTTTTGGAGACCTGTGGTCGCTTCAGTTTGTCGAGAAGTTTAACATAGTACTTTGCCCTGATGGTTTTACCATGTTGTAACTAGTCAGTAAGACGTATTCTGTCTTTATCTTTGTGCTTTGAACTTCTTTGGATGTGGAGAACGACAGTTTCTTCATTCTTTGACCTGTCCTTTGGTGTCTGAATCATAAGTGTGTATCCATGTTTGATCCATGGTGACGAGGTGATCCAGAAGACTCACACCATTCCGGCGAAATTGGACCAAAATGGACTGTGAAGCAATCACTCACTCACGCTTTTGGTCACCATTGAGATATTTGAGAATAATGTGACATATACATTCTTGGGATATGATCAGGATCTCTGCTATCTTTGTAGCAGTTATCTTCCGACCATCCATGATTATGGAACTAACATCATCCTTGATTTACTGAACTGCCATCGTAGTTGGCCCTCCAGGACGCCCTTCACCTTCCGTGCTGACATGTCCTGTTTTAAATGCAGTAACGTTATGCTTGATAGCGCACAAGGAAGGGTAATTACCGCCCAGTGTACCAGAGATATCATGATAAATTGTTTGGTCATGTTCCATTTTTTTTAAAAAAAAGAAAAAGGTACTTGATCACAGGACCATGCAATTTCACTATGATTTCTCAACCGTCATACGCCACGTTCGCTTAAAACCTGTACAAAAAATAAAAACCAATGTTAATACTACACAATTACTATGATATACGATGCAAAGAACAAGAGTTAATGCCAATTTAATACGAAATGCCAAAGATTTATAAGCACACCCTCGTGCAGGGGTGGACAAAAATATGGAAACAGCACAACTACAACACATTACCATGTCTAATACGGCGTAGGAAACCCAATGACATTCAAAACAGCTTCCAGTCGTCTCGAAATCGATAAATACAGGTTCTGTATAGATTTCAAGGGAATCCTATACCCCTCTTTCTCCAAATGTAGTGGCAAGTTAAGGTAACGGTGGTGGAGGTAGAGAGCAATCGCGCTTTCTTCTCCCCAATGCAGATCACAAGGGCCGAATAATATTGAGATCTGGTGACTGTGGTGGTCATGTGAGATGTGACAACTCAAACTTGTGCTCACAAAAGCAGTCTCTGGATGATGCAAGCTGTGTGAACGAGGCTCCTGTCATCTTGGAACACACCATCAACATTGGGGATCAGCGAAGAAGGTCCCACAATCCTTGACAGTAATGCGACCTTGCAGCAGAAAGCCCATTGGAACCATGGAATACCGTTATATGGCTACCTAAATGACCACCGAGTCCCCATCACATGTCGCATTTGGGACGTAAATTCGGCCAGAAGTTGGAAATAACGTGTAACAAGATTCATCCAACCAAATGAGTTTCTTCAATTACTCCATAGTCCATTTTTTATGGGTTCGGCACTACGTTTCCCTGTTACGGGCATTTGTATCACTGATGAGTGATTTTAGAATCCCACCTAGTTCCGAAATTCTATGTATCCGGAGCTGCTTTCGTCTTTTTTGGTGCTGACGGGGTTCGCGAGTGCGACATTAAGTTCTGCAGTGGTTTTGCAGCTGTCGTCCTCTCACATTTCGTTCCTTTATGCAGTACAAACCTTCGATATGGTACCTCTTGAAACACCAAACACTTTGGCTCCCTTGGTTGTGGAAACACCCATCACAAGAGCACCAACACTTTGCCCACGTCCGAATTCACTGAGTTCGGACATAATGCACTAAGAACTACACAGAACATCGTTCAGACCACGACAGACACTTGCAACATATTTAGGACCCTGGACAGTTGCCGTTCATGGTCAAATAGAACAGTCCAACCTGCATGTTTGTAAAGCATTTGCATTTATGTTCAAGCATGAATTTCTGGCGATATACAGCGTGGTTATAATTAAACTTCCTCTACTTGAGCAAGTGTAGATGGAAAAGTATTTACCGTATTGGTAACCAACTTTGTAGTAATGATGTTCAGTCTCTGCACTACAGCATTTGTGTTGTTAGTGGTTTTAGTGTAACGACTTGCCGTTAGGCGCCAGTACTGGTATGACGATGTTAGAGAGCTTGTATAGGCTCTGTAGGCGACATAGGGTTGAAACAAAAACATTAGTATGCATTACATTTGCAGACAGTCGGCATGGGCCTGGGCAAGGTGAGCAGGGCTTTACTCGTAAAGCTGCTCTGTCAAACAACAGCAATAGTGTTGCTGCTTTTCGCGAGTATCGTCGCCTTAAACCGATACGGAGAGGTTCTTTATCCGCCTCCTCCCCTCTCCCATTTTTCCCACTTCCTCCCCCCCCCGCCCTCTTCAGGCTTCCACACCTCACCCTGCCCTCTCCCCTCCCCTCTCCTTTCTTTCTCCCACTGGCTTCTTCTCCCTCCCTCCTTCCCCCCCCCCCTGTCTGTCCTATACACCCAGTGGCAGCCCCCCCCCCCCTATCTCATCAAGTGTGTTCAGTGTTTTCTGTGCCAAAGATCGTCACCAGTGTTTAGTGCAACGGTGTTTTCTTCGTTTCTGTGCGTCAGTGTTATCTTCAGTGTGCTCCTTCATTCGAGTGGAAAACTGATTACCTTCGTTTGTGCGCACTGTGGACCTTGTTTCTGAAACCAGTGTCTTTCAACGAACGCCTTCATCACTATTTTGTGTACGTCTTCTGTTTTTAACATTCATGTATTTCTGTTTCTATGTCTCCATGTTAGCTATGTTTTTTCTGTTGGCCGAAGAGCGGCATCTGTACGCTGCTGCCGGCCCACCTTTGTACACTCCTGGAAATGGAAAAAAGAACACATTGACACCGGTGTGTCAGACCCACCATACTTGCTCCGGACACTGCGAGAGGGCTGTACAAGCAATGATCACACGCACGGCACAGCGGACACACCAGGAACCGCGGTGTTGGCAATCGAATGGCGCTAGCTGCGCAGCATTTGTGCACCGCCGCCGTCAGTGTCAGCCAGTTTGCCGTGGCATACGGAGCTCCATCGCAGTCTTTAACACTGGTAGCATGCCGCGACAGCGTGGACGTGAACCGTATGTGCAGTTGACGGACTTTGAGCGAGGGCGTATAGTGGGCATGCGGGAGGCCGGGTGGACGTACCGCCGAATTGCTCAACACGTGGGGCGTGAGGTCTCCACAGTACATCGATGTTGTCGCCAGTGGTCGGCGGAAGGTGCACGTGCCCGTCGACCTGGGACCGGACCGCAGCGACGCACGGATGCACGCCAAGACCGTAGGATCCTACGCAGTGCCGTAGGGGACCGCACCGCCACTTCCCAGCAAATTAGGGACACTGTTGCTCCTGGGGTATCGGCGAGGACCATTCGCAACCGTCTCCATGAAGCTGGGCTACGGTCCCGCACACCGTTAGGCCGTCTTCCGCTCACGCCCCAACATCGTGCAGCCCGCCTCCAGTGGTGTCGCGACAGGCGTGAATGGAGGGACGAATGGAGACGTGTCGTCTTCAGCGATGAGAGTCGCTTCTGCCTTGGTGCCAATGATGGTCGTATGCGTGTTTGGCGCCGTGCAGGTGAGCGCCACAATCAGGACTGCATACGACCGAGGCACACAGGGCCAACACCCGGCATCATGGTGTGGGGAGCGATCTCCTACACTGGCCGTACACCACTGGTGATCGTCGAGGGGACACTGAATAGTGCACGGTACATCCAAACCGTCATCGAACCCATCGTTTTACCATTCCTAGACCGGCAAGGGAACTTGCTGTTCCAACAGGACAATGCACGTCCGCATGTATCCCGTGCCACCCAACGTGCTCTAGAAGGTGTAAGTCAACTACCCTGGCCAGCGAGATCTCCGGATCTGTCCCCCATTGAGCATGTTTGGGACTGGATGAAGCGTCGTCTCACGCGGTCTGCAAGTCCAGCACGAACGCTGGTCCAACTGAGGCGCCAGGTGGAAATGTCATGGCAAGCCGTTCCACAGGACTACATCCAGCATCTCTACGATCGTCTCCATGGGAGAATAGCAGCCTGCATTGCTGCGAAAGATGGATATACACTGTACTAGTGCCGACATTGTGCATGCTCTGTTGCCTGTGTCTATGTGCCTGTGGTTCTGTCAGTGTGATCATGTGATGTATCTGACCCCAGGAATGTGTCAATAAAGTTTCCCCTTCCTGGGACAATGAATTCACGGTGTTCTTATTTCAATTTCCAGGAGTGTATAAGCTTTTGAAAGCAAACTGTAAATGTGTTTCATTCCAGACAACTGACGAAAGGCGTATATTGAAATAAATATGTAATTTCTTGTGATCGCACAGACTGATTTAAAATATCTGTAATTGTACATATTAGATGAAGGTTGTGTTTCATGAAATACCAGTTGCTCATGTAGATGAATCTCTAACCTGAACCGAAAATTAGCACTCCAGCACATTTTACAATAAACTTCAAGTATTTGCATTTCAGTTAGTAAAATTTAAAAAGATACTACCGACAAAGAAGTTTTTAAAGAAATGTTGCACTTGGCGGCTAATAGGGAATAGTCGGGAAGTACGGAACAGGGTTGTATAAATGCAGATAATCAGTGTAAACTTGGGAAATAGCGTACTTTATATACACAAATTACAGTTCTGAAATTGCTCTTAATTTAAACTGTTAAAAGAATTATTTACCACTAATGGACAAAATACTTTGACATATCTGTTAGGTTTAAAAATCTTCAAAGTAAAATAATGAAAAAAATATTTGTTTATGCGGTAGAAGCGATTCGTTGTACATTCGTCTGTTTGAATTACACACAAATCTAGTCTTCGTTATCTGCACCTGAACAGTCAAATTGAGTTTATGGAATACGAAGTATTCCATATTGATTGACGTTCCAGCTTTAACTTCGCAATGCAACAACAGAACCAAATACATTCACAGTCAAAATCGAGCAATACATAACTACTCTCTTACTCAATAAATTGCCTAATTTTATTCCTTGGTGTACATTTTCAATAATTATTCCACATTTTTTTAAAACTTACCTCCAAAAATTAGTCAAATTACAAAAACAATGTTTTTTCGCCGCAACTCACAAGATGTCTGGAGCTGAACTGGTAGTATAGTAGCTCATACGCTTCCTGCATAAGAGCACCACTCGGATGAAAATCACTGTATTTCACATTTCCCGATTCTTCGACAATACCGGATGCTGACCTACTATGTCTGTGCATCTCACCATTTTCTCTTTCATTACCTTGGTACATATCATTGGAAGTTTGTCCTCTTCCTTGTAAGAGTTTTTAGTACATTTGTTTCATCATCTGTTCTAATATTTTTTCATTCTGTTCTTTCATTAACCAGTGCTTTATTTATAACATACTTCTGAAATGTCTTGTTAAGTAACCCTGCTGCTGTGTCCGTAAGCGATGGACTGCCAGCTGTAAATGGTTCGCTATAAAATTCTCAGGCTGTAGCAGTTGGCACTGCTTCTTGAACGGACATTTGCAAACAGTCAGGAATTTTACTGGAGCTGTAATTCTGTCCCGACTGCAGAAGGCAATCAACATTGGTCTTACTTGTAGGAGATCTCAATTAGTTAGGAGACTAAGCAAAGTGCACAGGGGATACGACTGTATTTAACACAGATGAATGTTAAACAATAGATATATTCTTCTAGAATTTACAAACGTGTTGCCAAGAGTAGCCTTCACTGGCCAAAGAAACTATATCTACATCTACATATATACTCCGCTAGCTACCAAGCGGTGTGTGGCGGAGGGTACAATTCGCGCGAAAGTCATATTCCCCCCCCCCCCCCCCCGTTCCACTCGCAGATCGCGCGAGGGAAAAAGACTGTCTGAACGCCTCAGTACGAGCTCTTATTTCCCTTATCTTTCAATGATGATCATTACGAGATTTGAAAGTTGGTGGTAATAGTATATGCTCTACATCGTCGGTGAAGATTGGATTTCGGAATTTAGTGAGCAGCCCCTTCCGTTTAGCGCGTCGTCTATCTGCAAGTATGTCCCACTCCAAACTCTCTATGAGATTTGTAACGCTCTCGCGATGGCTAAATGTACCAGTCACGAATCTTGCCACTCTTCTTTGGACCTTTTCAATCTCTTGAATCAGACCCAACTGGTAAGGGTCCCATACAGACGAACAATACTCTATGACTGGACAAATAGAAATAGAACGAATGCAGAAATCAACATTCCTAATGATTATGAAAAAAATTTAAACGACCCCTGGAGTTTAAAGTGCAGAAGAAAACTGCATTCACACAAGAATCAGTACATATTACAGAGAGAGTTGAACACAAGAGGTAGCAATTAAGGCAGGGGCAGCCAAGATTTCGGCTCGCGGCTTGTGCTCTGGCCCGAGTACCATAGCGCTCAGTTTCACTGCACACTTCCCCCACCGCCAAGCCACGCTGTCTGAGCAGTAGGAGGGTAGAGAGGGGGAAACGGCGATCGCGCCGCATTTAAATGGCAGTGCAGCCGCATTGCATACGATTTGGTTTTGTATTTCACACTTCACGGCAACAAAGATCACAAACAAAATAAATTTCCAGTATTATTTAATTATTTTTGGCGCACTGAATACATACTTTTTGTATGGTACAAACTGTCAGCAAACGGACAGACGAAGAAAATTTCACAGATTGCCGCACTCAAGTTGCCAAATAATTGTGACTTATTTAGTTTCATAATCAAAAAAGGCCTTTCACTCAAATATGGCAGGCCGTAGTGGCCTAGCGGTTCTAGGCGCTGCAGACTGGAACCGCGCGACCGCTACGGTCGCAGGTTCGAATCCTGCCTCGGGTATGGATGTGTGTGATGTCCTTAGCTTAGTTTGGTCTAAGTAGTTCTAAGTTATAGGGGACTGATGATCTCAGCAGTTAAGTCCCATAGTGCTCAGAGCCATTTTGAACTCAAATATGTCGATCGAAATATTGTTGCACTTTTGTAACCTCGTTATGGATACGTGGAAACTTTACCTGAGGAAAGCAGTGTAGACGTACCGGACAGTTTTAACGTAAAGAGAATTGTCACTCAGACGTGAATTCCCTGGCACGTCAATCAGTTACATCTGTACATGTGCAACTGCGGTTTCAGCTAAAACAGCAAACGGTCTCCGAAACAGTTCGAAAACAAATGTAAAATTGACAGTGTCCTGAAAACGTCTTGAAAGCTATCTTTGTAATTCTATCAAGGCCACAATGAATTCTTCAAACCTCGCGTTTTTTTAACGGCAGCGAGCATAGGAAACTGGACTTTGTTTGTCAAAATATGTCCCTTCTATAACGTTATTTTCTTTTTAAATGCATCTCCATCCAGTCAGAGACCTTGCAATGTCTTACTGTGTTCAGTGTGCAGTCAAGTCCACTTAAAATGCGAGGTCTGCAATCTATTCCAGATATTCTAATTTTTGTTCCTGCATTCCTTTCACCTTCATAAATTAAACAATAGCTAGTTCTGAATCGAGAAATCACTTCCAGGTTGCCCCCGACTTAACCTACGTACTTTGAATTATTACATAAAGTCTCAACACTCTTCCACCAGTTCCATCCTAAACAGTTGCAACTGACAGTGGAATAATGCTTGCGAGTTCACAAATTTTGCTGCTCATACAATTAGTATTTTCACGTGCTGTATGCCTGCAAATTTATCAGAAAATGCCTCTCAATGTACTGCACAATGAATTACATCTGTGGATTGGTGTGACTCTTCATTATTTCATTGGCAACTAAATCTTTAAGCTCTTTCTGCATGGTATTGTAGTATCGTTTCCTAGCAGATTTACATTTCCCGTCCTTTATTCAACTGTATAATGTACACTCCTGGAAATGGAAAAAAGAACACATTGACACCGGTGTGTCAGACCCACCATACTTGCTCCGGACACTGCGAGAGGGCTGTACAAGCAATGATCACACACGCACGGCGCAGCGGACACACCAGGAACCGCGGTGTTGGCCGTCGAATGGCGCTAGCTGCGCAGCATTTGTGCACCGCCGCCGTCAGTGTCAGCCAGTTTGCCGTGGCATACGGAGCTCCATCGCAGTCTTTAACACTGGTAGCATGCCGCGACAGCGTGGACGTGAACCGTATGTGCAGGTGACGGACTTTGAGCGAGGGCGTATAGTGGGCATGCGGGAGGCCGGGTGGACGTACCGCCGAATTGCTCAACACGTGGGGCGTGAGGTCTCCACAGTACATCGATGTTGTCGCCAGTGGTAGGCGGAAGGTGCACGTGCCCGTCGACCTGGGACCGGACCGCAGCGACGCACGGATGCACGCCAAGACCGTAGGATCCTACGCAGTGCCGTAGGGGACCGCACCGCCACTTCCCAGCAAATTAGGGACACTGTTGCTCCTGGGGTATCGGCGAGGACCATTCGCAACCGTCTCCATGAAGCTGGGCTACGGTCCCGCACACCGTTAGGCCGTCTTCCGCTCACGCCCCAACATCGTGCAGCCCGCCTCCAGTGGTGTCGCGACAGGCGTGAATGGAGGGACGAATGGAGACGTGTCGTCTTCAGCGATGAGAGTCGCTTCTGCCTTGGTGCCAATGATGGTCGTATGCGTGTTTGGCGCCGTGCAGGTGAGCGCCACAATCAGGACTGCATACGACCGAGGCACACAGGGCCAACACCCGGCATCATGGTGTGGGGAGCGATCTCCTACACTGGCCGTACGCCACTGGTGATCGTCGAGGGGACACTGAATAGTGCACGGTACATCCAAACCGTCATCGAACCCATCGTTCTACCATTCCTAGACCGGCGAGGGAACTTGCTGTTCCAACAGGACAATGCACGTCCGCATGTATCCCGTGCCACCCAACGTGCTCTAGAAGGTGTAAGTCAACTACCCTGGCAAGCAAGATCTCCGGATCTGTCCCCCATTGAGCATGTTTGGGACTGGATGAAGCGTCGTCTCACGCGGTCTGCACGTCCAGCACGAACGCTGGTCCAACTGAGGCGCCAGGTGGAAATGGCATGGCAAGCCGTTCCACAGGACTACATCCAGCATCTCTACGATCGTCTCCATGGGAGAATAGCAGCCTGCATTGCTGCGAAAGGTGGATATACACTGTACTAGTGCCGACATTGTGCATGCTCTGTTGCCTGTGTCTATGTGCCTGTGGTTCTGTCAGTGTGATCACGTGATGTATCTGACGCCAGGAATGTGTCAATAAAGTTTCCCCTTGCTGGGACAATGAATTCACGGTGTTCTTATTTCAATTTCGAGGAGTGTATATTGAGAATTCTCATCGCTTCCTTCTGTCAATTCCATTTGTTTTTAAAAGCTTTGGCGATAGATCGCTAGCTGCCCCTTTTGTGCAAATACCCGCTTTTAAATTCTCTCCCCATTAATTTGAAGTTAAATTATTATGACTGAATAATGTCTAGTTACCTGAATGGAACTTTTGGGCGAGAGAAGTTGCTTCCTGAATATTTTAACACAACTGTCTCCCACGCTTCCAGCTAGAAAACTAACCCCTAATTTAATTCTCAAGCTTATAAAACAAAATAATTAGCAGTTACAGTTACTAATCATACTCTGACTCCCAATGTCGAAGTCAGCACCTGGAATAAAATTTCTGTGGCTCTGCAGATTTCCGGCTATCATAGACTCAGAGAATTCTTTCGAAGGCACAATCGTACGCCTTGGGGAAGTCGTCTTGGATCCTATAACGTATTCACTCTGCAGCGTGGGAATTAGTGTTCAAGTTATGTATTAATTCGATACAAGTCCAAAATTTAATAATCAAAATAGAGCATAAACGACCGTGGTGCAACTTCCACTGATTTCCGAGGATACAAAGCTCCCTAGTTGTTACAACGCATCAAATAATGTTCCGAGCCCCAGACAAGGGAAAAGTTAAAATAACCAAAGAATGAAACGTACCTTTTCCATTAATGAAATTATATTTTTTTCATAAATGATCTTCATAGTTGCATCATCCTCTTGCACGACATGAAATATTATAATTAAACAAATTACATTTCGTATTGAAAATGGCGGCTTACGACAATGCCGCTAATTACAATTCCGCTCCACATTATATCCACAGAGTTTTTATATCAAGAGTGAGAAATAATCTGTCTCTCGCGCACTTGCGCGGTTACGCATAAACATTTGTGTTGCAACAGAAGAAGTCAGAGAAAATGTGATACTACACACTGGATCTGTGAAAGTCCTTCTTACCACGAACAAACAGCGAAGGGTAAACAGCGCTGACATGACACTTCAAATGGTTCAAATGGCTCTGAGCACTATGGGACTCAACTGCTGTGGTCATAAGTCCCCTAGAACTTAGAACTACTTAAACCTAACTAACCTAAGGACAGCACACAACACCCAGCCATCACGAGGCAGAGAAAATCCCTGACCCCGCCGGGAATCGAACCCGGGAACCCGGGCGTGGGAAGCGAGAACGCTACCGCACGACCACGAGATGCGGGCTGACATGACACTTCTGTCGAACTGAAGAGAGTTGCGCCGACCGAAAAATGCTACACAGCAATATTAAATGAAAAGTCGCGCTGTAGCCAGTAAGTCCGGGAAGGAACGAGCAAAGGCGATACAGGCAGAGACTGCCCGCCCGTGGCCTGTACACTCGACCCTCGTCAAGTTTATGCCGTGGCCGGCCCTGGATTAAGGTGACGAAAAGGGCATGTTGCGATGGCGCCCTACCACACTGGTGTCCCGCCTCATTGCAAGAGCGCGACACAATCATGCTAACCGACTACAAACAGTGGCGTATATACGCGACCGATATTCTTAGCGTCTGCTCAGTGTAATGTGCAGGCAGGCATTACCCTGAAGCAAGGCGGCAGTTGCTGACAGTAAATCGCGTGCGCGTCCGACTCCTCTTGCTGCAACCGAAAGGCTTTTGACACTGTACCACACAAGCTGCTCGTAGTGAAATTGCGTGCTTATGGAATATCGTCTCAGTTATGTGACTGGATCTGTGACTTCCTGTCAGAGAGGTCACAGTTCGTTGTAATTGACGGAAAGTCGAGTAAAACAGAAGTGATTTTCTATGTTTCTCAAGGTAGTGTTATAGGCCCTTTGCTGTTTCTTATCTATATAAACGATTAGGGAGACAATCTGAGCAGCCGTCTTCGGTTGGTTGCAGATGACGCTGTCATTTATCGACTAATAAAGTCATCAGAAGATCAAAACAAACTGCAAAACGATTTAGAAGAAATATCGAAATGGTGTGAAAGGTGACAGTTGATCTTATATAACGAAAAGTGTGAGGTCATCCACATGAATGCTTAAAGGAACGCGTTAAACTTCGGTTACATGATAAATCAGTCTAATCTAAAAGCCGTAAATTCAACTAAATACCTAGGAATTACAATTACGAACAATTTAAATTGGAAGGAACACATAGAAAATGTCGTGGGGAACGTTAACCAAAGAGTGCGTTTCATTGGCAGCACACTTACAAAATGTAACAGACCTACTAAGGAGACTGCCTACAGTACGCTTGTCCGTCCTCTTTTAGAATACTGTTGCGCGGTGTCGGATCCTTACCAGATAGGACTGACTGAGTACATCGAAAAAGTTCAAAGAAAGGCAGCACGTTTTGTATTATCGCGAAATATGGGAGAGAATGTCACAGAAATGATACAGGATTTGGAATGGACATCATTAAAGGAAAGGCATTTTTCGTTGCGACGGAATCTTCTCACGAAATTCCAATCACCAACTTTCTCCTCCGAATGCGAAAATATTTTGTTGAGACAGACTTACATAGGGACGAACGATCACAAAGATAAAATAAGGGGAATCAGAGCTCGTGCGGGAAGATACAGGTGTTCATTCTTCCCGCGCGCTATACGAGGTTGGCATAATAGAGAATTGTGAAGTTGGTTCGATGAACCCTCTGCCAGACACTTAAATGTGATTTGCAGAGTATCCATGTAGATGTAGAACCACTAGTGTTAAGAGGAAATGGCAAACTGAGGCAAGGGCGGTTGCGTTCTAAAGTTTCATGGCTTCTGAATTCCGCACACTGGTGTGCTCCAGACCTAAAAAAATAAGGCCAGTACCAGTTGCTGGGAGGGGCAGTGGTAAAGGACTGCCTGCTTGGACTTAATAGAGCAGACACCGTCTTTTGACCACAGAGGTTTCCCACCCTGCCTTGACTCCGACCGTCGAAACTGAGTCGTTTTCGTAGCACCACCCCTCCTCTAGGAAGAAGAGCAGCCATTTGGATTTTTCATCCGAATTTAATGATTGCCCCCCTGTTGAGCATATAATCAAATCCAATCAAGATGACCACAAGTGACTTTAGATCCGGCATACTGTTCTTCAGTATGTCAGAAATATGTTACGGTCTTCCTTCTCTCTGAGTTCCTAATCAGGGATAAATTTGCATTTACTGTTTGGGGAACGCCGAAAAAAAATGAATGACGTGATTAAAAGTTCACAAGCGAGTTAGGCATCAAAAATCACTCCGGAATCTGCAATGATATGAAGCGGTTTATAATTATCTGGGTATCTTTCTTCGTTAATGCGTCCCGATGCGTCTTGCCAGGGTTGTGGCGTTACAGTTCCAGATGCCTCTAGTTTCATTTTACATGTTTTACTTGTTCACATTTTTCAGTCCCATTCTGTGTAAGACTCCCAAGCTAAATTTACAGAAATAAGTTACAAGCTGACTAAATTGTGTTGTACAACATGTGAATCATTTATCTTTGTACTGCCGAAATATCAATGGAAATTGTACTACTCTGTTAGTACAGTCCGTGGAAATGGTGTTTGTTAATTATTGTGGTCTTTATTTTTTCGAATTTCGTGTTTCTTTACGAGCACCACCGTGTTCTTTTCCTTTTGTTTTGTAAAGAATTGTAGGACTTACTTTGTTGAAATTGAAGACGAGGAACCCATGCCGCAGTGGCCGAAAGTTGGGTCATGTCACTGCGTGTTCTTTATTACTGAATCTGTGTATCTGAACTCAGGACCTTTGCCGTTCGTGGGAAGTGCTCTATCGTCTCACTTACTTAACACGATTCACGACCCGTCGTCACAGCTTTACTTCTTCCATATCTCATCTCCTACCTTACGATCTTCACAGAAGCTCTCCTGCGAAACTTGCAAGACTGGCATTCCTAGAAGAAAGGGTATTGCCGAGACATGGCTTATCCACAGCCTGCGGGAATTTCCAGAATGAAATTTACACTCTGAAGTGAAGTGATGAATTCACTTCAGTCACGAGTTTGTGAAGAAGTTAAGCATAGACGCAGATTTCTTAAATAAAGTTCCTTTGTTTGGGGGGGGGGGGGGATTCAAAAAAGGGTTCAAATGGCTCTGAGCACTATGGGACTTAACATCTGAGGTCATCAGTCCCGTAGAACTTAGAACTACTTAAACCTAAGGACATCACACACATCCATGCCCGAGGCAGGATTCGACCCTGCGACCGTAGCGGTCGCACGGTTCCAGACTGTAGCGCCTAGAACCGCTCGGCCACCCCGGCCGGCGAGGGGGATTCAAACATATTACGTCACCTATTACATTTTTCGTAGTCTCCTTGAGACAAAGACAGTGAGTGTTTGCAATTTAAAAAAGTAAGTGTATTTAAGAAATCTACGTCTGTGCATAACATCTTCAACATGTAGAAACTCTTGACTGAAATGAACTCATCACTCCCCTGCAGAGTGAAAATTTCATTCTGGAAGCAGCACCCAGGCTGTGGATAAGGCATGTCTCCGCAATGGAAGGAGGTGAGGTATTTGAGGAGGTAAAGCTGTGAGGACGGATCATGAGTCATGCTCGGGTAGCTCAATCGGTCGAGGACCTGCTCACGAAAGGCAGAAGTCCTGAGTTCGGCTCTCGGCCCCGCACACAGTTTTAATCTACCAGGAAGTTTCACATCAGCATACAATACGCTGCAGAGTGAAAACTCCCTTCTGGAGTGTGATAGCAGTCAAGCATATTCATAAGCAGTAATAAATAACACCCAGTGAGACCACGCAACTTCTCGACCACTGCGGCATGGGTTCCTCGTCTTCAGCTTCTATAAAACAGATCTTAAAATCCTTCTTAAAACAAAAAATAAAAAAAATTGGGGGTGTGTATGAAGAGACACGAAATTCTAAATAATAAGGACTACCCTAATGTTGATATTGCAACGGTCTTGCCGCAGTGGTAAAGCCGGTTCCCGTCATATCACCGAAGTTAAGCGCTGTCGGGCTTGATTAGCACCTGGACAGGTGACTGTGTGGGTGTGTCGAACGCTGTTTGGCAAGCGGGGTGCACTCAGCCTCAGCCAGTTGAGGAACTATCTGACAGAATTCGTGGTTCCGGTCACGAAAACTGACAAAGGCCGGGAGAGCTGTGTGCTGGCCACACGTCCCTCCGTATCCACATCGGGTGTCGCCTAGCGGTTGAGGATGAAACGGCGGTCGTCGGTACCGTTAGACATTCCGAGGCCTGTTCTGCTGGAGAATTTTAATGTTGATATAAGCTTATAAACATCATGTGGGAGCTAGTTTATTCTGCTGACACACGCAGAAGATATCAACTAACATCGCAGGTATGCTACTACTGTTAACAAAATTGTACATGTATTCTTTCGTAATTTTGTATGTAGTATATGAGCAAAAGAATCCAGACACACATAAGTAGTCTTTAATATAGGCTGTGTGCACCCTTCACCTTTATGTGGGTTTGGATCTACTGGCGACGCTTTCAATGAGGTGTCTAAATGTCTGAGGGAGAATATTTGTGGATGAATTGGTTTAGATCGTGATTCAAGGTAGGCCAACCCCTTTCAGGAATGTTATTGTCGCAGTCCCCATGACACAAGAAAGAAATAGTGTTTGGAATTATTCTTATGATTATACAGCATAATGCGAGGTTCAAATGGTTCAAATGGCTCTGACAAGGGAACCTCCCCATCGTACCCCCCTCAGATTTAGTTATAAATTGGCACAGTGGATAGGCCTTGAAAAACTGAACACAGATCAATCGAGAAAACAGGACGAAGTTGTGTGGAACTACGAAAAAATATGCAAAATATACAAACTGAGTAGTCCATGCGCAAGATAGGCAACATGAAGGATAGACTGAACTCAGGAGCGCCGTGGTCCCGTGGTTAGCGTGAGCAGCTGCGGAGCTAGAGGTCCTTGGTTCAAGTCTTCCTTCAAGAGAAAAGTTTAATTTTTTATTTTCAGACAATTATCAAAGTTCAGGCACTCACACATAGTCAACTTCGCTCTCCAAAATTATAGGACATGTTCAGATTTGCTTGGACATATGCAGGATTTGACGATCTACACACGGAAAAATTTGAATACGTTAAAAACATATGTTTTGACAGAGCACAGTGAAAAGTGTGCGACTGTGAAACTGTTGCATTCATTTGTTGCAGTTTATGTGGCAAACTCCTATGTTTTCATCACTTTTTTGGGAGTAATTATCACATCCACAAGAAAACCTAAATCGAGCAACGTAGAAGAATCTTTTTACCCATTCGCCAAGTGTACAAGTTAGGTGGGTCGACAACATATTCCTGTCATCTGACGCACATGCCGTCACCAGTGTCGTATACAATATATCAGACGTGTTTTCCTGTGGAGGAATCGGTTGACCTCTGACCTTGCGATCAAATGTTTTCGGTTCCCATTGGAGAGGCACGTCCTTTCGTCTACTAATCGAACGGTTTTGCGGTGCGGTCGCAAAACACAGACACTAAACTTATTACAGTGAACAAAGACGTCAATGAACGAATGGACAGATCATAACTTTGCGAAAATAAAGAAAAACTTTTCACTCGAATGGAGGCTTGAACCAAGGACTTCTTGTTCCGCAGCTGCTCACGCTAACCAACGGACCACGGCGCTCCTGAGTACAGGTTATCCTTGATGTTACCTATCTTGCTCATGGACTACTCAGTTTGTATATTTTGCTTATTTTTTTCATAGTTCCACACAACTTTTTCCTGTTTTCTCGATTGATATGTGTTCAGTTTTTCAAGGCCTATCCACTGTGCCAACTTATAACGAAATCTGAGGGGGGTGCAATGGGGAGGTTCCCTTGTGAGCACTATGGGACTTAACATCTACGGTCATCAGTCCCCTAGAACTTAGAACTTAGAACAACTTAAACCTAACTAACCTAAGGACATCACAGAACACCCAGTCATCACGAGGCAGAGAAAATCTCTGACCCCGCCGGGAATCGAACCCGGGAACCCGGGCGTGGGGCCGGCCGCGGTGGTCTAGCGGTTCTAGGCGCTCAGTCCGGAACCGCGCGACTGCTACGGTCGCAGGTTCGAATCCTGCCTCGGGCATGGATGTGTGTAATGTCCTTAGGTTAGTTAGGTTTAAGTAGTTCTAAATTCTAGGGTACTGATGACCACAGTAGTTAAGTCCCATAGTGCTCAGAGCCATTTGAACCATTTTTGAACCGGGCGTGGGAAGCGAGAACGCTACCGCACGACCACGAGCTGCGGACATAATGCGAGGGTCTGGGAGGATATTACAGAAGATGAGTTTCAGAAATGTTACCATCAATGGCAGAAGCGATGGAAAAAGTGTGTGCAATCAGAAGGGAACTACTTTGAAGGAGACAACACTGAACTTGACTAAAACGGTAAGCAACATTTTTTTTCACATCAGTCTCATTACTTTATTGTCACACCTCGTATATGGGAAGATACCGTCAAGAAGTAATGGTTGTAACTCGACACAGGAAAAGAAACCATGTTGACATTTGTAAGCAATACTGAAAGAGTGTAACCCTTCATAACTTATGGATCATCCTGGGTCAGACACAGTCAGACTGAGTATAAACACTGAAAACTTTCAGTTTACTGAAGCAGGGTCCAGCAGACCAAAATTAAAGATGGAGCAGTCTTACAGGGATAAGGAAGTACTAGAATGTGTATTGAAAGATGTCAAGATGTAATAAATGACGAGTGATAACTTCAAGAAATATCTTATTCCTTTTTCATGAGAATTTGGGTTGTAAAATTTCTGTTGCCTTTGTTGTCGCAAAATAAATAAATAAATAAATAAATGAATAAATAATGTTCAAATGTGTGTGAATTCCTAAGGGACCAAACTACTGAGGTCATCGGTGCCTAGACTTACACACTACTTAAACTAACATATGCTAAGAAAACACACACACCCATGCCCGAGGGAGGACTCGAACCTCCGGCGGGAGAGGCCGCGCAGTCCGTTACGTGGCGCCTCAAACAGAGCGGCCACTCCGCGCGGGCCTCAGTTGTTTCATTGTCATTTAAGGGAAATGTAAAAATTGTTGTAGATGTGTTATATGCTGCTACTAAATGACAATTGATAACTTAAAAAAATAACATAGAGGGAGCTGAGTAGTAACGTGTTTGCCTAGCATGTAGCGGGCCCGGGTTCGATTCCCGGCCGGACTGGAGATCTTCTCCACTCGTGGACTGGGTGTTGTGTTATCCTCATCATCACCGACGCGCTAGTCGCACAATGTGGCGTCACCTGAAATAAAACTTCCACGCGGCAGCCAAACTTCCTCGGCGGGGCGTCCCGGTCAATAGCGCCACACGACCATTTCATTTTTTATTGTCCACAAACCGTTGCATCGTAGATGCTGCTTTATGACATTGTTCATTGTCAAAAATGGTTCAAATGGCTCTAAGCACTATGGGACTTAACATCTGAAGTCATCAGTCCCCTAGACTAAGAACTACGTAAACCTAACTAACGTAAGGACATCGCACACATCCATGCCCGAGGCAGGATTCGAACCTGCGACCGTAGCAGCCGCGTGGTTCCCGACTGAAGCGCCTAGAACCGCCCGGTCACACAGGCCGGCGTTCATTGTCAAGCTCCTAACTGTTCTTCTACTGTACGCAATACACAATGCTATCAAATGTGTTCATATCCTTCCGCATTTAGCGTTTCCGTAAACGCAGTTAGGAGGCCACGCTCTAAACTACGATAAATACCTCTACACAATAACATCACTTCCGCTGTGTTTCATTGTTGACAGTACACATGATGGCAGTTAAAGTTCTCCAAGGATATGGCACATGATATAGCGTGATTCGTCGCTCTAAATTACTCGTTTCCACTGAATTTTCTCATTATGAGAGTATTGAAGGGCGATCCGTTTTAAGTGCTTTGTAGTAAAACATGTTTTACTACAAAAAGATGTTTAAGACCTGAAGATGGCAGCAAAGGCTTTTGAAAATGGTTGTCTTGAATAGAAAATATTTTGTGTGGTCTTCGTGTTATGATGGCAACGAATGATTCGTCACCAATGTTGACTGGCGGCCAATGCTAAATGGAAACATATAAATCATAGCAGGTTTGTCAGTAACGTCGATAGGTGCTGGCTGCATGGTCTGGATCTGAAACGACTAAAATAATTAGAAGTCGCTGGTAGAAAATAATATATATTGTACTTATCTGGTTGTACAGGATTCTTCTTGGCTGCATACATATAATTAGAAACAGATATAGAAAAATGGTTCAAATGGCTCTGAGCACTATGGGACTTAACATCTGTGGTCATCAGTCCCCTAGAACTTTGAACTACTTAAACCTAACTAACCTTAGGGCATCACACACACCCATGCCCGAGACAGGATTCGAACCTGCGGCCGTAGCGGCCACACGGTTCCAGACTGAAGTGCCTAGAACCGCACGGCCACAGCGGCCGTGAAACAGTCATCTACTGATGCCTCACTTATGCCACACTTGACTAAGCTCCTTGTTAGAGGTTGCTACCTATCACCTGAAGGCTATGCTACTTTAGTACTTGACGTCCCGAGCAAGAGTGGACGAGAGCTCGCTAGAAACTTGATACAAGCCGCGGAGCGGCGCTAGAGGCGTTGGTCGCGACTCGCGGGTCCAACGATACCAATACGGACTGCAGTCGATAACTGCAACCCCTAACAACTGTGGTATCGAACGTTGATACCACACTTCTTTTTTGAATGGTTTTTAAAAATACTTGTTTCCAGTCATCAACTGTCCATTGGCGTATCTCTTTACACCGCCTCATATGTTGCTTACAAGGGAACCTCCCCATCGCATCCCCCTCAGATTTACTTACAAGTTGCCACAGTGGATAGGCCTTGAAAAACTGAACACAGATCAATTGAGAAAACAGGAAGAAGTTGTGTGGAACTATGATAAAAATAAGCAAAATATACAAACTGAGTAGTCCATGGGCCACATAGGCAACATCATGGAGTATGCGAGCTCAGGAGCGCCGTGGTCCCGTGGTAGCGTGAGCTGCTGCAGAACGAGAGGTCCTTGGTTCAAGTCTTGCCTCGAGTGAAAATTTTACTTTCTTTATTTTTGCATAGTTATTATCTGTCCGTTCGTTCATTGACGTCTCTGTTCACTGTAATAAGTTTAGTGTCTGTGTTTTGCGACCGCATCGCAAAACCGTGCGATTAGTAAGACGATAGGACGTGCCTCTCCAATAGGAACCGAAAACGTTTGATCGCAAGGTCATAGGTCAACCGATTCCTCCACAGGAAAACACATCTGATATATTCTATTCGACACTGGTGACGGCATGTGCGTCACATGACAGGAATATGTTGTCGACCCACCTAACTTGTACACTTGGCGAATGGGTAAAAAGATTCTTCTACCTTGCCCGATTTAGGTTTTCTTGTGGATGTGATAATCACTCCCAAAAAAGTGATGAAAACATAAGAGTTTGTCACATAAATTGAAAATAAAAAATTAAACTTTTCACTCGATGGAAGATTTGATCCAAGGATCTTTCGTTTCGCAGCTGCTCACGTTACCACGAGACCACAGCGCTCCGGTGTTTCTATTGTCCTTGTTGTTGCCTATCTTCCCACGAACTACTCAGTTTGTATATTTTGCTTATTTTTTCACAGTTCCACACAACTTCTTACTGTTTTCTCAATTGATATGTGTTCAGTTTTTCAAGGCCTATCCACTGTGCCAACTTATAACTAAATCTGAGGGGGGTGCGATGGGGAGGTTCCCTTGTTAGCACTGACTGCAGAAGTGTATGGCTTCTGCCAATCTACTCGACCATTGTACCCCAATAGTTTCGACTCTCTACACAGACTTACTGTACTGGGAGGACTGCTGGTACCACGAGGAAACTAACGAATGATGCTGGCCGATGATTTCACGTTATTTTTCACGACCAACCTCCGCAGTGCCTGAGACGGCTCCCGTCCGTCATTGCATGAGGTGTGCATGCTCATCGTTTGTCTGTGGCTGTTTCTTTGTGTTTCCGCTTAACAGGCACGTCGCAAACAGTCGACTTGGGGAGCTTGAGTAAGAATGAAATATGTCTGATGGACCTGTTACTCTGGCGACATCCAATGACTAGTCCACGTTCGAAGACACGGTGATTTACTGAGGGATCCATTCTGGTGTTACTGGTTCTCCACTGATAACAGAATACTCCCCGTCTCCTTTCATACTGTAACATCCCCTTAGAAAAATTTATAAATGACAGTGCTGGAAAACCTCTACGTTATTTGATTTGCAAACAGCTGAGCAAAACTGAACGTACTCAGACATTTCTCTCTTTACTTATTCCGATCAACACTAAACTGACACACACTATTTTTAGCGAAACGCAATCTGACTTTCAATAATCCCTACAAAAGAGTGACCCTGACTAACAATAGCCAATACCTTTTATGAATCAATTACCTCACAAAAATCTTCGTTACTCGAACTACTGCAATACAGCGAGCGTCAATACTGCCAGCTAAATAAAGATTCTGACTACTGAAGGCACTAACTACTGATATGCATAGTTAGGCCGGCCGCGGTGACCGAGCGGTTCTAGGCGCTTCAGTCCGGAACCGCGCGACTGCTACGGTCGTAGGTTCGAATCCTGCCTCGGGCATGGATGCGTGTGATGTCCTTAGGTTAGTTAGGTTTAAGTAGTTGTAAGTTCTAGGGGACTGATGACCTCAGAAGTTAAGTCCCATAGTGCTCAGAGCCATTTGAACCATTTTTTGCATAGTTAGCAAATGAAAGATTTTGATGGAGAACAAATAATGTGAAACTTCCTGGCAGATTAAAACTGTGTGCCCGACCGAGACTCGAACTCGGAACTTTTGCCTTTCGCGGGCAAGTGCTCTACCAACTGAGCTACCGAAGCACGACTCACGCCCGGTACTCACAGCTTTACTTCTGCCAGTACCTCGTCTCCTACCTTCCAAAATTTACAGAAGCTCTCCTGCGAACCATGCAGCACTCCTGAAAGAAAGGATATTGCGGAGACATGGCTTAGCCACAGCCTGGGGGATGTTTCCAGAATGAGATTTTCACTCTGCAGCGGAGTGTGCGCTGATATGAAACTTCCTGGCAGATTAAAACTGTGTGCCCGACCGAGACTCGAACTCGGGACCTTTGCCTTTCGCGGGCAAGTGCTCTACCAACTGAGTTACCGAAGCACGACTCACGCCCGGTACTCACAGCTTTACTTCTGCCAGTACCTCCTCTCCTACCTTCCAAACTTTACAGAAGCTCTCCTGCGAACCATGCAGAACTAGCACTCCTGAAAGAAAGGATATTGCGGAGACATGGCTTAGCCACAGCCTGGGGGATGTTTCCAGAATGAGATTTTCACTCTGCAGCGGAGTGTGCGCTGATATGAAACTACCTAGCAGATTAAAACTGTGTGCCCGACCGATCTGCCAGGAAGTTTCATATCAGCGCTCACTCCGCTGCAGAGTGAAAATCTCATTCTGGAAACATCCCCCAGGCTGTGGCTAAGCCATGTCTCCGCAATATCCTTTCTTTCAGGAGTGCTAGCTCTGCATGGTTCGCAGGAGAGCTTCTGTAAAGTTTGGAAGGTAGGAGACGAGGTACTGGCAGAAGTAAAGCTGTGAGTACCGGGCGTGAGTCGTGCTTCGGTAGCTCAGTTGGTAGAGCACTTGCCCGCGAAAGCAAAGGTCCCGAGTTCGAGTCTCGGTCGGGTACAGTCGGCTCTCAGCCGTGGCAGCGTGCGGACGGCCCCGCGCGCCGGCCAGTGCTCCGCTGCAGGCGTTGTTTACTTCCGCGTCGTAGCTTTAAGGCTTGTGTCCGTCCACCATGAACAACATGTCGAGCGCTTACCGCCGTGCGACCCTTAAAGTTTTCTTCCCAGCTGAACATGCGCGACCTCGTGCACATGAAGTTGAAACGTTCATACGTGAAGAAGTTCGTTTGGATCCTAACCACGTTATCGGAATCCATTTTTCGATCACGAGTAGTGTCGTTCATATTAAAATGACAAACACCGAGGTGTGTGAAGATGTTATTCGCCGCCATGCCAATGGACTTAAGTTCAAATACTCTGATGGTCACGTCGGAGCTGTAACACTTGAACTCGCAGAGTATGGTCAACGCACGATTAGGGTGTTTGAACTACCTTTTGAAGTGCCAAAGGACGAAGTTGTCTCTGCGTTACAACCATACGGTAACGTCATCGGTTACGTAGAGGAAAAATGGCAAACCTTCACGACCTACCATGTCCTTAATGGTGTGCGTCAGGTCAAAATTGAACTGAAAAAACATATACCATCATACCTGACCATTGGCGGGGTGCGAGCCATTGTCATATACGACGGCCAACCCCGAACATGTGCGGGTTGTGGACAAGAAGGCCACGTCAGATCCGCCTGCATGCGACGCCGCCTGATCCAGACGCCGGTCGGCGAGGAAGCGTCCCCAGCAGTGATGACTCAGATCCCTGTCACATACGCCAAGGTTGCCCAGGAAGGTAGCACGTCTACACAGAGTCTTCCTGCTCCGTTGACGTCGTCTGATCAGGTAGATGCAACCGCTCCTGAGATTCCTTCTGAGGTGCCCCAGACGCCAGATCCTGACCTGCCGAATCATCGCAGCACTGTGACTGAAAATGCTACTGAGATGGACGTTGATCCGGGAGTGGTACCTACTTCTGCTTTCCTTCAGACTGGTCCGGAGTCCGACGAAAGCCACCCGCAATCGGACACTGAACGACCTGTTCGAAAACAAGGGTCGACACGAAAGAGAAAGAAACGTAGCCGTACACCCCCTGATGAATCCATTCTACGGATGGATACCAGGGATGCAGACCCGAAGATGGACGACAAACCGCTCTTTGATGACCAAAAGTCTGATGCGAACGACCCGCCACAGGCGACCACTGGCAACGAACACCCCTCCTTACTGGCGCCGTCGCCCCCACAGGTCGACGTTGAAGAGAGCCTATCCGATGAGACGAAAACTACGTCTCCTCTCCACGTGGATGATGTGCACAGCCGATGCCCTACCGCAGTATCAGTCTCCTGGGCAGACGACGTGGAGATCGAAGGGACTGGGGTGGACGCTGCTGATGATGGGGCACCCCCATCGGTTGCGCCCACGCCCGCAAACTCTCCACAATAGCAGCCTCTTCAGCGGACCGGCAAGATCGACGACCTGCCGCTCCTGAAGAAGAAGCCCCACCTGTGCCTGTGGGACTCCAACACCAGCATTATCGTGTCGCAATGATTAACTTCGCGACCATTCGTGCGCCCCACAAACTGGCGCTGCTCCGCGATATGATTTATGATGCGGACATAGATATTGCGCTTTTTCAGGAAGTGCATGTCGCCGATTTTTCACCACCACATGGCTTCACGGTGCATCTTTCTCCCGCTTCGGACACCAGTAGTGGTGTTGCCATCATCTTACGCGAAGGTCTTCCTGCCGAAGATGTCCTATACCTCCCCAGCGGCAGAGGTATGGCCCTTACTCTCTTTGGTGTACGCATCGTCAACATTTATGCGCCGTCGGGCTCCAGCTACCGTCGTGAACGCAATGCCTTCTTCGCGAATGAAGTTACACCCCTTTTTATGGGACCACACGATGACTGGGTCATGGGTGGAGACTTCAACTGCACCCAGCGACCTCAGGATCAATTGCCGCGTCACTTACCATGCGCAGCTCTGGAAACAGTCGTCACGCGGCTACAATTTGTCGACACGTGGAGACATGTTCACGGTGATCTTTTTGGTTTTACGTACTACACTGCGCACTCCTCTAGCCGACTGGATCGCATCTACATCTCGCGATCCCTAATTCAACACACTCGACAGGCTGAAATCTGGCCTTTTGCTTTCTCAGACCATGAGGCTTACTTCTGTGATGTTGTTCTCACAAGACAGGCAGTATGGCACGGACGTGGTTTATGGAAACTGAACACGGCACTTCTTAATTCACCTGACTGTCGACTTCTAATAGAAGACACTTGGATCACATGTAATAGACGCCGACCCACGTATCCGTCTACCATATCCTGGTGGATCCAGTGTGCAAAACCTGCTCTTCGCAAAACTTTAATCCGGTATGGCAAACATGTTGTCGCCTGGAGGAAGAGCACTATGGACTTTTACTACAGGATCCTACGAGAATGCTCCACGATGCCAGCCTCCCCTGAGCGCCATACAAGGATGAACCAAGCCAAGGCCCAAATCTCCAATCTCATGCGACGGCATTTGGAAGGTGCGATAGTACGATCTCGTACTGCTGATCGCATGCCTCATGAACATCCGTCGATGTACCATATCATCCAAGAACGACAAAATCGACGCCGAAAATTGATTCACGTCCTAACGGATCAAGAATGGCGTCGCTACGTAACCCAATCTGCAATAGGGAATGTGCTTCACGCCCACTACCGGCAGCTCTACGCCGCAATTCCACATTCCCCAGAGTTGATCGAGGAAGTCTCACAACTCAACTTCGGTGGTATCCCAGGAGATGCGGCGATTGACTTGATGTCAGAGGTGACTGATGAGGAAGTCCGCGATGCGATCCGGGCAGGAACCATCAATCGCTCCCCAGGACCCGACGGTCTTCCCCTCGAATTTTATCGCACCTTCCGTGATTTGTTAGAGTCCACCTTCACCTCCATCTGTCGGGAACTGAAGTCTCCGGAAGTACCTGTGCCGGACGCTTTCATGGAAGGAATTATTATCCCTGTACATAAACCGCACGGTGATTATCGGCCCCTCACCCTCCTTAACAGTGATATGAAAATCTTCACTCGCCTTTTGGCAGCACGACTTAAAAACGTTGCCCGATATGTTGTGTCGCCAGACCAAGCCTCTTTGGGAAGAGATAATAATATTCGCACGGCTTTATGCCGCTAAAGGGATATGATCGCCGTTACTCAGGCACAACGCCTCTCTGGGGCACTTGCGTCTTTGGACTTTAGTCAAGCTTTTGATAGGGTTGACCATTCGTTCCTTACGGCCGTTCTCCACCATATGGGTTTCCCAGTCGCCGTTATCACGGTAGTGATGCGCCTTCTGCGGGGTGCCTCATCCAGGATTATGTACAATGGCAGACTCACTCCACCGATAATAATAGGTCGATCCGTACGTCAAGGTTGCCCTCCATCAGCAATTTTGTACGCCTTTTCCTCGGAATCCTTGCTATGTGGACTAAGACAACGCTTGGTAGGGTTGTCCATAGATCGCTACCGATTCTGTTGCACGGCCTATGCTGACGATGTAGTCCTCTGTTTACGTAATGCCGACGACGTTCGAGCTGTTTTGACGTGGGTAGCGACTTATGGTGAGGCGTCGGGTAGCTCTTTAAACGTACGTAAGTCACAAGTTATGTTCATTGGCACGGGACTTCCCGTGGAGTGCGTTACACCTCTCACCACCGTTGATACCATTCGTTGTTTGGGAATAGATTTTTCATCTGATCTCCGGCGTTCAGCCACCATCAACTGCCGACGCCTCCTTTTAATGATCAGAGCAGGTCTTATGGACCATCGCCTTCGATCCCTAGATATTCTCCAACGAGCTCGATATGTCAATACGTATATTGCATCCCGAGTTCCCCATGTAGCACAAGTTCTACCTTTCTCGCATACTGTGGCACGTCGCATGTTGGCAGCGATGGCATCTTTCGTCAGCTCTGGGATGTTGTTCAAAGTTAACTATACAACCCTTACTCTTCCCCGTGAACGAGGTGGGATAGGTCTGTTTCACGTGCCGGATAGAGCTCGCGCCCTATTTGTCAGCTCCCAGATGACGGTATGGACACGTTGCCCAACGAGCCTCACTGGTCTCCTCCTGTCGGCATACTCGCCGGTCTCATGTCAGCCCCAGTGATGATCTCGGATGTTCCGGCCCAGTTCCATTATATACGGTACTTCTTTCTGGAACTCAGTTATCTACGCCTCACCTTACCAAGACAGCTTTTACTCAAGACAAAGGCAGTATACAATGTCCTCCAATTAGGTCGTCCACCTAACCCGATTGAACAAAAGTTCCCCCAGGTTGATTGGCGTCATGTATGGCGCGCGGTGTTCGCCTGTTACCTTGACACGAATGTTCAATCTGTCTGGTACCTAACTGTCAATGGTAAGCAAATCAACCAATTTCGCCTTCATCGTATCCACCTCGCCCAATCACCTCTATGCTCCACGTGTGGAGTGCCAGACAATGATGAACATCGGTTTGTTTGCGGACCGGCGGCGGAGGTTTGGCACTTGGTTCGACGTATTGTGGCTTTTCTAACGCGGGACATTCCGGATCGGATTACTCCACTTTCATTATTATTTCCGGAACGTGACTATTTTCCTCGGACAAAGACCAATGCTGTGAATTGGATTCGCGGACATGCCATTCACTACTTATTTAGACAAACTGTAGACTCTGTACTCGATTTTTAGACATACCTCAATGACCGTCATTATGTCGTTGTCCGTCACCCAAAATACAGACAATTTTTCTCGAACTTCCTTGGGAGTGCTTTCCACGAGCCGCCTCGCAGCTGGAATGTGTTAAGCCAAGAGAGAAGAAGGTTTCCTGTTTGAACCAATGAACATTTCTCAACAATTGAACGGAACACATCAATTTCGAGAAGACGTGACTCAACATATTACCAGCGGGGCGCAGAAGGCCTCTGATCACTTACACACACACACACACACACACACACACACACACAAAATTCAGAAAAAGGAAGATTTTGTTTTGTTTGTAAAGATAGCCCTAACCTTGATTTCCCATATTTCCCCTGGTATATAGGCAGCTCTCTGGGGTAGGTTTAGTCAGGAGCCAACGCCTAAAGTGGCCTAGATTTTTTTTTGTTATAGGATGAAAAGTGGCGGTGGCACTTGTTTTTTTTTTTTAGTTCCACTTTATTAAAGGGTTTTCAAAAAAAAATAGCGTAACGGCCTAGGTAACTGCCTAGGAATCTAAAAAAAAAAAAAGGTGTTTGGCTACTAAGCAGAAGGTTCTGTGTTCAAACCTTGTTCGATACTAAAAAAAAAAAAAAAAAAAAGTTGGCAGAGCACTTGCCCGCGAAAGGCAAAGGTCCCGAGTTCGAGTCTCGGTCGGACACACAGTTTTAATCTGCCAGGAAGTTTCATATCAGCGCACACTCCGCTGCAGAGTGAAAATCTCATTCTGGAAACAAATAATGTATTTACATTAATAATGTTCAAAAGTCTATATATATATATATATATATATATATATATATATATATATATATATATATATATATAGGGTGTTACAAAAAGGTACGGCCAAACTTTCAGGAAACATTCCTCACACACAAATAAAGAATGGAGCACGTTATGATTTCATACGGGATACTCTACCTGTGCTGCTAGAACATGTGCCTTTACAAGTACGACACAACATGTGGTTCATGCACGATGGAGCTCCTGCACATTTCAGTCGAAGTGTTCGTACGCTTCTCAACAACAGATTCGGTGACCGTTGGACTGGTAGATGCGGACCAATTCCGTGGTCTCCACGCTCTCCTGACCTCAACCCTTTGACTTTCATTTATGGGGGCATTTGAAAGCTCTTGTCTACGCAACCCCGGTACCAAATGTAGAGACTCTTCGTGCTCGTATTGTGGACGGCTGTGATACAATACGCCATTCTCCAGGGCTGCATCAGCGCATCAGCGATTCCATGCGACGGAGGGTGGATGCATGTATCCTCGCTAAAGGAGGACATATTGAACATTTCCTGTGACAAAGTGTTTGAAGTCACGCTGGTACGTTCTGTTGCTGTGTGTTTCCATTCCATGATTAATGTGATTTGAAGAGAGGTAATAAAATGAGCTCAAACATGGAAAGTAAGCGTTTCCGGACACATGTCCACATAACATCTTTTGTTTATTTGTGTGTAAGGAATGTTTCCTGAAAGTTTGGCCGTACCTGTTTGTAACACGTGTATATATAGGGTGAGTCACCTAACGTTACCGCTGGATATATTTCGTAAACCACATCAAATACTGACGAACGGATTCCACAGACCGAACGTGAGGAGAGGAGCTAGTGTAATTGTTTAATACAAACCATTCAAAAATGCACGGAAGTATGTTTTTTAACACAAACCTACGTATTTTTAAATGGAACCACGTTAGTTTTGTTAGCACATCTGAACATATAAACAAATACGTAATCAGTGCCGTTCGTTGCATTGTAAAATGTTAATTACATCCGGAGATATTGTAACCTAAAGTTGACGCTTGAAACCTCCGACGTTCAGTTGCGTGTTGTAACAAACAGGGGCCACGGTCGGCGAGCAGCATCTGCAGGGACATGTTTACGATGACGACCGTGTTTACGAGTGTGGCTGTAGTGCACTGTTGTGGTTTGGCCTAGCTGTCGCAGTGTCCGCATGTAGCGCTTGCTGCTATTGTTATTCTGCATTCGTCTCCGCACGCAGACCAATTGTAGTACACCGTGTTACCAGACGTCTGTGATAGTGTAGTGTTCTAGGAGCTGTGACCATGGTGCATTCGAACTCTGAAAAGGCGGAGATGATACTCATCTATGGCGAGTGTCAACGAAATGCAGCTGAAGCCTGCAGGGTGTATGCAGAACGGTACCCGGACAGAGAGCATCGAACGTGCCGCACATTGCAAAACATCTACCGCCAACTGTATGCAACAGGTATGGTCGTAGCACGCAAACGGGTACGTAACAGACCCGTCACAGGAGAAGCGGGTGCAGTTGGTGTGTTAGCTGCTGTTGCCACGAACCCACACATGAGTACACGGGATATTGCGAAAGCCGGTGGACTGAGTCAAAGTAGTGTCATGCGCACACTGCATCGTCACCGCTTTCACCCGTTTCATGAGTCGCTACATCACCAATTACATGATGATGACTTTAATCATCGAGTGTAATTCTGTCAATGGGCATTAACAGAGAATGCGTTGCAGTTCTACCTGTTTACCGATGAAGCGGGTTTCACAAACCACGGGGCAGTGAATCTACGGAACATGCATTACTGGTCCGTGGACAATCCTCGCTGGCTCAGACAGGTAGAGCGACAGCGACCGTGGACTGTAAATGTATGGTGCGGAATCATTGGTGACCACCTCATTGGTCCTCACTTCATTGCAGGGGCCCAAACAGCTGCAACATACATCGCGTTTCTACAGAATGATCTGCCAACGTTGCTCGAAAATGTCCCACTGGAAACGCGTCGACGTATGTGGTATCAGCATGATGGTGCACCTGCACATCCCGAAATTAACACTAGGCTGACCCTTGTCAGGATGTTCGACGGGCGTTTCATAGGACGTGGAGGACGCATAAATTGGCCAGCCCGTTCTCCTGATCATACACCTCTGGACTTCCTTCTGTGGGGTACGTTATAGGAGAATGTGTACCGTGATGTGCCTACAACCCCAGAGGATATGAAACAACGTATTGTGGCAGCCTGCGGCGACATTACACCAGATTTACTGCGGCGTGTACGACATTCATTACGCCAGAGATTGCAATTGTGTGCAGCAAATGATGGCCACCACATTGAACATCTATTGGCCTGACATGTCGGGACACACTCTATTCCACTCCGTAATTGAAAACGGAAACCACGTGTGTACGTGTACCTCACCCCTCATGGTAATGTACATGTGCGTCAGTGAAAAAGACCAATAAAAAGGTGTTAGCATGTGGATGAAATGTGCTGTTCCAGTCTCTTCTGTACCTAAGGTCCATCACCGTTCCCTTTGGATCCCTACGTAATTCGGTGCTCTCTGATACACACGATCGAACAGTGGAGGAGTGGTACTCAAGCGTCAACTTTAGGTTACAATATCTCCGGATGTAATTAACATTTTACAATGCAACAAACGGCAGTGATTACGGATTTGTTTATATGTTCAGATGTGCTATCAAAACTAACGGGGTTCCATTTAAAAAAACGTAGGTTTGTGTTAAAAAACATACTTCTATGCATTTTTTTATGGTTTGTATTAAACAATTACACTAGCCCCTCTCCTCAAGTTCGGTCTGTGGAATCGATTCGTCAGTATTTGATGTGGTTTACGAAATACACCCAGCGGTAATGTTAGGTGACCCACCCTATATATATATATATATATATATATATATATATATATATATATATATATATATATATATATATATATCAGTTCATGATATTCAGTATTACTAATTTACTCTTTCTGATGGACACTCGTCCAGATCGTCCGCTCTCAAAATTCTGCCATCTCTCTCCCCACATCCACCACTGCTGGCGGATCACCTACATTACGCGCTGTTCACATTCAACTGCCCAACACTACAATAGCAGATATTCCAACAATGCAAACCAGCCACAGACTGCACACAGCACAGTCAGTGATTTTCATACAGAGCGCTATGTGGCGTTACCAACATAAAAACCTAAACAACCTACTTACAATACTAGCAGGTCCGTCTCCCGTGACATCTAGGGTTCAATTTAGCATTATATAAGGGTGCCTGGATACTTTTGATCAAATAGTGCATATGATTCAACGTTTTCTCTGAATTTTCGGATTGTCCGGATTTTAGATAATCCGTATGAGCTATAATCCCACCTAGTGTCGATAAACGAAGTTCAACTATACGGAATAATGTCGAAAATAACTGTACTTTACTCGTTCAACAGAGCTGCCTTTTTCACTGTAAAACATATATTCTAATGGGAATTGTTTTCTCTATTTACGTTCTAATTAATGCACAGTGTAAGTTTTCCGCTCGTCCAAGTATTGTAAAACCTAAATTGTTTTCCGCCTTCAGCTACTTGGCCTCTTTGGTGGAAGGACACGTGTAGCAAAAATATCCTCACGAAGAGTTACGAAAATAAAGCAAACAATCATTAAAATCGAAATTTATGTTCTTCTAGGGCCGCTGCATTGTATATGCCTTTAAAGGGCACTGTGTAATTATAATTGCAAGTATTCTGCTAAGTTTAATTGCTCTTATTTTTAGAATAGGCCTGTTTCGGCTGTGTCGTCATCATCAGGTCTTCTGTAAGTAAACTGCACATAATTCTAGGAAACATTGTTCCTAATGTTACAGGAATTATTAAATGCATTTCATTATTATACATTTTTGCAGATCTCTGATGATTTTGACGTCCATGCTATATCGGTGGTTCTGTCACTGTCTATTTACTTGCTGATTACGTTCCTTTGGTGTTATTGTAATAGTAATGGTTGTTACTTTATGTAGCTGTCAGATTATATTCTTTATATCAGTATTTTCGTTACAGCTTATTTGACAAATAATCCATAGATATTGTATGATTAAGGCAGTTCTGTTTATCATTCCTGTTATGTGAGTACTGATTTTCGCTACTGTTATCCTCTTTCTTTTTCCGTGAGTTACACTTCTGGAAATTGAAATAAGAACACCGTGAATTCATTGTCCCAGGAAGGGGAAACTTTATTGACACATTCCTGGGGTCAGATACATCACATGATCACACTGACAGAACCACAGGCACATAGACACAGGCAACAGAGCATGCACAATGTCGGCACTAGTACAGTGTATATCCACCTTTCGCAGCAATGCAGGCTGCTATTCTCCCATGGAGACGATCGTAGAGATGCTGGATGTAGTCCTGTGGAACGGCTTGCCACGCCATTTCCACCTGGCGCCTCAGTTGGACCAGCGTTCGTGCTGGACGTGCAGACCGCGTGAGACGACGCTTCATCCAGTCCCAAACATGCTCAATGGGGGACAGATCCGGAGATCTTGCTGGCCAGGGTAGTTGACTTACACCTTCTAGAGCACGTTGGGTGGCACGGGATACATGCGGACGTGCATTGTCCTGTTGGAACAGCAAGTTCCCTTGCCGGTCTAGGAATGGTAGAACGATGGGTTCGATGACGGTTTGGATGTACCGTGCACTATTCAGTGTCCCCTCGACGATCACCAGTGGTGTACGGCCAGTGTAGGAGATCGCTCCCCACACCATGATGCCGGGTGTTGGCCCTGTGTGCCTCGGTCGTATGCAGTCCTGATTTTGGCGCTCACCTGCACGGCGCCAAACACGCATACGACCATCATTGGCACCAAGGCAGAAGCGACTCTCATCGCTGAAGACGACACGTCTCCATTCGTCCCTCCATTCACGCCTGTCGCGACACCACTGGAGGCGGGCTGCACGATGTTGGGGCGTGAGCGGAAGACGGCCTAACGGTGTGCGGGACCGTAGCCCAGCTTCATGGAGACGGTTGCGAATGGTCCTCGCCGATACCCCAGGAGCAACAGTGTCCCTAATTTGCTGGGAAGTGGCGGTGCGGTCCCCTACGGCACTGCGTAGGATCCTACGGTCTTGGCGTGCATCTGTGCGTCGCTGCGGTCCCGTCCCAGGTCGACGGGCACGTGCACCTTCCGCCGACCACTGGCGACAACATCGATGTACTGTGGAGACCTCACGCCCCACGTGTTGAGCAATTCGGCGGTACGTCCACCCGGCCTCCCGCATGCCCACTATACGCCCTCGCTCAAAGTCCGTCAACTGCACATACGGTTCACGTCCACGCTGTCGCGGCATGCTACCAGTGTTAAAGACTGCGATGGAGCTGCGTATGCCACGGGAAACTGGCTGACACTGACGGCGGCGGTGCACAAATGCTGCGCAGCTAGCGCCATTCGACGGCCAACACCGCGGTTCCTGGTGTGTCCGCTGTGCCGTGCGTGTGATCACTGCTTGTACAGCCCTCTCGCAGTGTCCGGAGCAAGTATGGTGGGTCTGACACACCGGTGTCAATGTGTTCTTTTTTCCATTTCCAGGAGTGTACATCTATTTCAGTATATTTTTTATAATTGTATAAATTTTTTAACACTTGTTATTATTTACAAATTTTGGTAGCCCTATGTTCTTAGTTATTACTTATTTTACTTATTATTTACGTGTCCATATGAGATCTCTGGATAGTGTCATTGTAATCTGTCTTCATTGACGAATTTCGATACAGGTTGCGTTTAGTCTAATGTATTCATTTGTATTCAATTATAAATGTAATTAAACATTTCTTTCTCGTTATTTTTGTGATATACGTTCTTTAAATTTTTGTTTGTGCGTCGTTCTATCTGCTTATTGACAGCTTTTCCAGCGATGCTGTTTGGTTACATTAGTGTTTGTTCGACTTTATATCTAGTTGTGAATTTAGCTATAATGTAATGTCTGGCTATCTCATATTGTATGTTTCTATGCATCTATCCGTTTTTCTGATGGATAGTTTTAGTAAAGTATTCTACGTATTGTTTGTTTCGTATCGAATTGCTCGTTAGCAGTCGTTTCGTATTACGATGTGAAATGTGTGTGTAAAATTTGTATTATCTATCGTACTGTGTACTATTCGGTTTAGAGGTGGCGGATGAAAGAGTAGGTAGATTGTTGCCGCTGTCTTTAACGTATCTGATGCGGAGGTGTCTTTCCGTCTGACCTATATAGAATTTACCGCAGTCCTGGCATTGAACTTCGCATATTCCCGGGTTGAGTGTACTGGTGAGTATGTTTTATCCGCTTCAAATTGTGATATAGTTCGGTATGCAAATCTTAGATTTGCGTGTTTTAATAGTTACTTAATTTTGTTAAATATCTTTCCTTGATACGTAGCTTGTATACATGTAAATTCTGGATTAACCGGTATTTATCTTACGAGCGTTATTCCTTTTCGTATCGTAGATTGTCCTGGTTTGGTGTGTTTATTCTATGATTGAGTAACTATTTGTGGACTGTAATCATTTTGTTGTGCCACTTATTGTATGATAAAGAAGACACAAAAGATTAGCTTCCGGTGTTAGCTGACGATGCCTCTGCCGCTCTCTCGTTTTCCTTCTTCCCGTCATAGTGAAACACGAAACTTACTTCCCGATAATCCTTGACGTCCCCTTTAGTCCCGTTGAGGGCCTGTGTGAATACCGCCATTTGAAATGCATTGTGGAATGCTGTGACGTTCCTTTCCGTCCCGTCGTCAGCCGGTGGGAATCAGCCTTTCAAAGCCTGCCGCACACAGAGCGGCGCTGCCATTCCAGGAAAGCGCGCGCTCTTCGTCTCGCCTCCCCCACCCTCTTGCTCACCCCAACTCACGTCCCAGAACAGCTCATCTGTTTCCCAGCCCTTCTCGTCTTCCCGACGCAGTTTCTCATCCACTGAGTCAACTCAAAAATCTGGCGCAGCACACTGTATCCCACTCTCTAATCACAAATGCTAGTCAAGTGGTGCGCCCCGTCTGTCATACATCTTTGGATCTTTCTTAGATTTACTTTCCAATATATGAGCCTTCATGAATCTAAACATATGGATCACCAAACCCACAACTTTCGTACACATACTTATATTTAAGACCGGCGATATCGTCATATACTCTAGGGGCGTAGGTCCATGGTGTCTATTCAGCTTTAATAGTCTCTTCAATTTTATGTTGTCAATAAATAAAAGAAAGATTTTGCGTCATGTTAGATTATTTATTCATACCTAAAATACACTAACACTGACGTTGGCTGTCAGCTCATAATGGCTGAAATCAGTGTTGTTATAAAAAATCTGCCACTTGAAGTCAACGACGTAACAGGTGGTGTGACCAAATTGCCTCTACATGCTCAGTGTTAATAAGAGCCGCAATGAGGCGTCCTTCAAACGTCGTCAGGTGTTCATAATGCTGTCTCACACGACCGTATCCTTCACAGTGATCACTCAACATCAGATACTGTTAAGGCCTCATATATACTCCACTTCGCTGATGACATTGTAATTCTGTCTGAGGCAGCAAAGGATCTAGAAGAGCAGTTGAACGGAATGGACAGTGTCTTGAAAGGAGGATAAAGATGAACATCAACAAAAGTAAAACGAGGAGAATGGAATGTAGTCAACTCGGGTGATGCAGAGGGAATTAGATTAGGAAATCGGACACTTAAAGTAGCTATTTGCCCCTCCATATCCGCATCCAGTGACGCCTATGGGTTGAGGATGACACGGCGGCCGGTCGGTACCGTTGGGCCTTCATGGCCTGTTCGGGAGGAGTTTAGTTTAGTTTCTTCAGCATACACGATTACAAGTATGTGTTACATAGAAAGTACAAGCGAAATGAATAGAGTTGACGCCGCCATACAAGTGCCTACTCTTTAAGCTGCTGTTGAACTGGCCGTCACCAGTTGGTGACGGCGCTTATGTCCTCTCCACATAGGGGCCGCTGCTATCGCGTCATCGTCCGTACCGGTCGTAAGTCAGTTTCAGAGACCGGAGCCGCTACTTCTCAATCAAGTAGCTCCTCAGTTTGCCTCACAGGGGCTGAGTGCACCCCGCTTGCCAACAGCGTCCGGCAGACCCAATGGTCACCCATCCAAGTGCTAGCCCAGCCCGACAGCGCTTAACTTCGGTGATCTGACGGGAACCGGTGTTACCACTGCGGCAAGGCCGTTGGCTGTCTATACTGAAGAAGGTAGCTTATTTTGTATGTCGCCCTTTGCTAGCGACACAGTCCGCAGCTCGTGGTCGTGCCGTAGCGTTCTCGCTTCCCACGCCCGGGTTCCCGGGTTCGATTCCCTGCGGGTCAGGGATTTTCTCTGCCTCGTGATGACTGGGTGTTGTGTGATGTCCTAAGGTTAGTTAGGTTTAAGTAGTTCTAAGTTCTAGGGGACTGATGACCATAGATGTTAAGTTCCATAGTGCTCAGAGCCATTTGAACCTAGCGACACATCTGTGTAATAGCAAAAGTTAAGTACTGTAACTTTTCTTTTTGTAATATAACTCATTAATACGACTTTTTTGAATTGTTTGTCTACCTTCCTAGACACCACATATTTGGCGACGAAGAGGTGAACGAACCCCGAGCAACAAGAATAGCTACAACCTGTTAGCCTGGCTGCCACAATTTTCTTTTGTCGTGGGCTTTTATGTTCTGCTGACGCTTTAATTCTACCTTGTTCTTTCTTCGCAGAGGTGTGTTTACATGTTTTAACAGTATCTCTGCCGGCCGCTGAGCGATTCTAGGCGCTTCAGTCCGGAACCGCGCTGCTGCTGCGGTCGCAGGTTCGAATCCTGTCTCCGACATGGCTGTGTGTTATGTCCTTAGGTTAGTTAGGTTTAAGTAGTTCTAAGTCTAGGGCACTGATGACCTCAGATGTTGAGTCCCGTAGTGCTTAGAGCCATTCGAACCATTTGAACAGTATCTCTTATAGATTTTTGCTATTCAGTGTTTTCAGGTGGGCGTTTCAGGAATTTTCTTTGTTGCGTGCTTATTTTTATTGCATGCCTTGTCTGTTTATTGCATTTGCCTATTTCGAAATGAGCAACCCACCTCTCCCACCCCCCGCTCAGACGCCTCAGCTGCAAACGATAGATGCATTGCTCAGTGATAGATGATTGGTTCATTTTGATCCTGACAAACCAGTTGTGTTGCAAGTTGACGTTTCCTCCTATGGACTCGGTGCAGTGCTTTTGCACATATTTAGTGATAAAGACAGACCTATTGCTTTCGCAAAAAAGTGTTGTCCAAAGCTCAGTATAACTATTCAAAAGTAGAGAAAGAGGCATTGGCTATTGTGTATAGTGTCACCAAATTCCACCATTATTTGCATGGCAGAAAATTCTACATAGTAACGGATTACAAGCCACTGCAGCCCTTGTTTCATCCGATGAAGCCGGTTCATGTACTAACTGTCCAAGAATTGCAAAGATGGGCTTTGTTGTTGTCTCGATACCAGCACGAGATTGTGTATCGTCCGACAGCTAAACATGGGCCTGCAAGGCGTCAAACGGAAATCGACCGCATTGCGCAGAAAGATCTGTTAAGTTTTCGGTTCTGTATAGAACTTATCGTCTCAGTTCTTTATTATGCTTGACGTAGAACTGCTTGATGCTTCTAGAATGCTGGGAAATCTCCATGCGTTGTTCCGTAACTTCATCAGACGAAGGTTAATATGCGATAACATGTTGAAAAAACGAAGGAGGTGTATTCTTTACTAAGCCTCCAATTCAGCAGTCCCCAACATAGCGCCCAACTGGCTAGTCCCTGCACTATTCGCGAAGTGTGCTCTTTCGTCGCATCGCAGATAACCCGCTACACATTCACAAATATTAACTGCGCAGACACTGCAAATATGAGACGTTTGTGTGCATATCGTGATCTGCTGGCGCTCGCTTCCGTGGATTTTCACCTAAAAAAGATATGAAAAACCGAAAATCGCCAGGACTAGATGGAATAAATACCGAACTGATTAAACACGGGGAAAGTTTCTTAGACTTATGGATGCTACAGCACTTTAAGATGTGCTGGGTAAAATAGGAGATACCGCAGGAATTGAAAATAGCGAAGATCATTTCAGTATATAAGATATGCGGAAGAAGTAATACATCTAACTGCAGGAGCTTATTCTGAATACTGCATACATAATCTACAGCAAAATAATAGACTAAAGGCGGCAAAATATCATGGATGTGATTACAGTGGAGGAACAAGCAAGTTTCCTTAAAGGGAAGATCATTCATAGACGATGTTTTTGCACGGAAACAGATAATTCAAAGGAGACGAGAATTTAATCTGGAAATTTGAAAGAATTCATAGAGATAAGCTATGGGCAATAATGGAAAAATGAGGAATCCCTAAACACCTGATCTAAGTCGGATAAAATCTGTATATGAACACCATAATTAGAATTTACACGGGTAAAGAGGTAACACCTGAAATAAAAACAAATCAAGGAGTGAAACAAGGGTACAGCTTGTCACCAGCATTATCCAATATCTATATGGATGACATGATCAGAGAATGGAAAAGAGAGAGAACACCATCAGGCATAAATATTGGGAGGAATGAATATATCAACAGGATGTAATTCACAGGTCATCAAGTCATCATACAAGACACCGAAGAAAAATAACTATTGGCATTATGTAAACTAAATGAGACAGGCGAAAGCTACAGTCTGGCTGTGTCTATAAATAAAACTAAAACTTTGGCCTTTTTAGGTATTCACCCCATACGAACAAAAATAGTCGTCAATAACGAACCGATAGAACAGGTAGCCCATGTCAGTTACGAAGGATGTGAGATTTCATGTGATCAAGATTTGGATACACAGGCAATAAATAATACTTACAAGCATATATGTACCACAGTAGGGAGAACACTAACGGGGGAAAACAAGGAGAGAGACAACTCAAATTTTATGAAGTTATGGCAATGCCTACTTTATTACAAGGGGCATAAAGCTGGACACTGAGAAATAGATTTACGGCAACTAGAAACAAAAGAAATTAAATTTCTAAGATCTTTGAAAGGGCGCACTAGGGAAGACAAAAATCAGAAACAAAGTAATAAGGGAAGCATTGGCAATCGAACCAGTAACCCAAAAGGGAATCCAATACAAAGAAAAATATAGACAATTTGTAAGAGGGTAATCCTGAAAGTAAGGTCTCCTATTTTTTTATAAGCACAGAACTCTCTTTGTGTGGCCGTTGGTCACACTGTTATGACGAGTGCTTCACGCGCTATGTGTAAACATGCGCACTCCGCGCTGAGGCGCTCAGTCTCGGCTTGGCAGCCGTTGGGAATGGAGCTCCCGCTGGATGTTACCGCCTAGTGTGAATTGCGCGCAGTTATTCGGTTTTTGAACGCAAAGAGCACTACGCCGATTGAAATCCATCGCCAATTGACGGAAGTGTATGGTGAGTCGTACATGGATGTCAAAAATGTTTGTATGTGGTGTAGAGAGTGTGCAGCTGGTCGGACCGAAATTCACGACGAACAAAGGAGCGGGAGACCGTCAGTTTCGGAGGAGACAGTGTGGAAGGTTGAGCAAAGCATGCTTAAAGATCGGTGGATCACCCTGTATGATCTCTGCACGTTGGTTCCTGAGGTTTCCCGAAGCACTGCTCACAGAATTCTAACGGAAACATTGAACTACCAGAAGGAGTGCGCAAGATGGGTGCCACGGATGCAGACGAGGACCACATTCGGCACTTCCCGCGCATTTCTTCACCGCCTTGCAGCCGAAAAGCACAACTTTCTGGACTCAATTGTCACGGATGACGAAACCTGGGCATACCACTTTACACCTGAGACCAAGCAACAATCACGCCAGTGGCGGCATCCTTCTTCGTCAAAGCCGCGGAAATTCAAAAAAGGAAGTCTGCCGGTAAAACCATGACAACCGTTTTTTGTGATCGGAAAGCCCACTGGGACCACAATTAACGCTGACAGGTACTGTGAGACTCTGAAAAAACTCAAACTGGCAATTCAGAACCGGAGAAGAGGAATGTTGAGCAAGGGTGTACACATTCTCCATGACAACGCCCGCCCACACATCGCTCGGCAAACCGTTGCTCTCCTGCAACAGTTTCAGTGAAACATAATGACCCACACACCCTATAGTCCTGACTTGGTGCCCAGTGACTATCACCTGTTCCCAAAGTTAAGAGAACATTTGGCCGGAAAGCGATTCAGCTCCGACGACGAGGTGAAAGAAGACGTTCATAACTTCCTGAACCGCGTGGCGGCGAGCTGGTATGACATGGGCATACAAAAACTGCCACAGCGTCTACAAAAATGCATCGACAGAAATGGTGATTATGTCGAAAAATAGCTAAATGTTCAAGCTGTAAACTGACGTAAACCATTGTAGAAATAAATAGATCTATGTACTTATAAAAAAATAGGAGACCTTACTTATGGGATTATTCTCGTACTTCGGATGTCATCACAGAGATTCCGCGAACTAGTAATGGATTATAAACCATGGGGCAAGAGAAGTGTGGGAAGACCGAGGATGAGATGGCGAGACCTGTACAGGCCCTCGGCCTGACGCGGGACTGGCAGAAGACAGCTCGGTAAGTTTTGCTCTTACGCGAAGTCAGTATGCGGATCAGAAACACCTATCCCGTTGCTTAGTAGCTTATAAGCTGCCATGAGCAAAGCTGCCAATTCAAACAATGCGACTGAATTACGAAACAGCTTTAACCGCCATGGTGGTAATTGTGCAAGTGTCTACGTTCACAAGCTGCTAATGTCAGCACAAGCAATAAAGAGAGTGATACATGAAGTACTCCACAGAATTTGAGGAGCATTTGCCATTGTATCTGAGGGAGCACTTCAAGCAGTACTCGGAATACGTTTACTTGACCTAAGAGTGCGAAAGAAAATAACTATGTAGTCGTTGAAGGGGACTGACTACAGACAAGAACAGAATCTCGTAGGAGTTCGGTTCACAGACCGAAAACAAGTAAAAAATCGAATCTTCCTCCTTTGGAAAGTATGCTGGGATGGCGGCGAAAAAGAAAGACGAACTTACAACTTCTTCCCAAACATCATACAAATGCTCGGATTATGACAGTGGAGGGCTGACCCAAGTTCCGACAGGCGACGATCCACATGCCAGGTATTTTCTCCTAAATAGAAGAAGGAGAGGAACAAACGAATGAGCCTTCGGAGAAGAAGTCACTCCAGAGTAAACTATCTGCAAATACCTTCGTAAATGCAACTGGCTAATGATAGGTGGCTACACTGAATCAGCAAAGAATACTAAACGTTATGGAGATTATGCACCATGCATCAATCTGTCAAATCCTCGACAACAACCGATGCAGTGTCCAAAAAGACATGGGAGGCACATTGCCATCAGAACATAAACGGCCCACTGCATTACCGGAACAGAGCACCTCCGAAGTATAGGTCTGCGCAGTCAAGGAAGCGTAGAAACGCAGGTCGTCATATGGTGACGATCGACCCTGTATATGGCAACGCGCCAGATAAACAGAGGACTTTCTCTCATAAACAGGAAGTACAGGAGGAAAATGTGCAGACAGAGACTGCAATCTCAAATGAAAAGGACGAAGATTTCAGATTCCTTCACAACTGTGGTGTCACCGCCAGACACCACACTTGCTAGGTGGTAGCCTTTAAATCGGCCGCGGTCCGTTAGTATACGTCGGACCCGCGTGTCGCCACTGTCAGTGATTGCAGACCGAGCGCCGCCACACGGCAGGTCTAGAGAGACTTCCTAGCACTCGCCCCAGTTGTACAGCCGACTTTGCTAGCGATGGTTCACTGACAAAATACGCTCTCATTTGCCGAGACGATAGTTAGCATAGCCTTCAGCTACGTCATTTGCTACGACCTAGCAAGGCGCCATTATCAATTGCTATTTATCTTGTGATGCATGTACCGTCAGACCGATGTTCACCAATTATGGATTAAAGTTAAGTATTCCAGAAGCTACGTACTATTTTTGCTACTATAAGACCTTGACCTGTTCCAGACCTCACGCCAGCCTGCGTGAGCTTAACGCGTGCTCTTCGGCCTCCCGTCCTCGTGGATTGGCTGTCTTGCCAGTCCACAAAAACAACCTCCCCTGCAACGCTCACAGAATCGATGGTGAACGTACAGAACATGGAGCCACTGCCGGCATGAGTGGCCGAGCGGTTCTAGGTGCTACAGCCTGGAACCGCGCGACCGCTACGGTCGCAGGTTCGAATCCTGCCTCGGGCATGGGTGTGTGTGCTGTCCTTAGGTTAGTTAGGTTTAAGTAGTTCTAAGTTCTAGGGGACTGATGACCTCAGAAGTTAAGTCTCATAGTGCTCAGAGCCATTTGAACCACGGTGCCACTGAATGACTATGTGCAAATTAAGATGCAAAAATATTGTTGAATACATAAGCAATTTTCCGTAACAAGGTATCACGGTGGTAGCAGAAATAATTATGTTGTAGGAAGATGCAATACCATAAAAGTGGACAACATTCTGACTCAGGCATTACTCTGCGACAACAGTGCGCTGTAGCTTTCCCTTCATAAGTAGTGTAACTCGGCTCAACATTCAACACATAGTTGTGCTGCTCTGAGTTCTTGTGTGGTGATGCGCGGGCTTTGTGACCGAGCAGTTCTAGGCGCTTCAGTCCGGAACCACGCTGCTGCTACGGTCGCAGGTTCGAATCCTACCTCGGGCATGAATGTGTGTGATGTCCATTAAGTAGTTCTAAGTCTATGGGATTGATGACTCAGATGTTAAGTCCCATAGTGCTTAGAGCCATCTGAACCATTAATGATGCAATCTACAAGCACATGCAATACACCTGAGCTTATCATAAGGCCATTTTGTATGCAGGTCGAAAAGCGTATTCGTAGATTTCCTGGCAACTTTTTGCTACAGCTGAAAAATTTGAAGAGCTGACTAACTGGACGTAGGTCGATATAAATAAGTTATATGCGCAGGCCATTGTATGTAACAGTTAAATTAAAAAAAAAATCCTTTCAGTCACTGGAAACGCTAAAAATTTTTTTCATAGTCTAAAGGTATAACTTTGTGACAGAACACACACCTGCAAAAACAACTGCGACAGTTAAAATTGTAGAAAATAAGTCTCATTAACGAAATTAGGGACATTTGTGAATGGTTTAGTAAAAAATAGTTTTATTTCGCATTATAACATTCTTTTTAAATATAACACACACCTGTTTGGAATACTATATTAAATGTGTAATGACATTTTTTCCATACCACTGAGCTTGCAAATAAGTGTTAAAACAGTTTGAACTAATTACCTTATTGTTTCAAATGTAACTATGGTGAACTGTTTCCCTCCATCCCTCCACACACACACACACACACACACACACACACACACACACACACACACACACACACAGACTGTTCCACTTAGCAGATGCAGGAATAAGAGGGAAAAGTTCTAATTAATTACCTTGCTTAATGCAGTTTAGTTTCTTTCCGTTCTTATTTTGTTACAGTTAGGACATGCCTATAATTATTTGCATCTTAAGAAACGAAGATAAATGAATCTCAAAAATTTGACAAACTTTGTGATAAATGTTTTTCTGTGTTATCGATAAAAAAAACTCATAAAACCGAGCAAGTCTGTAACGAAGTTATGACTGTGTGACGTAAAGAAACATTAGGTCAGTTCTCTTTTTGCACATGAATTTAACTCTACTTTTCCTGTCTTAGACGTTATGTCACAATGTTGTCCTGAGCTGCAGGCAACTTTGTGCCAGTTAATATTCCATAGTCTGAATACCTCGTTGTATAAAAACTGTATTGCCTTAAAATTGAAGTATAAATGCTATAAAATGCATATAGACGGAGATTAAATGTTGTAGTAGGTATGTGTACGTTTGTGTTACCAAAAGTGTCACGAAGCTACCCACTTCTGCGGTAGTAGTAACATTTATGGTGATGGTAGTAGTTTTAGCAGTATTAATAGAAATAACAAGAGTACTAATATTTTTCTACGTTTTTAACATAGAATCGTTGTCATTTTATTTCAGATAAATGCAGAAATGAAACTGTATACAGTAAATACAGGGCATTGCAGAACGTTAGGTAATAAGCTACAAGGTAGAGAAAATAAATAAATAATAAAAATAGAGATATATAGTCGCTCACTGACCAGAATGACGCCGAAACGATAGACGACAGAGATACGGCCGAAAAACTGAATTCGGTCTTCCAGATTATTTCACCGCGGAGGACCGTAATGCGGTTCCTCCTTCCCATCATTACACGAACGTCCAAGTGGCAGATATCGAGATCGCCCAGTAGGAAAATCAAAGACGACAGTTGAACATTGCATAGGCATCTGGACCTGGTGAAATACCAAATGTTGGCCAGTGTGGCCGGGCGGTTCTAGGCGCTTCAGTCTGCAACCGCACGACCGCTACGGTCGCAGGTTCGAATCCTGCCTGGGGCATGGATATGTGTGATGCCCTTAGGTTAGTTAGGCTTAAGTAGGTCTAAGTTGTAGGGGACTGATGACCGCAGATGTTAGGTCCCATAGTGCTCAGAGCCAGTTGAACCAAATACCAAATACCCGTTGAGTTCTACAGTGACCATGTGAAGGACCTCGTACACCTCCTAGCAGCACTTTATTGTATGTCGTTGGAATAGCGAATGGTATATAGAGATAGAAAAAAAGGAAAAAAAGCGGACTTTCCGGCCAATCCCGTCGCCAAGAAAGGTCATTGGGCAGTTGCACATACGTAGGGACTACAAAAAACAAATTATACATGTCGTCCCACACTAAAACTTGGAGCTGTTAATAAAATATCGATAAACCGATACATCGAAACTCCCACCAACAGCCGGCCGGTGTGGCCCAGCGGTTCTAGGCGCTTCGGTCTGGAACCGCGCGACCGCTAACGGTCGCAGGTTCGAATCCTGCCTCGGGCATGGATGTGTGTGATGTCCTTAGGTTAGTTAGGTTTAAATAGTTCTAAGTCTAGGGGACTGATGACTTCAGAAGTTAAGTCCCATAGTGCTCAGAGCCATTTTAACCATCCCACCAACAAGTATCGATAATAATTGTAATTGGCGATGCATATTCACGGATATACATCGATGTCGAAATCTCAATATCGAGTACCAATATCTTTATTTTTTATTATTTTTTTCGTAATTTTATATAAATATTTGAAGTTGTTCTTTTGAAATTGCGGTAGAACATACTTTTATTTTCGATGTATGAAGGACTCTTAATACTTTTTGAGCTTTCATCACGTCCAGTCTTTCTCTTTGACTGTGTGAAGCAAATATAGATGCCACAAAGAAAAAGTCCAATTGCACTGCGGGGGGCTGAATGGAATAGCAAGATATTCGATGTGAAGAAATAGCACACCAGTTGTCTTAAAAACATCGGTATTCTTCAAAAACAGTTGCTGAATCTGATGAACAAAAATCTAAACGACAAGACTGGTCTTCGAAAGGGGGGAGGGGGGGGCGGGGACGTGTGAGGTGAAATGCTGACGTAATCGGCGGTCGGTGCCACCAACAGAGACTGCAGCGTTTAGCTTCACCACGCAGTTTCGACACTATAACCGCTAGGTCGCTGGCGTTTGCAGAAATGAGAAAAACAGGGAAGTCGACACGAGGTGTTCCAGACAAATCCGATATGTGACGAAACCGAACAACGGGCCCATCGGAGACCTTTTATTGTCCCACTTACATGCACTTACCATTGTTAGCAAAGTGTTTATCGTCAAGCGTGAACGTGCACCGTTTCCCTTTCAATTCTTGCTCTAAGGAGGATAAGCAGGCTGCTGGTTTGATGATGTAGGGAATATCTAATAATAAATCGATACTTAAATGTACACCTCTAAAACTGACAGTATATTTACAATGTGCAGCCGATATTGTTTTTCGGCGGTTTATCGATATTTTTTCCGTCAGAATATCGATAATTCTTTTTTGATGTATCGGGTGGCGGTAATGATGTTTTTTATGTA